>NW_027142311.1:0-1200000 GCF_036365525.1 Heterodontus francisci
TTGTGGATTGATTAGAGGGTGAGAGTGAGAGTGTGTGGATTGATTAGAGGGTGAGTGTGTGTGTGTGTGGATTGATTAGAGGGTGAGAGTGTGTGTGTGGATTCATTAGAGGGTGACAGTGTGTGTATGTGGAATGATTAGAGGGTGACAGTGTGTGTATGTGGAATGATTCGAGGGTGAGTGTGTGTGTGTGGATTGATTAGAGGGTGAGTGTGTGTGTGTGGATTGATTAGAGGGTGAGTGTGTGTGTGTGTGGATTGATTAGAGGGTGAGAGTGTGTATGTGGATTGATTAGAGGGTGAGTGTGTGTGTGTGGATTGATTAGAGGGTGAGTGTGTGTGTGTGTGGATTGATTAGAGGGTGAGAGTGTGTATGTGGATTGATTAGAGGGTGAGTGTGTGTGTGTGTGGATTGATTAGAGGGTTAGTGTGTGTGTGTGGATTGATTAGAGGGTGACAGTGTGTGTATGTGGAATGATTAGTGGGTGACAGTGTGAATATGTGGAATGATTAGAGGGTGAGAGTGAGTGTGTGTGGATTGATTAGAGGCTGAGAGTGAGTGTGTGTGGATTGATTAGAGGCTGAGAGTGTGTGTGTGTGGATTGATTAGAGGGTGAGTGTGTGTGTGTGGATTGATTAGAGGCTGAGAGTGAGTGCGTTTGGATTGATTAGGGGTGAGAGTGTGTGTGTGTGGATTGATTAGAGGGTGAGTGTGTGTGTGTGTGGATTGATTAAAGGGTGAGAGTGTGTGTGTGTGGATTGATTAGAGGGTGAGAGTGTGTGTGTGTGGATTGATTAGAGGGTGAGAGTGTGTGTGTGGATTGATTAGAGGGTGAGTGTGTGTGTGTGTGGATTGATTAGAGGGTGAGAGTGTGTATGTGGATTGATTAGAGGCTGAGAGTGTGTGTGTGTGGATTGATTAGAGGGTGAGAGTGTGTGTGTGTGGATTGATTAGAGGGTGAGAGTGTGTGTGTGGATTGATTAGAGGGTGAGAGTGTGTGTGTGTGGATTGATTAGAGGGTGAGAGTGTGTGTGTGTGGATTGATTAGAGGGTGAGAGTGTGTGTGTGGATTGATTAGAAGGTGAGAGTGTGTGTGTGGATTGATTAGAGGGTGAGAGTGTGTGTGTGGATTGATTAGAAGGTGAGTGTGTGTGTGTGGATTGATTAGAGGGTGAGAGTGTGTGTGTGCATTGATTAGAGGGGTGAGAGTGTGTGTTTGGATTGATTAGAGGGTGAGTGTGTGTGTTTTCCGATTGATTCGAGGGTGACAGTGTGTGTGTTTGGGTTGATTAGAGGGTGAGAGTGTGTGTGTGCATTGATTAGAGGGTGAGTGTGTGTGTGTTTGGATTGATTTGAGGGTGAGAGTGTGTGTGGATTGATTAGAGGGTGAGAGTGAGTGCGTTTGGATTGATTAGAGGGTGAGTGTGTGTGTGCGGATTGATTCGATTGTGAGAGTGTGTGTGCGTGGATTGATTAGAGGGTGATTGTGTGTGTGTGTGGATTGATTAGAGGGTGAGAGTGTGTGTGTGCATTGATTAGAGGGTGAGAGTGTGTGTGTGTGGATTGATTAGAGGGTGAGAGTGTGTGTGTGTGGATTGATTAGAGGGTGAGAGTGTGTGTGTGGATTGATTAGAAGGTGAGAGTGTGTGTGTGGATTGATTAGAGGGTGAGAGTGTGTGTGTGGATTGATTAGAAGGTGAGTGTGTGTGTGTGAATTGATTAGAGGGTGAGAGTGTGTGTGTGCATTGATTAGAGGGTGAGAGTGTGTGTTTGGATTGATTAGAGGGTGAGAGTGTGTGTTTTCCGATTGATTCGAGGGTGACTGTGTGTGTGTTTGGGTTGATTAGAGGGTGAGAGTGTGTGTGTGCATTGATTAGAGGGTGAGTGTGTGTGTGTGGATTGATTAGAGGGTGAGAGTGTGTGTGGATTGATTAGAGGGTGAGAGTGAGTGCGTTTGGATTGATTAGAGGGTGAGTGTGTGTGTGCGGATTGATTCGATTGTGAGAGTGTGTGTGCGTGGATTGATTAGAGGGTGATTGTGTGTGTGTGGATTGATTAGAGGGTGAGAGTGTGTGTGTGTGGATAGATTAGAGGGTGAGATTGTGTGTGTGTGGATTGATTAGAGGGTGAGAGTGTGTGTGTGTGGATTGATTAGAGGGTGAGATTGTGTGTGTGGATTGATTAGAGGGTGAGTGTGTGTGTGTGTGGATTGATTAGAGGGTGAGAGTGTGTGTGTGTGGATTGATTAGGGGGTGAGAGTGTGTGTGTGAGGTTTGATTAGAGGGTGAGAGTTTGTGTGTGTGGATTGATTAGAGGGTGAGAGTGTGTGTGTGTGGATTGATTAGAGGGTGAGAGTGTGTGTGTTGATTGATTAGAGGGTGAGAGTGTGTGTTGATTGATTAGAGAGTGAGAAGTGTGTGTGTGTGGATTGATTAGAGGGTGAGAGTGTGTGTGTGGATTGATTAGAGGGTGAGTGTGTGTGTGTGGATTGATTAGAGGATGAGAGTGTGTGTGTGTGGATTGATTAGAGGGTGAGAGTGTGTGTGTGTGGATTGATTAGAGGGTGAGAGTGTGTGTGTGTGGATTGATTAGAGGGTGAGTGTGTGTGTGCGGATTGATTCGACTTTGAGAGTGTGTGTGCGTGGATTGATTAGAGGGTGATTGTGTGTGTGTGGATTGATTAGAGGGTGAGAGTGTGTGTGTGTGGATTGATTAGAGGGTGAGATTGTGTGTGTGTGGATTGATTAGAGGGTGAGAGTGTGTGTGTGTGGATTGATTAGAGGGTGAGAGTGTGTGTGTGAGGTTTGATTAGAGGGTGAGAGTGTGTGTGTGTGGATTGATTAGAGGGTGAGAGTGTGTGTGTGTGGATTGATTAGAGGGTGAGAGTGTGTGTGTTGATTGATTAGAGGGTGAGAGTGTGTGTGTGTGGATTGATTAGAGGGTGAGTGTGTGTGTGTGTGTATTGATTAGAGGGTGAGAGTGTGTGTGTTGATTGATTAGAGGGTGAGAGTGTGTGTGTGGATTGATTAGAGGGTGAGAGTGTGTGTGTGTGGATTGATTAGAGGGTGAGAGTGTGTGTGTGGATTGATTAGAGGGTGAGAGTGTGTGTGTGTGGATTGATTACAGGGTGAGAGTGTGTGTGTGGATTGATTAGAGGGTGAGAGTGAGTGTGTGGATTGATTAGAGGGTGAGAGTGTGTGTGTGTGGATTGATGAGAGGGTGACAGTGTGTGTATGTGGAATGATTAGAGGGTGAGAGTGTGTGTGTGTGGATTGATTAGAGGGTGAGTGTGTGTGTGTGGATTGATTAGAGGGTGAGAGTGAGTGTGTGGATTGATTAGAGGGTGAGAGCGTGTGTGTGTGGATTGATTAGAGGGTGAGAGTGTGTGTGTGTGGATTGATTAGAGGGTGAGTGTGTGTGTGTGTGGATTGATTAGAGGGTGAGAGTGAGTGTGTGTGGATTGATTAGAGGGTGAGAGTGAGTGTGTGTGGATTGATTAGAGGGTGAGTGTGTGTGTGTGTGGATTGATTAGTGGGTGAGAGTGTGTGTGTGGATTGATTAGAGGGTGACAGTGTGTGTATGTGGAATGATTAGAGGGTGAGAGTGTGTGTTTGTGGATTGATTAGAGGGTGAGAGTGTGTGTATGTGTGGATTGATTAGAGAGTGAGAGTGTGTGTGTGTGGATTGATTAGAGGGTGAGTGAGTGTGTATGTGGATTGATTAGAGGGTCAGTGTGTGTGTGTGGATTGATTAGAGGGTGAGAGTGTGTGTGTGTGGATTGATTAGAAGGTGAGTGTGTGTGTGTGGATTGATTAGAGGGTGAGAGTGTGTGTGTGCATTGATTAGAGGGTGAGAGTGTGTGTTTGGATTGATTAGAGGGTGAGTGTGTGTGTTTTCCGATTGATTCGAGGGTGACTGTGTGTGTGTTTGGGTTGATTAGAGGGTGAGAGTGTGTGTGTGCATTGATTAGAGGGTGAGTGTGTGTGTGTTTGGATTGATTTGAGGGTGAGAGTGTGTGTGGATTGATTAGAGGGTGAGAGTGAGTGCGTTTGGATTGATTAGAGGGTGAGTGTGTGTGTGCGGATTGATTCGATTGTGAGAGTGTGTGTGCGTGGATTGATTAGAGGGTGAGAGTGTGTGTGTGTGGATTGATTAGAGGGTGAGAGTGTGTGTGTGTGGATTGATTAGAGGGTGAGATTGTGTGTGTGTGGATTGATTAGAGGGTGAGAGTGTGTGTGTGTGGATTGATTAGAGGGTGAGAGTGTGTGTATGAGGTTTGATTAGAGGGTGAGAGTGTGTGTGTGTGGATTGATTAGAGGGTGAGAGTGTGTGTGTGTGGATTGATTAGAGGGTGAGATTGTGTGTGTGTGGATTGATTAGAGGGTGAGAGTGTGTGTGTGTGGATTGATTAGAGGGTGAGGGTGTGTGTGTGTGGATTGATTAGAGGGTGAGAGTGTGTGTGTGTGGATTGATTAGAGGGTGAGAGTGTGTGTGTTGATTGATTAGAGGGTGAGAGTGTGTGTGTGGATTGATTAGAGGATGAGAGTGTGTGTGTGTGGATTGATTAGAGGGTGAGAGTGTGTGTGTGCGGATTGATTCGATTGTGAGAGTGTGTGTGCGTGGATTGATTAGAGGGTGATTGTGTGTGTGTGGATTGATTAGAGGGTGAGAGTGTGTGTGTGTGGATTGATTAGAGGGTGAGATTGTGTTTGTGTGGATTGATTAGGGGGTGAGGAGTGTGTGTGGATTGATTAGAGGGTGAGAGTGTGTGTGTGTGGATTGATTAGGGGGGTGAGAGTGTGTGTGTGTGGATTGATTAGGGGGTGAGAGTGTGTGTGTGTGGATTGATTAGAGGGTGAGAGTGTGTGTGTGCATTGATTAGAGGGTGAGAGTGTGTGTGTGTGGATTGATTAGAGGGTGAGAGTGTGTGTGTGTGGATTGATTAGAGGGTGAGAGTGTGTGTGTGTGGATTGATTAGAGGGGTGAGAGTGTGTGTGTTGATTGATTAGAGGGTGAGAGTGTGTGTGTGTTGATTGATTAGAGGGTGAGAGTGTGTGTGTGTGGATTGATTAGAGGGTGAGAGTGTGTGTGGTGTGGATTGATTAGAGGGTGAGAGTGTGTGTGTGGATTGATTAGAGGGTGAGTGTGTGTGTGTGTGGATTGATTAGAGGGTGAGAGTGTGTGTGTGTGGATTGATTAGAGGGTGAGAGTGTGTGTGTGTGGATTGATTAGAGGGTGAGAGTGTGTGTGTGGATTGATTAGAGGGTGAGTGTGTGTGTGTGTGGATTGATTAGAGGGTGAGAGTGTGTGTGTGTGGATTGATTAGAGGGTAGAGAGTGTGTGTGTGTGGATTGATTAGAGGGTGAGAGTGTGTGTGTTGATTGATTAGAGGGTGAGAGTGTGTGTGTGGATTGATTAGAGGGTGAGAGTGTGTGTGTGGATGATTAGAGGGTGAGTGTGTGTGTGTGTGTGGATTGATTAGAGGGTGAGAGTGTGTGTGTGTGGATTGATTAGAGGGTGAGAGTGTGTGTGTGTGGATTGATTAGAGGGTGAGAGTGTGTGTGTTGATTGATTAGAGGGTGAGAGTGTGTGTGTGTGGATTGATTAGAGGGTGAGAGTGTGTGTGTGGATTGATTAGAGGGTGAGAGTGTGTGTGTGTGTGGATTGATTAGAGGGTGAGAGTGTGTGTGTGTGGATTGATTAGAGGGTGAGAGTGTGTGTGTTGATTGATTAGAGGGTGAGAGTGTGTGTGTGGATTGATTAGAGGGTGAGTGTGTGTGTGTGTGTGGATTGATTAGAGGGTGAGAGTGTGTGTGTGGATTGATTAGAGGGTGAGTGTGTGTGTGTGTGGATTGATTAGAGCGTGAGTGTGTGTGTTTGTGGATTGATTAGAGGGTGAGTGTGTGTGTGTGTGTGTGTGGATTGATTGGAGGGTGAGAGTGTGTGTGTGTAGATTGATTAGAGGGTGAGTGTGTGTGTTTGTGGATTGATTGGAGGGTGAGAGTGTTGTGTGTGGATTGATTAGAGGGTGAGAGTGTGTGTGTGTGGATTGATTAGAGGGTGAGAGTGTGTGTGTGGATTGATTAGAGGGTGAGAGTGGTGAGTGTGTGGATTGATTAGAGGGTGAGAGTGTGTGTGTGTGGATTGATTACAGGGTGAGAGTGTGTGTGTGTGGATTGATTAGAGGGTGAGTGTGTGTGTGTTTGTGGATTGATTGGAGGGTGAGAGTGTGTGTGTGGATTGATTAGAGGGTGAGATGTGTGTGTGTGTGGATTGATTAGAGGGTGAGAGTGTGTGTGTTGTGGATTGATTGGAGGGTGAGAGTGTGTGTGTGGATTGATTAGAGGGTGAGAGTGTGAGTGTGTGGATTGATTAGAGGGTTGAGAGTGTGTGTGTGTGGATTGATTACAGGGTGAGAGTGTGTGTGTGTGGATTGATTAAAGGGTGAGTGTGTGTGTTTGTGGATTGATTAGAGGGTGAGTGTGTGTGTGTGTGTGTGTGGATTGATTGGAGGGTGAGAGTTTGTGTGTGTAGATTGATTAGAGGGTGAGAGTGTGTGTGTGTGGATTGATTACAGGGGTGAGAGTGTGTGTGTGTGGATTGATTAGAGGGTGGAGTGTGTGTGTTTGTGGGATTGATTAGAGGGTGAGTGTGTGTGTGTGTGTGTGGATTGATTGGAGGGTGAGAGTGTGTGTGTGTAGATTGATTAGAGGGTGAGTGTGTGTGTTTGTGGATTGATTAGAGGGTGAGTGTGTGTGTGTGTGTGTGTGGATTGATTAGAGGGTGAGAGTGTGTGTGTGTGGATTGATTACAGGGTGAGAGTGTGTGTGTGTGGATTGATTAGAGGGTGAGTGTGTGTGTTTGTGGATTGATTAGAGGGTGAGTGTGTGTGTGTGTGTGTGTGGATTGATTGGAGGGTGAGAGTGTGTGTGTGTAGATTGATTAGAGGGTGAGTGTGTGTGTTTGTGGATTGATTAGAGGGTGAGTGTGTGTGTGTGTGTGTGTGGATTGATTGGAGGGTGAGAGTGTGTGTGTGTTGATTGATTAGAGGGTGAGAGTGTGTGTGTGTGGATTGATTAGAGGGTGAGTGTGTGTGTTTGTGGAATGATTAGAGGGTGAGTGTGTGTGTGTGTGTGTGTGGATTGATTGGGGGGTGAGAGTGTGTGTGTGTAGATTGATTAGAGGGTGAGTGTGTGTGTTTGTGGATTGATTGGAGGGTGAGAGTGTGTGTGTGGATTGATTAGAGGGTGAGAGTGTGTGTGTGTGGATTGATTACAGGGTGAGAGTGTGTGTGTGTGGATTGATTAGAGGGTGAGTGTGTGTGTTTGTGGATTGATTAGAGGGTGAGTGTGTGTGTGTGTGTGTGGATTGATTGGAGGGTGAGAGTGTGTGTGTGTAGATTGATTAGAGGGTGAGTGTGTGTGTTTGTGGATTGATTGGAGGGTGAGAGTGTGTGTGTGTGGATTGATTAGAGGGTGAGAGTGTGTGTGTTGATTGATTAGAGGGTGAGAGTGTGTATGTGGATTGATTAGAGTGTGAGAGTGTGTGTGTTGATTGATTAGAGGGTGAGAGTGTGTGTGTGGATTGATTAGAGGGTGAGTGTGTGTGTTTGTGGATTGATTAGAGGGTGAGAGTGTGTGTGTTGATTAATTAGAGGGTGAGAGTGTGTGTGTGGATTGATTAGAGGGTGAGTGTGTGTGTTTGTGGATTGATTAGAGGGTGAGTGTGTGTGTGTGTGTGTGTGGATTGATTGGAGGGTGAGAGTGTGTGTGTGTAGATTGATTAGAGGGTGAGTGTGTGTGTTTGTGGATTGATTGGAGGGTGAGAGTGTGTGTGTGGATTGATTAGAGGGTGAGAGTGTGTGTGTGTGGATTGATTACAGGGTGAGAGTGTGTGTGTGTGGATTGATTACAGGGTGAGAGTGTGTGTGTGTGGATTGATTAGAGGGTGAGAGTGTGTGTGTGTGGATTGATTAGAGGGTGAGTGTGTGTGTGTGTGTGTGTGTGGATTGATTGGAGGGTGAGAGTGTGTGTGTGTAGATTGATTAGAGGGTGAGAGTGTGTGTGTGGATTGATTAGAGGGTGAGTGTGTGTGTTTGTGGATTGATTAGAGGGTGAGTGTGTGTGTGTGTGTGTGTGTGGATTGATTGGAGGGTGAGAGTGTGTGTGTGTAGATTGATTAGAGGGTGAGTGTGTGTGTTTGTGGATTGATTGGAGGGTGAGAGTGTGTGTGTGTGGATTGATTAGAGGGTGAGAGTGTGTGTGTTGATTGATTAGAGGGTGAGAGTGTGTATGTGGATTGATTAGAGGGTGAGTGTGTGTGTGTGTGGATTGATTAGAGGGTGAGAGTGTGTGTGTTGATTGATTAGAGGGTGAGAGTGTGTGTGTGGATTGATTAGAGGGTGAGTGTGTGTGTTTGTGGATTGATTAGAGGGTGAGTGTGTGTGTGTGTGTGTGTGGATTGATTGGAGGGTGAGAGTGTGTGTGTGTAGATTGATTAGAGGGTGAGTGTGTGTGTTTGTGGATTGATTGGAGGGTGAGAGTGTGTGTGTGGATTGATTAGAGGGTGAGAGTGTGTGTGTGTGGATTGATTACAGGGTGAGAGTGTGTGTGTGTGGATTGATTAGAGGGTGAGAGTGTGTGTTTGTGGATTGATTAGAGGGTGAGTGTGTGTGTGTGTGTGTGTGTGGATTGATTGGAGGGTGAGAGTGTTTGTGTGTAGATTGATTAGAGGGTGAGTGTGTGTGTTTGTGGATTGATTGGAGGGTGAGAGTGTGTGTGTGGATTGATTAGAGGGTGAGAGTGAGTGTGTGTGGATTGATTAGAGGGTGAGAGTGTGTGTGTGTGGATTGATTAGAGGGTGAGAGTGTGTGTGTGGATTGATTAGAGGGTGAGAGTGTGTGTGTGTGGATTGATTACAGGGTGAGAGTGTGTGTGTGGATTGATTAGAGGGTGAGAGTGTGTGTGTGGATTGATTAGAGGGTGAGAGTGTGTGTGTGTGGATTGATTACAGGGTGAGAGTGTGTGTGTGGATTGATTAGAGGGTGAGAGTGTGTGTGTGTGGATTGATTAGAGGGTGAGAGTGTGTGTGTGGATTGATTAGAGGGTGAGAGTGTGTGTGTGGATTGATTAGAGGGTGAGAGTGTGTGTGTGTGGATTGATTACAGGGTGAGAGTGTGTGTGTGGATTGATTAGAGGGTGAGAGTGTGTGTGTGGATTGATTAGAGGGTGAGAGTGTGTGTGTGTGGATTGATTACAGGGTGAGAGTGTGTGTGTTGATTGATTAGAGGGTGAGAGTGTGTGTGTGTGGATTGATTAGAGGGTGAGAGTGTGTGTGGATTGATTAGAGGGTGAGAGTGTGTGTATGTGGAATGATTAGAGGGTGAGCGTGTGTGTGTGTGGATTGATTAGAGGGTGAGTGTGTGTGTGTGGATTGATTAGAGGGTGACAGTGTGTGTATGTGGAATGATTAGAGGGTGAGAGTGTGTGTGTGTGGATTGATTAGAGGGTGAGTGTGTGTGTGTGGATTGATTAGAGGGTGAGAGTGAGTGTGTGGATTGATTAGAGGGTGAGAGTGTGTGTGTGTGGATTGATTAGAGGGTGAGAGTGTGTGTGTGTGGATTGATTAGAGGGTGAGTGTGTGTGTGTGGATTGATTAGAGGGTGAGAGTGAGTGTGTGTGGATTGATTAGAGGGTGAGAGTGAGTGTGTGTGGATTGATTAGAGGGTGAGTGTGTGTGTGTGTGGATTGATTAGAGGGTGAGAGTGTGTGTGTGGATTGATTAGAGGGTGACAGTGTGTGTATGTGGAATGATTAGAGGGTGACAGTGTGTGTATGTGGAATGATTAGAGGGTGAGAGTGTGTGTTTGTGGATTGATTAGAGGGTGAGAGTGTGTGTATGTGTGGATTGATTAGAGAGTGAGAGTGTGTGTGTGTGGATTGATTAGAGGGTGAGTGTGTGTGTATGTGGATTGATTAGAGGGTCAGTGTGTGTGTGTGGATTGATTAGAGGGTGAGTGTGTGTGTGTGTGGATTGATTAGAGGTTGAGAGTGTGTGTGTGGATTGATTAGAGGGTGACAGTGTGTGTATGTGGAATGATTAGAGGGTGAGAGTGAGTGTGTGTGGATTGATTAGAGGCTGAGAGTGAGTGCGTGTGGATAGATTAGAGGGTGAGAGTGTGTGTGTGTGGATTGATTAGAGGGTGAGAGTGAGTGTGTGTGGATTGATTAGAGGCTGAGAGTGAGTGTGTGTGGATTGATTAGAGGGTGAGAGTGAGTGTGTGTGGATTGATTAGAGGCTGAGAGTGAGTGTGTGTGGATTGATTAGTGGGTGAGTGTGTGTGTGTGGATTGATTAGAGGGTGAGAGTGAGTGTGTGTGGATAGATTAGAGGCTGAGAGTGAGTGTGTGTGGAATGATTAGAGGGTGAGTGTGTGTGTGTGGATTGATTAGAGGGTGAGAATGTGTGTGTGTGGATTGATTAGAGGGTGAGAGTGAGTGTGCGTGGATTGATTAGAGGCTGAGTGTGAGTGTGTGTGGATTGATTAGAGGGTGAGTGTGTATGTGTGGATTGATTAGAGGGTGAGAGTGAGTGTGTGTGGATTGATTGAGGGTGAGAGTGTGTGTGTGTGGATTGATTAGAGGGTGAGAGTGTGTGTGTGTGGATTGATTAGAGGGTGAGAGTGTGTGTGTGTGGATTGATTAGAGGGTGAGAGTGAGTGTGTGTGGATTGATTAGAGGGTGAGAGTGTGTGTGTGTTTGGATTGATTAGATGGTGAGAGTGTGTGTGCGGATTGATTAGGCGGTGAAAGTGTGTTTGTGCGGATTGATTATAGTGTGAGTGTGCGTGTTTTTCGATTGATTAGAGGGTGACTGTGTGTGTGTGGATTGATTAGAGGGTGAGTGTGTGTGTGTGTGGATTGATTCGAGGGTGAGAGTGTGTGTGTGCATTGATTAGAGGGTGAGTGTGTGTGTGTGTGGATTGATTAGAGGGTGAGAGTGTGTGTGTGCATTGATTAGAGGGTGAGAGTGTGTGTTTGGATTGATTAGAGGGTGAGTGTGTGTGTTTTTCGATTGATTAGAGGGTGACTGTGTGTGTGTGGATTGATTAGAGGGTGAGTGTGTGTGTGTTTGGATTGATTTGAGGGTGAGAGTGTGTGTGGATTGATTACAGGGTGAGAGTGAGTGCGTTTGGATTGATTAGAGGGTGAGAGTGTGTGTGTGGATTGATTAGAGGCTGAGAGTGTGTGTGGATTGATTACAGGGTGAGAGTGAGTGCGTTTGGATTGATTAGAGGGTGAGAGTGTGTGTTTGGATTGATTTGAGGGTGAGAGTGTGTGTGGATTGATTACAGGGTGAGAGTGAGTGCGTTTGGATTGATTAGAGGGTGAGTGTGTGTGTGTGGATTGATTAGAGGGTGAGTGTGTGTGTGCGGATTGATTCGATTGTGAGAGTGTGTGTGCGTGGATTGATTAGAGGGTGAGTGTGTGTGTGTGGATTGATTAGAGGGTGAGAGTGTGTGTGTGCGGATTGAATCGATTGTGAGAGTGTGTGTGCGTGGATTGATTAGAGGGTGAGTGTGTGTGTGCGGATTGAATCGATTGTGAGAGTGTGTGTGCGTGGATTGATTAGAGGGTGAGTGTGTGTGTGTGGATTGATTAGAAGGTGAGAGTGTGTGTGTGGATTGATTAGAGGGTGAGTGTGTGTGTGTGGATTGATTAGAAGGTGAGTGTGTGTGTGTGGATTGATTAGAGGGTGAGAGTGTGTGTGTGCGGATTGAATCGATTGTGAGAGTGTGTGTGCGTGGATTGATTAGAGGGTGAGTGTGTGTGTGCGGATTGAATCGATTGTGAGAGTGTGTGTGCGTGGATTGATTAGAGGGTGAGTGTGTGTGTGGATTGATTAGAAGGTGAGAGTGTGTGTGTGGATTGATTAGAGGGTGAGAGTGTGTGTGTGGATTGATTAGAGAGTGAGAGTGTGTGAGTGTGGATTGATTAGGGGGTGAGAGTGTGTGTGTGTGGATTGATTAGAGGGTGAGTGTGAGTGTGTGTGGATTGATTAGAGGGTGAGAGTGTGTGTGTGGATTGATTAGAGGCTGAGAGTGTGTGTGTGTGGATTGATTAGAGGCTGAGAGTGTGTGTGTGTGGATTGATTAGAGGGTGAGAGTGTGTGTGTGGATTGATTAGAGGGTGAGTGTGTGTGTGTGGATGGATTAGAGGGTGAGAGTGTGTGTGTGGATTGATTAGAGGCTGAGAGTGAGTGCGTTTGGATTGATTAGGGGGTGAGAGTGTGTGTGTGTGGATTGATTAGAGGGTGAGTGTGTGTGTGTGTGGATTGATTAGAGGCTGAGAGTGAGTGCGTTTGGATTGATTAGAGGGTGAGAGTGTGTGTGTGGATTGATTAGAGGGTGAGAGTGTGTGTGTGGATTGATTAGAGGGTGAGAGTGTGTGTGTGTGGATTGATTAGAGGGTGAGAGTGTGTGTGTGTGTGGATTGATTAGAGGGTGAGAGTGTGTGTGTGGATTGATTAGAGGGTGAGAGTGTGTGTGTGTGGATTGATTAGAGGGTGAGAGTGTGTGTGTGGATTGATTAGAGGGTGAGTGTGTGTGTGTGTGGATTGATTAGAGGGTGAGAGTGTGTGTGTGGATTGATTAGAGGGTGAGAGTGTGTGTGTGTGGATTGATTAGAGGCTGAGAGTGAGTGCGTTTGGATTGATTTGGGGGTGAGAGTGTGTGTGTGTAGATTGATTAGAGGGTGAGAGTGTGTGTGTGGATTGATTAGAGGGTGAGAGTGTGTGTGTGTGGATTGATTAGAGGGTGAGAGTGTGTGTGTGGATTGATTAGAGGCTGAGAGTGTGTGTGTGGATTGATTAGAGGGTGAGTGTGTGTGTGTGTGGATTGATTAGAGGGTGAGAGTGTGTGTGTGGATTGATTAGAGGGTGAGTGTGTGTGTGTGTGGATTGATTAGAGGGTGAGAGTGAGTGTGTGTGGATTGATTAGAGGGTGAGAGTGTGTGTGTGTGGATTGATTAGAGGGTGAGAGTGAGTGTGTGTGGATTGATTAGAGGGTGAGAGTGTGTGTGTGTTGATTGATTAGAGGGTGAGTGTGTGTGTGTGGATTGGTTAGAGGGTGAGAGCGTGTGTGTTGATTGATTAGAGGGTGAGAGTGTGTGTGTGGATTGATTAGAGGGTGAGAGTGTGTGTGTGGATTGATTAGAGGGTGAGAGTGTGTGTGTGGATTGATTAGAGGGTGAGTGTGTGTGTGTGTGGATTGATTAGAGGGTGAGAGTGTGTGTGTGTGGATTGATTAGAGGGTGAGAGTGTGTGTGTGTGGATTGATTAGAGGGTGAGAGTGTGTGTGTGTGGATTGATTAGAGGCTGAGAGTGTGTGTGTGGATTGATTAGAGGGTGAGTGTGTGTGTGTGTGGATTGATTAGAGGGTGAGAGTGTGTGTGTGGATTGATTAGAGGGTGAGAGTGTGTGTGTGTGGATTGATTAGAGGGTGAGAGTGTGTGTGTGGATTGATTAGAGGGTGAGAGTGTGTGTGTGTGGATTGATTAGAGGGTGAGAGTGATTGTGTGTGGATTGATTAGAGGGTGAGAGTGTGTGTGTTGATTGATTAGAGGGTGAGAGTGTGTGTGTGGATTGATTAGAGGGTGAGAGTGTGTGTGTGTGGATTGATTAGAGGGTGAGAGTGTGTGTGTGGATTGATTAGAGGGTGAGAGTGTGTGTGTGGATTGATTAGAGGGTGAGTGTGTGTGTGTGTGGATTGGTTAGAGGGTGAGAGTGTGTGTGTGTGGATAGATTAGAGGCTGAGAGTGTGTGTGTGGATTGATTAGAGGGTGAGTGTGTGTGTGTGTGGATTGATTAGAGGGTGAGAGTGTGTGTGTGGATTGATTAGAGGGTGAGTGTGTGTGTGTGGATTGATTAGAGGGTGAGAGTGTGTGTGTGTGGATTGATTAGAGGGTGAGAGTGTGTGTGTGTGGATTGATTAGAGGGTGAGAGTGTGTGTGTGTGGATTGATTAGAGGCTGAGAGTGAGTGCGTTTGGATTGATTAGAGGGTGAGAGTGTGTGTGTGTAGATTGATTAGAGGGTGAGTGTGTGTGTGTGGATTGATTAGAGGCTGAGAGTGAGTGCGTTTGGATTGATTAGGGGGTGAGAGTGTGTGTGTGTAGATTGATTAGAGGGTGAGTGTGTGTGTTTGTGGATTGATTAGAGGGTGAGTGTGTGTGTGTGTGGATTGATTAGAGGGTGAGAGTGTGTGTGTGTGGATTGATTAGAGGGTGAGAGTGTGTGTGTGTGGATTGATTAGAGGGTGAGTGTGTGTGTGTGGATTGATTAGGGGGTGAGTGTGTGTGTGTGTGGATTGATTAGAGGTTGAGAGTGTGTGTGTGGATTGATTAGAGGGTGAGTGTGTGTGTGTGTGGATTGATTAGAGGGTGAGAGTGTGTGTGTGGATTGATTAGAGTGTGGGAGTGTGTGTGTGGATTGATTAGAGGGTGAGTGTGTGTGTATGGATTGATTAGAGGGTGAGAGTGTCTGTGTGTGGATTTATTAGAGGGAGAGAGTGAGTGTGTGTGGATTGATTAGAGGCTGAGTGTGAGTGTGTGTGGATTGATTAGAGGGTGAGAGTGAGTGTGTGTGGATTGATTAGAGGGTGAGAGTGAGTGTGTGTGGATTGATTAGAGGGTGAGAGTGTGTGTGTGTGGATTGATTAGAGGGTGAGTGTGTGTGTGTGTGGATTGATTAGAGTGTGAGTGTGTGTGTTTTTCGATTGATTAGAGGGTGACTCAGTGTGTGTTTGGATTGATTAGAGGGTGAGAGTGTGTGTGTGTGGATTGATTAGAGGGTGAGAGTGTGTGTGTGGATTGATTAGAGGGTGAGAGTGTGTGTGTGTGGATTGATTAGAGGGTGAGAGTGTGTGTGTGTGGATTGATAGGAGGGTGAGAGTGTGTGTGTGTGGATTGATTAGAGGGTGAGAGTGAGTGTGTGTGGATTGATTCGAGGGTGAGAGTGTGTGTGTGTGGATTGATTAGAGGGTGAGTGTGTGTGTGTGGATTGATTAGAGTGTGAGTGTGTGTGTTTTTCGATTGATTAGAGGGTGACTGAGTGTGTGTTTGGATTGATTAGAGGGTGAGAGTGTGTGTGTGTGGATTGATTAGAGGGTGAGTGTGTGTGTGTGTGGATTGATTAGAGGGTGAGAGTGTGTGTGTGCATTGATTAGAGGGTGAGAGTGTGTGTTTGGATTGATTAGAGGGTGAGAGTGTCTGTGTGTGGATTTATTAGAGGGAGAGAGTGTGTGTGTGTGGATTGATTAGAGGGTGAGAGTGTGTGTGTGTGGATTGATTAGAGGGTGAGAGTGTGTGTGTGTGGATTGATTAGAGGGTGAGAGTGTGTGTGTGTGGATTGATTAGAGGGTGAGTGTGTGTGTGTGGATTGATTAGAGGGTGAGAGTGTGTGTGGGTGGATTGATTAGAGGGTGAGAGTGTGTGTGTGTGGATTGATTAGAGGGTGAGAGTGTGTGTGTGTGGATTGATTAGAGGGTGAGAGTGTGTGTGTGTGGATTGATTAGAGGGTGAGAGTGTGTGTGTGGATTGATTAGAGAGTGAGAGTGTGTGAGTGTGGATTGATTAGGGGGTGAGAGTGTGTGTGTGTGGATTGATTAGAGGCTGAGAGTGTGTGTGTGGATTGATTAGAGGGTGAGAGTGTGTGTGTGGATTGATTAGAGGGTGAGTGTGTGTGTGTGGATTGATTAGAGGGTGAGAGTGTGTGTGTGTGGATTGATTAGTGGGTGAGAGTGTGTGTGTGTGGATTGATTAGAGGGTGAGAGTGTGTGTGTGTGGATTGATTAGAGTGTGAGAGTGTCTGTGTGGATTGATTAGAGGGTGAGTGTGTGTGTGTTTGGATTGATTAGAGGGTGAGAGTGTGTGTGTTTGGATTGATTGGAGGGTGAGAGTGTGTGTGTGCGGATTGATTAGAGGGTGGCCGTGTGTGTGGATTGATTAGAGGGTGAGTGTGTGTGTGTGTGGATTGATTAGAGGGTGAGTGTGTGTGTGTGTGGATTGATTAGAGGGTGAGTGTGTGTGTGTGTGGATTGATTCGAGGGTGAGAGTGTGTGTGTTTGGATTGATTAGAGGGTGAGAGTGTGTGTGTGTGGATTGATTAGAGGGTGACCGTGTGTTTGTGTGGATTGATTAGAGGGTGAGTGTGTGTGTGTTTGGATTGATTGGAGGGTGAGTGTGTGTGTGTGGATTGATTAGAGGGTGAAAGTGTATGTGTGTGGATTGATTAGAGGGTGAGTGTGTGTGTGTTTGGATTGATTAGAGGGTGAGAGTGTGTGTGTGTGGATTGATTAGAGGGTGAGTGTGTGTGTGTTTGGATTGATTAGCGGGTGAGTGTGTGTGTGTGTGGATTGATTAGAGGGTGAGAGTGTGTGTTTTTCGATTGATTAGAGGGTGACTGAGTGTGTGTGTGTGGATTGATTAGAGGGTGAGAGTGTGTGTGTGGATTGATTAGAGGGTGAGAGTGTGTGTGTGGATTGATTAGAGGGTGAGAGTGTGTGTGTGTGGATTGATTAGAGGGTGAGAGTGTGTGTGTGTGGATTGATTAGAGTGTGAGTGTGTGTGTTTTTCGATTGATTAGAGGGTGACTGAGTGTGTGTGTGTGGATTGATTAGAGGGTGAGAGTGTGTGTGTGGATTGATTAGAGGGTGAGAGTGTGTGTGTGTGGATTGATTAGAGTGTGAGTGTGTGTGTTTTTCGATTGATTAGAGGGTGACTGAGTGTGTGTGTGTGGATTGATTAGAGGGTGAGAGTGTGTGTGTGGATTGATTAGAGGGTGAGAGTGTGTGTGTGGATTGATTAGAGGGTGAGAGTGTGTGTGTGTGGATTGATTAGAGGGTGAGAGTGTGTGTGTGTGGATTGATTAGAGTGTGAGTGTGTGTGTTTTTCGATTGATTAGAGGGTGACTGAGTGTGTGTGTGTGGATTGATTAGAGGGTGAGAGTGTGTGTGTGGATTGATTAGAGGGTGAGAGTGTGTGTGTGGATTGATTAGAGGGTGAGAGTGTGTGTGTGTGGATTGATTAGAGGGTGAGAGTGTGTGTGTGTGGATTGATAGGAGGGTGAGAGTGTGTGTGTGTGGATTGATTAGAGGGTGAGAGTGAGTGTGTGTGGATTGATTAGAGGGTGAGAGTGTGTGTCTGTGGATTGATTAGAGGGTGAGTGTGTGTGTGTGGATTGATTAGAGTGTGAGTGTGTGTGTTTTTCGATTGATTAGAGGGTGACTGAGTGTGTGTTTGGATTGATTAGAGGGTGAGAGTGTGTGTGTGTGGATTGATTAGAGGGTGAGTGTGTGTGTGTGTGGATTGATTAGAGGGTGAGAGTGTGTGTGTGCATTGATTAGAGGGTGAGAGTGTGTGTTTGGATTGATTAGAGGGTGAGAGTGTCTGTGTGTGGATTTATTAGAGGGAGAGAGTGTGTGTGTGTGGATTGATTAGAGGGTGAGAGTGTGTGTGTGTGGATTGATTAGAGGGTGAGAGTGTGTGTGTGTGGATTGATTAGAGGGTGAGTGTGTGTGTGTGTGGATTGATTAGAGGGTGAGAGTGTGTGTGTGTGGATTGATTAGAGGGTGAGAGTGTTTGTGGGTGGATTGATTAGAGGGTGAGAGTGTGTGTGTGTGGATTGATTAGAGGGTGAGAGTGTGTGTGTGTGGATTGATTAGAGGGTGAGAGTGTGTGTGTGTGGATTGATTAGAGGGTGAGAGTGTGTGTGTGTGGATTGATTAGAGGGTGAGTGTGTGTGTGTGTGGATTGATTAGAGGGTGGGTGTGTGTGTGTGTGGATTGATTAGAGGGTGAGTGTGTGTGTGTGTGTGGATTGATTGGAGGGTGAGAGTGTGTGTGTGTGGATTGATTAGAGGGTGAGAGTGTGTGTGTCTGGATTGATTAGAGGGTGAGAATGTGTGTGTGTGGATTGTTTCGAACGTGAGAGTGTGTGTGTGATTGGATTGATTAGTGGGTGAGAGTGTCTGTGTGGATTGATTAGAGGGTGAGTGTGTGTGTGTTTGGATTGATTAGAGGGTGAGTGTGTGTGTGTGTGGATTGATTAGAGGGTGAGAGTGTGTGTGTGTGGATTGATTAGAGTGTGAGAGTGTCTGTGTGGATTGATTAGAGGGTGAGTGTGTGTGTGTTTGGATTGATTAGAGGGTGAGAGTGTGTGTGTTTGGATTGATTGGAGGGTGAGAGTGTGTGTGTGCGGATTGATTAGAGGGTGACCGTGTGTGTGGATTGATTAGAGGGTGAGTGTGTGTGTGTGTGGATTGATTAGAGGGTGAGTGTGTGTGTGTGTGGATTGATTAGAGGGTGAGTGTGTGTGTGTGTGGATTGATTCGAGGGTGAGAGTGTGTGTGTTTGGATTGATTAGAGGGTGAGAGTGTGTGTGTGTGGATTGATTAGAGGGTGAGAGTGTGTGTGTGTTTGGATTGATTAGAGGGTGACCGTGTGTTTGTGTGGATTGATTAGAGGGTGAGAGTGTGTGTGTGTGGATTGATTAGAGGGTGAGTGTGTGTGTGTTTGGATTGATTAGAGGGTGAGAGTGTGTGTGTGTGGATTGATTAGAGGGTGACCGTGTGTTTGTGTGGATTGATTAGAGGGTGAGAGTGTGTGTGTTTGGATTGATTGGAGGGTGAGAGTGTGTGTGTGTGGATTGATTAGAGGGTGAGTGTGTGTGTGTTTGGATTGATTAGAGGGTGAGTGTGTGTGTGTTTGGATTGATTGGAGGGTGAGAGTGTGTGTGTGTGGATTGATTAGAGGGTGAGTGTGTGTGTGTTTGGATTGATTAGAGGGTGAGTGTGTGTGTGTTTGGATTGATTAGAGGGTGAGAGTGTGTGTGTGGATTGATTAGAGGGTGAGTGTGTGTGTGTTTGGATTGATTGGAGGGTGAGAGTGTGTGTGTGTGGATTGATTAGAGGGTGAAAGTGTATGTGTGTGGATTGATTAGAGGGTGAGAGTGTGTGTGTGTGGATTGATTAGAGGCTGAAAGTGTATGTGTGTGGATTGATTAGAGGGTGAGAGTGTGTGTGTTTGGATTGATTGGAGGGTGAGAGTGTGTATGTGTGGATTGATTAGAGGGTGAGTGTGTGTGTGTTTGGATTGATTAGAGGGTGAGAGTGTGTGTGTTTGGATTGATTGGAGGGTGAGAGTGTGTGTGTGTGGATTGATTAGAGGGTGAGAGTGTATGTGTGTGGATTGATTAGACGGTGAGAGTGTGTGTGTATGGATTGATTAGACGGTGAGAGTGTGTGTGTGTGGATTGATTAGAGGGTGAGTGTGTGTGTGTTTGGATTGATTAGGGGGTGAGAGTGTGTGTGTGTGGATTGATTGGAGGGTGAGAGTGTGTGTGTGTGGATTGATTGGAGGGTGAGAGTGTGTGTGTGTGGATTGATTGGAGGGTGAGAGTGTGTGTGTGTGGATTGATTGGAGGGTGAGAGTGTGTGTGTGTGGATTGATTAGACGGTGAGAGTGTGTGTGTATGGATTGATTAGACGGTGAGAGTGTGTGTGTGTGGATTGATTAGAGGGTGAGTGTGTGTGTGTTTGGATTGATTAGGGGGTGAGAGTGTGTGTGTGTGGATTGATTGGAGGGTGAGAGTGTGTGTGTGTGGATTGATTGGAGGGTGAGAGTGTGTGTGTGTGGATTGATTAGAGGGTGACCGTGTGTTTGTGTGGATTGATTAGGGGGTGAGAGTGTGTGTGTGTGGATTGATTGGAGGGTGAGAGTGTGTGTGTGTGGATTGATTAGAGGGTGAGTGTGTGTGTGTTTGGATTGATTAGAGGGTGACCGTGTGTTTGTGTGGATTGATTAGAGGGTGAGTGTGTGTGTGTTTGGATTGATTGGAGGGTGAGTGTGTGTGTGTGTATTGATTAGAGGGTGAAAGTGTATGTGTGTGGATTGATCAGAGGGTGAGAGTGTGTGTGTTTGGATTGATTGGAGGGTGAGTGTGTGTGTGTGGATTGATTAGAGGGTGAAAGTGTATGTGTGTGGATTGATTAGAGGGTGAGAGTGTGTGTGTGTGTGTGGATTTTTTTGAGGGTGAGTGTGTGTATGTGTGGATTGATTAGGGGGTGAGAGCGTGTGTGTGTGTCTTTTCTAGCAGAAATATCAGTCTGTCTCTTTCTAGACTTTTAAACAACGTCTTGACCCCCTGATGATTTTGAACCAGTGTTCTCATGAGATTATCCATTTTCTCTCGGCAAAGAAAGACTTGCTCTTCTCCAGCACCTTTCACAACCTCGGGACATTCCAGACCACTTTCTGCCCAATGACGGCCTTCATGAATTGCACTTTTACCACCTTGACCTGAATGTTGAGTTGAAGATTACTTCCCGGAGACAGCACAATCCAGCACTACCCGACCCGACCTGAGCCCGAATGCTGGACGCAGAAGAGAGAGCCGGGCCAAGCCTAACTGGACACTTGTCGCCTGGTTCAGTCGTGTGGGTAGGTCGGCTTTAACTGAGACTCTTTTGAATGTGAACCTATATCCTGCTTTCCATCTCTCCCCAGTTTTGCTCCCATTGAGGTAATAACAGGGAGAGATGCTGACCGGACAGCCGATTCACAACCACCCTCCTTCCCTCCACCCTGGTTTGCACCATTGGCACCAAGTCCAAGTCCAGTCCAGTGTTTCTTTGCCTCTCTGCGTATCTGCTCCCCGACTGTCTCTGCCTGTCTTCTTGTGGCTCAGTGGGGGAAGGGATAGATCAGCCATGATCTAACATGGGTGGGACAGGATCAAAGGGCTGAATGGCCGACTGCATCCCTGTACCAGTCAGTGTGTGTGTTTGTGTGTTCTCCCTCAGTTTGATTCCCTGAAGCCGATGGGGAGAACAGGTGAAAAACATTTCTGCAGAGATGCATGTGTCTGGGGCTCGGGTCTTCCTGTGCGTTAAATTCTCAGAATGCCAGTTCGTCTCTGGAGGGCCATGCTCGATGCCCGGCCCTGTGTTTGACCTGACATGAGTTAAAGGTTCCAGTGGTTTATCCAGACCAGGAATTAAAGTGAATTCAGGACTGTCGGGAGACGGAGCCAAACCCAGGAAAGTGATGGAGGTTGGAATTACACCGGGGGGGAGCGGGGCTGTTGACTGGGACGGGAGTTACACAGGGGGCGGGCCGAGGTGGATGTTCACGGGGGAGATGATGCAGGGTGGGAATTAGTAGAGGGGGAATTTTACAGGATGGGAGGGTATTTAAAATGGGGGAGTGTTTACAGTGGAGGTGGGGGGGAGAATTAGATTGCGGTCAGTTAATGGGGTGTATCAGAACGGTATTTGTTCTGGGGGGGTATTTAGATGGGGGTCTGTTGCCGGGGGAAGTATTTAGATGGGTGTCTGTTTAGATGGGTTGTCTTTTAACGGGGAGTGGGAGTACGTATAATTAGATGGGGGTCTGTTCATCGTGAGGATATTTACATGGGAGTCTGTTCCCGGGAGTTGGGTATTTAGATGGGTTGTCTTGTCATGGGTGGAGGGGGGGTGTTTAGATGGGTAGGCTTGTAAGGGGGGTATTTAGATGGGTTGTCTTTTAACAGGGGGCATTTAGGTGCTTTGTCTTTTAACACGGGTGTTTAGATGGGTTGTCTTTTAACTGAGGAAATGGGATAATTAAATGGGGGTCTGTTGATCATGAGGGTATTAGATGGGGGTCAGTTAGAGAATATCAGATAGGGGTTTGCAGACGAGGATTATTTCGATTGGGGGGACCTGTACAAGTGGGAATGTTTTCCGGGGGGAAATATTGCAGGTGAAAAAAATTGCGTTGTGGATAAAAATTGCGGGGGGTGGGGAGGAATTTGGGGGGAGAAATTGGTGGGGGCAAAATTTTGCGGTGTGTGGAAAATTGCAGGGTTCTGTTCCCAGGGGCTATTTAGTTGGGGGTCTATTCCTGGAAGCTATTTAGATGGGAGTCTGTTCCCGGGGGGTATTTACATGGGTGTCTGCTCCCAGGTGGGGGGTGGTATTTAGATGGCAGTCTGTTCCCGGGGCGGGGGGTGGTGGTATTTAGGTAGCAGTCTGTTGCCAGTGGGGATTTAGATGGGAGTCTGTTCCCGGGGGGGATATTTTCCGGAGGGGAAATAGCGCAGTGGGAAAACTTTTCATGGGGGATTAAAATTTGCGGGGGGAAATAAATTTCGGAGGGGTGGGGTTTAGGGTTAGAAAAAGAAAAAGTCGGAAAGAGTGATAAAAAGAAAGAGAGATATGAGAGAAAGAGACAAAGAAAGAGAGAAGGTAGAAAGAAACAAGAAAGAGAGAGAGAGAAAGAAAGAAAGAAAGAAAGAAAGAAAGAAAGAAAGAAAGAAAGAAAGAAAGAAAGAAAGAAAGAAAGAAAGAAAGAAAGAAAGAGAGAGAAAAGATTGAAAGAGACAAAGTCAGAGAGAAGATAAAAAGAAACAAGGAGAGAGAGAAATAAAGTATTAAAAAGAAAGAGAGAAAAGCGAGAAAGTGACAAAGAAAGGGAGAAGATAGAAAGAAATGGAAAAGAGAGAGAGAAATAAAGTGATAAAAAGAAAGAGACAAAGAGACAAAGAAAGAGAGAAGTTAGAAAGAAACAAGAAAGAGAGAGAAAAAGAAAGAAAGGGAGAAAAGAGAGAGAGAAAAAGAAAATAGAGGGAAAGTCATAGAAATAGGGAAAAGAGAAAGTCAGAAATAGAGAAAAGACAGAAAGTCAGAAATAAAGAGAAAAAGAGAGAGACAGAGATATAGAGAAAAGACAGAAAGTCAGAGAAATAGAGAAAAGACAGAAAGAGACAGAGAAATAGAGAAAAAACAAAATCAGAGAAATAGAGAAACTGCAAAAAGAGACAGAGAAATAGAAATAAGACAGAAAGAGACAGAGAAATGGAGAAAAGACAAAGTCAGAAATAGAGAAAAGACAGAAGAAAGTCAGAAATAGAGAAAAGACAGAAGGAGACAGAGAAAAAGAGGAAGGAAAAAAGTGGAGGGAAAGATCAGAGACAAAAAGAAATTGCAGGCACCAAAGAGACAGACAAAAAGCCAGAGAGAAAGGCACAGAGAATCACAGAGAGATTGAGAGAGAGGACAGAGAAAGCCTTTGAGACAGAAAGACGCACAATCACTCAGATAGAAAGAGAAACACAAAGTGAGGGAGAGAGAGATGTAGGAACAAATAGAGGGAGACTAACAGAGGGAGAGAGAGAAACAGAGATTGAGAAACCAAGAGAGAGAGAGAGATTCGGGGAGACAGATTGAGGAACAGAGAGAGACAGAGAAACAGAGAGCGGGAGAAACACATAGAGAGACAGAGAGAGAGAGAAACAGAGAGAGAGAGAGAGAGAAAGAGAGAGAGAGAGAGTAACGGAGAGAGAGAAATATATATAGAGAGAGAAAGAGAGAGAGAGAGAGAGAGAGAGAGAGAGTGAGAGAGAGAGAGAGTAACGGAGAGGCCTGTTTGACTGCAGTTTAAACAGACAGTTTTTATTCGGATTGTCAATTCTACTGCGTGACAAAGACTGAAACTAGAGCCAGGTTAATGATGCAGCCAAGAGAACTTTTATAACTGGTGACATTTCACACAACAGTTCTGGTCCATATTTACAATTATATTTGTCAATTATTGTACCTAGTACTTTATTTAATGCTACTATATTTATGCATTACCCTGTACTCATTGGAAAACAAATCTTTCTTAACATTTACCACTTTAGTGTTACAAGGGTTTACAAAGCTGGGAAATGACCATTTAACACAAATTGTATGAAAGATCTTCCACTTTTCAACTCCAGTTTGTATAAAGCTCAGTGATAAAGACCTCCACATTCTGACAAAGAGTTTTTGCTGCTGCAATAAAGTGTCATTGTTTCCCCATGCTTCCTGACTGTTTCTTTCCTCTGCTCTCCTGTGGGATTCAGAGGGATTTTTGTTCATTGTTTGTCCAAATTAAGGAGGTTGCAGCTCCTCTGCAGCTGCTGTCCTGGAGAAATTGATTGCATTCAAAATCTTTCCCTCAGTTTAGAGACATGAGGAGAGACTGTTTACACTAGCAGAGGGGTGGTAAAATAGGCAGGGAGTTGTTATGGTCTGGAATTCACTGTCTGACAGGTTTCTGAAAGCAGATTTAATTAACTTTCAAAAGACAATTGGAGTAAAATTGCAGCTACTCTTAGTTATAGTAGAGAAGATACTGGCATAGAAAGAGAAGTGAGAGAGAAAGAGATGTCATAACATCAGTGATCAAGAACTGAACACAACTTCTATGGAGAGTTTTTATTTGTAAATGATTGTTTGAGTTTTATTTGATCCTGTTGTTTTATTTATACATTACCTTTAATCACTCAATACAACTTTCCAAACAGGAATGAGTTTCATGTTACAAGTGTTCACATAGTGGAAAAATAGCCATTTTACAAAAGTTGCAAAGAAATTATTTTATTCGGCATCTCAGCTTCACAATAAAGTAAATTCCTCAGACTTGCGGAAACGTTCAAACTCAGCAAGAGATGCTCCCATCAGCAATGGCTCAGCATCACCATCTGCTGGAGTCCCTGCCTCACTGCAGTTACTGCCCCCTCTCACAATCTCCATCTGCTTGTGTCCCTGTCTCACTGCAGTTTCTGCCCCTCTCGCCATCTCCATCTGCTGGTGTCCCTGTCTCACAGCAGTTTCTGCCCCTCTCATCATCTCCATCTGCTGGTGTCCCTGTCTCACTGCAGTTACTGTCCCCCTCTCACCATCTCCATCTGCTGGTGGCCCTGTCTCAATGCAGTTACTGCCCCCTCTCACCATCTCCATCTGCTGGTGTCCCTGTCTCACTGCAGTTACTGCTCCCTCTCACCATCTCCATCTGCTCGTGTCCCTGTCTCACTGCAGTTACTTGCCCCCTCTCGCCATCTCCATCTGCTGGTGTCCCTGTCTCACAGCAGTTTCTGCTCCTCTCATCATCTCCATCTCCTGGTGTCCCTCTCTCACTGCAGTTACTGTCCCCCTCTCACCATCTCCATCTGCTGGTGGCCCTGTCTGACTGCAGTTATGGCCCCCTCTCACCATCTCCATCTGCTGGTGTCCCTGCCTCACTGCAGTTACTGATCCCTCTCACCATCTCCATCTGCTGGTGTCCCTGTCTCACTGCAGTTACTGTCCCCCTCTCACCATCTCCATCTGCTGGTGGCTCCGTATCACTGCAGCGACTGCCACCTCTCACCATCCCTGTCTGCTGGTGTCCCTGCCTCACTGCAGTTACTGTCCCCTCTCACCATCTCCATCTGCTGGTGTCCCTGTCTCACTGCAGGTACTGCCCCTTCTCACCATTCCAGTGTTGAAACCCTTCAGTTCTTTCTATGATTTCACTAATTTAACGATGAGATTGAGAGGGTATTGCACCGCCATCGTCAGCTCCTGTCTGAATTTATTCTGGGTCACAGTGTAAATACATGTGTTGTTGCAGGAACTGAGAAGCTGCAGCATCTTTGATGTTCGATCTGTGATATAGAGAGGGTCAGTGGAGGCGGAGTAATCCTGAATATCTGCAATTCGCACCTAAATGATAAACACAATCCGAGTCACCCATAGCAGTATAAAACTGCCGGATATACTGAAGAGTAAAATAATTGATTTCGTGCGATTCTCCATCTCTGGGACCTTGTGATTCTATCCATTGCTGTGGCACCGGAATCCCCTGCGGACTTTACTGGAGAATAAAATCCGTCTGAAAGTCAGAACATTGAGCAGCAAAATCAGAAAGACCAGGACACACGGGATTAAAATGTGGGAAAACAATTCAAATGCCCCCCATATGGGGGAAGTAAAGAAGCTCAGTTTAGTAATACAACCCATGGGAACATTATCAAGAATGTAACTTTGCTGCTGTGTAAAGTACCAGGGGAGAGACACGAAACAGCCCAGCACACTCGCTGTTCCTACAACCACAGCCTCCGTTTTCTCGCTGCAATATTTTGTTTTCAGCTTCTCGCAACAAATGGCCACAAATCGATCAAAGGTGAACGTGACTGTGAGCCAGACAGAAACAACTGTAGCTGCAGAAAGCAGAACGGCAATGAGAGAACACACAGGAGTAATGTACAGGAATGAACATGGGAAATAAAGTGAAACAATCCATTCCAATATGGGACCGATGATAACGACCAGAAGATCAGACGCTGCCATTCCCACCAGGTAGACAGTGATACATTTGGAGAGACCGCACTTTCGTCGGGACAGGATCACAATCGCCACCAAGTTAACTGGAAGAGAGAGAAAAGCAAGCAGAGAAATTGCTGATCAGACCTGGAGACAAAGCAGCATTTTGACAGGATCTGGCCTGAAATTTCCAGCTTTGTTGCCGCATCGAGCAGTGAAAACTGATTCATTGACCTGGGAGTGAAATGTTTGAAAACACAATTGTTAATAATGAATTGGGAAATTGATACAGAAAGTGAATAAAGTCAGCACCGGATCTACTGGAAGTACTGAGTGAGGATGCAGTGCCAGTGGGAGAATGAGAAGGTGTTTTACAGAGATGGAATCCAATGGGCTAATTAGGAATGTGTCTCCAGATTGTTGATTGGGATGTTTGGGGAGAGCGGGATGTGTAGCTGGTTTGTTGCTCTGGGTTCAGAGAACCGACAGGGACTGTTAACAAATGGGAAAAGGCTGAAAACTACAGCGATGAGTTTGAGAATCAGCCACGATCGAGAATGGTGGAGCAGGCTCAAAGGGCTGAATGGCCTCTTCCTGCTCCTTTCTTCCTGTATTTCTATCAGGTTGGACGAGGCAGCTGGAGGTGGAGGCAGAGAGTGAGATTGGGAGGGAGAGAAGGAAAAGGACATGTTGGAGCAGGAGGGGAGACTGGAGCAGATGGTTTGGGAAAGTGGATAAACTGAAGCAATGGATGAGGAGACTGAGGATTCAATACAGTGAGAGGAGAGGCTGAGATTCACAGGGAAAGACTCCAGCAGAGTGTTAGAGGAAATCTAATCTATAGATCCCAGTAATAATTAATACATTCAAACAATAATCCCTGTGGTTATTGGTGTAGGAGAACAGTTCATTGTTTATACAATTTAGTCAATATATTTAGTTTGTACAGGCAACTAAATATAAATTTAAATATATTTCTGATATCAGCCTCGCTCTTTATTGAAGTCAGCAGTCACAGAGATTTTAAAGTGCAGTATTTAAATAATGAATTACCATCAGTGATGAACTGATTCTATTCTGTTTATTCAGTCACTAAGTAAGGAATAGGAACTTTCTACAAAACAAAATGAGGACCTAAAAGAAAGCCACACAGAGGATCAAGTCCAACAGGAAAATGAACACAATCTGACAACAGACAACTTCAACTCACAGTTTCTCTCACTAATTGTTCTGGACATTCCAGCACTTTATGATAGTGAATTATTCACACTGCTGCTTCTTTCTCTTTCTCTTCGCTTCTGCTGATCCCATTCCCTCGGTTTCGTTCTCCCTGTTCCTTTTGTCCTTCCCTATCTATCTGGAGCACCCACACCCTGCAAACCGTTACTTAATGCTACTTTTCACATATGATTTATTCCTAACGTTCTGCGCCTGTGTTCTTTTCACCAGCCCCAGGTTCAATGATTCTATCCTCAGAGTCAGTTTGCTCAATGGTGAAACCTCTGTGAATAATCTATCTACAGAGGACCCAAGTCTCCACCTGTTCACCTGCACTCTTCACGTCATCTGCAATACATGGAATAAACAGGATCGAAAGCTTCTTCCAGACAAACTTCACAATCATTGAAATTCCTTCTCCTGGAATTATAAAGTAATCCGTTAGAATGTGGGATTGTTTAATAAACAAAACACCAACATCAGCGCTGCAGATGATAATCTACAGATAAATGGAAAGACTCTTGATTCCAACTGATAGAGTGAACACCAATAAAACATCACATCAATATTTTCGATTTTACAATGTATTCCAGTGACAGTGAAGGTCCACAGTTAAGCAGAGAAGGAGATGTGAAAGTGTTAGCAGCAAACTCAGTTCAGCAGCCAGACGTCTGAAGCAGCGTCAGACACACACTGAATAAAATAATATTTGATAACAGTGATAATCAATAAATACATTGAAATCCCAGTTAAACTGAGCCATGTTATTGGTGAGGGAGGATATTGTTCTGTCCCCTTGTAACACTGAGACCGTGAGATGTCTCATTATCAATCACTGAAAAAAATTCGTAAAATATTCCAGGACCAGTTTGATCCACATCATGAAAATGTTCCAAACTCCTGAAGGTCTGATTTTTGATCCTAACGGAGATGCTTGATTTGACTACATTCAATACACCGAATAATCCAGTAGCAATACCACGGTTACAGAAACCGATACCATCAAGGACATAATACAACTCCTGCAAGACTGAAAGAGTGGACAATGGGGAGATTCCATCAGTAAATTGCTGGAAAAGAACAGGTGGCTGTGTAACACACATTGAGAAATAATACCCAGTACAGCAGCACAGTTAACATCGATTTACACCAATAACAGCTGAGATACTGCTTACCAGAAACTCCAATTGCTGCTAGTACAGGATAATAAATTAATATGAATTGAATGAATACTAGATATCCCATTTCTGTGAGAAGCAAAGACTTCTGTTAGACTGGAATCCACAGCTCCAGCAGGTACTCTGAGCTGATCCATTCCAATGGGTCCTGATTTATACAGGGGATAAGTCTCCACTGACACTGTTATACCCCTGATAATTGCTATTAGTTACACTCACCTGAATAAATACATTACATCAGCAGCTTTAAATCTGATGAAAATAATGTGGTGGATAAAACTCAATAATTTCAATGTCAAAGACATTTTCTTAGCAAGACCGCTCTCGGGAATAAACCTGAAATCTGTACTCATACTGGACGGAATCTACAATTATGAGTGGTGTCATTTACATTATTCATATTATTGTATTGACCTTGTTCACTCCTGGCATTCCTATTGTAAATGTAACTGATCTGTCTGCAGTTGAAACTGAATCCAGGAACAAAAGCAATCCGTTTTACTCTGTTCCTGCCTTTTTCCCAGTTAAAATGTGAACTTTGAGAAACTGATTCAGGAACATGTTCAGGGTTACAGCCCAGAAATTATTGGGGGTGATATTGGGGGACAGACACAGTACACATACAGGGAGGCTGTCGCACAGTGATTAAAGCACTGGTCAAGTAATCCAGAGGCGCGACCTAATGGCCTGGGGACAGGGGCTCAATTCCCACCATGGCAGCTGTATAAAATAGAGAGAGCTCCCACTCTACGTATGAAGTGGAGGGAGCGCCCTCTCTATGGATAAAGTGGTGGGAGCTCCCTCTCTATGTATAATGTAGAGGGAGCTCCCTATCTATGTATAAAGTGGTGGGAACTCCCTCTCTATGTATTAATTGGAGGGAGCTCCCACTCTACGTATAAAGTGGAGGAAGGGAGAGAGGCAAGGTGGGGGAGAGAGAGAGGGAGAGGGAGGGACACAGGGTAAGGGAGGGAGAGAGAGCCAGTGAGGAAGCGAGAGACAGGGTTTGGGAAAGAGAGAGACAGGTTGAGGTAGAGGGAGAGAGAGAGAGAGAAAGAGAGACAGGGAGAGGCAGAGAGAGACACTGGGTGAGGGAGAGACAAAGGCATGGTGAGAGAGACAGAGAGAGAAAAATAGACAGACAGGGTGGGGGATAGCGAGAGAGGCAGGGTGAAGGAGAGAGAGAGAGAAAAGAGACTGGGTAAGGGAGAGAAAAAGAAAGAGACAGGTTGGGAGAGAGAGAGAGAGAAAGGGTGAGGGAGCGAGAGAGAGGGAAACGTTTGGTGGAGAGTGTGGGACGGGGTGAGGGAGAGGGAGAGAGGGAAAGACGTAGGGTGAGGGAGAGAGAGAGAGAGAAAGAGAGAGAAATGGTGTGAGAGAGAGAGAGACAGGGTGAGCGAGATGGAGAGAGAAAGTTTGAGAGACTGGGTAAGGGAGATAGAAAGAAAGAGACATTATGAGTGTGTGTGAGAGAGAGAGAGACGGGTTGGGGGAGAGAGAGAAAGACAGGGTGAGGGAGAGGGTCAGAGAAAAAGAGCAAGACTGGGTAAGGGAGATAGAAATGTCGCGACAGTGTGAGGAAAGAGAGAGAAAGACTGAGACAGGGTGGGGGTGGGAGAGGGATACAGGGCGAGGGAGAGGGGGAGAGAGACACACACAGGATGTGGGAGAGAGAGAGAGAAAGAGAGTGACAAGTCGGGGGAGAGAGAAACAGAGAGATACCAGGTAAGGGAGAGAGAGAGAGACGGGCTGAGGGAGTGAGAGAGAGATAGAAAGATACAGAGATGGGATGAGGGTGAGAGAGAGAGAGAGACAGATGGGGTGAGGGAGAGAGAGACGTATGGGCTGAGGGAGAGAGAGTGAGAGATGGGTTGAGGGAGAGCGAGACGGATGGACTGAGAGAGAGAGAGAGAGAGAGATGGGGTGAGGAAGAGAGAGAGAGATGGGGTGAAAGAGAAACAGATAAAGACAGGTTGAGGGAGGGAGAGAGACGGGTAAGGTGGAGAGAGAAAGTCTGGCTGAGGGACAGAGAGAGTGAGAGAGAGAGAGAGAGAGAGAGAGAGAGAGAGAGAGACCGTAAGTGAGAAGGTGAGGAAGAAAATGTCTCAAAGAGGTAGGACGGGCTCGAGGGGCCAAACGGCCTCCTCCTGTCTCTATTTGATAATGTTACATCCTGAAAGATACAAGGTTGTGACGAAAATTTTTAGCAAATGAAATGGAATTAATTAACAACAGGTTCTCCTTTAAAATTATTAATCCGAATTCACAATACTGCTTGTGTGAATTTGGGCTTGACAGATAATTTGCTGTTTATTAACATTACTGAATAAATAAGTATTGGAAGATTCAATGTGACTCTGTTCCCATCCTGGTCCAAACTCCTACTGACTCACTCGAAGGTTTAAACCTAAGGAGCAGTGCTGACGGTGCGGGCCCCTTTAAAAGATTGGGACTGACCCTCTCCCTACTCCCACCACCCCCATCCCCCCTCGGGGTCACAGTGCTGGGTCAGGGGTCACAGACTGCATGGACACTGGGATTGACCCATGACCCACTGACCCCAAAGACAAGAAAAGAAAAGCAAAAACTCTCCTGGCCCCTGTGAAATCAGATTGACAATAAATTTAAACCCCGAGACTGAAATATAAAAGGAGAACAGAGAGATTTTGATGTTTGTGAAAACATGATTTACACAGAGGGAAGTGTTTGTGTTTATTTGTCTGAGTTGGTCAATGTGAATATATGTGTCTCTGTATGGGTTTCTCTCTCTCTCTCGGTCAGTGGGAATGGATGTGTCAGACAGTGGATGTGTGTGTGTGTGTGTGTGTGTGTGTGTGTGTGTGTGTGTGTGTGTGTGTGTGTGTGTGTGTGTGTTTTATCTGGACATGTTAGTCTGCCTGTATTTATGTGGCTGTCTTTGTGTCTGTGTGTGGGTTTGTGTCTCTGTGTTTGTGTTTCCAATGCTGGGTGTGAGGGTGGGAGAGGACACGGAAGGACACTCTCTAATCTCTTATTAAAAATCTTTCATCTTAACAACTCCGATGAATATACAGAAATATCCTCCACAAAATATCAAGCAGTTGTATCTTAATACTTGTCAGGACAGAGTGCCTCTCTCAAACACGGAGTATGTTAAGTTTAAATGGACTGATATAAAGTTAGGTGGGACAGTAAGCTGTGAGGAGGGCACAAAGAGACTGCAAAGGGAGATTGACAGGTTAAGTGAGAGGGCAAGAAAGTGGCAGCTGGAATATCATGTGGAGAGATGTGAGAGAAGGAATTCCCCAGTGTTAACAAGCAGTGACATTAATTCCTGATTGCCAGTAGAGATTTGTTAGGAAAGGTTTTTAATGTTTACGGAGCCGAGAGAGCTCGATGTGGAGAAGGAGCAAATCAGCCATGACCTGAGTGAATGGACGGGACAGGCTCGAGGGGCCGAATGGCCTCTTCCTGTCTTCGTAAGGGCTTTATTAATATCCCTGCCAATGCATTGTTGGTTTTCTGTTTTTAAAAAAATGACAAGATTGAGGTTCTCTCTAAACCCTCCCGCCAGCCTTGGAACTAGTCAGGGATTCACGTCTCAGGGAACTGGTCAATTGTTCTGGTAGAATTTCCCCCTTTGTTGATGGGTTAATAAAGCAGATGGGATCCTGAGCTTCATAAACAGGTCTAGAGTGTCAAAGTCAGGAAGTGATGCTAAACCTTTATAAAATAATAGTTTGTCCTCGGCTGCAGTATTGTGCCCAATTCTGGGACCACACTTTAGGAAGGACATGTTGGTGAATGTATAGAAGAGATTTACTGGAACGTTTCCTGGATGAGATTATTACAGTTACGCTGATAGACTGCAGCAGCCGGGCTTGTTCTCCTTAGAGCAGAGAAGCTATTAAGGAGATTTGATTGAGGTGTTTAAAATCATGAAAGCTTTAGATGGAGGAAATAAAGAGAAACTGTTTCCAATGGATGAAGGATTGATAACCAGAGAGCACAGATTGAAGGTGATTGGCATAAAAAAACATTGGCGACATGAGGAAAAGGTTTTATTTTAACACAAGTGCTTCAGATTTGAAATGCATTGTCTGATCATGGTGCAGACAAATTCAATAGTAGCTTTCAAAAGGACAATTGGAGAAATCATTGAAAGAGAAAAAATAAGCAGGCACTTGGAAAGAAGTAGAATTAGAATTAGAACATTACAGCGCAGTACAGGCCCTTCAGCCCACGATGTTGCGCCGACCTGTGAAACCATCTGACCGACACTATTCCATTTTCATCCATATGTCTATCCAAGGTTTCAGTTAATTGGGGAAAGCCAGCATGGATATTTTGAAGTAACAGAGAGGTTGATGAAGGGAATGCAATGGATTTTATATGGATTTGAAGAAAGCGTTTGACAAAGTAGCACATAAAAATCTGGTTAACAAAACTGAGGCTCATGGAATTGGAGGGCCTGAGTCATCTTGGATCAAAAATTGGTGAAAGGATAGAAAACAGCGAGTGGTGGTAAATGGTTGTTTTTCAGACTGGAAGATGGTAGACAGCAGTGTTCCCCAAAAGTCAGTGTTTTTTTGTAAAATTTCAGTATTTGCCGATGATAAAAAACTTGGAGGAGATGCAAACAGTGAGGATGGCACCAATCGACTACAACAGGACATAGATAGTTGAGCAGAATGGGCAGACAAGTGTCAGAAGGAATTTAATACAGGGAAATGTGAGGATATGTATTTTTGCAGAAGGGATAGGGAGAGGCAACATAGACTTAATGGCCCAGTTCTAGGGAGTGTGCAGGGACAGAGGGACCTGGGGATACATGTGCATACATCTTTGAAGGTGGCAGGACATATCGAGAAATTAGTCAGCAAAGCATATAGGATCTTGGGTATCATAAATAGAGGCTTTGAGTACAAAAGCATCAAATTTCTGCTGAATGTTAAGAAGCCTCTGGTTAGGCCATGACCATAATACTGCATCCAATTCTGGTGACCGCACCTTAGGAAGGATGTGAGGTTCCATTGGAGGGAGCAGAGGTGGTGGTGGTTCCAGGGATGGGGGATTTTAGCAAGATAGACTGGAAACAGCTACTTGAAGGTTAATCAGTGTCAGAGCAGTGAGAGTTACTGAGGGTTGAGAAAAACATGTTCACACAAAGACAAACAGGGTGGGACTACCAAATCTAGAGTCCCTTAGATGTCAAGGATCAAACCGGGTGGGGTAAGGCACAAGAGGGAAGCTTATGTCAGATACTGAGAGCTCAATACCACAGAAAGCCGAGACGAGTGAAGGAATTTCAGGGGTGAAATTAAAAATCAAATTAGGAAGACAAAGAAATGGCCGGAAAATAATATTACCAAGTAAAAGCAAAGAAATCACAAAGATGCTTTATAAATACATTAAGAGCAAGAGGATAACTAAGGATAGAGTATTAGGGACCAAAAAGGGAATGTGTGTGTGGAGGTGGGAGATGTGGGCATGGTTCATAATGAATACCAAGTGTCTGTCTTTATAAAAGAGGGGGAACGATGCAGACATTATCGTTAAAGAGGAGTGTGAAATATTGGATGGGATAAGCAGAGTGAGTGGGAAATATGAAAGTGCTTGGTATCTTTGAAAGTGGATAAATGGTCAGGCCTGGATTCATTGGAACCAGTTCAGTGAAGGTTCACTCGGCTGATTCCAGGGATGAAGGGGTTGTCTTATGGGGAATGGTTAAACAGGTTGGGCCTAAATTCAAAGGAGTTTAGAAGAATGAGAGGTGATCTTATTGAAACATACAAAATACTTAAAGGGAAAGACAGGTTAGATGCAGGTAAGATGTCTCGTTTGGTTCGGGAGTTTAGAATCAGGGGACACAATTTCAAAATAAGGTGGAAGGCACTTAGAACAGCGATGAGGAGAAATGTCTTTGCTCAGAGGGTTGCGAATCTTTGGAATTCTCTACCCCAGTGGGCTGTGGAAGCTCAGTCTGGGAAAAAGGCTTTATAAAATAAATAAAAATAAAAATAAAGAGTGGAAGATCAGCCATGATCGTATTGAATGGCGGAATAGGCTCGATGGGCTGATTGGCCTACTGCTGTTCCAATGCTCCCAAGCTGCTGAAATAGTATCTCCCAAACTCCCCCATCAGTTTCCCTTAATATCACAACATATTTGAACACATCTCCTTGATCCTCCTAAATTCCAGGGAATACATCCCTAATTTGTGTAATATCACCTCGTAATTTAAACCTTGGAGTCCAGTTATCATTCCGGTAAATCTACACTGCTTTCAAATGGACATGGACCCACCCAAGTCTCTTTGGACCTCCAGTGTTTCCAGCTTTTCACCATTTATAAAGTACTCTGTTCTAGTCTTTTTTTCTGACATTAAAATGTTTGCCCATTTATTTAAGATATTAATATCTCTTTGTAATTTGATGCTTCCAGCTACACTGCTTACAATGCTGTCTATTTTTGTGTCATTGGTAAACTTGGGTGTGTGGCATTCCACCACATCATCTTAAATGGTTAATTAATACAGCAAAACTGAGACACACACGGGTTTGGCACTGGTAGACAGGAGTGAATCATTCCTTCCCAGAAATTTTTTAATTCCAGATTTATTTATTTTCTTTAGAAAAAACAGAATTCAAATTCACAACAGCCGAATGTGGGATTTGAACTCCTACTTTTTTCAACCATCAGCTCAGGCCTTCAAATTAAAACCCATAAAAAGAGATTCATTTTCCTACTGCTGTTGTTTGACTGTCTCAGGTTTTGTATATTGTTCCCTTCTCCTCTTCTTCCTTGTGTCTGAAGTCTTTGAGGTTTGTCAGACGTTGGTAAACTACTTCATGTGGTGTTCTGTAAATACCTTCAATTCTGTGTATCTGCAAGGGACACTATTCAAATTCACACCTTATTGCATCACCCAAAACCTGCAGGTCCATTCAAACACCCCTATTTCCTGTCTCTGCAAAGATAGCTCACACTTCCACCATGCAGGAATTTCTGAATGGAAAAAGCTTTTGACAAATTTCCCAAAACGTTTGCTAACACTTTTCAGGATGAAGCTAAATTCAACTTACAGATTCCAAGCCTCAAATTGAATGTTTCAGATATAAAAAGTAACACAAATGAAATCCCAGATCTCTCTACTGGCACCAATTTTAAGATTGTACCATTTTGTTTATATCACTTCTCCTCAGCCATCCTTCCGAAAGGCATCATTTTACATTTCTCAGCATTGAGGTTATCCTACCATGTGTCTGACCATTTCATCAGACTGCCTCTATCCTCCTGAAGTCTACTACTATTCCCTTCCCTGTCTATTACATTGCAGATGGCACAATGTTGAAGTTATGCCCTGTAAACCCAAGTCTAAGTCATTAATATATATCAAAAAGATCAGTGGTCCTAATCCAAACCCCTGGGGAATACCACTGAACCACAAGGTACACTGTATACAGTGAGTACAAAAGCAGGGAGGGTATGTTAAACATTTATAAAGCTCTAATTAGGCCCCTACAGGAGAACTGTGTCCAGTTCTGGTCACCACACTTTAGGAAGGATGTGAGGGTCCTTGAGAGGCTGCAGAAATTTACCAGAATGGTTTCAGAGATGGAAGATTTTAGCTCCAATGTTAGGTTGGAAAAGCTGGATTTGGTCTCCTTAGAACAAAGGAGATTGAGGGGAGATTGAATAGAAGTGTATAAGATTATGTCAGGCAAAGATACCGCCCTCTAGTCTGAAGAAACCGTTCACCACTACACTGTGTGTTCTCTCCTTGAGCCAATGTTGTATCCACTCTGTCCTTGTCCCGTTCATTCCATGAACATTCATTTTGCGAACTCGTCAATTATGACACAGTATTACGACCTCCCCATGAAGAAATTGGTCCCAGGGCACAGAAAAACACACACAGACAGGCAATGACCATCTGCAACAAGAGTGAAACCAACCACCTCCCCTTGGCATTCAAAGCATTATCCCATCGCTGAATCCCCCAGCAGCAACATCCTGGGGAAACATTCACCAGGAAAGGACCTGAAGAAATCACATCAATACTGTGGCTACAAGTGACTCACCCACTGACTCCCCAAAGCCTTTCAACCACCTACAAGACACAAGTCAGGTATGTGATGGTATCTCTCCACTTGCCTGGATGAGTGCAACACCGACAACACTCCAGATGCTCGACACCATCTAGGACAAGCAGCCCACTTGATTGGCACCACATCCACCACTTGAATCTTTGATCAGATCACCCCTTAACCTTCTCAATTCCAGGGATACAGAGTAAAACTCCATCTTAACTGTCACATCAAATGCTGCCAAGCTATTAGTTAGCTATTGAGTAAATGTTTGTTTTCTCAGTTCTATAAAACACTCCCAGGGCAGGTACAGTGTGGGGTTAGATACAGAGTATAGATTCCTCTATCTATGCCTCTCTTTCTCCTCCAACATCCAAATGGAGAGAGTAACAGTGAGAAAAACAGGGATAGATGTAGAGAGGCAAGAACAGAGAGAGGGAAGGATAGCAATGGGGAGGGAGTACCAGAGAGAAAGGGGAAGGGATTGGGATGGAAAGTGTCGGTCATGATTCCTGCAAAGCTGTGTGCAGCAGCATCGTTGAATGTATGACACAGTGAGAGATTGGGATTGAGGGTACGGAGGGAGAGAGAGATCGAGAGAGATGAGGAGAGAGATAAACATGGAGAGAGTAGCAGAGAGGGGAACTAGCGATTGAGTGAGTAAGGAAGAGGGGAAGACGGAAATGGAGAGAGATTACCAGTAAGAGTCGCTCTCCCCTTGTCATAGGACCATGGCAGAGAAGCTAATTATATACTCTGTGTCTGTCTACATGTTCTCTGTCATGCTCTGTAATCTTCCTTGAATCATTGAACACTGCAGTTTATGGATCAATTCACTGTTTGCTGTTGAGCTGATGAATTTGTTTGATTGGCAGTGATAATATTTTTGGACCATTGCATTGAGTCCAATGGGTTGCAACCAGGATTAGTGGGTGATTTCTCTCTGCAACTTTCAATCTTTAATAAAGCTTATCTGGGCATTAACCTGCAATCTATTTTTATATGTCTGACTCCACTCATTATGCGGGGGGAATAAAGTTAATTTTGTCTGGTTGTTCAACCATTTAAATGACTGTTTAACACCGCAAGTCTTTCTTTACTGTGAACGTGTGCTGATCTCTCCCTCACAGAGACACACACACATACAACACACACGCACATACAACACACACACACACACTACCTACCTTTCTCTCTGCCCACATCTATCCCAGACTTTCCCTCTCTCTCTGACGAATACTCTATCTCTCATTCATTTTTCACACTTTCTGTGCACCCTGTGTCTTCTATTTCCACTAATTTCTCATTTTGCTTCCCACTCTCCCTCCATCTCTCTCTTTCTCTTTCACTCTGTTACTCTCTCCTCACCTTTATCTCTCCATTTATCTGTTTCCTCACTCTCAAACTCTACCTCACTCTCCACCTTCCTTTCTCTTTGATCTCTCTTCACATCTCTCTATCAATCTCTCTCCATCTCTGTCCAATTGAGGAAATTCTCCCTCCATTTCTCACCATCTCTTGCTCTCTCACTCTCTCCCTATCACCTATTTTCTCTGAGTCTCTCCATCTCTCTATTATTCATTCAATCTCATTTCTCTCTCTCTCTCTTCTCTTTCCCTCTCTATTATTTGCTCTCTAACTCTCTTGCTCTGTCTGTCCATGTTGGGTACCTTTAAGAGTTTGGGACAGTTCTGGCGGTGCAAGGTCACTTTAAGTGTCTGGTGCTGGCCCCTCTCCCACCCCGGGGTGGTCACATGTCGCCCAAACCGCGGATGCGCGGAAGCTGGGGATAATTTCTGACCCCTTTGACCTCCAAGCACGTGGGGCGTCGCAGCCAATCAGCGCTCGGTGACGCGGTGGAGGGATCGCGGCAAAGGGACCGCGGCGTCATCAGCCGCCATGTTTGCCGCCGGCCGTTTATTTCCGTAAGAAAGAAGCTGCACGGAAAAGGAGAAGCGGCTTTAGATGGCGATCTCAATGGAGGAAGCTTGAAAGTTTGAGCCGCGGGAGAATGAATAAAGCGGCGGTTAACGCGCTTGTGGAGATGCGCATGTGCGGAGCCTCCTCGCAGAGTGCAGCGCGGCCCGTACCATAGATACGGGCTTTCCCAGCCGCCCGGCATTGTGGGAGCCGCAGGACGCCATTGCACCCTCATTAACTCAGTCAAAATTAACTCATTCCCTCTCAGCTCTCTCTCGCTCCTTTCCGTATTGCTTGCTGAAATGGGATTTGTTGGCAATAATTACACCATCCCGGGTGTGATCAGATAAAAGTAAAATCAAGGAAAACACAAAGATGTTTCATAAATACATGAAGAGCAAGAGGATAACTAAGGATAGAGTATTAGGGAACAAAAAGGGAATGAGTGTATAGAGGTGGGAGATGTGGGCATGGTTCGTAATGAATACCAAGTGTCTGTCTTTATTAAAGAGGGGGAACGATGCAGACATTATCGTTAAAGAGGAAGAGTGTGAAATATTGGATGGGATAAACAGAGTGATAGGGGAAATATAAAGGTGTTTGACATCTTTGAATGTGGATAAATGGTCAGGCCTGGATGCATTGGAACCAGTTCGGAGAAGGTTCACTAGGTTGATTCCTGGGATGAAGGGGTTGTCTTATGAGGAATGGTTGAACAGGTTGGGCCTATACTCATTGGAATTAAATCTTATTGAAACAAAGAAGGTTCTGAGGGGACTTTCCAGGGTGGAAGCTGGGTGGATGTTCCACTTGTGGGGGAATCTAGAACCAGGGGGCACAGTTTAAAAATAAAGGGTCTCCCATTTAAGACTGAGCTAAGGAGGATATTTTTTCTCTTAGCAGATAGGTAGACTTTGAAATTCTCTTCCCCAGAGAGCAGTGGATGTTGGGTCATTGAAGATATTTAAGGCTAAGTTAGATAGATTCATGATCGACAAGGGAGTCAACGCTTATGGGGGGCAGACAGGAAAGTGGAGTGAAGGTCACTATCAGAGCAGTCATGATCTTATTGAATGGCGGAGCAGGCTCGATGGGCTGAATGGCCTACTGCTGTTCCGATGTTCCCAAAATGCTGAAATAGTTTCTCCCAAACTACCCCATCAGTTCCCCTTAATATCGCAACATCTTTGAACAAATCACCTCGATCCTCCTAAAGTCCAGGGAATAAATGCCTAGTTTGTGTAATATCACTTCGTAATTTAAGCCTTGGAGTCCAGTTATCATTCTGGTAAATCTACACTGCACTCGCATGGATATGGACCCCCCCAAGTCTCTTTGGACCTCCAATTTAACCAGACAACCTTGTTCCGGCATTCAATGAGATCAGGGCTGATCTGTAATCTAACTTGCACCATATATCCAGCCTTTGCCATTTATCTCTTCATACCTTTGGTGAACAAGAATCTATCAATCACAAGTTTAAAAATTAACCAAGAAGCCAACATGAAATTTCCACAACGAATATCATGAGGGTGCGATGGATCCCACAGTGGAATAGCTTGCTGGATGTTTAAAATGGAGGCTTTTCCTTGTGGATCATCAAAAGTGTCCACCTTGGCCCCAACTTGATCTACATTTCTTCCTCTCCTGATGTTTTTTTCTCACCACACCTATCGCTTATATGTTTGTGTACAGAGCAGTGAAGGATTACATCAAATTAATATATCTTACATTATCCTTTTCAATCCACCTCAACAATCTCTCTCTCTCCAATTTTGTCCCTCTCTACAGCCCTCTCTCTGCCTTCATATATACCACTCTCCCTCTGTCTCTCTCCTAGTGTCAGAGATAGCAGAGGGGGAGACAGAGAGAGCCTGTTAAAGGAACTGTACTCCATTCCTAAGCTGTGCTGAACCTGCTCTTGGAGTGTTTGATGGGCTACATTAATCGGCCGTGTACAGTCCTGTATCAGGCTGCAAAGAAGCAGAGCATGTTCAGTTCAGAACGGGTCAAAGGGAATGATTCACTCCTGTATGATACTGGGAAGTACACTACAAGGCAGTGTTTGATTGAGTGTGACATCGGGGATCCCGAGCAAAACTGAATTCGGCAGGAATCGGGGGAAAGCTCTCCACTGGTTGGAATCATACCAAACACAAAGGAAGATGGTTGTGGTTGTTGGAAGTAAATCAGCTCAGTCCCAGGCATTCACTGCAGCAGTTTATCGGGGTAATGTCCTCAGCCCAACCATCTTCATCTGATATCCCAGCAGAAAATGCTGGATATAATGAGCAGGGCAAGCAGCATCTGTGGAGAGAGAGAAACAGAGTTCGTGATTGAGATCAACGTTTTCCAGATTTCCAGCATCCACAGTATTTTGCGTCAGATAATGAAACAATCCTGAGTTACATGCTCCAAGACCCGGACAACATTCAGGGTTGGGCCGACCAATGGCAAGTAACATTCATGTCACACATTGCCAGGCAATGACCATCTGCAACAGGAGAGAATCCAACCACCTCTCCTTGGCATTCAAAGCATTATCCCAACTGAACAAATCACATCAGTAGTTTTATCACCATCTCTCTGAGAAAGAGAGACACAGATAGAGAATGAGAGTGGACCTTGACAGAACTGGGTGATTTCTCTCTGCAACTTGTAATCTTTAATAAAGCTTATCTGGGCATTAACCTGCAATCTGTTTTTATATGATTGACTCCACTCATTCTTCCGGGGATAAAGTTACTTTTGTCTGGTTGTGCACCCAATTAAATGACTGTTTGACACCGCAAGACTTTCATTTGCTGTGTCTGTGTGCTGATCTCTCTCACACACACACACACACACACACACACACACACACACACACACACACACACACACACACACACACACAAACACACACACGCACACTATCTGCCTCTCTCTCTTTGCCCACATCTATCCCAGACTTTCCCTCTCTCGCTGATGGACACTCTATCTCTCATTAATTTTTCACACTTTCTGTGCACCCTGTGTCTGCTCATTTCCACTAATTTCTCATTTTCCTTCTTACTCTCTCTCCATCTCCCGCTCTCTCTCTCTTTTGCCCTGTTACTCTCTCCTCACCTTTATCTCTCCATTTATCTGTTTCCTCACTCTCAAACTCTACCTCTTCATCACTCTCCACCTTCCTTTCTCTTTGATCTCTCTTCACATCTCTCTATCACTATCTCTCCATCTCTGTCCAATTGCGGAAATTCTCCCTCCATTTCTCGCCTTCCCTTGCTCTCTCACTCTCTCCCGATCACCTATTTTCTCTGAGTCTCTCACTCTCTCTTTTCTATTTCCCTCTCTATGCCTTGCTCTGTCACTCTCTTGCTCTGTCTGGCTATGTTGGGTCCTTTAAGAGTTTGGGACAGTTCTGGTGGTGCAGGGTCCCTTTACGAGTCTGGCGCTGGCCCCTCCCCCACCGCGAAAGGGGTCACTGGCCGCGGAGGCTGCAGGCACTTCTTGCCCCATTTGACTGCCAAACACGTGGGGAGACGCAGCCAATCAGACCACAAGACACGGTGGGTGGGGCTGAGGCGTCATCAGCCGCCATGTTTCCGTGACGTCGCCCGCCGGAGGTTTGTTTCCGCAAAAAGCAGCTGAAAGGAAAAGGAGAAGCGGCTTCAGTCGTCGATCTCAAAGGAGGAAACTTGAAAATCTGAGCCACGGGAGAATGTAAAAAGCGGCGGCTAACGCGCTTGTGGGGATGCGCATATGAGGAAAATCCTCCCAGAGTGTAGCGCGGCCTATCCCACAGATCGCCCGGCATTGTGGGAGCCGAAGGAGGCCATTGCCCCTCATTAACTCAGTCAAAATCAACTCATTCCCTCACAGCTCTCTCTATCTCCTTTTCATATTGCAGGCTGAAATAGGCTTTGTTGGCAAGAATTACACCATCCTGGGTGTGATCAGATAATCTGTCCCTTCGTAAACGACGTTCTGTGCATCCAACAGCTTGAGCCATTGCCCTATTTATTGGTATTTTTCCCCCTTCTGATGTTGAATTTCTTAGTGGCTTTTCTTCTACTGAATGTGTTGGTCTGTTTCTCCTATCTTCATAGCTAACCCTCTCGCCCTCTGTATCTCTCCAAGTGTCAGAGATAGCAGGAGGGAGAGATAGAGAGAGGAAGACAGAGAGAGACACAGCGAACAATCCCAGATTCTCCAATCTATCCACGTAACTGAAGTCTCTCATTCTTGGAACCTTGCTCTTTGAATCTTTTCTGCACCCTCTCTAATGCCTCCACATCCTTCCTAAAGTACAGTGTCCAGAATTGGACACAATACTAGTTGAGGATGAACAACTGTTTTATAAAGCTTCATCATAACCTCCTTGTTTTTATATTCTCAGCCTCTATTTACAAAGCCTGGGATCCCATTTGCCTTTTAACCACTTTCTCAACTAGCCTTGCCACCTTCAATTTGTGCACAGATATCCCCAGGTCTCTCTGTTCCTGCATCCACTTTCTTCTGTTCTTAGGTTCTCATGACAGAGAGGGACAGGAGGACAGGGAGGTCTGGAAAAAAGGAGTGGGAGAGAGAGCAAACAAACAGGACACACGAATGGGAACACCGCCACCTGCAAGTTTCACTTCAAGTCTCACACCATCCGGACTTGGAACTATATCGGGGTCCTTCACTGTCACTGGGTCAAAATCCTGGAACTCTCTTCCTAACAACGCTGTGGGTGTACTTACCCCACATGGACTGCAGTGGTTCAAGAAGGTTCAAGGGCAATTCGTGATGGGCAATAAATGCTGGCCTGGCCAGTAACGCACACATCCAACAAATGAGTAAAAAAAAAACAATTTGGCACCTAGTCACTTCAGTAGATATCAGACTAGACACAAGAACACAAGAAGTAGGAGCAGGAGTAGGCCAGTCATCCTTTCGGGCCTGCCCTGCCATTCAATAAGATCATTGCTGATCTGTCCCAGGATTCAACTCCTATTTTAGGTCTGCTCCGCATAACCCTCGACTCCCCGAGATTTCAAAAATGTATTTATGTCTTCCTTAAATACAATTAGTGACCTAGCCTCCACAACTCTGTGAGGTAGAGAATTCCAGAGGTCAGCACCAAAAACTTGGTCAAAGAGCTTGGATTTAGGGAGCGTCTTCAAATGGGGAAGAGCGTTAGTGAGACGGAGAGGTTTTGAAATGGAATTCCAAGGTTGGGGCCTTGGCAACTTGAAGGCAGTGCCTCCAATGGTGGAACGATTCAAATTGGGGATGCTCAAGAGGCCAGAATTAGAGTATCGCAGATATTGGAGGATTGTGGAGCTGGAGGAGATTGCAGAGATAAGGAGGGGTCATTTGTGGAAGACAATTCCAAAATTCCACCACCCTTTGTGTGTAGAAGCGTTAATAAACTTCACCCTCGAAAGGCTTTTCAACTACTGTTCGATTTATAGACTGTCCACATCGTCCGAGACTCCCCTGACCAGTGAGAAGGTTTTCTCTCCATCTACCCCATCAGTTTCCAGTATTGTCCTGTAAACTTTGATCAAATCACCCCTTAACCGTCGTAATTCCAGGGGTACAGAGTAAAACTCCGTCAACACTGTCCCATCGAATGCTGCCAAGCCAAGTTCAACCTGGAGTTATGTACAGAGCAAATCTCTGTGTTCACGGTTCCATCAAACACTCCCAGGCAGGTACAGTGTGGGGCTTGATACAGAGTAAAGCTGACACTGTATATGCCTCCCTTTCTCCTCCTCCATCCAGATGGAGAGAGGGACACTGAGAAAGACAGGGATAGATATAGAGAGAGAATAACAGAGAGAGGGAAGGATAACAATGGGGAGAGAGTACCAGAGAGAAATAGGAAGAGATTGGGATGGAGAGTGTCAGTCAGTGTTCCTGCAAATCTGTGTGCAGCAGCCTGGAAGGTACCACGCAGGTCCTGTTTCATGAAAAATAACACACGTCTGCAAATATTCTTCAAATATTTAAAGGGGCAGTGCACAAAAAAGAAATAACTGGCCCTGCACAGCAACTAGATTTTCTGGGAGCATTGGAGCCAGCTGTGGTTCTGTGGGTAATAATCCTGCCTCTGAGTTATACGTTTGTGGGGTCAGGTCAGAACACAAAATCTAGGCTGATGCCACCCAACAGAAAATCAGAACAGACCAGCGAGACTCAGAAAAGGAAACTTGTGTTAAATTTGTGAGCTTCGCATTTTGGAATGTTCGAATGTTTGCGTAAATGTTTACTATTTGGCGATGATAACAAACATGGAGGAGATGCAATGAGTGAGGATGATACCAATCGACTGCAACAGGACATCGATAGGCCAGCAGAATGGGCAGACAAGTGGCAGATGGAATTTAATATAAGCAAACGTGATTTGATGTATTTTGGCAGAAGTGATAGTGAAAGCTCATATAGACTTAATGGCACAGTTCTCGAGAGTGTGCAGGGACAGAGGGTCCTGGGGATACATGTACATACATCTTTGAAGGTGGCAGGATATATTGAGAATGTAATCAGTAAAGCCTATGGGATCCTGGGCTTCATAAATAGAGGTGTTGAGTACAAAAGCATGGAGGTTATGCTGAACATTTACAAAGCTCTGGTTAGGCCACAACTAGAATATTGTATCCAGTTCTGGTCACCACATTTAAGGAAGGATGTGAGGGCCCTTCAGGGGGATCAGTGGAGATGGTAATTCTAGAGAGGGGAAGGTTAAGCAAAGTAGACTGGAAACAGCTACCTGAAGGTAAATGAGTGTCAGAGCAGTGAGAGTTTGTGAGGGCTGAGAACAAATATTTTCCCACAAAGACAAACAGGGTGAGACTCACAAATCTAGAGCTCCTTGGATGTCAAGGATCAAACCAGGTGGGATAAGGCACAAAAGGGAAGCTTATGTCAGATACTGAGAGCTCAATACCACAGAATGCCAAGAAGAGTGAAGAAAGTGCAGAGGTGAAATTAAAAAGCAAATTAAGAACGCAAAGAGATAGTCAGAAAATAATATTACCAAGTAAAAGTAAAGAAAACACAAAGATGTTCTATAAATGCATGAAGAACAAGAGGATAACTAAGCAAAGAGCATTAGGGACCAAAAAGGGAATGTGTGCATGGAGGTTTGGGCAAGGTTCTTAATGAACACATGAGTCTGTCTTCATAAAAGAGGGGAACGATGCAGACATTGTCGTTAAAGAGGAGTGCGAAATATTGGATGGGATAAACAGAGTGAAAGGGGAAATATGAAGGTGTTTGGTATCTTCGAAAGTGGATAAATGGTCAGGCCTGGACGCATTGGAATCAGTTCAGAGAAGGTTCACTGGGCTGATTCCGGGGATGAAGGGGTTGTCTTATGAGGAATGGTTCAACAGGTTGGGCCGATACTCATTCGAGTTTAGAAGAATGAGAGGTGATCTTATTGAAACAGACAAGATTCTGAGGGGACTTTACAGGGCGGATGCTGGGAGGATGTTCCCCTTGTGTGGGAGTCTATAACTAGGGGACACAGTTTAAAAATAAAGGGTCTCCCATTTAAGACTGAGCTGAGGAGGATTTTGTTTCTCTTAGCGGGTGGTTAGACTTTGGAATTCTCATCCCCTGAGAACAGTGGAGGTTGGATCATTGAATATATGCAAGGTTGAGTTAAATAGATTTATGATCGACAAGGGAGTCAGGGGTTATGGGGGGCAGGCAGAAAAGTGGAGTTAAGGCCACTATCAGATCAGCCATAATCTTATTGAATGGCAGAACTGGCTCGACGGGCTGAACGGCCTACTCCTACTCCTATTTCTAAAGGCCCTGGATATAAAATGGATGGTTTTCTCTCCACTTTTTAAGCCATTTTTTATAGCAGATACAGCGCCATGTATAATATAAGCAAAGACACGGTCTAGTGCTGAGCTAACTAGTGCATTGATAACTGAGACTAGTGTAAAGGGTATCGATGATACAGAATCCTAAATATACATTCAGGGGAACTTTTTTAGGCCAGTACGTAGCAAGGCCAACAAGAGATGGGTCAGTTTTACACTTAGGTTTAGGAATGAAGCTGGTCCGGTGGAAGGTGATTAGGAAAAAGGGGACTGGAAGAAGCTACTTGAAGGTAAATCCGTGTCAGAGCAGTGAGAGGGAACCCAGTTTCACATTGTACCATTTAGACTTGATTGACTCTCCCAGTCTTCCTTCCAAAATCCATCACTTCACATTTCTCAGCATTGAAGTTAACCTGCCATGTATCTGTCCAATTCACCAGAATGCCAATAGCTTCCTGAAGTCTGCTACTATTCTCTTCTCTCTTTACTACATTTCCAAAGTTTTGTGTCATCTGCAAACTTTGAAGTTCTGCTCTGTCAACCCAAGTCAGTTCATTAATATACATCAAAAAGAGCAGTGGTGCCAATATAAACCTCTGGGTGACACCACTCTATATCTCCCTTCAGTCTGAAACAACCGTTCACCACTACTATCTGTCTTCTATCTCTTACCCAATGCCATAACCCCTCTGTCACTGTCCCTTTAATCACAGGAGCAACAATATTGTGAAATAGTCATAAAAGAGGGAGATGAGGCAGACATTGTGGTTAAGGAGGAGTGTGAAATATTGGATGGCATAAAGAGAGTAGAATGATACCTGGACTCCAAGGGTTAAGCTAAGAGGGAGAATCACAAACCAGAGGAAACAGTTTATAAATGAGATCTTGGACAGTCTGCTGTGAACCCTCCGAATCACAGAATTCTCCAGCACAGCAAGAGGCCAGTCAGCCATCGTGCCCGTGTGGGCTCAATGAAGTTCTCCCTGGTGTCCTGGCCAATCTTTATAACACAACCAAAATCACTAAAACAAGGTTCTGCTCATTATCACATTACTGTTTGTGGGAGCTTGCTGTGTACAATTGGATGTACCGCTGTACATCTCTACCCAGTCTGAGAAACAACCGTTCACAACTATTCTCTGCTTTCTGTGTCTTGGTCAATGTTAGATACAGAGTAAAGCTCCCTCTACACTGTCCCATCAAACACTCCCAGGACAGGTACAGATGGGGGTTGGCTGCTGGTTAAGTGGAGTGTTGACTGCTGATTGCAGCAACGAGCCTCAGCTTAGAGTGCTGGTGGCAGTTGGAGGTTGCAGAGGTGGAGAGAGGAGCTGCACTGAGCAAGGGAGAGCAGCTACAACTAAGCAGAGGTGAAGCTTCAACAACAATCACCACTAAAGAGAAGAAATATACTTACTTTTGGAAACAAGGCTTTGTCTGGAGGTGGGCGCTGAACACCAGTAATCTACTTTGGACCGTTGGGGGAGGAACAAGTGGCTGGAACAACAAGGGGTGGGGCTGCCAATTCAACAGGAATCTGTGCTGCTGCACAAGCACACAGGGAAGCTCCCTCCCCACCCCAATTGCCAAGACTGGGTCAGCTGAAGCTGCCCGGGTAAACAGATGGAAGGGGACAGATAGTGCCTGGGCAGCTTCAGCTGACCCAGTTGAAGACGACACCCCAACCAGAAGACCGGAAGACCAAGTTCAAAGACTGTTTTAAGTGTGCTGTGAGCTCCACCTCCAGGAAGCAAGTCATCCCTTACAGCCTGCCTTTGCCTCTCCTCTATACCCTCAGCCTTTCCCCTAACCTGTTGTTTGTTTGCTTTGTTTTAATACATATTCAATATTTTCGGTGAATCGCTGATACTTGGTGTGCAGGCTCACAATTTGGGGTGGGTTTAGCTCTTAGACCCATGGCAAGCCCTTCATCACCGGTGGCGGGGCCCTCTACTACCTTTGCAGCTGCAACTTCTGTGGCTGCCCACGTGGCCCCGTCACCCTTTAAATTACTAACATCCAGCCATGGGGTGAAGAGCTATCCCCACGCCAACATGTCTATTGAGGCCTGCAAAAAGGCAATGGCCGAGGTTGTCGGCCCCTCGGCCATTGTTGCAGCCTCAAAGATGTATGGGAAGGCTGTTTTCTTTTTGAGGACCGAGTGGGCGGTGTCCCTGGCACTGAGTAAATGGCTCACTGTGGGGGCCACTGCGCATCGGAAAATGTTGTCCAACGTCCCACCCTTCATTCCTAGTGAGCTCCTCCTCCCCCACCTGCACTATCTGGGGAAGGTGAGGTTGGGGATCACCCCAGTCCGGCTTGTTCTTCGGGAACACAGCCTCCAATATGTCTACCCCTTCTGCCGCCAGTTATTTATGCAGCTGGCCCTGGAGGAGGACACGGAGAGCCAATTTAATGTGGAGTTCCAGGGGATGGCCTACCGCTTTTTCTGGACCTCGGATGGGGCGCGGTGCCACGTCTGCAAGGGGGTGGGGCATGTTCGTAAGAACTGCCCCAACCTTCCGGCCGCAAGCTCCACCTCGCCGGCCCAGGGTGGTTCCACAGCACCTCCTCCCACTCCCCCCACACTTCCAACAGACACCGCTCAGTCGGTTCTGGAGGCTGTGGTTTTCACAGCCTCCAGCGGGGAGGGGAGTGCCCGTCCGAGTGGAAGGAAGACGCGGAGGCAAAAGAAACATCAAGAGGCGCGTCTCCTGGACACATTGAAACAACCCAAGCCTGAGCTCAGCCCAAAGCCCCTTCTCAAGGAATCCACCTGTCCCAGGGCTGGGCTCAGGCCCAGGGTGACTAAAAGGAAGGAGGGTGCGGAGGCGGAGGCCTCTGATGACATGGAGGTCTCTGAGCCTCTGCGCCCTCATGGGAAAAAGAGGAGAAGGCACCCCTCCACAGAGGTAACGAGGAGCCCTGAGGCGCAGGGCCCATCTGTTAGATGGAAGCTGTCTCCTGTTTCGGGTCCCCAGGTTTCCCCTACCGCCACGACCAAGGCGGCAAAGTCCGGGCAGGAGCTCTCCATTCATCAGGATGGAGGAGAGGGGAAGGCCCCGGTACATGAGGCCCCTCCTGAAGGAGTAAGTGGGGCCCTGCTTGTGGTGGGGGAGCCTGAGGATGCCGCCCAATCTGCCACTGCAACTGGGTCGGGTGCCCTGAGTGAAAGGGAGGGCGACGCCCCATAGGGTCAGCCCTCCCAGCCGGAGTCCACCACCAATCAGGAGACATCCGACCTGGTGAAAACTGAGAATGCTGCCCCATCTGCTGGGCCTGTGGCTGCTGGAGGAGCGGGAGATGGCCTCCTCTCTCCGCATCCGGTCTCGGCTCCGGCTGGATTTCCGGAGTCGGGAACATCTGTCTCCCCTGGACCGCTCATTGGCCTGGGGATGGAGGTGGAGCTGGGTCCTGAACTGCTGGCGCCCACAGGCTCCGGTTTCACAGTTATACCCAGAGAGGACTTCTGCCATCGATCCTGGGGGTGGGATCATGACGGAGGCAAGACCAGCTGGCGCGGCCGGGACGTCCGCCCCACAGTGTGTGGTGGATGTGTCGGCCACTGGCGGTAACGACCCGGAGGAGGATGGGGAATCGGGTTGGGGCAATGAGGATGACCTTGATTCCATCGCCAGTGAGGTGGTGGAGTCCCTCGTGCCTCCCACCGAATCTCCTCTCATCCCCACGGCGGATCTCCAGAATTTCCTCGCGGTTTGCAGGGGTTGCCGCAATAAAGTTCAGCTGGCCCTCGACCGTTGGCCGAATCTGGCGCTGATCATCCAGTCCGTCTGTGCCGTCCTTAAGAAAGTGGGCAAGCTCGCGGGCGTGAAACTGGTTGAGAGCGCCATTTTAATGTGTTCCTCAATGGGTTGCTGGGGGAGTGGAGGGCCAGGTGCACTTCCACACCCTCTTCACAGTGAAGTGTAGGTGACGGGTTTTAAGGACCTTTAACATGAAGATATCCATAGCCAGCCTCAACATCAACGGCAGCAGGGGGTCTCACCGCAGATGTCACAATCTCAGTCCTCAGGGAAGGGAGATACGCAGTGAGCTTTCTGCAGGAAACCCACACCGTTCCGGGAGACGAGGCCACCTGGCTCCTGGAGTGGCAGGGTGGGGTCTACATAAGTGACCTCACCCCTATTTCTAGTGGGCTGGCTATCTTGTTGGCCCCGACTTTCCAGCTGGAGATCTTGGGGGTCAAGGAGCTAGTGCCGGGCCGCTTGCCCCAATTCGCCATTCGCCTGGGGAGTGTGCCACCCCACTTTGTGAATGTGTACGTGCCCAGGCCTGGCGCGTTGCAAGCGTGCTTCTTTGCTAATGAGCTTCATCGATAGCGGCGAGTGCATCATCCTCGAGGGGGATTTTAACTGCACCCTCGAGGTGGGGGATCGCTCCAGTCCTGATCCATCTTTCCCAGAGGACTGATCAGTCGGTCGCCTTTCTCTCCCTCGATCAGGAGAAGGCATTCGACAGGGTGGATCACGAATACCTTTTCGGGACTCTGCGCGCTTTCGGACTCGGGCTGCATTTCGTGGCCCGGGTCCAACTTTTATACACCGTCGCAGAGTGTCTTGTCAAAGTTAACGGGTCCTTAACGGCGCCACTTCGCTTTGGGAGAGGAGTGCGTCAGGGATGCTCCATGTCCGGCCAATTGTATACCAACTGCGTGGAGCCCTTCCTGTGTCTGCTTCACAGGAGGTTGACGGGATTGGCTCTGCGCGAGCCGGCCATGCGGGTCGTCCTCTCGGCTTACGACGACGACGTGCTACTCGCGGTCACAGATCCCGTTGACTTGTGGAGGATGCGCGACTGCCAGCAGACCTTTTCTGCCGCGTCCTCCACGAGGATCAATTGGGAGAATTGTTACGGTCTCCTGGTGGGTCAGTGAGGGTGGACTCCCTGCCGGAGGAGATTACACCTTTTGCCTGGAGCACCACGCACCTTCTCCATCTGGGAGTCCACCTTAGCCCCGCTGAGGTAACCTGGCCGGCAAACTGGCAGGAGTTGGAGGCGAAAGTCACCGCTCAGCTGGGGCGCTGGACAGGACTGCTCCGAGTGCTTTCCTACAGGGGTCGAGCGCTGGTCATAAACCAACTGGTGGCCTCCATGCTGTGGTACCGGTTGGTCACTTTGGCCCTGCCCCCTGCATTTGCCAACAACATCCAGAAGAAACCCGTCGATTTCTTTTGCGGCAAGAGGAAACACTGGGTCTCTGCTGTGGTCCTGAGTCTCCCGATTGAGGAGTGTGGCCAGTCGCTGGTGTGCGTCCGCACCCAGGCTGCGACTCTCCGCCTTCGGACCCTGCTGTGATTCCTGTACGTCGAGCATCCTCCGAGATGGTGTGCGCTGGCGACGTATTTGGCCCGCCAGTGTCACTGCCTTCAAGACAGGTATACCGTTTTGGATACTGTTGAGGGAGATGGCTCACCAGTGGAAGGCAGCAGTAGCCAGGTTCATGGCACCGTTGCTCGCTCTGCTGTTCGGAAGGGCGGGCAAAAGAGTGGAAGGGCTATAGTCATCCTGGATTCGATTGTAAGGGGAGTAGATAGGCGGTTCTGTGGTCGAAAACGAGACTCCCGAATGGTATGTTGCCTCCCAGGTGCACGGGTCAGGGATGTCTCAGATCGGCTGCAGAACATTCTGAAGGGGGAGGGTGAACAGCCAGTTGTCGTTGTGCACAGAGGCACCAATGATCTAGGTAAAAAACGGGATGAGGTCCTACAAGCAGAATTTTGGGAGTTAGGAGCCAAGTTAAAATGTAGGACCTCAGAGGTAGTAATCTCAGGATTGCTACCAGTGCCACGTGATAGTCAAAGTAGAAATGAAAGAATAGTCAGGATGAATGCGTGGCTTGACAGATGGTGCAGGAGGGAGGGGTTCAGAATTTTGGGACATTGGGACCGGTACTGGGGGATGTGGGACTATTACAAATTGGACGGTCTACACCTGGGCCGGACTGCAACCAGTGTCCTTGGGGGTGCTTTTGCTAACGCTGTTGGGAAGGGTTTAAACTAATGTGGCAGGGGGATGGGAACCAAATGAGGTCAGTGGAGAGTAAGGAGCTAGTAACTAAAGCCTGTAAGGAACTAGATAATGAAGTCAGCATGACTAAGGGAAAGAGTAGACAGGGAGCAGATGATGAACACAAAGGGACTGGTGGTCTGAGGTGCATTTGTTTTAATGCAAGAAGTGCAGTAGGTAAGGCAGATGAACTTAGGGCCTGGATTAGTACCTGGGAGTATGATGTTATTGCTATTACTGAGACTTGGTTGAGGGAAGGGCATGATTGACAACTAAATATCCCAGGATATCGATGCTTCCGGCGGGATTGAGAGGGAGGTAAAAGGGCTGGAGGAGTTGCAGTACTGGTCAAAGAGGATATCACAGCTGTGCTGAAGGAGGGCACTATGGAGGACTCGAGCAGTGAGGCAATATGGGCAGAACTCAGAAACAGGAAGGGTGCGGTAACAATGTTGGGGCTGTACTACAGGCCTCCCAACAGCGAGCGTGAGATAGAGGTACAAATATGTAAAAAGATTATGGAAAGATGGAGGAGCAACAGGGTGGTGGTGATAGGAGATTTTAATTTTCCCAACATTGACTGGGATTCACTTAGTGTTAGAGGTCTAGATGGAGCAGAATTTGTAAGGAGCATCCAGGAGGGTTTTCAAGAGCAGTATGTAAATAGTCCAACTCGGGAAGGGGCCATACTGGACCTGGTGTTGGGGAATGAGCCCGGCCAGGTGTTTGAAGTTTCAGTAGGGGACTACTTTGGGAATAGTGATCACAATTCCGTAAGTTTTAGAATACTCATGGACAAAGACGAGAGTGGTCCCAAAGGAAGAGTGCTAAATTGGGGGAAGGCCAACTATACCAAAATTCGGCTGGAGCTGGGGAGTGTAGATTGGGAGCAGCTGTTTGAAGATAAATCCAAATTTGATATGTGGGAGGCTTTTAAAGAGAGGTTGATTAGCGTGCAGGAGAGGCATGATCCAGTGAAGGTGAGGGATGGAGGTGGCAAGATTGGTGAACCATGGATGACAGGCGAAATTGTGAGACTAGCTCAGAGGAAAAAGGAAGCATACATGGGGTCGAGGAGGCTGAAGAAAGACGAAGCTTTGGAAGAATATCGGGAATGTAGGACCAATCTGAAACGAGGAATTGAGAGGGCTAGAAGGGGTCATGAAATATCTTTAGCAAACAGAGTTAAGGAAAATCCCAAAGCCTTTTGTTCATATATAAGGAGCAAGAGGGTAACTAGAGAAAAGATTGGCCCACTCAAGGACAAAGGAGGAAAGTTATGCGTGGAGTCAGAGAAAATGGGTGAGATTCTAGGCGAGTACTTTGCATCGTTATTCACCGAGGAGAAGGACATGACGGATGTTGAGGTTAGGGACAGATGTTTGATTACTCTGGGTCATGTCGGCATGGGGAGGGAGGAAGTGTTCGGTATTCTAAAAGGCATTAAGGTGGACAAGTCCCCAGGTCTGGATGGGATCTATCCCAGTTTACTGAGGGAAGCGAGAGAGGAAATAGCTGGGGCCTTAACAGATATCTTTGCAGCATCCTTAAACACGGGTGAGGTCCCGGAGGACTGGAGAATTGCTAATGTTGTCCCCTTGTTTAAGAAGGGTTGCAGGGAAAATCATGGTAATTATAGACAGGTGACCCTGACGTCAGTGGTAGGGAAGCTTCTAGAGAAGATACTGAGGGATAGGATCTATTCCCATTTGGAAGAAATGGGCTTATCAGTGATAGGCAACATGGTTTTGTGCGGGGAAGGTCATGTCTTACCAACTTAATAGAATTCTTTGAGGAGGTGACAGGGTTGATTGATGAGGGAAGGGCTGTGGATGTCATATACATGGACTTCAGTAAGGCGTTTGATAAGGTTCCCCATGGTATGCTGATGGAGAAGGTGAAGTCGCATGGGTTCCAGGGTGTACTAGCTAGATGGATAAAGAACTGGCTGGGCAACAGGAGACAGAGAGTAGCAGTGGACGGGAGTTTCTCAAAATGGAGACGTGTGACCAGTGGTGTTCCACAGGGATCCGTGCTGGGACCACTGTTGTTTGTGATATACATGAATGATTTGGAGGGGTTTATGGCTGGTCTGATTGGCAAGTTTGCAGACGACACTAAGGTTGGTGGAGTAGCAGATAGTGAAGGGGACTGTCAGAGAATACAGCTGAATATGAATAGATGGGAGAGTTGAGCAGAGAAATGGCAGATGGAGTTCAATCGGGGCGAATGCGAGGTGATGCATTTTGGAGGATCCAATTCAAGAGTGAACTATACAGTAAATGGAAAAGTCCTGGGGAAAATTGATGTCCAGAGAGATTTGGGTTTTCAGCTCCATTGTTTCCTGAAGGTGGCAACGCAGGTCAACAGAGTGGTCAAAAGGACATGCGGCATGCTTTCCTTCATCGGACGGGGTATTGAGTGCAGGGGTTGGCGGCTCATGTTACGGTTGTGTAAAACTTTGGTTCGGCCACGTTTTGAATACTGCGTGCAGTTCTATCGCCACATTACCAAAAGGATGTAGATGCTTTGGAGAGGGTGCAGAGGAGGTTCACCAGGATGCTGCCTGGTGTGGAGGGCGCTGGCTATGAAGAGAGGTTGAGCAGATTAGGATTATTTTCATTAGAGGAACAGAGGTTGAGGGGGGACCTGATTGAGGTGTACAAAATCATGAGAGGTATAGACAGGGTGGATAGCAAGAAGCTTTTTCCCAGAGTGGGGGATTCAATTACTAGGGGTCACGAGTTCAAATTGAGAGGTGAAAAGTTTCGGGGGGATATGCGTGGAAATTTCTTTACGCAGAGGGTGGTGAGTGCCTGGAACGCGTTGCCAGCGGAGATCGTAGACGCGGGCACGATAGCGTCTTTTAAGATGTATCTAGACAGATACATGTGTGGGCAAGAAGCAAGGAGATACAGACCCTTAGAAAATAAGCGACATGTATAGATAGAGGATCTGGATCGGCGCAGGCTTGGAGGGCCGACGTGCCTGTTCCTGTGCTGTAATATTCTTTGTTCTTTGTTCTTTAACACGCAGCTCCCGGTGGAGTCCATTAGTCGCGCTTCCCGGAGGGAGTTGCATGTCTTTTACCAGGGTGGCACAGTGGCGCAGTGGCTAGCTCCGCAACCGCACTGCTTCAGTGACCCGGGTTCAATTCAGCACCTGCCTGTGTGGAGTTTGCAAGTTCTCCCTGTGTCTCCGTGGGTTTCCTCCGTGTGCTCTGGTTTCCTCCCACATGCCAAAGACTTGCAGGTTGATAGGTTAATTGGCCATTATAAATTGCCCCTAGTATAGGTAGGTGGTAGGGCAATATAGGGACAGGTGGGGATGTGGTAGGAATATGGGATTAGTGTAGGATTAGTATAAATGGGTGGTTGATGGTCGGCACAGATTTGGTGGGCCGAAGGGCCTGTTTCAGTGCTGTATCTCTAATTAAACTAAACATCTATTCATGGTCGCCTCAAGTCAGGGCACAACCTCGACGGTGGAGGAGAGCGCCTTGGCTGTCCGGGCGGCCGACTCCGGGGAGTAGCCGAAACCCCCGGGACGCCCCTAACTGCGCGTTGCGAGGGGGCTCGGGAGTGCGGAGCGATCCCGGCCGAGCTGACCGCCACAAGGCTGGAACTGCTCATTGGAGTCAGGCCCCGAAACGCTCCTCGGGAGCCGGTCCCACACAACCCGAGCTGCCTCTCGGAAATGCCCTCCGTGCCATTCCAATCGGCGCGGAGGAGTTTCCTGATCGGGCTGCTCCTGCACACTCTCTACTTCCTCGCCCTCGTCAGCCGGCCGGACATGCCCTGGCGGTCCGCGTTGCCATCTGGCGGAGAGGTGAAACCCCGATGGAGGTCTCTCTACGCGGGAGTCTTCCCCCTTTACATCGGGGACCTGGGGTGGAGGGTGTTGCACACGGCAGTCCCGTTCAAAAGGCTTTTAAGTAGGTTCACGGACTCCCAGGCCGAATGTACTTTCTGCGGCCTGGACGAGTCCGTGTTCCACATATACACGGAGTGTCCGAGGTTGCAGCCCCTCTTTGAGTATCTTAAGGGGCTGCTCCTCAAGTTCTGGCTGCACTTCATTCCCACGCTCCTGATCTTTGGGCACCCGGTGCGAAGGGGCGTGGGCCGGGAGGAGGATCTCCTCGTCGGTCTGCTCCTGGGCCTGGCCAAGGTGGCAATTCACAGGTCCAGGCTGCAGGCCGTCGGGGGTTTTGTCCTCCCCGATTGCCTGCTCCTCTTCCGAGGTTACGTTCACGCCCGATTGTCCCTGGAGAAGGAGCATGCTGTGTCCGCCGGTATGCTTGAGGCCTTTCGCGACCAGTGGGCACTGCAGGGACTGGAGTGCATTGTCGACGCCGAGAATGGTATTTTAATTTGAGTTTTTGTTTGTTTCTGTTTTTAATAAATGTATTTTTAAAATATAAGTATGTATATAAAGAGGGCCTGAGGAATAAAGGCCCCCTCGACCTATAATATATGAAAAGGGCCTGGGATATAAAGGCCACCTTATATATAAATAATACCAGGGTTAGAAAGAAAAAAAAACGGAGGTTAGATACAGAGTAAAGCTCCCTAAAAAAACGGGGTTAGATACAGACTAAAGCTCCCTCTACACTGTCCCCATCAAACACTCCCAGGACAGGTATAGAGCTGGGTTAGATACAGAGTAAAGATCCCTCCACACTGTCCCCATCAAACCTTCCAAGGGCAGGTATTGCACAGGGTTAGATAAAGAGTAAAGATCCCTCTACACTGTCCCCATCAAGACACTCCCAGGTAAGGTAAAGCACAGGGTTAGATACCGAGTAATGTTCCTTCCACACTGTCCCCATCAAATACTCCCAAGACACGTATAGCACAGGGTTAGACACAGAGTAAATATACCTCTACACTGTCCCCATCAAACACTCCCAGGACAGGTATAGCACAGGGTTAGCTAAAGAGTAAAGATCCCTCTACACTGTCTCCCATCAAACACTCCCAGGACAGGTACAGCACGGGGTTAGATACAGAGTAAAGACAGGGACTATTGTAATATGCACAGAGAAATGGTCTTGTGCAGTTCAAACTGAGACCGGTGAAACGCAGCATAAGCAGAGAGGACTCCCAGGGCAGGAAAATCATGGGGTGGATACAGAGTGACTCTCGTTCTACACTGTCCGAAACAGAGAGACAGAGAGAGAAATAGAGAAACAGAGAGACACAGATGACAGGGTGACTGAGAGTGAAAGAAGGATATTTAACATTGGACATAGGAAGAGGAGTAGGCAATTTATCCCCTCAACCCTGTCCCAGCACTCAATGAGATCAGGGCTGATCTGTGATCTAACAAACACCACCTATCTCACCTTTGCCCCTTCTCTCTTAATACCTTTGGTTAACAAGAATCTATCAATCCCAGATATAAAAATTAACAATTAAGCCAGTATGAATTCCTGTTTGCAGAAGAGAGTTCCAAAATTGCGAAGAACTGCAAAGGAATGATTGGACAGGCTGGCGTTGCTTTCTTTGCAACAGAGAAGGCTGAGGGAAGATTGAGTTGAGGTGTATAAAATTATGAGGTGCCTCGATGGAGTGGACAGGAAGATTGCCAGCATCCACAGAATTGTGCCTCAGATAAAGGGACCCTGCACTGCCAGAACTGTCCCAACCTTTTAACCTGTCTGGACCCCTCATGACTTTGAACACAGAACACAGAACAAACCTAAAATGGCTGACTGATGTCTGGTTTTCTACATTCTCAGAGAGGAGAGTCAGACAGGCAGATAGAGAGAAAACAAAGACCGAGCGGGTGAGTGATACACACAGAGTGATAGCAGTCATTTTGTCATCGAACATCGGAAGAGAAGGAGGCCATTTAGCCCTTCAACCCTGTTCTGTCATTAAACGAGCTCATGGCTGATCTGTGATCTAAGACCATATACCCGTCTTGGCTCCTTATCACTTAATACCTTTGGTTAGCAATAATCGATCAAACTTAGATTTAAAAATGAACAAGTGGCTCAGCATCAATTGCCGTTTGTGGAAGAGAGTTCCACTTGCTCTGGTACAGTTTAAGATTTAAATAAGCTCCTTCCCCGCAAATCCCCTCAGCCTTTTTACTCTGCTCCCTCCAGACGGAATTGGCAACAAGACAGCAAGAAACAAACAGGAAACTTGGATTTCAGAAGAGAAAGGTTTCACCTGATGCTCTTGTCACAGGATTCTCTGTCATGGGAGAGGTCATCGCAGATCCTACAACTCATTAATATCAGACAAAGAATTGGAGTAAAATAGAGAGCAGATATGTGAAAGCTTTCAGTCTGTCATAAAAAGTGAAATGATCGAAGAATGTTGTTATGGGAGAGGCCTGGCCTCCATTTGTATCCATTCAGATGGATGGATGGATATTAATAGAAGTAAAGATATATATTTGTCTCGGTTGGAGATGTAACCATTTTTGGACTTTCGAGTACCTTCAGTCTTGTTACTAGCTCACAGCAGCTGTATACAATTTCTAATTGCTGGTTTGATGTGGGTAATATTTATGTTTGAAAGGATGGGGTGAATCTTGTAACAATCTCCCTGAGATGAAGTGAGATTGAGGGACTGGAGTAAAGGTCAGTAACAGTGCAGTGCACTTCACACGACTGAGTAACAAACGATGTTGTGTTAAAGGTTAATAAATCACACTTGTGTTGCACTGTGACAATTGAAGGCAGATTTTTTTTAACAGTAGGGATTGTTTACGTCGCAGGATTTTAGATTGTATTTTCCTTCATTGACCGATGTATGGAATATAAGAGCAGTGAGTTATGCTGGAACTGCATAAAACACCAGTCAGACCACAGCTGGAGTACTGTGTGCAGTTCTGGTCAGCACATTACAGGAAGGATGTGAGTGCAGAAGAGAGGATACAGAGGAGATTCATGGAGGATGTTGTTGGGAATGGAGAATTTTAGCTATGAGGAAAGATTGGACAGGCTAGAGTTATTTTTTTGGAACAGAGGAGGCTGAGAGGAGATTTAATAGATGTGAATAAAATTATGTGGAGCCTAGATAGAGTCTAGATAGGAAAGACCAAAGGAGAACAACTCAAGCTCACCAAACTGTTCATATATCAGAAAGAACTGAAATAAAGACAGAGAGAAAGAGAGTGAGAGGGAGAGAGAGAGAGACAGAGTGAGTGAGGGAGAGACAGGGTGAGGGAGGGAAAGAGACGGGAAAGGAGGAGGAAGAGAGAGACTGGCTGAGGGACAGGGAGACGCACACCGTAAGGGAGATGGTGAGGAATAAAATGTGTCAAAGAGAAAGGACCGGCTCGACGTACTGAACGGCCTCCTCCTATCTTCCTGTGGGCTTTATTAATATTAGATCTCGAAATAAACAAGATCGAGATGATAATGTTGAGCAAATGAAATGGAATTAATTCATAATAATTTCTCCTTTAAGATTATTAATCTGAATTCACAATTTTACTTGTGTGAATTTGGGCTTGACAGATAATTTGCTGTTTATTAACATCACTGAATATATAAATATTGGAAGATTAAATGTCACTTTGTTCCCATCCTTGTTCAAACACCTCCTGACTCACTCGAATGTTTAAACATAAGGAGCAGTTCTAGTGGTGCGGGGTCACTTTAAGAGGTTGAGACTGACGCTCTCCCTGTTGCCCACCTTCCCCCACACCCGTCAGGGTCACAGCTCTGGGTCAGGGGTCACAGACTGCACAGACACTGGGACTTACTCAATACCCCCTGATCTCTAAGACAAGAAAAGGAAAGCAAACATTCTCCTGCTCCCTGTGAAATCAGATTGAAAATAAATTGAAACCCCGAGAGTGAAATATAAAAGGGGAAAAGAGAGATTTTGATGTTTGTAAAAATATTCTTTACACAGAGGGAGGTTTTAGTGTTTAGCTGTCTAAGTTGGTCAATGTGAATATATGTGTCTCTGTGTGGGTCCGTTCTCTCTCTCTCTCTCTCTCTCTCGCTCGCTCTCTCTCGCTCTCTCTCTCTCTCTGTCAGTGGGAATGGATGTGTCTGGCTGTGGATTTCTATGTGTGTGTGTGTTTATCTGGACATGTCAGTCTGCCTGTGATTATTTGACTGTCTTTGTGTCTGTGTGTGGCTTTGTCTCTCTGTGTTTGTGTTTCAAATGCTGGATGTGAGTGTGGGAGTGGACACCGAAGGAGACTCTTTCATCCAATGGAGACATTATGGGCAAAACTGAGGAACAGAAAACGATCTAAAGCTGGAGGAGGTTTTGTGTATAGACCCCCTGGTAGCAGTTCTGAGGTGTTAGATTGTATAACTTCACAAATTAGGCAAGTGTTTAACAAAGGCAAAGTCGTATTAATGGGGGATTTTAACTTACACGCAGATTGGGAGAGGTAGACTTGCACCTGTCAGAAACGTAGTGAATTTCTGGAATGTGTCTGGGATAGTATCCAACAGCAATATGTCCTAGATGTAACAAGGGGACAGGCAATATTAGATTTAGTTATGAGTAACGAGCCAATTTTAATTAGTAGCCTAACTGGCGTGAATATTTATCAAATAGTGGTCACAACATGATCGAATTCAAGGCAGAGTTTGAAAGTGAAATACATGAATCAGCTGCAAGAATTTTAGGCTTGGGTAAGACTGACTTTACCGGGATGAGGCAGAGACTGCCCATGGTCAACTGGGAAGATCTCTTAATGGGTCAAACAACTGAAGAACAGTGGAGAATATTGAAAGAAACATTTAACACAATACAGAGCGAGTATATACCCCTGAGAGGAAAAAGCTCCACTTCACAGATAAAATAACCATGAACAACCAAAGAGATTAGGGACAGTATAAAAGTAAAAGCAAAAGCTTACAAAAATGCAAAACACAGCACAGATCCGGCCGAATGGGATAGATACAAAGACCCGGAAAGGGTCACAAAATCACCTTATAAGAGTTACTAAAAGAGATTATGAAAATAAACTTGCAAGGGACATCAGAATCAATAAGAAGAATTTTTTTAGTTACATAAAGAGAAAGCGGGTAGCCCAATGTTGGTCCACTAAAAGCTGAAACTGTAGATATTGTCATTGATAATGGGGAAATGGCAGACATGTTGAACAACTACTTTGCCTCAGTATTTAAAGTTGAAATGGAGGATTACTTACCGGCAGACCCGAAAAATTAATAGCCGATAGGTGACAGGGACTTAATACAATTAACGTTAAGTAAAACATCAGTAACAAAGAAATTAATGCAATTAAACAGTGAGAAATCCCCAGAACCTGACCGTTTCCATCCGAGGGTGTTAAAGGAAGTAGGGGAGCACATTGTAGATGCCCTAACTATAGTCTTTCAGAGTACCCTAGATTCAGGAGTGGTCCCTCTGGGTTGCAAAGTTCCACATGGTCACTCCATTTTTGAAGAAGGGTGAAAGGGGGAGCAAAGGAAATTCCAGACGAGTTAGCCTGACATCTGTGGTGGACAAATTGCTGGAGTCTATAATCAAGGATACGGTGACTGAACACCTGGAAAAATGTCAGTTAATTAGGGAAATCCAACATGGATTCATGACAGGAGGTCATGCCTGACAAATCTCATTGAATTCCTTTTTAAGAGGTGACTAAGGTATTGGACAGTTGAATGTCGTTGGATGTTATTTATATGAACTTCCAGAAGCCATTTGATGAAGTCCCACATAAGAGACTGTTAACTAAGGCAGAAGCCCAGGGAGTTGAGGGCAAGTTATTGACATGGTTAGGAAGTTGGTTGAGTGGTAGGTGACAGAGAGTGGGGATAATGGGTAAGCACTCCGATTGGCAGGATGTGACAAGTGGTGTCCAGCAGGGATCTGAGTTGGGGCCTCAATTATTCACATTATTCATAAACGACTTGGATGATGACATAGTAAGTCATATATCCAAACTTGCTGTTGATGCAAAGCTAGGCGGCATTGTAAACAGTCTAAATGATAGCATAAAGCTACAAGGAGATATAGACAGACGAGGTGAATAGACAAACCTGCGTCAGTTGGATTTCAATGTGAGGTTCAATGTGAGCAAGTGTGAGGTTATCCATTTTGGACCAAAAAGGTACAGAGCAGGGTACTTTCTAAATGGGAAGAGGTTAAGTACAGTGGATGTCCAAAAAGACTTGGGTGTTCAGGTGCATAGATCTGTAAAATGCCACAAGCAAGTGCAGAAAATGATCAAAAAGGCTAATGGAATGCTAGCCTTTATATCTAGAGGATTGGACTTTAAAGACACGGAGGTTATGCTGCAGCTGTACAAAACCGTGGTTAGACCCCACTTGGAATACTGTGAGCAATTCTGGGCACCACACCTTGGGAAGGATATATTGGCCTTGGAGGGATTGCGACAGAGGTTGACAAGAATGATACCTGGACTACAGGGGTTAAGTTACGAGGAGAGATTACACAAATTAGGCCTGTTCTCGCTCGAATTTAGAAGGCTAAGGGGTAATCTGATCGAAGTGTTCAAGATATTCACAGGAAAAGGCAGGCTAGATAAAGATAAACTAATTCCACTGTTGGAAGATTCCAAAACTAGGGGACATTGTCTAAAAATTAGGACCAGACCATTCAGGAGAGATGTTAGGAAGCACTTCTTCACGCAAAGAGTGGTACAGGTTTGGAACTCTCTCCCACAAACAGCAGTTGAAGTTAGAACAGTTGTTAGCTTTAAATCTGAGATAGAGTTTTGTTAAGCAAAGATAATAAGGGATATGGGTCAAAGGCAGGTATATGGAGTTCGGCTGCGGATCAGCCATGATCTCACTGAATGGTGAGACAGGCTAGAGGGGCTGAATGGCCTACTCCTGTTCCTATCTTCCTATGTTCCTATAATCTCTTATTAAATATATTTCATCTTAACAACTCCGATGAATATACAGAAATATCCTGCACAAAATATCAAGCAGTTGTATCATAATACTTGTCGGAATAAAAGTGCCTCTCTCAAACACTGCCTGTGTTAGGTTTGTATGGGCTGATGATGCAAAGTAATGTGGGACAGTAAGCTGTGAGGAGGGCACAAAGAGACTGCAAAGGAAGATAGACAGATTAAGTGAGTGAGCAAGAAATTGGCAGCTGAAATATCAGGTGGAGAAATGTGAGGTTCTTCACTTCGGCAGGAAGAACAGAATCGTAGAACATTTTTCAAATGGTGAGAAATTGTTAAATGTTGGTGTTCAGGAAGGATATACTTGTCTTCGAGGCGAGGAGAGAGAGAGACAGAGAAATAGGGTGACGAAGATGGCGAGTATTAAATGTCCCAAAGATACTATGCAGTGTGCATTATAAATTAAAATCTGACACCAAACACACATAAGGAGAGATTAAGGCTGATGACCAAAAGCTTGGTCAAAAAGGTTTTTTTTAAGGAATGTCTTTAAGCAGGTCTGAGAGGTAGAGAGGCAGAGAGGGTGAGAAAAGGAATTCCCGAGTGTTAACAGGCACTGGCATTAATTCCTGATTATTGGCAGAGATTTGGAAGGAAATGGTATTAATATTTATGGAGCCGAGACAGTTGATGTGGATAAGGAGCAAATCAGCCATGACCTGCGTGAATGGGTGGGACATGCTCGGGGGGCTGAATGGCCTCCTTCTGTCTTCCTAAGGGTTTTATTAATATCGCTGACAATGCAATGTTGGTTTTCTGTTTGAAAGGAGCTGATAAGGTCGGAGTTCTCTCTGGTCTCCACTAAACCCTCCCGCCAGCCTTGGAACGACTCATTGATTCATGTCTAAGGGTCCTGGTTTATATTTGCTGAGCCTTCCAGTCTCACTCACTTTCTCTTCTATATTTGACTGTACATCACCCCTACTGTACCTCCACTCTATATCCTATCCACCTGCCAAATTAGCTTAACCACCCCCCACCCCCAAACAGCATTAGCAAACCTCCCAGCAAGGATGTTGGTCCCATTGCGGTTCAGCTGCAACTCATCCACCTTGTACAGGTCCCACCTTTGCCAGAAACAGACCCAGTTGTCCAGGAAACTAACGCCCTCCCTCCTGAAATGCATTCATTTGCTCTACCCTCTTATTGCTATACTCACTAGCACGTGGCACTGGGAGTAATCCAGAGATTAGTAAATTTGAGGTCCTGCTTTTTAATTTGCTACCTAGCACCCTAAATAATTGTTGCATCACCTCATCCCTCTTTCTACTTATGTCGCTGGTACCAATGTGTACCACAACCTCTGAATGTTGACCCTCCCCCTTCAGAATGTCTTGCAACCGTTCCGTGAGCTACTTGGCCCCAGCACCAGGCAAGCAACATATCATCCTGGAGTCACTAATGCGGACACATAAACGCCTGTCTGTACCCCTTACGATAGAATCCCCTATCACAATAGTTCACCCACTCTTTTTCATACGCTGCTGTGCAGCTGAGACACCCGTGGTGCCAATGACCTGTCTCTTGCTGCGTTCCCCTGAGAAACTATCTCCTCAATAGTTTCAAAAGTGGAACATCTGTTAGATATGGAGATGGACCAAGGGGACACCTGCACTATCAGCATAGTTCTTCTACTCTGGATGTGGGGGTCAGCCATTCCCTTTCTACATGAGCAGTCTTTACCTGCAGTGTGACCACTTCCCTGTACGTGCTATACACGATGATATCAATCTCGTAGATGCTCCACAGTGTTCCCAACCGCCGCTCAAGATCCGAAACGCGGATTTCGAGTAGCTGCAGCTGGAGACACCTCCTGCACACGTGTTCACCCTGGACACTGTAAGTGTCCCTAACTTCCCATATCGCTCACGAGCAGCACTCCTAGTTGTCGAGCTGCCCTGCCATAACCTACCCTTAATTTGTACCCTTAAATTACCCAACAATTAGATGATTTACACAAAGTAGCTTGGGTCCCTAAAAAAAAACTACATACTGTATTTAAAAAACTGTAGACCTTTCCCTTTACCTTTACTTTCCAACCCAGCTACTTGGTGTTATTCTCTAACAACTGTTACTCGCCAACTGTTGAGCATTGAAGAAACTTTATTATCCAATACAATATTTAAAATATGTTTTATTTTGTTTCAAGAATCGACATTCCATTTGATTCCAAGCCTTGCCATGTTTTGTTTGTCTGTTCATTAGATTCCTCCAATAATAATTCTTTTGTCTTTGTCTCAGTTGTTGTTGCACTTCTGAATCCCAGTGGTCATACTCAAATATTTTCTCTCCTATTTGCTTGATATAAGTTAGGTTAAAATTGAAAGTGGATGATCTTATAACTCAAATTACTTATTGCAAGTTGCAACAAAATAGTTGCCTATTTAAAGATAAACGCACCACGACTGATTTTACCCCACCTTAACACATTTATTTTATAGATGTATATTTAATTATGAATCCCAGGAAAAGTTACATATCATGTTATCATTCACAACGTACTAAATTGACTCAATCCTTTCTTAATGAGTCCACTGATTAATTATTATGAGGATTAAGTAGCGTTAGTCATTTTAAAACATCATTCCAAGAACCTCCAATTCCCCACAGGACAGAATCTGCCTCTTCTTTAATCTCATTGTGTTGTTGACCACTCTTTCTATTCTCGAGCTCATGAGTGGTGTGATCTGCACAAATTTGCATCTTCTTACCTTCTAAAATATCATAACCCGAAGTGACTACTGATGATGAAGTATGTTATTATCTGTTAAAACTTCATTGACAATCCTCAGATTGAAGACTGTCACCCGACCTGCTGATCACCTCACTCGATGACAATCATTATCCTTTCACATGAGTGCTGTTTATTCCTAAACTATTATCAAGTAAGTACATACAATTAAAACAACAGATTAGGAATGCGGGGTTTACTGTTGATAGGAAACGCACCGAATCATACTGATTTTTTTTTTTTCGTCTAAGATTCCCAAATTCAAATAATGGTGTCGTCAGTTGATAACATCTTTCATTTATGCATCTTAAAAAAAAGGTTTTCCTCAATACTCAGCAACCACCTCGACAGTATTCCCATTAACGTTTTGCAAAATTACGTATGTTTATATCCCTTTAAACTCAGGTAGATTTCCTTTTGAGTGCTTGGAATAGCAACACATATTAATTTATTTATTATTGCTTCAAATGTCATAAACAATTATTTCCATCTTTCGTGGTTTCAGATGAATTTATCAGAGACACTAATGTCTACAGTTGTTATGCAAGCTGGCTACAAATAATTACAAAGACTTTCTCCAGAAAGGTAACAAAAATAAACAAATGTATGAATGAATTAATGCCAATTCCTGACTTTTTAAAAAAAGGCCAAGTCTTCAGATCAAAATATTACCATGCTTTCTTAAATGTTGCAGAAGTCTTAAGCTGCTGGAGTTGATCAATCTCTGTGACCGTATGGTCCACATATTTAGAGAAACAAAGAACACAAGGTCCATTCGGCTTGGAGCCAGATAAGTTCCTTCTGCCCAGATATATGTGTTAATTCAGAAACAGTAATTATCACAAAATCCTAGGTGGATACAAAATTGGCTTTGTGGCAGGAAACAAAGGGTAGTTGTTGATGGGTGTCTTAATGACAGGAGGGCTATTTCCAGTGGTATTCCGGGGGCTCAGTACTTGGTCCCATGCTTTTTGTGGTATATCTTAATGATTTGGATGTAAATGTAGGGGGCATGATCAAGAAGTTTGCAGATAAGACGAAGATTGGCTGTTTTGTAGATAGCAAGGAGGATAGCTGTAGGCTGCAGGAAGATATTGATGGTCTGCTCAGATGGGCACAAAAGTGACAAATGGAATTCCAGGCAGAGAAATGTCAGGTGATGCATTCTGGGAGGTCAAACAAGGAAAAGGAATACACGATAAATGATAAACTAATGAGAAGTGTAGAGGGAGTGAGGGGCCTTGGAGTCAATGCCCACAGATCCCTGAAAGTAGCAGGACAGGTCGACAAGGTGGTTCGGAAGGCATATGGAATCCTTTCGTTCATTAGCTGTGGCATAGTATATGAGAGCAGGGAGGTTATGCTGGAACTGTATAACTCATTGGTTTGGCCACAACTTGAGTACTGTGTGCAGTTCTGGTCACCCCATTACAGAAAGGATTCAATTGCACTAGAGAGGGTACAGAGGAGATTTACGAGGATTTTGCCAGGACCGGAAAAATGCAAGTAGGAGGAAATATTGGATTGGCTGGGGTAACTCTCCTTGGAACAGAGAAGTCTGAGGGGAGATCAGATTGCAATGTACAAAATCCTAAGGAGCCTGGATAGAATGGCGATGAAGAATCTATTCGCCTTAGCAGAGAGGTCAGTGCCGAGGGGGTATATCTTTAAACTGATTGATCGAAAAGTAGAGGGGAGATGAGGAAATAAAAATTCACCCGGAGAGTTGTAGTGATCTGGACCTCACTGCCTGAAAGGGTAGTTGAGGCAGAGACTCTCAACTCATTGAAAAGGAGTCTGGATATGCACGTCAGCTCGGAAAATCTGCAGGGCTCAGAACCAATTGTTGGAAGGTGGGATTGGAATAGGTGGATCCATTTTCGGCTGGCACAGACACGATGGGTCAAAGTGGCCTCTTTCTGTGCATTAAACATTTTATGTTTCGATGATTCTATGGTTCTTGGAAGCTTAAAATACTAAATTATTGCTCTTTGCTGCTGATATTCATTCTATGTTTTTGAACAATCTTTTTCCTCGTAATTCAAATGACATCTTATTCACAGGTCTTGCTGTTCTATGTCCGGTTGTTCCCCTCATGGATTCCCAATCTTGAATGAAAAAGTTGGTCAGACTAATAAGAGCAAGATTCCACTCAACTTCACAACCAGTCATTTCGTTTTAGCCTTTTTCAAGGTCTGGCCCCAAGTTGCACCATTGTATGTTTTGGGGTTTTGAGGCTTAAGCAGTTTTATCTAAAAATTCTCAGTTCTGAATGTTCAATTTATTACAATGGGGTCCTCAGTTGTGCCTGCCCTAACAAGTTACAAATAACGGCTGCTTATGAATCCAGTATAATTTATTAAGCAAGATGTTATGAAGACTTAACAAAAAAGCACTGGAGACAACATGGAAGTTTTTAATCCTACAAGGCCAGAATTCCTTGAATGTTGCCAGCACAGGCGATCCCTTTGTTCTCCTGTCTCTGAATTGATATTACGTTGAACTGTGTTTCCGAACAATTAAACCACAGACACCGTTGTAAACCGCACAAGCAAAGACACTGAGTTTCCATCTTTTGGGCTTCCGATTCCTTATTATGATATTCTTTGAATTAACTCTTCCATTAGTTTAACATGAGGTTCATCTGCTGTCACCGCACCTCTGTAATTAGAGTGGAGTTCGCTAAAAGCATGTCCATCTCTTATTTCTTAGGCTCTGAGAGTTAACATTTCATTGCGTGAACAAATAACACATCCTTGTACATACAAAGCAGTTATACAAGCAATATTTCATTTTCATATATACAATGTCAACTACCATCAACAATTCAACTCAACATTCCCAGGGTGCCAAAGCAATTAAGAATAAATGTTTCTAGTGGAATATCAGAAAAACAACGTTGTTTTTAAATAGAAATGTTTTCTTCTGCAGATGTATTTAATTGATCAAGTCAGTTAGCATACTTATTAAACAGCATGATTCTTGTTTAATGATAGGTGTCATATCCAGTTCAAGCTTCTTTCACATCAGTTCCTTTCGGCAGAGCAATCACTCTCCTCCCGACTCCTTTACGAAGGTCATCTCTTTCCCTTCGCTCATTGCTCGTTATCTTTTTTGATTTCCACTAGTTTACTTCTGATCCTCCTGCTCTCGCCTCCCTCTTGCCGTCGCTAACAGCTCTCGTGTTTGTATTTACTCCTGCAGGCCATTTTCTTCTGGACCTCCAGCGGTCACCTCTTGTCCATTAACCACTGGATATTTAAGATGGTCTCAGTTGCTTCGTTTATTAATTAATTTAATAATTGATGTAACTGCATATTTCATGGTGCTCTTTAACTGCTCTCTGAACTCAGACTGAGTGGCCACATAAATAAATGTGTTTGCACGGCAACTGAAATTCCGCAGTATATATGCAACATCTTCAAAGGTTTAGTTTAGTTTAGTTTAGAGATACAGCACTGAAACAGGCCCTTCGGCCCACCGAGTGTGTGCCGACCATCAACCACCCAGTTATACTAATCCTACTCTAATTCCATATTCTTACCACATCCCCACCTGTCCCTATATTTCCCTACCACCTACCTATACTAGGGGCAATTTATAATGACCAATTAACCTATCAACCTGCAAGTCTTTGGCTTGTGGGAGGAAACCGGAGCACCCGGAGGAAACCCACGCAGACACAGGGAGAACTTGCAAACTCCACACAGGCAGGACCCAGAATTGAACCCGGGTCGCTGGAGCTGTGATGCTGCGGTGCTAACCACTGCGCCACTGTGCCACCCAAGGTATAATTAGAAACATCATCGAAGTAATAATCAGCACCAAAAATATATAAAATATACAGCAGCCACAGAAATATGAAACTGCCAGATATGGTGAAGAGTAAAACCATGGACTTCCTTCCTCTCTCCATTTCAGAGTCACTGTGATTATCTTTCTTGCTCTGACCCCTCAGTCTCGGACGAACACGACTGGTCACAAAATGTGTCTTATCGTCAGAGCGTTCAGCAACATAATTAAAATGAATGGCAATAATGGTGTTAAAACTTTTTCAAACAATCTAAATCCAATCCATCGCGGGTCAGTAAAATAACTTGGCTTATTAGAGCAGCCCCGTTGTACACTGTCGATTACCCATTTAAGGTAGGATCTAAAGTAGGTGGGAATATTTTTTAGTAAGAGCAGTATGCTAGTTATTGATAGAACCAGAGCTGCAGTTTTCCTGGTGCAATATTTTGTTTTCAGCTTCTGAGAACAAATGGCGACAAATCGATCAAATGTGAAAGCGATGGTGAACCAAACAGAACAGTCGACGACTGCACGGGTCAGGACATAACGAGAGAGAAACACAAAGGTGAGGTCCAGGAAATTTAATGGGAAATAATGATCATTGATTTTCCGGAGTATGATCTCAGTGATAATGACCAGTAGATCCGCCGTTGTCATGGCCGCCAGGTAGCGGGTTGTGCAGCTGGAGAGTCCGCAATTTCCCTTGGACAGGATCAGAATTGACACTAAATTAGCTATAAAGGAGAGAAGGGAAAAGTGGCTGTAAATTGCTGAAAACCATTCTCCGCTTCTCAACCCAGGCAGGAAGGATTTTAGCACCAAATATCGTGTGGGTTGGGATCGGGTGAGATCGGGTCCATGACCTCAACCTGCATCCAACCTCAGCACTTCGAGATTTAACAAATCCTGGAAGGGGAGGAACAACACCCCGCTCACCGGACGCTGGCCAACTAGTTAAATGTAGCAATGAGGAGCCAAAAAACGGGTGGATTGTAGAACTGCACCCGGTCTCCAACCACACGCAGTGTCTGAACTCATCCCGGACTCGAATCTCTCCCTGGGGACGAAGGAATTCCTCCCAAACTCGAACCAGTCCCTTGGATTGGAGGCACTCATCCGTCTTGGACCACTCCCTCTAATGTCTAAATGAGTTAAATTGAAAAGGGAATTTACTGAGTCACTGCAAATGTGATCACAGCACAGGCTTTATTTTCTGCAGGAATATCACTAAAAGAATAGTGTTATAATAACGTATTAAAGCGGTGGTTATTGAATACATAATTAATGTGTATTCTTCTGGGCTACACATTAAAACAAATATCCAGGGTAACCAGCAGGTTCACATATTCTTCACAATAGTAATACCATAACAGAGTGATTATAATTATCGGGATATGTCGTGGTTCTGTTCTGTTGTTAAGAGAAGGCTGCGTGTTGAACTAATAGAGGCCTTTAAAATTGTATAGTGGTTCGAGAGGGGTAACGTGAAACTGCTATTTCCACCTTTTCTGGTGACCAGTTCTGCAATTCCTCAAAATAAGACTGTTGATCAATAAATGCATGATGGAATTCAAGAGAAATCTAATTACTCGGAGTGCTGAGAACGTGGAATTGAGACCTTTTGGAGTAGTTGAAATGGAAAAACAATATATACAGAAGCAAGGTTCGTGCATGAGGGAGACAGGATTGGAAGGATATACAGATAGGCTTAGATGAGCTGAAATGAAGAGAGGCTCGTGCAGAGCAGGAAGGAACTTCTAATCTCGTTGTGCCGAATGCCCAGTTTCTGTGCTGTAAAATCTGTAACTTGTCTATTCACAAGTCATAGTCATCAGTTTTGTTTCGTAATATTGAAGAGGATTATTTATTATTGCAGTGCACTCATGACCAAACGCTTCTCAGGACCGCGCTCGGGAAGGAAATTAATCAGCACCTGATAGTGCTGTCAACAACTCTACTTAGTGTAAGAGTAAATTGGGGTCACACATTGAATACAATGATAGATACTCCAGGAAATACATGGTCCCTAATGCTACGTTGTCCACCCCAGTTAGTCAGCCACAATCAGTGCAATTCTGGAGTGTCAGAGACTCCCAGTTATACATGATCGCTGAGGTCAGGTGTTCCAGTCCAGTTAGTTCAAACACATTGTATAATTCTACGTTAACAGATAAGTCCAGTAACCCTTCCCCTCTGATATTTTTCTGCTTTGAGCTGTGATTCTGCAGAACATAACATTCCACAGAATCCAATAACTTTACAATGTAGAATGCCTTGAACTAGAAACATTTGAGACAAAAGATTAAAACTGCACATATAATTCAAGAAATTAATGCAATTAGATGATTGAATGTGTGTCTGTGTAACTGTAATTATTCGATTATATGTAACATTATTATTCCCATGGTAATGAAAAAAGCCAGCTCTAACACAGATTTACAAAACTTCATTGGGTATAGATACTTTCCAGGAACGCCAATTATAGCAAGGATCACAGAGAATATGTTCCTCACCCAATGAATTGGTCGGTGCATTTTCTGCTTGGAGTGATCGGTCAGTTCATGCTGCAGGTAATATCTCTGAAATACATTCTGAGGTGACACATTCCCAGTGTATTAACTTTATATCCTCCCGGATCAATATGGGGATACTGAGGTATGCAAATTTGTTCAAACAGTTTTTTTCTTAATCTTTGAACAAACAGATTACGACAAACAGATTAATTCCCTGTTGATGGAACATATTTTCCACTAAAATTGAATTGGACCAATCCCCTCCCCCAAGACTGGACATGTCTGATCACAATAAGCAACGAATCATAACTGGAAGCTGTGTTAAACAGAAATCAAGGAAGTCCTACAAAAATCACGAGTCGCATCTGTAGATCTCATATTGTTTTAGTGATGGCCTTCACTCTGCATGACAATTCAGAAATTAAATTGCTAACGTCAGAGAAGCCTTTAAGGGATGTTCGTCTATACTTTGGATGCCTCTTATCTGTGCAATTCCGTTCAACAATTAATATATTCAAACAAAAGGAACGTATAATGGTTGTAACACATCAGTGGGCCATTTCATCTGCCTTGACCGTGTCAGCTCTCTGCACGGGCAGCTCAGCTAATCTCACTCCCACATCTCCTCATCACTGACCTGCATTGTTTTTCTCTTCAGTTGTTTATTCAATTCGCTTCTGACTGAACCTGGCTTCACCACATTCTCAAGAAGTTCATTTCATGTCACGTGCTGTGTAAAAATACGTTTCCCTCATGTCGCTTTTGATTCTTTCGCCAATCCCTTAATCCTGTGTCAGTTGGTTTTCGCTGGTCTGCCAATGAGAGCAATTTAAACCGTGCATGGCTTGGAACAACTCTATCAAACTTTCCCTCAATTTCCTCTTTCAGGTGAACAACCCCGATTCTCGAATCTGTCGGCAGAAAACATCTGTCACCCCTAGAATTTTCTCTTGAACATTTTCTACGCCCGCTCTAAAGCCTACACATTGTTCCTCAAAGTGTGGTGCCGAGAACTGGATACAATGGCAGGACTGTCAATACCGTTCTATCCTTCACACAGTCCGAGCTACTCCGTTTCCCTTTTCACCCTCTTTATCCAATACATCGATAATTGTTTTTGTGTCAAACCCTTCTTTCACATCGAGATCGAAAACGTAATCAAATTTGCATTTCAATATCTGTACCTCCCTCGCCTGAAAACGGTCTATCTGTGACTCTTCACTTCTCTTCCACGAATTCCCTCTCTCCATTGAAGTGGACGGACTCTGCATTAATATTTACTATAATCCGCCAACTTCCACAGTTACCTTGACCACACTTCCTCCAACTCCACGTTGCGTAAATAGTAACTTCCATTCACTCAGTTTCCTCATTGCCTTCTGTTTGACCCAACGGTGCTATCTTCCAAACCAGAGCTTCCGCAGTCTTTTCATTTCACATTAACCGTGCATTCCTCACATTAGTTTTGCAGAGGCCTCAGCTTTATGTCTCCCATTACCCGAGTGACTGTCCTCACCTCCTTCCCTGCCTTCCAGGACCATGATATTAATTCACTTATTCTCACTGTCCAGTCCAACTGCTTTCAACACATCATCCTCCTCCATCTCCACCATGTCCACTAAAATCATGAACTAAACATCTTTGTTCTCACTTCTGTCATGGCCAAGATCTGATTTGCTTGCCCGCAGCTCCTTTCTATGCAGGTGCAAGAGATGCAACAGATTTCCTTTCACCTATGGTAATAAGGTCATTAGAAATAGAAGTTGGATTAGTCCATTCAGCCCATAGATCATGTTCTGCATTCAATATTATAATGGCTGATCTGACCATGGCCATATTTCCAATTTCCCGCCAGACAACAATCAGTCTCCACTCCCTCGTGAATGAAAAGTCAGTCTAAACCAGCCTTGAATATATTCAATGACCCGGGCTCCAATTATGTCTGGGTAAGTGAATTCCAAATCCGATGGAACTTTCAAGAGAAGACATTCCTCCTCATCACCATTTTAATTGGGAGACCGCTTATTCATAAACGGTGGAGAATGTGCTGAGCTCAGGGCCAGGCAGGGCACCAATGTACCACACATCTGGGCTTAGACTGACGTATCAAGGTGAAGGCTGTTCCTTCTTGTTCCTTGGATGTGGGCATTGCTGGCGAGGCTGGGATTCGCTATCCATTTTTTGTTTCCCTTGGGAACTAGGTGGAGAGCTACCTACTTGAAACGCTGGATTCCATCTGCTTTAGGTACACCTGCAGTGCAATTAGAAAGGAAGTTCCAGGATTTTGACCCAGCAATAATGAAGAAATGGTGATGTAGTTCCAACTCAGGATGTCTATGGTATGGAGGGAACTTTCAGGTGTTCATGTTTCCATGCGTCTGCCGCCCTTATCCTTTTAGGTGTTCGCGGTCTCATGCTTGAAAGGAGCTGTCGAAATATATTTAGTAACTTCCTGCAGTGTGATGTTATATGTGGTGCACACGGCAGCTGGGGTGCTGGTGGTGGAAGGAGTTAAGTGTTAGTATGGTGCATCGGATGCACATCAAGAAAGCCCGTTTTCTTGGATCTTGCTGAGGCGCTTGAGTTTTGTTGTCAGCGGCACAGATTCAGGAAAGTGGAGTGTATTCCATTATTCCTAACTTATGCCTTGGAGATTGCGGATGTAAAAGTAAGTGAGTTATTTGTTGCATAAATCCCAGCGTCTGATCTCTGGAGCAACAATATTTATTTGTCTGGCCCAGTTAAATATCTGATCAAAGGTAACGCCTGTGATATTAATAATGTGGTAATTGGGGACTGACCACAATGATGACTATCAAGGGGAGGTGGTTAGATTCTCTCTTGTTGGACAAGGCCATTTCATGACAAATGTGTGATGCGATTTTTAGTTGCCTTTTATCAGCCCAAATCTGATGCAAACAATACAATGCGGTGTTTTTTGTGGGAGTGAAATAAGACAGCTTCAGTTTGTCCGCCATTCATCCAGAGTAAATTGCTTCTCAACTTGGCCTCAATCTTTGACCGAATAATTGAAAGATGCAAATCACAGGGTAGTTGGGGGAATTATAAACTGCCGTTGGTCTATTTGTTGAACCAAGCCACGAGCTTCACGATTGGCTGTGATAATTTCGAAAAGATGCATTGTAATGATCAGGAGAACATGGAAAATGCTCAGTATTGTGTCATATATGGACAAGAGGAGGGGTCATTGGATCTGATACAGGCTCTTCAATTCCCCATCAATGCTTAGTTACATGTTTCAAAGGGGAGGTCACAATATGGATAGTTATGATGTTGTGTATGGAACCTTGGGGTATTCAAGGCTTAATCTTGGGAGATAGATGAACCATCTCTTCCCACTACATGGAGAGACATCGTAGTAACAGGGGGGAATGCAGAATGGGTGTGCGGGGGTTCGGGCTAATGGGAGGGCCAACCTTGTCTTCTTGTTGATGGAACTGTAGCTCGAGTGTCCAGTTGGCAGGCGATGGAAGAAGCTGTTAGCAGCACAGCTCTTACTCAGAGTTCTGGAAGTGATTGACAACAGATTGCAGAGTACGACGGAAAGTAAGCAATACAATTCCGGCCCCAGTATATCATTGTATCTTCTGGGTTACCTAAACACAGCAGCAAGAAAGCTCTAACCCCGAGGACGATGTCAGTTCACTGTAAATGCAAAGCTGCCACAGATTTCACATTCATAACAGAAACCAAAGACGTGGATTCACTGGTGAATCAGATTCAAACCTTGGTCAGCACAAATATCTTCCTATTTAGATCATTTCGTTTCCTTTCTCGAGAAGGTCTATTTTCCCTCGTAATTTTACATGTTGTTCCCAAATGTTTATGTGATTTTATGTTCGATTTCACACATTATCATGATGGATCAGTTCTACACTTACTAACTTGATATTCAACAAACCCCACAAAAATCCTCAAGGCAAATCTGCCAACAAAAACATTGCCCCGTCCTTCTGCCTCTCCCTCAAATGAATTACAATTATTGCACATTTTTACTTTGCGGTGAGTCGGTTCCGTATTGGTTTTAATTACCCTGAGGGAGGGACTCATAGCCTAATAGAATATTTAATTCACCTGCCCTGCACGGCCTGAAGTCAGGCAAATCCCACGCCCTGACAGAGATCAACAAAGGAACATGAAACATGCCAATTACAAGATCTGATCCTGGAAAGGCACAAAATGCTGGACCATTATGTTAATTTGGTAAACATGCATCTGTCAAAGGATAAAGCAGGAGACAGTCTTACTTCCACATAGATTTATTCACAATAATACATACAACATAAGTGCATTCGACATTTACCTTCTCCAGACCAGCTCCCCGATACCCCTCCCCGGGTCGAAACTGGTTATTCTAAATGTACCCTGATCTTTCCACAATTAGTATCAGCTGCTCTTAATCACAATTAGAGCATGAAGCAATACATACTCAATTGGCAAATAATTTGCAACATTGGCTCATAAGCAGCATTTTGTTATCAGTCTATCAATGTGTCCATTGTACATTATTATTTTTCTTGTGATTCCTCTTCGAATATACAGGCCAAATGTGAGCATTACAGCTCCTGTTTGAAGACCAGAACTGCTCTTCACGTGTCCTGTATTGCATGAATGCCCAACCTCTGGACTGTTCATTCAAAACTCACCCTGAAATCTAACGCGATGGCACTCACTCATACAGCGACATACAAAACACACTTAAGGAAAATACAGTTGAAAAGAATAGTGCACTTTTACAGCTTATCAAAATAATAGTTCATAATTCACATGGCTCGTTCTCGAAACGCCTTCACTCCTGAAGAGTAGCTTAGCTTAGTTCAACAGCCGGAGTCACGTGCTGAAGTAGCTTTCAGGATTCTCTTGAAGGGATAGAATTTCTGCAGGCCACAAACTTGGTTGCTTGCAGTCTCGTTACCACGAGGTCAGTTTGCAGTACCAGTGGATTCGAAATAGAACAGGCTTGGAGACCTTACCACGCTACAGTCTCCAATTATTTAGGCTTAGATTTTTCTGCCCTTTTTGCTGTTGCTGTTACTTAAAGAATAAAAAGAAGCCAACATGGTTAGCTTATCATGTGCATTATCACATTTCGCTTTCCCAAACATGGTGTTGGAATTAGTGTGATTATTCATTATCTGGCGTATTGCTTGATTATGGTCTTTGTTTCAGAAAGACCCTTTCAGTTCAGGATTGCCTCTTGGATTGTCTCAGGGTACGGGAGTTGCCACTTCTTAGTCTGGAATGTATCATTTTGTCCTTGTGAGATAGTAAGGCTGTTTAGAAATTCACTGCTCAGGTCAGATGACTATTGGTGGCCATTATTTGCGGCTCGTATTGTCCATTTTAAAAGAAAAGACACTTACAAAATGCTACACACTCAGTGAAATTCTATGTTAAAAGATATGAATTTGACATGGCTCTACTGGGCATGGCAATAATATTAAAGTAATTGTGTCAAATGATATTAGTGCTAAATATCTTGAAAAAATATAAGGCACAAATCCCATTGCACAGGTTCTCCAATTTAAGCAGGCTCCAGCAGTTATAGGACAGCTGACCAGTATCACTCGACTTGTGATGGTTCCTCTCCTCCTTTACGGATGCACTTTTCCAACATACCTTCCACTGCAATGAGGAAAGAAGTGGGTGAACCCAGACCGTAAAGGGTGGGGTGGCAAAAAACCGGTGACATTCAGCGAAATGGTCGCCGACCACAACCATGACAACTTACATTAGCAAAGCGCTACACACAATCAAAGAGACATCTCGGAAGATGTAATAGAGCAGGTTAAAACAGTGTGACATCCAGAGTGAGTGGAAACGTATAGAGAGTGTGAGATTGATGAGCACGTGGTGAAAGATATCGACTTCCATACGGGTTTTGAAGACAAAGAGAGAGTGGAAATGATGGAGTGCTGGAATTTCCGATGTCCTGGGTACAGTTTTTTGGGGGTCAAACCTGCTGACAGTGCAGCAGAAACTGTGGTGCAGAACAAATACTGTTCGAATACAGATAACAAGGGAGGAGTGGAGAAACTTCACAGCAATTTATAGCTTGGAAGATTGTTCTGATTGACAGGGTGTCATTTGCAACAGGATTGATATGTTAGTCCAGGATTCTTCAAATTATTTAAGTGCAGCAATCAGGACAAGGGGAACTTGGTGCAACGCTGCTGGGCAGGGATTGGGGTCCTATTCCTGGTCAGGATTTGAGCTGTGGCATTCGGGATACCTGTTGTTTAGGCTGTGCTCCTGATTTGGTCGTGGGTAGACAAAAACTGGAGTCGGAGCCAGGGATAGTTGGATTGGTCATGTGACCCTGTCTTACTGGAAGTTGGGGTAACTTGCGCTGGCTGCTGTTTGATTGGCTCCTGACTTTGTGATCAGATTTCCTCCCTGGTTACCATTCATGAGCTTCAGTGAACTTGGGCAGCAGGTGCTTCTAACAGTGGACACAGTGAGTATGATTCCTCCATATAAATAGAAGAAAAAATAGGAGCGTAGAATGTGGGAGGTCGGCCAGGAGTGTGTTTGAACGTTCAAAACAGGAGCTGATAAATACACGGATGAGCTTTCAGCAGCATTTGAAGTAAAACGGGGGCAGCGGAATGTGTCATTGTGATGGCACAGGCTTGTGGTTGTAAGCTCTTCTCGAGGTTACTGTGTGACCAAGGTTGCGAAAAAAGGGTTCAGCCATCGACTGCTTCCAGGAAAAGGAATTCTGGCTCGAGAGTAAAGTTTGTAACAAGGAACATAGTTAATGGCTTCAGCCTTTCCAATCTTTAATTGAAGGACATTGCTGTTCACCCAGTACCAGATTTCTCACAAGCCATGTGACAATCCAGAGACAACTGAGAAAAGACAGATGTGAGGGTGAGGGAGAGTTTGGTGTCTTCAGCACCAATGGTGAAACAGACATTCTGTTTTGGGTGATATCACTGGAATATAGGGAGTTAGGTTGGAAGCTGAAAGGCAGGACGAGCAGAGTCGTATTCTCAGGATTGTTACCGGTGCCACGTGCTAGTGAGGCTGGAAACAGGGAGCGAGTGCAGCTGAACACGTGGCTACAGAACTGGTGCAGGAGGGAGGGATTCAGATATGTAGATCATTGGGCTACCTTCTGGGAAGGTGGGAGCTCTACAAGAAGGACGGGTTGCATCTGAACTGGAGCGGCACCAATTTCCTGGGCGGGAGGTTTGCTGGAGCTCTTCGGGAGGGTTTAAACTAGTTTGGCAGGGGGATGGGAACCGGAGCTACGGATCAGTGGATGGGGTAGCTTTTGAACAGGCAGATACCGAGGGCAGAGAGACGGCGAGGACGGTTAGACAGTTGACAGGGCAAAGTTGCAGCCAGTATGATGGGTTGAAGTGTGTCTATTTTAACGCAAGAAGCGTCAGGAATAAGGGTGATGAACTTCGATCAGTACTTGGAGCTACGATGTTGTGGCCATTACGGAGACGTGGATATCACAGGGGCAGGAATGGATGTTGGATGTTCCGGGGTTTAGATGTTTCAAAAGGAATAGGGAGGGAGGTAAAAGCGGTGGGGGAGTGGCATTGCTAATCAGGGATAGTATCACAGCTGCAGAAAGGGAGGTCGTCGAGGAGGGTTTGTCCACTGAGTCATTATGGGTGGAAGTCAGAAACAGGAAAGGAGCAGTCACTTTGTTGGGAGTTTTCTATAGATCCCCCAATAGCATCAGAGACATGGAGGAACAGATTGGGAGGCAGATTTTGGAATGGTGCAGAAGTAACAGGGTTGTTGTCATGGGTGATTTCAACTTCCCTAATATTGATTGGAAACTCCTTAGTGCAAATAGTTTGGATGGAGCAATTTTTGTCCGGTGTGCCCACGAAGGTTTCCTGACTCAATATGTAGATAGGCAGACAAGAGGGGAGACTATGTTCGACTTGGTGCTTCGCAACGAACCAGGCCAGGTGGCAGACCTCTCGGAGGGAGAGCATTTCGGTGATAGTGATCACAACTCTCTGACCTTTACTGTAGTCATGGAGAGGGACAGGAGCAGACGGGATGGGAAAATATATAATTGGGGGAGGGGGAATTGCAATGCTATTAGCAGGAACTGGGTAGCATAAACTGGGAACAGATGTTCTCAGGGAAATGCACGAAAGAAACGTGGAGGTTGTTTAGGGAGCACTTGCTGCGACTGCTGGATAGATTTGTCCCGATGAGGCAAGGAAGGGATGGCAGGGTAAAGGAACCTTGGATGACAAGAGATGTGGAACAGCCAGTCAAGAGGTTGAAGGAAGCTTACTTAAGGTTGAAGAAGCAAGGATCAGACAGGGCTCGAGAGGGTTACAAGGTAGCCAGGAAGGAACTGAAGAATGGACTTCGGAGAGCTCGAAGGGGACATAAAAAATTCTTGGCGGGCAGGATTAAGGAAAATCCCAAGGCGTTCTATACTTATGTGAGGAACAAGAGGATGGCCAGAGTGAGGGTAGGGCTGATCTGGGATAGTGGAGGGAACTTGTGCCTGGAGTCGGAGGAGGTAGGGGAGGGCCTAAATGAATACTTTGCTTCAGTATTCACTGTTGAGAGGCACCTGGTCGTTTGTGAGGACAGCGTGGAAAAGGCTGATATGCTCGAACAGGTTGAGGTTAAGAGGGAGGATGGGCTGGAAATTGTGAATGATATGAGGACAGATAAGTCCCTGGGGCCAGACGGAATAAACCCAAGTATATTACGAGAAGCGAGCGAAAAGATTGCCGCGCCTTTGGCGATGATCTTTGCGTCTTCCCTGTCCGCTGGAGTCGTACCAGATGATTGGAGGGCGGCAAATGTTGTTCCCTTGTTCAAGAAAGGGAATAGGGATAACCCTGAGAATTACAGACCAGTCAGTCTTGCGTCGGTAGTGGGCAAATTATTGGAGAGGATTCTGAGAGACAGGATTTATGATTATTTGGAAAAGCATGGTTTGATTAGAGACAGTCAGCATGGCTTTGTAAGGGGCAGGTCCTGCCTCACAAGCCTTATTGAATTCTTTGAAGATGTGACAACACACATTGATGAAGGTAGAGCAGTGGATGTGGTGTATATGCATTTTAGCAAAGCGTTTGATAAGGTTCCCCATGGTAGGCTCATTCAGAAAGTAAGGAGACATGGGATTCAGGGAAAGTTGGCTCTCTGGATACACAATTGGCTGGTCCATAGAAGTCAGAGGGTGGTAGTAGATGGAAAATATTCAGCATGGAGCTCGGTGACCGGTGGTGTTCCACAAGGATCTGGTCTGGGACCTCTGCTCTTTGTGATTTTTATAAATGACTTGGCTGAGGAAGTGGAGGGCTGGGTTAGCAAGTTTGCCGATGACACGAAGGTTGCTGGAGTTGTGGATAGTGTGGAAGGCTGTTGTAGGTTGCAACGGGACATTGACAGGATGCGGAGCTGGGCTGAGAACTGGCAGATGGAGTTCAACCTGAAAAAGTGTGAAGTGATTCATTTTGGAAGGTCGAATTTAAATGCAGAATACAGGTTTAAAGACAGGATTCTCCGTAGTGTGGAGGAACAGAGGGATCTTGGGGTCCATGTCCATAGATCGCTCAAAGTTGCCACCCAAGTTGATAGGGTTGTTAAGAATGTGTATGGTGTGTTGGTTTTCATTAACAGGGGGATTGAGGTTAAGAGCTGCGTGGTTATGCTGCAGCTCTATAAGGCCCTGGTTCGACCACACTTGGAATATTGTGTTCAGTTCTGGTCGCCCCATTATAGGAAGGATGTGGAAGCTTTAGAGATGGTGCAGAGGAGATTTACCAGGATGCTGCCTGGACTGGAGGGCATGCCTTATGAAGAAAGATTGAGGGAGCGAGGGCTTTTCTCATTGGAGCGAAGAAGGATGAGAGGTGACTTGATGGAGGGGTACAAGATGATGAAAGACGTAGATGGAGTGGATAGCCAGAGACATTTTCCCAGGGTGGAAAGGGCTATCACCAGGTTGCATAATTTTAAGGTTATTGCGGGAAGGTTTCGGGGAGATGTCAGAGGTAGGTGTTCTTTACACAGAGAGTGGTGGGTGCGTGGAATGCGCTGCCAGCGGTGGTAGACGAAGCAGATACGTTAGGGGCATTTAAGCGACTCTTGGATAGGTACATGGATGATAGTAGAATGAAGGGTAGGTAGTTAGTTTGATCTTCGAGTAGGTTAAAGGTTCGCCACCACATCGTGGGCCGAAGGGCCTGTACTCTGTTGGACTGTTCTATGTTCCATGTTCTCTGTAAATGAGAAATAGACCTTTCGAGATAAACAGAGGCACTGCTGCAGAAATTGGAATAGAATCCATTGATGTCGATATTCTGAAGATGATTATAATGATAAGAATGGAAGCAGATGATTGCACTTCCAGACACGGGGACGATGGTGGAGAGATCTGGAGCATTGGCTGATCAACTCAGTCCATTCCTGCAGACAGGTCACGAACTCGAGGAGGAAAAGTAAATTTTTATTTTCAGTTACACAGGATGCCATTTGTGATTTTGTTAAGAGCTGATATGGTACTGTGGCAGTGACGGATGTCTGATTGGAGGACTTCAATCATGGAATTCTGGAAAAGATAGCCACAAATTAAGGTGGCAACAGGGAAAGGCAAGAGCTTGGGATGGAAACCGAGTTTGGAAATCGACTAAAGAAACGGTTACAAAATAAAAACTAAATGTCCTGGAAATATACAGCAGGTCTGGCTGCATTTGTGGAGAGAGCAACAGAGTTAACCTTTCAGGTCAGTGAGCTTTGATCAGAAATGGCAAAGGGTAAAAATGTGATAGGTTTTAAGTAAATAAAGCGGGGGTGGGGCAACAGAAAACAAAATTGAAGGTGTTGATAGGCCAGAGGGTCACAGAGAATAACTGACAATGAGGTCATGGGGCAAAGTCAAAGAGACTGTGTTAATGGCGTGGTGAAAGACAACGCGTCAGTCCAGACAGTATGTTAAATGACTGAGTAATAAAAGCTCTAGCCGAAAGCAACAAACAAGAATAAACACAGTGGGCAGGAATATGGGGAAAAAAATTGAATGATGAAACAAAGTAAGATAATTAAAGTAAACATGAAAGATAAAGTTAAAAATAAAAAAATTGGGGGCCTGTCATGCTCTGAAATTATTGAACTCAGTCTTCAGCTCGCAAGGCTGTAGAGTGCCTAACTGGTGAATGGGATGCTGATGCTCGATCTTGTGTTGATGTTCACTGGACGACTGCAGCAATCCGAGGACAGAGATGTGGGCTTAACAGCAGTGGTGTGTGTTGAAATGGCAAGTGACAGATGGATCAGGATCATGATTTAAGACTGAGCGGAGGTGTTCAGATAAGTGCTTACCTAATCTACGTTTGGTCTCCCAAATGTAGAGGAGACCACAATGTGAGCAGCGAATGCAGTATACTAATTTGAAAGATGTACAAGAAATGGCTACTTCATCTGAAATGGGTGTTTCCGGCCTTGGATAGTGAAGCGAGAGGAGTAAAAGGCAGGTATTACACATCCTGCGATTGCATGGGAAGGTGCCGTGGGAAGGGGACGAGGTGCCGAGGGTAATGCAGGAGTGGACCAGGGTGTTGCAGAGGGTACAATCCCCTCAGAAGGCTGACAGGGAGAGGAGATGTATTTGGTGGCGCATTACGCTGGATGTGGCGGAAATGACGCAGGATAACCATATGCATGTGCAGGCTGGTGGGTGGAAAATGTGGAAAAGAGGATCCCTGTCGCAGTTCTGGGAGGGAGAAGAAGGGCTGAGGGTACAGTTACAGGAAATAGGCCGGACACGGTTGAGGGCCCTGTCACCCACAGTGGGGAGGAATTCTTGGTTGAGGAAAAAATAAACCATATTAGAGGCGCTGTCGTGCACAGTGAATCGTCACAAGGTTGAACACAGCTTCCAGGGAAACCTGTGCATTGAATAGTCACAAGTTTAAACACATGGCCTGGGCGGAAGATGCACGGTTAATTATCACAAGATTAAACACAGGGACCAGGGACTCCTGCACAGTGATTGGACACATGTTTAAGCACAGGGCCCGGGGGGAACCTGCACAGTGAATAGTCACAAGTTTAAACACAGGGCTCGGGGGTTCCTGCACAGTGAATAGACACAATTTAAACACATGGCCTGGGCGGAAGATGCACGGTTAATTATCACAAGATTAAACACAGGGACCAGGGACTCCTGCACAGTGATTGGACACATGTTTAAGCACAGGGCCCGGGGGACACCTGCACAGTGAATAGTCACAAGTTTAAACACAGGGCTCGGGGGAACCTGCACAGTGAATAATCACAAGTTTAGACCCAAGGCCCGGGGATCCTGCACAGTGAATAGTCACAAGTTTAAACACAGGGCCCAGGGGATCCTGCACAGTGAATAGTCACAGGTTTAAACACAAGGTCCAGGGGATCCTGCACAGTGAATAGTCACAAGTTTAAACACAGGGCCCAGGGGATCCTGCACAGTGAATTGTCACAGGTTTAAACACAGGGCCCAGGGGATCCTGCACAGTGAATAGTCACAAGTTTAAACACAGGGCCCAGGGGATCCTGCACAGTGAATTGTCACAGGTTTAAACACAGGGTCCAGGGGATCCTGCACAGTGAGTAGTCACAAGTTTAAACACAGGGCCCAGGGGATCCTGCACAGTGAATTGTCACAGGTTTAAACACAGGGCCCAGGGGATCCTGCACAGTGAATAGTCACAAGTCTAAACACAGGGCCCAGGGGATCCTGCACAGTGAATAGTCACAAGTTTAAACACAGGGCTCGGGGGTTCCTGCACAGTGAATAGACACAATTTAAACACATGGCCTGGGCGGAAGATGCACGGTTAATTATCACAAGATTAAACACAGGGACCAGGGACTCCTGCACAGTGATTGGACACATGTTTAAGCACAGGGCCCGGGGGACACCTGCACAGTGAATAGTCACAAGTTTAAACACAGGGCTCGGGGGAACCTGCACAGTGAATAATCACAAGTTTAGACCCAAGGCCCGGGGGTCCTGCACAGTGAATGGTCACAAGTTTAAAAACAGGGCCCAGGGGATCCTGCACAGTGAATAGTCACAGGTTTAAACACAGGGTCCAGGGGATCCTGCACAGTGAATAGTCACAAGTTTAAACACAGGGCCCAGGGGATCCTGCACAGTGAATTGTCACAGGTTTAAACACAGGGTCCAGGGGATCCTGCACAGTGAATAGTCACAAGTTTAAATACAGGGCCCAGGGGATCCTGCACAGTGAATTGTCACAGGTTTAAACACAAGGTCCAGGGGATCCTGCACAGTGAATAGTCACAAGTTTAAACACAGGGCCCAGGGGATCCTGCACAGTGAATTGTCACAGGTTTAAACACAGGGTCCAGGGGATCCTGCACAGTGAGTAGTCACAAGTTTAAACACAGGGCCCAGGGGATCCTGCACAGTGAATTGTCACAGGTTTAAACACAGGGCCCAGGGGATCCTGCACAGTGAATAGTCACAAGTCTAAACACAGGGCCCAGGGGATCCTGCACAGTGAATAGTCACAAGTTTAAACACAGCGCCCGGGGATCCTGCATAGTGAATAGTCACAAGTTTAAACACAGGGCCCGGGGGATCCTGCACAGTGAATAGTCACAAGTTTAAACACAGCGCCTGGGGGAAAATTGCACAGTGAATTGTCGCAAGATTAAATACACGGTCCGGGAGATCCTGCACAGTGATTCGTGTCAAGTTTAAACACATTGCTCGGGTGGATCCTGCACAGTGATAGGTGTCAAGGTTAAACACAGGGCCCCGGGGGGATCCTACTAAGTGATTCGTAATAAATGGAAACACAGAGCCCGGGGAGAAACCGCAGAGTGAATAGTCACATGATCAAACACAGGGCCTGCAGGGAGGCCGCACAGTAAGTAGTCACAAGATTAAACACAGGGCCCCGGGGGAAGCCGCAGTTTGAATAGTCACAAGAGTAAACACAGGGCCCGGGGTAAGCCACACAGTGAATAGTCATAAGATTAAACACAGGGCCAGGGGGGAAGCTGCACAGTGAGTAGTCACAAGATTTAACACAGGGCCCAGGGGGAAGCCGCACAGTGAATAGTCACATGATTAAACACAGGGCACGGGGGAAGCCGCACAGTGAATAGTCACAAGATTAAACACAGGGCCCGGGAGGAAGCCGCACAGTGAAGAGTCACAAGATTAAACACAGGGCCCGGGGGGAAGCCGCACAGTGATTAAACACAGGGCCCGGGGGAAAGCAAGAAAGTGAATAGTCACAAGATTAAACACAGGGCCCGGGGGGAAGCCGCAAGGTGAATAGTCACAAGATTAAACACAGGGACCAGGGAGAAACCGCAAGGTGAATGGTCACAAGATTAAACACAGGGTTCGGGGGAAAGCCACAATGTGAATAGTCACAAGATTAAGCAAAGAGCCCAGGGTGTACCGGCACAGTGTTCTTACCATTCCCTCTCGTAAATATAATGGTCACGAGTTGGACTCTAAGCCTGCTGGGAATTGCTGGAGCGTTCCAGTTATACCAACTGTGGAAGTGAACAGATTGCTCACACAATGGTGTTAAATCTCCTTCTGTACTTTTCAAGGCATATGATGCCAAGAGGGCCAAAACTACTGGAGTGCACTACTGGTGTTGCTTCCTTAGCTCAGAAGGCGAGTACAGAACGCCACAGCACTGAGGGAGGTGAGCTGTCCATGCCTCCGGGTGGGTGCTAGTTACCTCCCAAAGAAGCAGGTTGCTGAGTTTTAAGAGCAAAGTATGTTGTATTAGCATTCAACACCCAACCACCACTTCTAATACACCGAACGTCTCTATACCCCCAGCACAAGTACAGTGATCTAGGGGGAGACGTGTATGGAAGCCTTGGGGTAGCTGGGTACTGTTGGTATGCCTGTGATGTTGTAGACATGAACCCAAATGAGTTATCTCATATTGACCCCAGATCCTACAGCTTGCAGATTACTCATCTTATACACAGGGTAAACACACCATGTGATGCAAGCTTCGCAGTACAGTAAGTAGTCATGTGTGGGCTTCAGATGCAAAATTAGCAGTCAATACCCACATAGTCGAATAGCCTGCAACCACTCAGTTCGAAGGCTCACATTTGAAGAATAGCTTCTTGGGCAAGGTCGTGGGGAACTACTAACACCTGTCAAATTGGAATTCAGTGGAATTACAGGCTTCAACAGAAGATAAGTCCAGAACAGCCATTGCACAGTGCACCAGCTTGTATTTACAAAAGCATAGGAAGGAGGGGGAGAGTGTGCTGGAAGTGTGAACAGCAGGGGAGCAGGCTCTGTGTTTATTTTTTTTCCTCTTTCCTATGAAATGTCTTGCCATGTGAAGAGAGAAAACTTTCCTTAGATGGTGTGACATACCACAGAAAACGCAATGCTGCCTTCGGTAATAAGCATATTTAGGCCGTTCAACAGTACTGCGAACAGCAACGTTATGTAACGTGCTATGCATCATTCAAACGGTCCCGTGTCCTGACTCACAGCAATGCCCGTTCACGCAGCAGCTCCTGCTCTCGCTGATCTACATTGGTTCCCAGTCAAGCTACTTCTAAAGTTGTCGTCCTCGTTTACAAAACACACCGTGGAAGTCGCTGCACTCTTACTCTCTGTCAACTCCTCCTGTCCGACAATACTCACTTCCTCTGCAAAATCCTTGAGCTGCCAGAACTGTACCCCAAGCTAATATCCTTTCTACTTGTGTCGCCTCCTTCAGGAATACAGTCTCTCAATCTCTGTAACATCCTCCAGTGCAACACACCTCCCTATCATTGAAACGTCTCCCAGCCCTGCAACCCTCCCTCTCTCTGGACGTCCTCCAGCGCTATCACCCTCTCTATCTCTGTCACATCCTCCAGCACTACAACCCTATCTCTGTAGCTTATTTCAGATCCGCAACTCTCCCTAACAATGTAACTGATTCCAGAATAACAACCCTCCCCATCTCTAGAATTTCCACCAGCAGCAAACCCTTCCGTATTTCCGCAAACTACTCCAGCCTCTATAACCATCCCGATATCTGGAACATCCACCAGCTCCGAAACCGTTCCTAAATCTGTACCCTCATCCAGCCACACAACCATCCTTAGCTCTGTGTGCTCCACTAGCCCCTCCGATACTCTATATTTCTGTGACCACTTCCAGCCTTACCAACATCCCTATCTCTGTAACTTCCTCTGGCCCCTGGAATTATCTGAGCTTTCTGCATTCCTCCAATGCTGGCTCTTCTGCACCAGCCTCCTCCTCCAACATTGGAGCCTATGCTTTCAGCTGACCAAGCCCTTAACTCTGGTATTCCCTTCCTAAACCACTTCACCTGTCTGATGTTCCTTTGACGCTCCTTAAATCCTAAGTCTTTGGCCAGGCTGTTCTCATAGCGGCTAATGTGATTTTGAGTCAAGATTTGCATGGTAATCACTCCTGTAAAGTGCCTTGGGACTTGCTTTTTTGCTGCAATTTAGGCTGTTGCTGTTGATTGCAAGACTGAAGCGTGTTTTCTGGATGAGACGTTCAACAGACGTTCTGTCTCCCTTCTCAAGTGGACATGAATGATCCCAGGGCCACGACGATAAGAAGTGCAAGGGAAAGTTTTTCCCGAGTCCTGGGCTCAATATTTATTCCGCAACTAACAAAAATGTTTTCGTATTTTCTGATAATTATGCCATTGTTAGTTGTGGAATCTTGCTATGCAAACATTGGCTGTCACATGTCCTACATTACAACGATGACTAAACTTGGAAAATAGCAGTTAAATGACTGCGAAACATACAGTCTCCATACAATTTTAGTTTCTCCATCATAAAACAAATTTTGACAGATTGGGAAGCTACAATATTAATTCACAAGGATGATCACAAACTCAAGAATTATGCCCTTCCAGAAAGGCTGAATAGGTTGCAGCTCTTTTGTTGCTGTTGGATGACCTGGTTGATGTCTTGAAGTTTCTGAAAGGTTCGCTTGTGCAGTCGTTGACACTTGTGGCAGACACAAGGACGATATAAGATGTAATATATAATAATATAATACAAAAACTATAAGATTATTAAATCCTACAGGCAATTCTTTACCGATAGAGGGGTGAGAATGTTGTCACTCCCTACAACAGAGTGGTTGGGGCGAATAATATAGATGCATTTAGCGATGGTTAACACACGTGGGAGAAAGAAATAGAGGATATTCTGATAGAGTAAGAAGAAGATGGGAGGGAGGAGGCTTGTGAGGAGCATCAATATCCAGGGACCTGTTAGTTGAATGGCCTGTTCCTGCACTGTAAATGTTATGTACTTCTATGTGAAACACTTTGGGATGGCCTGAGTTTGTGAAAGGCACTCTACTTGAAATACATGTCTCTTCCGATGCCTCGAAAAAGGGATAGAATTCGGCTCTTCCTTCAGCCACCTAGGTCCTAAGCTCTGGAATTCCCTCTCTGAATCTCTCTGTCCACTCTTTCTCTCCTCCTCTAATATCCACCTTAACACCTATGTCTCTGACCAAGCTTCTGATCACCAGTCTCAATACCTCCCTGCTTGGCGCGATATGACTTTGCATAATCCCTTATTTGATGCACGTTGGGACGTTTGACCAATTCACTAAACGTGCTATCCACGACCTCCTCAGCATCGCGCATGCTCTAAAGTGAGTCCATCCGCAGCTCGAGAGCCGTCATGCGGTCTAACAAGAGCTGCAGTTGGACACACTTCCTGCACGTGAACGAGTCAGGGACATCAGCCATGTCCCTGAGCTCCCACACTGAGCAAGAGGAGCATGACACGGGTCTGAGATCTCCTGCCATTTTTAATCTTAAGCTTAACTTAGTTAAATGTAAAAGGAACGAAAAGTTTTTCCCAATCACGATAAAACCAGAGAAATAGAAAAAGCCTTACCTTATATACACCTCACCGAGTCCTTTTTTTTGGTTAGAGGAGGAGGGCGGGTGGGAGACACTACAAGTGTGGTGTCTCGGGTTCAGAAACCGCCCAAATATATAGTGTTTTACTTACCCAGCAGCCCCCTGGCCTCCGCCGAAAACAAAAGGAAATTAAGTTTACTTTCAAACTGACCTTCCCAGCTGCTCACTCGCTCGCACTCTCTGCTCCCGAAAAAGCTGCTGCAATGAAAGGAAAGTTATTTTAAACCGCCCAAATATATAGTGTTTTACTTACCCAGCAGCCCCCTGGCCTCCGCCGAAATCAAAAGGAAATTAAATTTACTTTCAAACTGACCTTCCCAGCTGCTCACTCGCTCGCACTCTCTGCTCCCGAAAAAGCTGCTGCAATGAAAGGAAAGTTATTTTAAACCGCCCAAATATATAGTGTTTTACTTACCCAGCAGCCCCCTGGCCTCCACCGAAAACAAAAGGAAATTAAGTTTACTTTCAAACTGACCTTCCCAGTTGCTCACTCGCTCGAACTCTCTGCTCCCGAAAAAGCTGCTGCAATGAAAGGAAAGTTATTTTCAGCCGCCCAAATATATAGTGTTTTACTTACCCAGCAGCCCTCTGGCCTCTGCCGAAAACAAAAGGAAATTAAGTTCACTTTCAAACTGACCTTCCCAGCAGCTCACTCGCTCGCACTCTCTGCTCCTGAAAAAGCTGCTGCAATGAAAGGAAAGTTATTTTAAACCGCCCAAATATATAGTGTTTTACTTACCCAGCAGCCCTCTGGCCTCCGCCGAAAACAAAAGGAAATTAAGTTTACTTTCAAACTGACTTTCCCAGCTGCTCACTCGCTCGCACTCTCTGCTCCCGAACAAGCTGCTGCAATGAAAGGAAAGTTATTTTAAACCGCCCAAATATATAGTGTTTTACTTACCCAGCAGCCCCCTGGACTCAGCCGAAAACAAAAGGAAATTAAGTTTACTTTCAAACTGACCTTCCCAGCTGCTCACTCGCTCTCACTCTCTGCTCCCGGAAAAGCTGCTGCAATGAAAGGAAAGTTATTTTAAACCGCCCAAATATATTGTGTTTTACTTACCCAGCAGCCCCCTGGCCTCCGCCGAAAACAAAAGGAAATTAAGTTTACTTTCAAACTGACCTTCCCAGCTGCTCACTCGCTCGCACTCTCTGCTCGCGAAAAAGCTGCTGCAATGAAAGGAAAGTTATTTTAAACCGCCCAAATATATAGTGTTTTACTTACCCAGCAGCCCCCTGGCCTCCGCCGAAAACAAAAGGAAATTAAGTTTACTTTCAAACTGACCTTCCCAGCTGCTCACTCGCTCGCACTCTCTGCTCCCGAAAAAGCTGCTGCAATGAAAGACTTGATGTTCACCTTGAGGAACACCTCTATTCATTCTGCAAGGCAATCCCGAGCTTCCTGTAGTTTACTGTTATAATTTTCCTCCTTGCTCCCATTCTGATCTTTCTGTCCTTGACCTGTTGCAGTGTTCCAAGGAAACTGAATACAAGTTCGACGAGCAGCACCTCCTCTTTCATCCGGACCGAATATTGACTTCACGACGTCTGCATCAAAACATCTGCCCTCGTTTTAAACTTTGGTCTGATTTTCCAGGTTTGCTTTTATTCTGTTCTCCCCACTGCACCTCACTTGACTTTTTTAATCCCTTCCCTTTGTGCTCAGACAGCTGATATCCTATTATTTATACCTCATCCAGAAACATCTGTTTATTTACTTGGCTTTGGACCATGACAACCTTTCTCATTTAATCTCTCCTGCCCTCCATCCGATTACAGGCCTTCCCTTTTGTTCTACTTCGCTTCTCCACACTTTCACTTGATCAAAACATTTCTCACCTTTGTCAGTTTAGATCAGTTCATCGGCCATCTCTCCTCAGATGCTGGTGTCTCTGCTGGGGGAGAATATGCCATTTGCTGCTTAGATAGAAGCCTGGTTTTGTTGGAAATGTAGCTCAATGGTAAAACACATGCTTGGCATTTATGAAATCCGTGTTTCACTTTCCTGCAGTAATATGCATCTTGAGTACCAGAATGACAAGTTTTTCTGCAAACCAATAAAATAATCCAAGACTTTCTTGCTCTTGGAAACAGACATGATTCTTTCCTGAGACGGAACACCTCACACTCCAGTGCAATGACTTCTAAACACAGCTCTTCAGGGTGTACTTGTCGGAGACAATATTTCAACACAGCATTTCCATCTGTGGCCTGTCCTGCCCACATCTTCAGTGAAATGAGTTTTGATCTTTATGTCGTCATTGTCGACAGGAATAGTGCCGGAAGACTGGAGGATTGCAAATGTTGTCTCCTTGTTCAAGAAGGGGACTAGAGACAGCCCTGGTAATTATAGACCTGTGAGCCTTACTTCGGTTGTTGGTAAAATGTTGGAAAAGGTTATAAGAGACAGGATTTATAATCATCTTGAAAAGAATAAGTACATTAGAGATAGTCAGCACGGTTTTGTGACGGGTAGGTCGTGCCTCACAAACCTTATTGAGTTTTTCGAGAAGGTGACCAAACAGGTGTATGAGGGTAAAGCAGTGGATGTGGTGTATATGGATTTCAGTAAGGCGTTTGATAAGGTTCCCCACGGTAGGCTATTGCAGAAAATACGGAAGTATGGGGTTGAAGGTGATTTGGAGCTTTGGATCAGAAATTGGCTAGCGGAAAGAAGACAGAGGGTGGTGGTTGATGGTAAATGTTCATCCTGGAGTTTAGTTACTAGTGGTGTACCGCAAGGATCTGTTTTGGGGCCATTGCTGTTTGTCATTTTTATAAATGACCTGGAAGAGGGTGTAGAAGGGTGGGTTAGTAAATTTGCAGATGACACTAAGGTCGGTGGAGTTGTGGATAGTGCCGAAGGATGTTGTAGGGTACAGAGAGACATAGATAGGCTGCAGAGCTGGGCTGAGAGATGGCAAATGGAGTTTAATGCGGAAAAGTGTGAGGTGATTCACTTTGGAAGGAGTAACAGGAATGCAGAGTACTGGGCTAATGGGAAGATGCTTGGTAGTGTAGATGAACAGAGAGATCTTGGTGTCCAGGTGCATAAATCCCTGAAGGTTGTTAACCAGGTTAATAGGGCTGTTAAGAAGGCATATGGTGTGTTAGCTTTTATTAGTCGGGGGGTCGAGTTTCGGAGCCACGAGGTCATGCTGCAGCTGTACAAAACTCTGGTGAGACCGCACCTGGAGTATTGCGTGCAGTTCTGGTCACCGCATTATAGGAAGGATGTGGAAGCTATGGAAAGGGTGCAGAGGAGATTTACTAGGATGTTGCCTGGTATGGAGGGAAGGTCTTACAAGGAAAGGCTGAGGGACTTGAGGTTGTTTTCGTTGGAGAGAAGGAGGAGGAGAGGTGACTTAATAGAGACATATAAGATAATCAGAGGGTTAGATAGGGTGGATAGTGAACGTCTTTTTCCTCGGATGGTGATGGCAAACACGAGGGGACATAGCTTCAAGTTGAGGGGTGATAGATATAGGACAGATGTGAGAGGTAGTTTCTTTGCTCAGAGAATAGTAAGGGCGTGGAATGCCCTGCCTGCAGCAGTGGTAGATTCGCCAACTTTAAGGGCATTTAAGTGGACATTGGATAGACACATGGATGAAAATGGAATAGTGTAGGTCAGATGGTTTCACAGCTCGGCGCAACATCGAGGGCCGAAGGGCCTGTACTGCGCTGTAATATTCTAATCTAATCTAAACACTTTCTGGGCGGCCAGTATAGGAGCAGAAATGAAGTTGAGTAGATCATGAATTGTTTAGAAAGGAAAGGAATTCAGTTCCTTTTGCGTTTATGTCTTCCATTCATTCTGTTTTATCTGGCCATTCACCAATTGTTGTGCTCAAATTGGCTGCTTAGTTTCCGACATTACAACAGTGACTCCACTTCAAAACAGCTTCATTGACTGTCTTTCTCACTTGCTCGATGTCTGTCTTTCTCTCTTTCTGCTGTCTTCCTGCCCCTCTCACTTGATCCACATTTCTCTCTCTCAGTAACAGAACATCATCTGATGATCACCACAACAATTCAGTTCATATGAACCTTCGATTGAGTGTGTCTGATGGGTGATGGTGCAATGTGGAGCTATTCGGCAGTCCCATCTCTGGTATCAGTTTGACGTCTCTGTCATTCATCTTTCCTGTGAGCCTGCTGCAGACTTGTTTGGGGTAAATTCCAAAGTAAAGAGGAATAAAGTGGACAATTGTGTGCACATGGGAGCACTTGGATACTGGTTACATGGAATTACAGAGAATATAGGGAACAGAAAACTACCTCGTCTACTGAGGTAGTATGGGCCGAGGTTAGAAACAGGAGAGGAGAGGTCACCCTGTTGGGAGTCTTTTATAGACCTCCGAATAATTCCAGAGATGTAGAGGAAAGGATAGCGAAGATGATTCTCGACAGGGGCGAGAGTAACAGGGTAGTTGTTATAGGGGACTTTAACTTTCCAAATATCGACTGGAAATACTATAGTTCGAGTACTTTAGATGGGTCAGTTTTTGTCCAGTGTGTGCAGGAGGGTTTTCTGACACAGTATGTGGACAGGCCAACCAGGGGCGATGCCACATTGGATTTGGTACTGGGAAATGAACCCGGCCAGGTGTTAGATTTAGATGTAGGTGAGCACTTTGGTGATAGTGATCACAACTCGGTTAGGTTTACCTTAGCGATGGGCAGGGACAGGTATATACCGCAGGGCAAGAATTATAGCTGGGGGAAAGGAAATTATGATGCGATTAGGCACGATTTAGGATGGGGAAGGAAACTGCAGGGGATGGGAACAATCGAAATGTGGAGCTTATTCAAGGAGCAGCTACTGTGTGTCCTTGATAAGTATGTACCTGTGAGGCAGGGAGGAAGTTGTCGAGCGAGGGAGCTGCGGTTTACTAAAGAAGTTGAAGCGCTTGTCAAGAGGAAGAAGGCGGCTTATGTTAGGATGAGACGTGAAGGCTCAGTTAGGGCGATTGAGAGACACAAGCACGCCAGGAAGGATCTAAAGAGAGAGCTAAGAAGAGCAAGGAGAGGACACGAGAAGCCATTGGTGGATAGGATCAGGGAAAACCCTAAGGGTTTCTATAGGTATATCAGGAATAAAAGAATGACTAGAGTTAGATTAGGGCCAATCAAGGATAGTAGTGGGAAGTTGTGTGTGGAATCAGAGGAGATAGGGGAAGTGTTAAATGAATATTTTGCGTCAGTATTTACAGTAGAGAAAGAAAATGTTGTTGAGAATACTGGGATTCAGGCTACTAGGCTAGATGGGATTGAGGTTCACAAGGAGGAGGTGTTAGCAATTTTGGAAAGTGTGAAAATAGATAAGTCCCCTGGGCCAGATGGGATTTATCCTAGGATTCTCTGGGAAGCTAGGGAGGAGATTGCAGAGCCTTTGTCCTTGATCTTTATGTCGTCATTGTCGACAGGAATAGTGCCGGAAGACTGGAGGATAGCAAATGTTGTCCCCTTGTTCAAGAAGGGGAGTAGAGACAGCCCTGGTAATTATAGACCTGTGAGCCTTACTTCGGTTGTGGGTAAAATGTTGGAAAAGGTTATAAGAGACAGGATTTATAATCATCTTGAAAAGAATAAGTTCATTAGAGATAGTCAGCACGGTTTTGTGACGGGTAGGTCGTGCCTCACAAACCTTATTGAGTTTTTCGAGAAGGTGACCAAACAGGTGGATGAGGGTAAAGCAGTGGATGTGGTGTGTATGGATTTCAGTAAGGCGTTTGACAAGGTTCCCCACGGTAGGCTATTGCAGAAAATACGGAAGTATGGGGTTGAAGGTGATTTAGAGCTTTGGATCAGAAATTGGCTAAGAAAGAAGACAGAGGGTGGTCGTTGATCGCAAATGTTCATCCTGGAGTTTAGTTACTAGTGGTGTACCGCAAGGATCTGTTTTGGGACCACTGCTGTTTGTCATTTTTATAAATGACCTGGAAGAAGGTGTAGAAGGGTGGGTTAGTAAATTTGCAGATGACACTAAGGTCGGTGGAGTTGTGGATAGTGCCGAAGGATGTTGTATGGTACAGAGGGACATAGATAGGCTGCAGAGCTGGGCTGAGAGATGGCAAATGGAGTTTAATGCGGAAAAGTGCGAGGTGATTCACTTTGGAAGGAGTAACAGGAATGCAGAGTACTGGGCTAATGGGAAGATTCTTGGTAGTGTAGATGAACAGAGAGATCTTGGTGTCCAGGTGCATAAATCCCTGAAGGTTTCTACCCAGGTTAATAGGGCTGTTAAGAAGGCATATAGTGTGTTAGCTTTTATTAATAGGGGGATCGAGTTTCGGAGCCACGAGGTCATGCTGCAGCTGTACAAAACTCTGGTGAGACCGCACCTGGAGTATTGCGTGCAGTTCTGGTCACCGCATTATAGGAAGGATGTGGAAGCTATGGAAAGGGTGCAGAGGAGATTTACTAGGATGTTGCCTGGTATGGAGGGAAGGTCTTACGAGGAAAGGCTGAGGGACTTGAGGTTGTTTTCGTTGGAGAGAAGGAGGAGGAGAGGTGACTTAATAGAGACATATAAGATAATCAGAGGGTTAGATAGGGTGGATAGTGAGCGTCTTTTTCCTCGGATGGTGATGGCAAACACGAGGGGACATAGCTTCAAGTTGAGGGGTGATAGATATAGGACAGATGTGAGAGATAGTTTCTTTACTCAGAGAGTAATAAGGGCGTGGAACGCCCTGCCTGCAGCAGTAGTAGATTCGCCAACTTTAAGGGCATTTAAGTGGTCATTGGATAGACATATGGATGAAAATGGAATAGTGTAGGTCAGATGGTTTCACAGGTCGGCGCAACATCGTGGGCCAAAGGGCCTGTACTGCGCTGTAATGCTCTAATTCTAAAAATAAAGAAATAGGCAATTCGGCCTAATCAGTCCATGCTAGCCTTTACACTCCACTCGAGCATCCTCCCATTTTTCCTCATCTAATTCGGTCATCATATCCTCTATTGTCTTCTCCCTCATGTGCTTATCTAGCTTCTCATTAAATGCATCTATACTATTCACTTCAAACCATTCCCTGTTTCGGGAGTTCCACTTTCTCCCTACTCTCTGAGTAAAGAACTGTCTCCTGAATTTCCTCATTGAATTTCGTGGTGGCTGCCTTATATTGATGTCCCCTCGATTTGCTCTCCTCACAAGTAGAAAAGTTCTCTCTTCATTCTTACTCCAGCAAAACTTCCCTGAATTTTAAAATCTCCTACTAGTTCACCATTTAACTTCTCTTTTCTAGAGGAGCTGCAGCCTGTTCATCCTCTCATGGTAGATCTCGCCTCACAGTACTGGTACAGTGGCAACAAATCCAGTTTCAAAGAACGAAGAACAAAGAACAGCAGAGCACATGAACAGGCCATTCGGCCCTCCAAGCCTGCGCCAATCTTGATGCAAGTCGAAACTAAAATCTTCTGCATTTCCAGGGTCCGTATCCCTCAACTCCCATCCTATTCATGTATTTGTCAAGATGCCTCTTAAACGTCGCTCTCGTACCTGCTTCCACCACCTCCCCTGGCAGCAAGGTTCAGGCACTCACCACCCTCTGTGTAAAAAAGTTGCATCGCACATCCCCTCTAAACGTTGTCCCTCGCACATTAAAACTATGTCCCATAGTAACTGACTCTTCCACCCTGGGAAAAAGCTTCTGACTATCCACTCTGTCCATGCCCCTCATAACTTTGTAAATCTCTATCAGGTCGCCCCTCCATCTCCGTCGCTCCAGTGAAAACAATCCAAGTTTATACAACCTCTCCTCATAACTAATACCCTCCAGACCAGGCAACAGCCTGGTAAACCTCTTCTCTACCCTCTCCAAAGCCTCCACCTCCTTCTGGTAGTGTGGCGAGCAGAATTGCACGCGATATTCCAATTGTGGCCTAACAAAGGTCCTGTACAGCTGAGGCATGACTTGCCTATTTTTATACTCTTTGCCCCGACCGATGAAGGCAAGCATGTCGTATGCCTTCTTGAATACCTTATCCACCTGCGTTGCCACTTTGAGTGACCTGTGGACCTGCACGCCCACAACTCTCTGCCTGTCAATACTCTTAAGGGTTCTGCCATGTACTGTATTCTTCCCACCTGTGTTAGACCTTCCAAAATGCAGTACCTCATATTTGTCTGGATTAAACGCCATCTGCCCTTTCTCCGCCCAAGTCTCCAACCAATCTCTATCCTGCTGTGTCCTTTGACAATCCTCATCATTATCCGCAACTCCACAAATCTTTGCGTCATCCGCAAACTTACTAATCAGACCAGCTACACTTTAGTCCAAATCATTTATATATACTACGAACAGCAAAGGACCAAACACTGATCCCTGCTGAACACCACTGGTCACATCCCTCCATTCAGAAAAGCACCATTCCACTGCTCGCCTCTATCTTCTATGACTGAGCCAGTTCTGTATCCATCTTGCCAGCTCACCTCTGATCCCGTGTGACTTCACCTTTTGTACCAGTCTGCCACGAGGGACCTTGTGAAAGGCTTTACTGAAGTCCATGTAGACAACACCGTTGGCCTTCCTTCATCAATCATCTTCATCACTTCCTCAAAAAACTCGATATAGGTACTGAGACACGCCCTCCCCTTCACAAAACCAAGCTGCCACTCGCTAATAAGTCCATTTGTTTCCAAATGGGAGTAATTCCTGTCCCGAAGAATCGTCTCCAATAATTTCCCTACACTGACGTAAGGCTCACCGGCCTGTAATTTCCTAGATTATCCTTGCTACCCTTCTTAAACAAAGGAACAACATTAGCTATTCTCCAGTCCTCTGGGACCTCACCGGTAGCCATTGAGAATGCAAAGATTTCTGTCAAAGCCCCAGCAATTTCCTCCCTTGCCTCCCTCCATATTCTGGGGTCAGGCCTTGGGGACCTATCTACCTTAATGTTTTTCAAAACGCCATCAACTCTTCCTTTTTAATATCGACATGACCCAGAGTAGCTACACTTCCTTCCCTTGACTCATCATCCACCAAGTCCTTCCTTTGGGTGAATACTGATGCATAGTACTCATTTAGTACCTCGCCCATTTCCTCTGGCTCCACGAATAGATTCCCTCCTGTGCCCTTGAGTGGGCCAACCCTTTTCCTGGCTACCCTCTTGCTCTTTATATACATATAAAAAGCTTCGGTAATCTCGTTAGTCCTGTTTGCCAATGATTTTTCTTGATATAATTTTCTATAATATGGAGAGCAGAACTCATCACAGTGCACCAAGTGATGTCTAACCAAGGGACATGTGGACTGGAACTGTGCAGAGTGCTCCAAGTGAGGTCTAACTAAATGTAATGGAGACTGGAGCTATGAACAGTGCTCCATATGCGGTATAGGCAAGGGATACTGACAGCCGAACTGCCCACAGAGCACCAAGTATGGTCAAACAAAGGTGAGTAGAGACCAGAAATGTACACAATGCTCTAAGTGTGGTGTAAGCAATATTTGATACAGAGTGAGATTAACTTCTCCCATTTTCAACGTCATCCCTCCAGAAATAAACTCTAGTACCTGGTTTGCATTTGTTATGGCCTTGTTAATCTCCATCACAACTTTGAGTTATTTGTGGATTTGTGTTCCCACATCCCTTTGCTCTTCTAACCCACTTACATCCTTATTGTGCAAGTAATATGCAATCTCTTTATTGTTCTTACGAAAATATAATTCACTCTTCGCTATTTTGAAATATATTTGCGAATTCCGTGCCATGTCCAAGTTTGCTAATGCCCTCCTTTAATTTGTTGCAGCCCTTATCAATGTTGAATATCTCCACATTCATGAAGTTGGGAATTGTGCTTTTGATTCCATAGTATAAATTGTTGATAGGAATTATGGTCCCTGAACTGATCCTTGTGGAACATCACTTCTCTCTTGTTGGCATTAGAGAAACACAAGTACAGTGTCAATTGTGAAATAGTAACGCATTTATGGAGAAAATGAAAGAGCAGTATTGCTGGAGAATGAAACGTACAATGTTTTATAAAATTATTAAACATCTTAAATGCAGATAACAGTAATAACGCATCCCCATCAACAAACACAAGAAATATTCCCCGATCATATTGCAATTAGAGTTTCGCCTTTAGTTTCTGGGTGTTAAGCATCGCCTGGCCTTAGCACAGAGAGGAAAATATGGCAGATTAATCTGGGTGGGTGAGTGATAATCCCACAGTTATAACGGTACAGGCCAGCATTAGTATCAATGGAAGGGACTCACTTGTGTTCCAATAGGGCTGCATGGTCCTCCTCGCCAGGTTTTCCTTCTGTCTCTTGGCCCAGGTTGAACTTAACATCCAGGAGGTAAATAATGAAACTGCTTCCTTTAATACCAATTTCTAAGAGGAAAATTCACGTTCTAGTGTGGAAATGTCACTGTAAAGGAGCTGGAATGGTGATCAAGCATTTTCCTCATCTATTTTAAATACCTCGCGTTACAAGACGCTGCCTTTAATGTGCTGGCTTATTAAACAGGTTCTTTTAACCACAACGAACGTTTCTACTCTCCTACCACAAGATGAACGTTGTTATCCTTGGCGAAATTGCAGATCTCCCCCTCCTCATTCACCAGATTAACCAACTGTTCAAATTTTAGGATTGGGGGCTGAGCTTGCGTTTATCTTTTGAGTTATACAGAAGCAATTATGCAGCTATAATGTGCAGGGGAGCCAAAAGCGTCGTAGTAATGTCACTGAACTGGTAATAAAGAGGCCCAGGCTAAATACCTGGGGGCGCAGGTTCAAATCCCCCCACAACACTGCTGGAATTCAAATTCAATTTATTAATAAGTCCATGAGACTGTGGAATTTTGTGGTCAAATCCATCCGGTTCAGTCCTGTCCTCTGGGGAAGGCCGTCCTTACTTTGTCTGGCCGACATGTGACTCCAGACCCACAGCAACGTGGTTGACTATCCTCTGAAATGGCCTACCCTTTCACACAGATGCTCAGGACAATTAGGGATGAGCAAGAAATGCTGGCATTAGCATTGGTGCCCATATCCCTACAAAGAATTTATATTAATCTCGAGGAGGTTGCGAATAAAAAAGGGGTGGAAGTTATACTTCAGTCGTCTGCTGGCATGGCAATACCCTCTCTGGAGTAACTGTTCCGTTCAGAATATCTCAGAAAGGTTTATCAGTTTTCGAATGGGTGCAGACTGATCAGAATAACAGGGTTTCAGAGGCTTACATTCTGAGTACAGGTTAGGCTTGAGTGTGGAACATTGATGGGAGTTCAGATGGAGGTAGTTCTAATGTTAAGGCAATTCTATAATATTGGGTTCGACAGGCTGAAGGGCATACTCGTGTTTTGGAAAGGTGGTTCACCTGACATGTGACATAAACTCCGTACCAGATGTGGGGCAAGACGTCTCTTGTAGATTCTATTTCTCAAGATGGCTGTTTGTAAACGCACAGTCTCCCTGGATAATATTGAAATGGGTGAAATGCGAATAATATTCGTGTTGCTTAGCAATGGACTTATTGTCGATGGAGTGCGCCATATGCCAAGCAGACCTGCAAATGCTTTACAGCTTCACTGTTGCGTAGATTGTGGAATCCCCACTGAGGATTTGTCCTGCCTCTGGCTGACCCTGAAATGAATGGTGAAATTGGTCAGAAAAATCAATGCACTGTCTTAAAATATGGCAACAGTGAAATTCTCTCAGCAAGTGAACGGCGGTAGAGGGAGGCAAAAATTCAACAGTGGCTTTCCAGGAGCAGTTGTTAACGGAAATCGTTGCTGATGCTAGAAAGCTTTTACAATCTGCTAGTGGTTACATGTCTTGCTGAAGTTATCAGCTCAGATCAATTCTATTTGGATACAAAACCAAAGAGGCGTTCCCCAAAAGCAGCAAAGAAACAGGAGGTGCTGAAAAATGGGAGTAACTTTCCACCTGAATAGAGGTGAGAAGTGATCGTGCGCCCACCTCATTGATTTCATTGGGAATCAAGGTGAATATATTTGGACGGCCAGTTTTACACCCTCTGGCCAAGTCCAAACTTCCACTGCATATTTCCAACATCATTTGAACATGAAAGGACTAACTTAATATTCTAGTTGGCATGCAAAGGTCTTTGGAGTAGGAAATGGAAACCTCAAGTTGGTTCATTAAGTAAAATAGAAAATTGCCTTCTTTGATTAATAATATTCTTCACATTTCACATATAATCCAACAGTTGAACAGTAACCATTGTACTCTGCATAGATTCGGTCGTAGAGAAAAATATTTAGCATGTGCACTGCAATCGTGGGAACTAAACATTCAGTTCCCCTCATTCCCTATAGAGGGAGCAATTCTACACGCAGTGCTCAAATATTCGTGTTCTGTTGAGGAGCAATCCGTTCAAAGACAGATCCGTTCGCTTCTCTTTCCTGGCACTGAAACAAAAGACTTTCTAAGGTCGATTGAAATGTGATTAAAAAGTTGTTTGTCCGCTTGAATATTTATGAACAGCAACAGCTGAGATATTATGAAAGGAAAATGAACTCAGGAAGAAAATGCAGTGATCCAGCTGGGCACATCTTGACAACAGCATCAATGTGTAACATAAAAGGAATATGCAAGGTGCAAAATAAAACCCCACAGGGCCATTTGTAGCTTACATTGTTTTGCCTCAGCTGTGCTTTCAGGTTAAGGACAGCAAATAAAGAAAACCAAGCAAAGCAAGAAATGCATTGATGCTTTAAAACATTTTTTTTCATTCTATTGGGCAGTTTGTTGTTTGTGTTTAGTTAGTTCTCCAGGGGACGCTTTATGTCATCATTTCCACCTCTGTATTCTCATTCACCTTTGCTCCTGCCTCAGATCATCTACTGCTGGAACCCGCATCTGTGAAATGGTAACTTACAGACTTGACTATTGTAACACACTCCTGGCTGGTCTCCCACATTCTACCCTTCTGTACTTGAGGCCATCTAAAACTATGTCGAACTCACACTGATCCCCGTTCAACTATCACCTCTGCCGTTAATGACCAACATCGGCTCCCAGTTAAGCAATCCCTTGATTTAAACATTAACATCCTTGTTTTCAAATCGCTCCAAGGCCCTCGCCATCTCTCTTTGGCTGCAGTTTTCTCCAGCCCTGCCAACCCACCGAGATCTCTGTGCTCTTCTAATTCTGGACTACCGCATTCCTGATGTTTATTGTACCACTATTAGTTATCGTTCCTTCGGCACCCTGAGCTCGAAACTCTGGAGTGTCCTTCTTAAACCTCTCCGACTCCCTAGCGTCCTTTCATCCTCTAAGACGCCCCTGAAAAACTACACCTTTGACCAAGCATTTAACCATCTGCCCTAATATCACCTTCTGTGGCTCGGTGCTTTATTTTGCTTTATAATGCTGCTGCTTAGCGACTTGGGGTGTATTAATTAATTTACGGCATCATATACATATCAAATGCAGTTGTTGTATTACTTGCACAGGGCACCATCTCCACTGTCAAGTGTCCTGAACAACAAGTTAGACACAACATTGGTGGGTCATCGTCTGGTCATGAGAAAGCGAATATTCCTCCAAATGTGGCCGTCCATACCCATTCCAGGGAAATGGATGCAATTACCAACATTTCTATGGGGATGCGGAGCAGATATTCAATGATGTCTTATTGCCAGGACTATCACTAATGCAACGTTAGAGTGCCAAGTGCTGTGTTGACCCATGGCCACAACGATGCATCATTTTTTACTTTTGACTATTAATCCATAATTTATAGTCTTCGCCATTTGGAAACCGAGTAAAGTGATTCTGAAATATTCACATTAGCTTCAATGTTTTAACATCTTACATTGATTGTTTTACATCTCTCCTGAGCCTGACTACCTCTTATGAAGTTTCGGTCACACGTTTTGTCAATCACTTCCATTATAACAAGCTAAGGCCACTGTGTGTCCACTTTTATGTTTAGTTTAGTTTAGAGATACAGCACTGAAACAGGCCCTTCGGCCCACCGAGTCTGTGCCGACCATCAACCACCCATTTATACGAATCCTACACTAATCCCATATTGCTACCACATCCCCACCTGTCCCTATATTTCCCTGCCACCTACCTATACTAGGGACAATTTATAATGGCCAATTTACCTACCAACCTGCAAGTCTTTTGGCTTGTGGGAGGAAACTGGAGCACCCGGAGAAAACCCACGCGGTCACAGGGAGGACTTGCAAACTCCACACAGGCAGTACCCAGCATTGATCCCGGGTCGCTGGAGCTGTGAGGCTGCGGTGCTAACCACTGCGCCACTGTGCTGCCCACTGTGCTGGAAACTGCCTGATTAGATTCGTTTCACTGCAGTCTCAATCTGTTGAAGCTACAACACAGTACTACTTGCATGCCAAACTGCATAAGCAGTCTGCAATTGATCGAGATAAGCGATCCCAAAACCAGCAGATCAGATCTAAATTCTGCAGTCCTACCACATCCAGTCGTGAATAGTGGTGGACAATCAAACAACAAACTGCAGGAGGTGGCTCCACAAATATCCCCATCTTCAATGATGGGGGATCCCAACACAACAGTGTGAAAGATAAGGCTGAAGCATTTACAACTATCGTCAGCAAGAAATGAAGTGTGGATGATCCATCTCGGCCTCCTCCTGAGGTCCCAGCATCACAGGTGCCCGACTTCAGTCAATTCAATTCACCCTGCATGATATCAAGAAATGGCCGAAGACACTGGATACAGCAACGGCTGTGAGCCCTGTGAACATTATGTCAATAGTACTGAAGACCTGTGCTCCAGAACTGTCCCTTCCCCTAGCTTTGCTTCCAGTACAGCTACAACACCTGGCAACGTGGAAAATTGGCCAGATAAGTCCTGTACACAAAAAACAGGACAAGTCCAACCCAGCCAATTACCGCCCCATCAGTCTACTCTCGATCATCAGTAAAGTGATGGAAGGTGTCATCGACAGTCCTGTCAGGCGGCACTTGCTCCGCAATGACTTGCTCAGTGACATTCAGTTGTGGCTCCGCAAGGGCCACTCAGCTACGACCTCATTACAGCCTTGGTTCAAGCATGGACAGAAGAGCTGAATTCAAGAGGTGAGTTTCCAGTGAATGCCGTTGATATCAATGCAGCATTTTTCAAGTATGGCATCAAGGAACCTCGCAAAACTGAAGTCAATGAGAATCAGGGGAAAACTCTTCGCAGTGACAGCAACGTGTACCATCTACAAGATGCACTGCAGCAACGCATCAAGGCTCCTTAAACAGCCCCTTCCAAGCCCAGGACCTCTACCAACAAGAAGGACAAGGGCAGCAAATGCATGGCAACACCACCAACTGCAAGTTTCCCTCCAAGTCACACACCATCCTGACATGGAACTATATCGGCGTTCCTTCACTGTCGCTGGGTTAAAATTATGGAATTCCCTTCCTAACAGCACTGCGGGTGTACCTACCTCAGATGGACTGCAGCGGTTCAAGAAGGCCACCAGCTTCTGAAGGGCAATTAGGGGTGGGCAATAAATGCTGGCCTGGCCAGCGACGCCCACATCCCAAGAATAAATAAAAAAAGTAATGCCATCTCATCACTGGTGGCACTATAGCACATCAAGCTGTACTGTCGAAGGAGATCTAAGTTCCAGTCAATCCTTGATTCCTTTGTCCTCGAATAGGCAAAGATTTTTCTATTCAACTATGCACAATAAGAAAAATGATGCATTGTAGAGCAATGACAATTGCATTAAAATTGAATCACATCTGCGCATCCTCGCTCTGTGCTCCACTGCCCTCCAGCCTTATTTCACCTGAACCTTCGACTTAGACCTGACCACATATACTAAAGTTCAATTAGCAATGCAATAATCATCTTATGCCCGCACCCATTTCCCATACACAAAACTTCTCTTTTGTCACATTGTCTATTATAATTTCCTCTCCTGTGTTCAGTTTCATACTAAAAATCTCTACCAATGAAATTTTGCCATACTGCAACTACAGCCGGCTACCAGTGCACCTGGACTTTGTACCTATTGGCTTCCCAGTATGTTTGCACAGATAGACCATCCTTTAAATAGGGACTGTATTATGCCCGTCCGTACATCTTAATGATCTCTTTCTCTCTATCCCCCATTCACAAATTGACCTGATAGGCCTCTCGTTCTATACAGCCCCTGATATCTAATTCCAATAACAGCTAAACAGCTGACTCTTAGGCGTTGCGTTTAACAGGCGGGTGATCCAATACCGCCCGTTTGGCGTCAGCACCAAAAGTGAATATCTAGCCCATAAAGTCACAGCTGCTACTTAGTCAGATAGACTAAAAGAGCAAAAATGAATGACACTCTATATCATTCACGGAATTTTGACTAAATAGAACGCAATGTCGACAAACACTGACCAGGAATGTTGTGATAATGATTAAGAATAAGCATACATTTAAATCCCCAAAATTGGAAAAACAAATGGAAATTCAGCATGCAAGAATGGAAAATAGAACTTACAGGTAACTGTATCATTGCATAGGTTGCCAGGAGGCGGTGCGGTCCCTCAAACAACAAAAGATCGTCAATTAAACACTTTATCTTACAAGGCCCTGGTTTATAACCTATTGAGGCAGACACTGAATGGATTTCAGACGTGGTTCACGTGTTATTTGTAGAAATTCCCTCTTTTCACGACTAAGAACAAGTGACTACCCAACTGTTTCAAACCCAGATATATTCCATAGATGGAAAGCAATATTACTAAAGTGAATGAAAGCTGCAGTTAATTGGATGAGTGCATTAATGTGTATCCAATAGACTGTGAGTGTCTGTGTTCTGATATGAGTGTGATTTTGTGTGTGTGTACGTGTGAATATTTTTATGCATGGATGTGTTTGATTGTGTGTTTGTGTGTGAGTCTATGTCTGTTTGCTTTTGTGAGTATGTGTAATTGTGTGCTGGACTGTATGCATGATTGTCGATGTAAGCTGGAGGGGGCTTTTGGGGAGGGTCGCGCGCAGGTGGTGTGCTGGTGGTGCTCGTATCTGAAATGCAATAGACAAGTCGTACATCGAGTAAACGTTATTGTGAACTTGGGCTTCTGAGCACTATGTTGGTCGGGGTTGCGGTTGAAATTTGACGCTAACTGGGCTCACCTCATTTTTCTGCTGCTTCTGCACTTCCCTGAGAAGGAAACATAAATGTTAGAAATCGAGAGTCAGTGACTGCTCCAGAAAATCAGAGCATGACAACATCAAAGAGCTGAAAAAGCCTTTGGGCCCATCAGTCTCCGCCATAAGCTGGATGGTGACATAGTGGTTATGATTATAATATGGAATTAGAATAGGTAAATGCTTGATGGCCGAAGGGCCTGCTTCTGTGCTGGTTAACTCAATGACTCTATGTTACTTGCATAGTAATCCGAGGCCTGGAGTAAGGATCTGGAGAAATGAGTTCACGTATAAATTCATTAATTGAAGGAAGCCGGAATGTAAACAAAAAGCAAGTCTCAATAATTGTGGCAATAAATATACTGGATTGTTGAACAAGCCCACTTGGTTCACTTATGCCATTGATGGAATGAAATTTGTCGCCCTTACGTGGCCTCGCCGATATGTGACTCCAGCAGCCACGCTCTGAAATGTTCTCAAAATCAATAATTTGAGGAACTGAAAATGATAGTTGTTAATCCGGATCACACGTTATCTTAAAGCATCTCAATGTCAGTTCATCTGTTGGAGCGAGTAGCCACAGCTGAGGTGCCAATCGGAGCGGCGTCACGTGGTAAGGGTAGAGCGGAAACGTGATCCTTCACTTATTAACAGTGAAGTTGGATATAAGAATCCAGGGCATGGAAGTGGTGGCTGTGCAGCTCGGAGATGGAGCCAATGGACGCAATGATATGAGTAGGACGCAAAAGGCAGGAGTGGCAGTGGATGAGACCAGTAATAGAGAGGCGGTTTATGAAGGAATGAGCTTTGAGAAATGATCAAAATGTTGATGAAGTGGATAGATCCAGCAAGACGAAGAATGGTAGCAAGCAACACTGGCAGTCTGAATAGGTGTCTTTCGTACTTTGGGTGGATGGAGGCTTGATGGGCATGCATTGAACAGTCATTGCTGGGAGAAATGGGAAATACAATGAGAAGACCATCATCTTTACACACTTTAAAGAGAATATGGTCTTTAGACTTGGGGGTGCCGGAGACGAGTGAGATAATTTCTTTATGACAGCAGTTTTGATGGAAGCATCAAGAGAGCCAAAATAGGGTCAGTGTGTTGGCAGTGACGGAACTGAGGTGAGGAATTTGACAGTGGAGAGGTTTAGAACGGAGTGCGCCATTGAGCAGTTGTTGGGTCTCAGTGATGAGGTAAGAGTAAGGGTGATGTGTTTGAATTAGAATTAGAACATTACAGCGCAGTACAGGCCCTTCGGCCCTCGATGTTGCGCCGACCTGTGAAACCATCTGACCTACACTATTCCATTTTCATCCATATGTCTATCCAATGACCACTTAAATGCCCTTAATTTGGCGAGTCTACTACTGTTGCAGGCAGGGCGTTCCACGCCCCAACTACTCTCTGAGTAAAGAAACTACCTCTCACATCTGTCCTATATCTATCACCCCTCAACTTAAAGCTATGTCCCCTCGTGTTTGCCATCACCATCCGAGGAAAAAGACTCTCACTACCCACCCTATCCAACCCTCTGATTATGTTTAGTTTAGAGATACAGCACTGAAACAGGCCCTTCGGCCCACCGGGTCTGTGCCGACCATCAACCACCCATTTATACTAATCCTACACTAATTCCATATCCCTACCACATCCTCACCTGTCCCTGTATTTCCCTACCACCTACCTATACTAGGGGCAATTTATAATGGCCAATTTACCTACCAACCTGCAAGTCTTTTGGCTTGTGGGAGGAAACCGGAGCACCCGGAGGAAACCCACGCAGACACAGGGAGAACTTGCAAACTCCACACAGGCAGCGCCTGGAATTGAACCCGGGTCGCTGGAGCTGTGAGGCGGCGGTGCTAACCACTGCGCCACTGTGCCGCCCAAGACATATCTTATATGTCTCTATAATTCACCTCTCCTCCTCCTTCTCTCCAACGAAAACAACCTCAAGTCCCTCAGCCTTTCCTCGTAAGACCTTCCCTCCATACCAGGCAACATCCTAGTAAATCTCTTCTGCACCCTTTCCATAGCTTCCACATCCTTCCTATAATGCGGTGACCAGAACTGCACGCAATGCTCCAGGTGCGGTCTCACCAGAGTTTTGTACAGCTGCAGCATGACATCGTGGCTCCGAAACACGATCCCCCTACTAATAAAAGCTAACACACTATATGCCTTCTTAACAGCCCTATTAACCTGGGTAGCAACCTTCAGGGATTTATGCACCTGGACACCAAGATCACTCTGTTCATCTACACTACCAAGAATCTTCCCATTAGCCCAGTACTTTGCATTCCTGTTACTCCTTCCAAAGTGAATCACCTCGCACTTTTCCGCATTAAACTCCATTTGCCATCCCTCAGCCCTGCTCTGCAGCCTATCTATGTCCTTCAGTACCCTACAACATCCTTCGGCACTATCCACAACTCCACCGACCTTAGTGTCATCCGCAAATGTACTAACCCACCCTTCTACACCCTCTTCCAGGTCATTTATAAAAATGACAAACAGCAGTGGCCCCAAAACAGATCCTTGCGGTACACCACTAGTAACTAAACTCCAGGATGAACATTGGCCATCAACCACCACCCTCTGTCTTCTTTCAGCTAGCCAATTTCTGATCCAAAGCTCTAAATCACCTTCAACCCCATACTTCCGTATTTTCTGCAATAGCCTACCGTGGGGAACCTTATCAAACGCCTTACTGAAATCCATATACACCACATCCACTGCTTTACCCTCATCCACCTGTTTGGTCACCTTCTCGAAAAACTTAATAAGGTTTGTGAGGCACGACCTACCCGTCACAAAACCGTGCTGACTATCGCTAATGAACTTAATCTTTTCAAGATGATTATAAATCCTGTCTCTTATAACCTTTTCCAACATCTTACCCACAACCGAAGTAAGGCTCACAGGTCTATAATTACCAGGGCTGTCTCTACTCCCCTTCTTGAACAAGGGGACAACATTTGCTGTCCTCCAGTCTTCCGGCACTATTCCTGTCGACAATGACGACATAAAGATCAAGGACAAAGGCTCTGCAATCTCCTCCCTAGCTTCCCAGAGAATCCTAGGGTAAATCCCATCTGGCCCAGGGGACTTATCTATATTCACAATTTCCAAAATTGATAACACCTCCTCCTTGTGAACCTCAATCCCATCTAGCCTAGTAGCCTGAATCTCAGTTTTCTCCTCGACAACATTTTCTTTCTCTACTGTAAATACTGACGCAAAATATTCATTTAACGCTTCCCTATCTCCTCTGATTCCACACACAACTTCCCACTACTATCCTTGATTGGCCCTAATCTACCTCTAGTCATTCTTTTATTCCTGATATACCTAGAGAAAGCCTTAGGGTTTTCCTTGATCCTATCCGCCAATGACTTCTCGTGTCCTCTCCTTGCTCTTCTTACCTCTCCTTTAGATCTTTCCTGGCTAGCTTGTAACTCTCAAGCGCCCTAACTGAGCCTTCACGTCTCATCCTAACATAAGCCTTCTTCTTCCTCTTGACAAGCGCTTCAACTTCTTTAGTAAACCGCAGCTCCCTCGCTCGACAACTTCCCCCCTGCCTCACAGGTACATACTTATCAAGGACACGCAGTAGCTGCTCTTTGAATAAGCTCCACATTTCGATTGTTCCCATCCCCTGCAGTTTCCTTCCCTATCCTACACATCCTAAATCTTGCCTAATCGCATCATAATTTCCTTTCCCCCAGCGATAATTCTTGCCCTGCGGTATATACCTGTCCCTGCCCATTGCTCAGGTAAAGCTAACCGAATTGTGGTCACTATCACCAAAGTGCTCACCTACATCTAAATCTAACACCTGGCCGGGTTCATTACCCATTACCAAATCCAATGTGGCATCGCCCCTGGTTGGCCTGTCTACATACTGTGTCAGAAAACCCTCCTGCACACACTGGACAAAAACTGACCCATCTAAAGTACTCGAGCTATAGTATTTCCAGTCGATATTTGGAAAGTTAAAGTCCCCCAAAACAACTACCCTGTTACTCTCGCCCCTGTCGAGAATCATCTTCGCTATCCTTTCGTCTACATCTCTGGAACTATTTGGAGGTCAAAAAAAGACTCCCAACAGGGTGACCTCACCTCTCCTGTTTCTAACGTCGGCCCATACTACCTCAGTAGACGATTCCTCAAACGTCCTTTCTGTTACTGTAATACTCTCCTTGATTAACAATGCCACACCAGCCCCCCCCCCCCCCCCCCCACTCTTCTACCATCTTCTCTGTTCTTACTGAATCATCTAAATCCCGGAACCTGCAACATCCATTCCTGCCCCTGCTCTACCCATGTCTCCGAAATGGCCACTACATCGAGATCCCAGGTACCAACCCATGCTGCAAGCTCACCCACCTTATTCCGGATGCTCCTGGCGTTGAGGTAGACACACTTTAAACCAGGTTCTTGCTTGCCAGTGCCCTCTTGCATCCTTGTAACCTTAACCCTGACCTCACTACTCTCAACATCCTGTGCACTGGAACTACAATTTAAGTTCCCATCCCCCTGCTGAATTAGTTTAAACCCCCCCCGAACAGCACTAGCAAATCTCCCCCCCAGGATATAGGTACCCCTCTGGTTCAGGTAAAGACCATCCTGTTCGTAGAGGTCCCACCTACCCCAGAAAGAGCCCCAGTTATCCAGGAAACCAAAACCCTCCCCCCTGCACCATCCCTGCAGCCACGTGTTCAACTCCTCTCTCTCCCTATTCCTCGCTTCGCTATCACGTGGCACGAGCAACAACCCAGAGATAACATCTCTGTTTGTTCTCGCTCTAAGCTTCCACCCTCGCTCCCTGAATTTCTTCTTAAATCCCCATCTCTCTTCCTACCTATGTCGTTGGTGCCTATGTGGACCACGACTTGGGGCTGCTCCCCCTCCCCCTTAAGGATCCCAAAAACACGATCCGAGACATCACGAACCCTGGCACCTGGGAGGCAACATACCAACCGTGAGTCTCTCTCGTTCCCACAGAACCTCCTATCTGTTCCCATAACTATGGAGTCCCCAATGACTAATGCTCTGCTCCTCTTCCAATTTCCCTTCTGAGCAACAGGGACAGACTCTGTGCCAGATACCTGTACCCCATTGCTTACCCCTGGTAAGTCGTCCCCCGCAACAGTTTCCAAAACTGTATACCTGTTGTTGAGGGAAACGGCCACAGGTGTTCCCTGCACTGCCTGCTGGTTCCCTCTCCTTCCCCTGACGGTAACCCATCTACCTACTTCTTTTATCTGACGTGTGACTACCTCCCCATAACTCCTCTCAATAACCCCCTCCGCCTCCCGAATGATCCGAAGTTCATCCAGCTCCAGCTCCAGTTCCCTGACGCGGTTCTCGAGGAGCTGGAGTTGGGTGCACTTCCCGCAGATGCAGTCAGCAGGGACACTCTTGGCGACGTTTACCTCCCACATTCTGCAGGAGGAACATACAACTGCCTTAACTTCCATTTCCTCTATTCTAAATTCCCAACAAATCTACTGAAAAACCAAAAAAAAAAATGTCAGAACTTGTTAGGTTAGAAATCCAACGGACAGAACTTCTTAAATAAAAAGCTTACCTTATCAACACAACAGAGTCCTTTTTTTTTTGGTGTGAAGGAAATCACAGAAAATATGCGATCAATGTAGTTAAGGTGACCCAAGGAGGATCAGCAGGAGGCTGCGAGGCAGTGTGGCGGGAAATGTCACATGGGGAAGTGGGTTATCTTTGATTTTAAAAAATAAAAGCCTGTCTTACAAGGGAGGTCATTCAGTGTACCTTAAAACATCCTCCAGAAAGTCTCTGCAGTTCCCGCCACCACTGTAGAATCTCATCATTTTGTTAATGATTCCAAGATATTCACCTTCTGAGCTATAGTTGGAAGGCCATTCTTAACATCATCACTGCTTGAAGGCGTCTTTACTTTATCTCTCCTAGATTACCTTTCATTAGTTTGAACCTACATCACTTTGCCTCACCCTAGTTTCCTGCCATGTTCCAGGTTTACCTCTTCTATACTATTTATTATCTGAACAAGTTCAATACAGCCACGTCTCTGAGATCTCCCTCCACAGACAGACGCCTGACATTTTCCAAGCATTGTTCATAAACTGACGTGGTTCGGGTAGGAAATTGTCTTTGTTGCATCGGGTTATGTGATAATGCTAGTCCGTTTTTCACCAGCCAAGGCACATTTCTAATCCAGCCAGATGACCCGAAAGTAATGTCCTCACTGACTCCCCAAATGAAAACCCAACCATTTATTCAGCTCCAGTGAAAGCCATGGGGGAGCATAACAGATGGTGATATTGTGATATTGCCTCTCTTGACATTCCACCCCAGGCAATTTTTTACCCAGCTCACTTCCAACTTCGCCATTGGCTATTTCACCTTTTAAGTCGTAATAGCCCTATACCTTAATGTCAGAGGTTAGAGATCAGGTGCTAAATAATTTAGGTATTTGGTTTGTTGCGGTGAAGAAGAAGCAACAGTTACCTTAGTGTGCAAATTTTTAATGCACGGTTGCTACATTGGGTGTAACCTACCTTTCCTCCAGAGGCACACACCCACCAGACCAAGGATGAGAATCAGAACCACAGCAGAGCCAACACCAACCCCAAGCTCAATGGATTTTGCTAAATCAGATAAATGGGACACAGTGGAATCAAGGAAATGAACAGGTTCTGCATAATTTAAATAATCTGGTGCATAACACAAGACATACACTGGAAGTGTATCTTGATCAAGAGAAAGATAGGTGGTAGCAGTATAACTGAAGAATCGCTGAATCTCTGTAATATTTCAAACTTGAATAACTTCAGAAAGAAAAAGATTTTGCTTTGCACAGCGTACGCTAAATATGCATTAACTTGACATTATTAAATGTCACCATTATGAATAAAGGTTGTCCCGATGCTAAAGGTAAAGGCTATGCAACTTTCCTCTTCAATGCTAGATATATACATTAATTTCTCGCTCATTATCAGCAGCAGAAGGATAGTAATAAAGGCCCCATTGAGGTGACCATTGGTGGGAAACTATCTCAAAGTGATCGAGTAGTAAATAGCTGCCGAAGTAAATTCGTTCAGATTGGACCCTCTCCTAATTCCTTTAAATGGTCAACACAGATCATACCTGTATGAAAGTACTTTTCACTGTATTGATGTTGACAAAACCAGTTGTAATTACCTGTTACGCCAGAACCCTGAGAGTTTACGCTTCAGACCCCTGCCACCTTTCCACCAATAAATATTGACTATATTCCCTCCTACATCTATTTCCAACATCATGCGCACCCATTTCAATCCTCGATAGGATTTGCAACTATATTTTTTAAAAAAGGGCAAATCATGACAATTACTCGGACCCACAAAAAACGTCAACAGTCACATTAATTGACTAGATGTGCATCACCACTTTCACCCAATGGAGGGATTTCAGCAAAATTCAAGCAGGATCTCCTGTGGGCAGAATCCATCCATTAGAATGTATTAAATCACTAACAGAATCAGGTAGGGGGAATAAATCAAAGATGGAATTGCTGAGAGTGCCAGATGCATGCAGGACGGGGGCAAAAAAAACTCACATATCATTGGCATCACTAAGAAATTTCAGCGATTGGCGCAAGAACAGGTGCTGCAAACTGGGTTTTTTTGGCATATTCTATAAAACAATAGGGCATAAACGGATATTTTTGCATGCCCCGCAACAAAAGTCCAGGGTTCATTCCTTTCATGATTACAAGTAACTGTTTCCATAGTTAGTTTCTGTGTTAAATGCTGTCACAACAGGGTGGTCTAAAATCCTGACAACAGGAAGCTCCACAGGAAATGCACGCACAAATAACAGTTTTCATAACGGGAGACGATATTTGGTGGGGTTTCCCTATAAACAGCTGATACAAGTTGTTTAGAGAGGTAAATCATGGTGTTGAACTTGGGAAAGTAAAGATAGATAATAAAGCAAAATACTGCAGAAGCTGGAAATCTGAAATTAAAACAGAAAGTGCTGGAAATACTCAATTGGTGTGGGAGCATCTGTGGAGAGAGAAGCAGGGTTAACGTTTCTGGTCTGGGACCTTTCCTCAGTGAAAATGAAATTTTATTTCCGAGTGCCAACTCGTGACCAGAATCCTCATCTGTATCATTACACTAACATGACAAAATTAAGTGGGGAAATAATCATATAACAAATCTCCACAGCAAACACTCACACAGAAATCTTGCTGACAAGTATTCAAACTGGAAATACGTTTTGGAAATCGGAATTGGGCGCCCTCAGGAAGATTTTTTTTGAATAATCTGTCGCTATGTTGTCTATTAATGTCATGAGGCTATCAGTGGCAGGAGATCATATGCGTGAGCAGTCTTGTTGATAACGCTGTTCTTTCTCTTTTGACAGGTGATGTTACTAATGGAATATATTCTGTCGTAAGGAGCGATGAAGTGACTGCAGTGTGAACATACGATATTTAAGATGCAATGTAACCCTGCCATTCCTTTAACAGAGCAGAATTTCATGTTACAGCAAAAAAGCAAAGACCGAACTTTGATGCCAGGTAATTATTTTCCCGTTTTTCGGCATCCTTGAATCGAAAGACAATGGGTAAGTGCCTAGAGGTGGTCAGTGGTTTGTGGAGCATCGCCTGGAGTGGCTATAAACACCAATTCTAGAGTGACAGACTCTTCCACAGGCGCTGCAGGTAAAGTTGGTTGTCGGGGCTGTTACACAGTTGGCTCTCTCCTCACACTGCTCTCTCTTTTCCTACCAACTGCAGAACCTCTTCGACTCGCCTGTCTTCAGCTCTGCCTTTATAGCTGTCTGCCAGCTCTGGTGATCACTGGCAATTGGCTCCCACGACTTGTGGTCAATGTCGCAGGACTTCATGTCGTGTTTGCAAACGTCTTTTAAGCGGCGACGTGGACTACTTGTGGGTCTGATACCAATGACCATCTCACTCTACAATGCGGCCTTTGGGATCCTGGCATCTTCCAGGCTATTCACATGGCCAAGCCATCTCAAGCATCACTGGTTCAGTAGGGTCTACATGCTGACTTCCGAGAGGACTTCTGTTTTGGAAATGCAGTCCTGCCACCTGGTGCCAAGGATTCCCCAGAGACAGTGAAGATGGAATGTGTCGGGGCATCACTCTTGTCTGATATATACTATAGAGAGATGCAGTACCAAAATAGTTCACGCTGACCATCAACCACCCATTTATACTAATCTTGCATTAATCCCATCTTTCCTTTCACATGCCCACCTTCCCTCAATTCTCCTACCACATACGAGGAACAATCATTTACAATGCCCAATTTACATATCGAACTGCAAGTCTTTGGCAGGTGAGAGAGATCTCGAGCACCCAGAGAAAACGCACACAGTTGCAGGGAGAACTTGCAAACTCCACACAGGCAGCACCCAGGACCGAGCTGGGTCACTGAAGCTGTGAAGCTGCGGTGCTAACCATCGCAATTGCGCCACAACAGTCCAGCCCTGGCTGCCGTGGAGCAAGTTTTTGAGGACACAAGCTTGAAACACTCGGTGCTGGCTAAGCCTAAGTTGAAACACTCGGTGATGGCTAAGCCTAAGTAGGTGAACTCTTGAACTTCTTCCAGAGTATGTTCACCGATATTGTTGGATGGAGAATTTCTGACGTCCTGTTCCATGATGTTTGTTTTCTTGAAACTGATGGTTAGGCCTAATTCGTTGCAGGCAGCCACACGTCTGTCGATGAGTCTCTGCAAATACTCTTCTGTGTAGGATGTTAATGAAGCATCATTAGGAAAGAGGAGTTCCCTGATGAGGTCTTTCCTTACTTTGGTCTTTGCTCTAAGTCGGGCAAGGTTGAACAAACTGCCACCTGATCATTTGTGAAGAAAAACTCCTTCTTCTGAAGACTTAAATGCATGAGAGAGCAGCAGTGAGAAGAAGATCACACAGTGTGGTTGCGAGAACTCAGCCCTGATTCATAGCACTCAGGACGGGAAAGGGGTCTAATAAGGCACCGTTATGCTAAATTGTGCCTTTCATATTGTCATGGAAGGAGGTGATAATGCTTAGTAGCTTTGGTGGACATCCAATCTTTGCTATTCGTCTGATGAGATCACGTCTGCTGACGAGGTCAAAGGCTTTGCTGAGATCTATGAAAGCAACGTAAAGGGACATACATTGTTCACGGCATTACTCCTGTAGCTGGCGAAGGGAGAACAGCAAGTCAGTAGTGGATATCAGAAGATCTTACACAAATCCACGACATTCAGAAGACCACCATCGTTAACAATGAGCTGAGCCGACTCAATGTGGCCATTGCAGAACTTCAGGAGACACGCCTCCCTTGTTGTGCATCAATAAGGAAGCAAGACTACACCATCTACTGGCAGGGTTGGGATCTAGAAGAACCAAGACAGCATGGAGTGGGTTTCGCCATTAGAAACTATTGGCTCAGCATGATAGAGCCACCTACAAATGGCTTGGAATGCTTACCGCCCATCCGACTGCTCACGCCCTCTGGTCCAGTACACCTACTCAGCATCTATGCTCCAGCACTCTGCTCCGCACATGACGTTATCGACCAGTTCTACGAGGAAGTCCATAATATCATTATTAGCATTCTTACTACTGAGCATTTGTTCCTGCTGGGGGACTTTAACGCAAGGGTTGTGGCTGACCATGACTTGTGGACCTCCTTCTTTGGGAGCTATGGCATTGGAGAGGATTTGTCAGCTGCTTGGGACTCTAAGCTGTGGAAATCCCTCCCTGAACCTCTCAACCTCTCCACCAATCTCCCCACCTTGTGATTGTGCTGTGTGGTAGTGTTTTACTGACCATCCCATGATTTTTGAGTATTTGATGTTAACACTAAGTAGTAAACGGACTCTTCCCAACATTGAACGCTGAACTATGATGAGAGAATAGGCCCCAACCAAACACAAAACTGTTTCTGAGTTGTTCTGAGTGAGGATTCGATTCCAGCTCCTTCATTCTGTCATCGTTGCCTAATATCCAAAGGCTGTCATTTTGGACCTTGCAATGTTCTCATCAGTATCTCACTGACCGTTGTACAGAACTCAGTGCTGTGACTTTAGTTGTGGTGACCGCTTCATTTCCTCCCAGCCTCTGTGTCCACTCCCATTCAAAGCTTCCCGGTTTGGACTTCTTTGAGCTGGAGAAAGATACTCAGTCGTAGTTGTTTACAGCTCTCATGTCTCGAAGCAGCTCCCACTATGACGGGCAGAGCCCCCTTAACACTGCTTTTGGTGAGTGGTGAAACACATTTATACCAAAGCGACTGGATGTAGGATCTGTGAGGTAGCTGAGGGAGCAGTCAGAGAGTGGGACTCAGGTGCCCAATCTCCAGTAGCTCAATGGATGAATTCAACAGCTAGTTTGGTGTGTCGCACTCGAGATTGGAAAACTATTGGAGCAGATGCTTGACTGTGCTGAGCTCTCAGTGATTAACGGCGAGGGAGTGAGACTGGAATGTGTTCATGGGTTTTGAGTGATTGGGGTCAGGGCAAGAAACAGAAAGATTTCCCACTGCTCAAAGTGACTTGGTGGGCTTGTTGTAAACTGTTGATGAATGGATGTCCACTGAGGACTCTGTCAGGGGCCGTGCTTACACTTTCTGTAGTCAGACTGTTCATGGGCAAACAGTGTCTGAGCTCCAAAACTGACAGTGTCCATTCTACCAAAGACAAAGCAGAGTGACGTTGTCATTTGAACTGTCTTCCAGGGGGATTCGCCTCGGGCATATATGGGAAAGGAATGGGAAGGAACAATGGAGGTTAAAAAGTTTTATTTGTGTCTCAATGTGTTGGATGATGCACGATGTAAATTGATGAGCTTTCAGGTTTTCCAGAGGTGTTAAGTTGAGTTAAATATTGTTTCATCGGTGATTGCAGAAGCTGGGATTGGTACCAGAGATGAAATACGTCAGCTAAATTGGCAGACTATAGAAACGGGGTTTGTTCTGTGCAGAGCAGAGGAGTTGGACATGGAAGCAGGGATTTGGAGCAGCAGATAGTGAGATAAGGTGGAATTTGGGTGTCTGGTCAGCGGGGAACTGGAGGAAATAGGTCAGGAGTTGGCACAGTTTTAATGTCACCGGCGCCATTAACTGCTGTGGAATAAACAGGTAAAGATCTGCAGTGAAATAGGGGAGAGAAGTTTTTCTTTTATTATTTCATATGATGTGAGCTCAGCTGATAAGGTCAGCATTTGTTGCCCTTGACCGCCTGCTGGGCCGTTTCAGAGGGCAATTAAGAGTCCACCACATTGCTCTGGGTCTGTAGCCACATGGAGGCCAGACCAGAAAAGGATGGCCGATTTCCATCCCTGAAAGGAATTAGCAAACCAAATGGGTTTTTTACAGCAATCAAAGATAGTTTCATGTCATCATTACAGAGATCAGCTTTCAATTGCAGACTTTGGTTAATTAATTGAATTTAAATTCCAGCAGCTGCCTTGGTGGGCTTTGAACCCCAGTCACCAGGCCATTGGGTTGGGTCTCTGGATTACTAGTCAAGTGGCACTATCACTATGCGTCTGCCTCCTCAATGGAAGTGTCTGGAGTCTGTCCCCTAATGTCACCAATAGTAGTTTCTGGGCTGTAACCCTGAACATGTTCCCGAATCAGTGACTCAAATTTTACGTTTTAACTGGGTAAAGGCAGCAACAGAGTGAAACGGGATTTCTTTTGTCCGTGGATTCAGTGTCCACTGCAGACAGATCAGTTATACTTACAGTAGAAACGCCAAGAGTGAACAAGGTCAAAACAATAATATGGAAAATATAAATGACGCCACACATAATTGTAGCATCCATCTGGTATGAGTACAGATTTCAGGTTTAATCCCGAGAGAGGTCTTACTAAGAAAATGTCATTGACATTGAAATGATTGTATTTTATTCACCACATTATTTACATCAGAGTCAAAGCTGCTGGTGCGATGTCTTTGTTCAGGTAAGTGTAACTAATATCACTGATCAGGGGTATAAAGGTGTTAGTGAAGACTTATCCCTTGTATAAATCAGAACCCATTGGAATGGATCAGCTCAGAATGCCTGCTGGAGCTGTGGATTCCAGACTAACAGAGGTCATTGCTTCTCACAGAAATGGGATATCCAGTGATCTTTCAGAAGGAGACATTTACTATCCATTAGTTGCAGCAATTGGAGTTCCTGGCAAGCCAGTATCTCAACTTCTAATGGTGTAAATCGTCATTAACTATGCTGCTGTACTCGGTATTATTTCTCACTGTGTGTGTTGCACAGCCGCCTGTTCTTTTCCAGCAATTTATTGATAGAATCTCCTCAATGTCTACTCTTTCAGTCTTTCAGGACTTGTATTATGTCTTAAATGACATTGTTTTAAGTAACCGTGGCATTGTTACTGGATTATTCTGTGTATTGAATGTATTTGCATCAGGTGTCTCGATTAGGATTAAGAACCAGACCATGAGGAGCTTTTAACAGTTTCATGATGTGGATTTAACAGGTCATTGAATAATTTAATGATTTGTTTTATTCAGTGAATGATAATAAGACATCTCATGGTCTCAGTGATCCAGTGTACTCCCTCCACAATAACATGGATCACTTTAACTGGGATTTTAATGTATTTATTGGTTATCACTGTTATCAAATATTTATTCATTCTAAGTGTGTCTGACGCTGCTTCAGAGGACTGGCTACTGAACTGAGTTTACGGCTGACACTTTACCCCTCCTTCTCTGCTTCACTGTGGACCTTCACTGTCACTGGACGACATTGCAAAATAGAAAGTACTGATGAGATGTTTTATTGGTTTACACTCTATCAGTTGGAATCACGAGTTTTTCCATTTATCTGCAGGTTATCAGCTGCAGGGCTGATGTGTGTGTTTTAGTAATTAGGCAATTCCACATTATCACGATTTACTTTATAATTCCAGGAGAAGGAATTTCAGTTGCTGTTAGGTATTTTTGGAAGAAGCTTTTGATCCTGTTTATTCCTTGCGTTGCAGATTATATGAAGAGTGTAAGTGAACATTGGATTTGGTACTGGGAAATGAACCCGGCCAGGTGTTAGATTTAGATGTAGGTGAGCACTTTGGTGATAGTGATCACAATTCGGTTAGGTTTACCTTAGCGATGGGCAGGGACAGGAATATACCGCAGGGCAAGAATTATAGCTGGGGGAAAGGAAATTATGATGCGATTAGGCAAGATTTAGGATGCGTAGGATGGGAAAGGAAACTGCAGGGGATGGGAACAATCGAAATGTGGAGCTTATTCAAGGAGCAGCTACTGCGTGTCCTTGATAAGTATGTACCTGTGAGGCAGGGAGGAAGTTGTCGTGCGAGGGAGCCGTGGTTTACTAAAGAAGTTGAAGCGCTTGTCAAGAGGAAGAAGAAGGCTTATGTTAGGATGAGACGTGAAGGCTCAGTTAGGGCGCTTGAGAGCTACAAGCTAGCCAGGAAGGATCTAAAGGGAGAGCTAAGAAGAGCAAGGAGAGGACACGAGAAGTCATTGGTGGATAGGATCAGGGAAAACCCTAAGGCTTTCTATAGGTATATCAGGAATAAAAGAATGACTAGATTTAGATTAGGGCCAATCAAGGATAGTAGTGGGAAGTTGTGTGTGGAATCAGAGGAGATAGGGGAAGTGTTAAATGAATATTTTGCGTCAGTATTTACAGTAGAGAAAGAAAATGTTGTTGAGAATACTGAGATTCAGGCTACCAGGCTAGATGGGATTGAGGTTCACAAGGAGGAGGTGTTAGCAATTTTGGAAAGTGTGAAAATAGATAAGTCCCCTGGGCCAGATGGGATTTATCCTAGGATTCTCTGGGAAGCTAGGGAGGAGATTGCAGAGCCTTTGTCCTTGATCTTTATGTCGTCATTGTCGACAGGAATAGTGCCGGAAGACTGGAGGATAGCAAATGTTGTCCCCTTGTTCAAGAAGGGGAGTAGAGACAGCCCTGGTAATTATAGACCTGTGAGCCTTACTTCGGTTGTGGGTAAAATGTTGGAAAAGGTTATAAGAGACAGGATTTATAATCATCTTGAAAAGAATAAGTTCATTAGAGATAGTCAGCACGGTTTTGTGACGGGTAGGTCGTGCCTCACAAACCTTATTGAGTTTTTCGAGAAGGTGACCAAACAGGTGGATGAGGGTAAAGCAGTGGATGTGGTGTATATGGATTTCAGTAAGGCGTTTGATAAGGTTCCCCACGGTAGGCTATTGCAGAAAATACGGAAGTATGGGGTTGAAGGTGATTTAGAGCTTTGGATCAGAAATTGGCTAGCTGAAAGAAGACAGAGGGTGGTCGTTGATCGCAAATGTTCATCCTGGAGTTTAGTTACTAGTGGTGTACCGCAAGGATCTGTTTTGGGGCCACTGCTGTTTGTCATTTTTATAAATGACCTGGAAGAGGGTGTAGAAGGGTGGGTTAGTAAATTTGCAGATGACACTAAGGTCGGTGGAGTTGTGGATAGTGCCGAAGGATGTTGTAGGGTACAGAGGGACATAGATAGGCTGCAGAGCTGGGCTGAGAGATGGCAAATGGAGTTTAATGCGGAAAAGTGTGAGGTGATTCACTTTGGAAGGAGTAACAGCAATGCAGAGTACTGGGCTAATGGGAAGATTCTTGGTAGTGTAGATGAACAGAGAGATCTTGGTGTCCAGGTGCATAAATCCCTGAAGGTTGCTAACCAGGTTAATAGGGCTGTTAAGAAGGCATATGGTGTGTTAGCTTTTATTAGTAAGGGGATCGAGTTTCGGAGCCAAGAGGTCATGCTGCAGCTGTACAAAACTCTGGTGAGACCGCACCTGGAGTATTGCGTGCAGTTCTGGTCACCGCATTATAGGAAGGATGTGGAAGCTATGGAAAGGGTGCAGAGGAGATTTACTAGGATGTTGCCTGGTATGGAGGGAAGGTCTTACGAGGAAAGGCTGAGGGACTTGAGGTTGTTTTCGTTGGAGAGAAGGAGGAGGAGAGGTGACTTAATAGAGACATATAAGATAATCAGAGGGTTAGATAGGGTGGATAGTGAGAGTCTTTTTCCTCGGATGGTGATGGCAAACACGAGGGGACATAGCTTCAAGTTGAGGGGTGATAGATATAGGACAGATGTGAGAGGTAGTTTCTTTACTCAGAGAGTAGTAAGGGCGTGGAACGCCCTGCCTACAGCAGTAGTAGAGTCGCCAACATTAAGGGCATTTAAGTGGTCATTGGATAGATATATGGATGATAATGGAATAGTGTAGGTCAGATGGTTTCACAGGTCGGCGCAACATCGAGGGCTGAAGGGCCTGTACTGCGCTGTAATGTGCTAATAAAAAAACTAATCTAATGAACAGGTGGAGAATTGATTGATCTGCAGATGCATTAAATTATTCACAGAGGTTTCACCATTGAGCAAACTGACTCTAAGAATAGAATCATTGAACATGGGGCAGGTGAAAAGAACACAGGCGCAGAATGTTCTGAATAAATTGTACGTGAAAAGTAGCATTAGGTAACGGTTTTGCAGGGTGCGAGTACTCCGGAGAGATAGGGAAGTAGAAAAGGAGCAGCGAGAACGAAACCGAGGAAAGAGATAATCAGAAGTAAAGAAAAAGAGAAAGAAGCAGTATTGTAAATAATTCACTATCATCAAGTGCTGGAATGTAGAGTATAAAAATTGGTAAGTCATGTTGCAGCTGTACAGAACCTTCGTTAAGCCACACTTAGAATATTGCGTGTAATTCTGGTCGCCACACTACCAGAAGGACGTGGAGGCTTTGCAGAGGGTACAGAGGAAGTTTACCAAGATGTTGCCTGGTCTGGAGGGCATTAGCTATGAGGAGAGGTTGGAAAAACCCGGATTGTTTTCACTGGAACGACGGAGGTGGGGGGGGCGACATAATAGAGGTTTACAAAGTTATGAGTGGCATGGACAGAGTGGTTAGTCAGTAGCTTTTACCCAGGGTGGAAGAGTCAGTTACTAGGGGACATAGGTTTAAGGTGCGAGGGGCAAAGTTTAGAGGGGATGTGCGAGGAAAGTTTTGTACACAGAGGGTCTTGAGTGCCTGGAACTTGCTGCCAGGGGAGGTGGTGGAAGCAGATACGATAGAGACGTTTAAGACACATCTTGCCAAATATATGAATAGGAAGGGAATAGAGGGATATGGGCCCCGGAAGTTCAGAAGGTGTTAGTTTAGGCAGGCATCAAGATCGGCGCAGGCTTGGAGGGCCGAATGGCCTGTTCCTGTGCTGTACTGTTCTTTGTTCTTTGTCCAGAACAATTAGTGAGAGAAACTGTGAGTTGAAGTTGTCTGTTGTCATATTGTGTTCATTTTCCTGTTATACTCGATCCTCTGTGTTAATTTTTGACATGTCCTCATTTTGTTTTGTTGAAAATTCCTATTCTTTACTCAGTGACTGAATCTGTTCTTCACTGATGGTAATTCATTATTTAAATACCGCACTTTAAAATCTCGGTGACTGCTGAATTCAATAAAGAGCAAGGCTGATATCAGAAAATATTTATATTTATATTTAATTGCATGTACAAACTAAATATATTGACTATATTGTATAAAAAATAAACTTTTCTCCAACTCGAATGACCACAGGGTTTATTGCTGGCATGTATTAATGGAGTTGTATTACTGGGATATATAGATTAGATTTCCTCTAAAACTCTGCTGCAGTCTCTCCCTGTGAATCTGAGCCTTTCCTCTCACTGTATTAAATCCTCAGTCTCCTCATCCATTGCTTCAGTTTATCCACTTTCCCAAACCCATTTGCTCCAGTCTGCCGTCCAGCCCCAACATGTCCTTTTCCTTCTCTCCCTCCCAATCTCACTCACTGGCTCCACTTTTGGCAGCCTCGTCCAATCTGACAGGAATATAGGAACATATGAGGAGGAGGAGGCCATTCAGCCCCTCAAGCTATCTCCCCCATTCCAGATCATGGCTAATACTCAATCTCAGCGCTGCAGTTTCCAGCCTTTTCCCATTTGGTAATAGTTCCTGTGGGTTCTCTGAACCCACAAAAACAAACCAGCTACGCATCCCGCTCTCTCCAAACCTTTCCAAACAACAGTCTGGAGATAAATTGCCGATAACCCAACTTCATCTCTGTAAAACCCTTTCCTATTTCCCCGGTTGGCACTGCATCCTCACTCAGTACTTCCAGTAGATCCGGTGCTGACTTTATTTACATTCTGTGTCAATTTCCCAATTCATTATTTATAATTGTGTTTTCAAACATTTCAGTGTGGCAAGGCACTTCCCAGATCAATGAATTACTTTCCACCGATCGCTGCAGCAATAAAGCTGGAAATTACAGCCGAGATCCTGTCAAACTGCTGCTTTGTCTCCAAGTCTGATCAGTAATTTCTCTGCTTGCTTTTCGCTCTCTTCCAGTTAACTTGGTGACGATTGTGATCCTGTCCCGAGGAAAGTGCGGTCTCTCCAAATGTATCACTGTCTACCTGGTGGGAATGGCAGTGGCTGATCTCCTGGTCGTTATCACTGAACCCATATTGAATTGGATTGTTGCAATTTATTTCCGAGATTCATTCCTGAGAATTGGTCCTGTGTGTATTCTCATTAGGGTTTTGATTTCTGCAGCCACAGATATTTCTGTCTGGCTTACAGTCACTTTCACCTTTGATCGATTTGTGGCCATTTGTTGTGAGAAGCTGAAAACAAAATATTGCAGTGAGAAAACGGCGGCTGTGGTTGGAGGAACAGTGAGTGTGCTGGGCTGTTTAGAGTCTGTCCCCTGGTACTTTGCACAGAAACCATATTACATTATTGATAATGTTCCCATAGTTTGTCGTTATAAACCAAACTTCTTTACTTCCCCTTAATGGGGGGCATTTGAATTGTTTGACCTCATTTTAACACCTTGTGTCCCGTTCTTTCTGATTTTGCTGCTCAATGTTCTGACTGTCAGACGGATTTTATTCTCCAGTAAAATCCGCAGGGGATTTCGGGGCAACAGCTATGGAGAGATAAAGGATCCCGAGCTGGAGAATCGCAGAAAATCAATTATTTTACTCTTCAGTATATCCGGCAGCTTTATACTGTTATGGATGACACTGGTTGTGTTTAACATTTATGCACGAATTGCAAATATTCGGTATTATTCCTCCTACACTGACCCTGTCTATATCTCAGATCACACATCAATAGTGCTGCAGATTCTCAGTTGCTGCACCAACACATGTATTTAGGCAGTGGCCCAGTCTAAATTCAGACAGGAACTGAAGAAAGCGGTGAAATACCCTCTCAATCTCATTGTTAAATTAGTGAAATCATAGAAACAGCTGAAGGGTTTCAATCACTGGAGCTAAATTCCATTTCATATTCCATTCCCCACACTTCCCACAGGACAGAATGTCAATTTTATATTCACAGCACTGAGCCCGGAAATAATTTTAAATTGCTCCTGAGATTGATAATCTGATATATTGAGGCGGGACTTGCTCTGCAGAAGATTCATGAATTGTTTATCACAAGGGCGTCATTGCAAAGCTCAGCTGGATTCCACTAAATCCACACTGGACCCACAGCAAAATGGACAAAGCTGCAAATCACAGTGATAGTGAGATCGTGAGAGGGGCCAAAAATACAGTGACACAAGCACACCAGCAGATGGAGATGGTGCGAGCAGGACAACAACAGTAGTAAGATAGCGACACCAGAAGAGGGAGATGGTGAGAGGGACTGAAACTGCAGTGAGACAGGGACACCAGCAGAAGGAGAAGATGAGAGAGGGGCAGAAACTGCAGTGCGACAGGGGCACCAGAAAATGGGGATTGTGAGCCATTCCTGACTGGGAGATTCTGTGCTACTGAGAGTTTGAATGTTTCCACAAGCTTGAGGAATTTACTTTATGGAAACTTCTGATGCTGAATAAAATAACTTCAGTACAATTTGTGTTAAATGGCTGCTTTCCAATTTTGTAAACACTTGTAACATTAAATGCGTTTCTGTTTGGAAAATTAATTTGAATGATTAAAGGTAATGCATAAATAAAACTACAGCATAAAATAAAACTCAAACAATCATTTACAAATAAAAAACTCTCTGAATAAGCTGTGACCTCTCTCTCTCACTTTTCTTTCTATGCTGGTATCTTCTCCACTATAACTAAGAGCAATTGCAGATGTGTTCCAGTTGTCTTTTGGAAGTTAATATTGAATCTGCTTTCAGAAACCTGTCAGACGGTGAATTCCAGACCATAACAACTCCCTGCCTATTAGATTAACCCCTTTGCTTGTGTAAACAGTCTCTCCTCATGTCTCCAAACTGAGGGAAAGATTTTGAATGCAATTAATTACTCCAGGACGGCAGTCGCAGAGGAGCTGGAGCCTCCTGAATTTGGACATGTGATGAACATAAAATCCCTCTGAATCCCCCAGGAGAGCCGAGGAAAGAAACATTCAGGAATCAAATGAAAACAAATGACACTTTATTTCAACAGCAAAAACTCTTTGTCAGAATGTGGAGATCTTTATCGCTGAACTTTATATAAACTGAGAGTAAAAAGTGGAAGATCTTTAATACAATGTGTGGTGAATAGCCATTTTCCAGCTTTGCAAATCCTTGTTAGCATAAAAGTGGTAAATGTAAAGCAAGTTCTTTCCAATGATTACAAGGTAATGCATAAACACAGCAGCATTAAATATAGTACAAACAATCATTGATAAATATAACTGTAAATAGGTGTCAGAACTATTGTGTGAAATGACACCAGTTGGAAAAGGTCTCTTGGCTGCATCATTACTCTGACTGTAGTTTCAGGCGTTGTCACACAGTGGAATTGAAAATCCGATGAAAAACCGCTTGCTTATACTGCAGTCGAACAGGCGGCACCAGCAAAAAAACTCTATGCCAGTCTTTCAAGGTAACTGCAGTGAGACATTTTCAGTCAATTTCTGAACTTTTTGTAAACTGGAGGTGAAAAGCGAAAGATATTTAATGCAATTTGTATTCAATGGGCATTATCCAAACCAGCCCCTCCACGTTTTAAAACAATAGCAGTTTTTCTGCACCGTTAATGCGGTTTTTGGGGGGAGACAGAGATAGACACAGACAGACAGGTTTCTGTCTGGAAAGGCCCATTTGGTAAATGGCTGGAATATCCCTCCCTCCCCCATTCCATGTTTATGCAGACCTTGGGACCTTGGATTATCCCATACCTGAGAGGGAGTGTCCAGATAGAGGACGCTGAGAGCTGGTTGGATGAGCTGTACTTTGGGTAGTTGAGTGACAGGTTCTGGGACATATTAGTTCAACATCAGCCACCATTCTTTCATTCCATGCGGCTGGTGTCTGAATGTGAGTTTCTGTGTCTCAGTCTCTGTGTCTCTGGGCCCAGGTGAATTGCAAGCTGATTACAGTGTGTGTGTGTGTGTGTGTGTGTGAGAGAGAGAGAGAGAGAGAGAGAGAGAGAGAGAGAGAGAGAGAGAGAGAGAGAGAGAGAGAGAGAGAGAGAGAGAGAGAGAGAGAGAGAGAGAGGGAGAGAGAGAGAGAGAGAGAGCGAGCAGGATGAATCCCCCTCTCTCTGACCCAGTCCTGACACTTTTCTCCAATTTGCACCTCAATGGCCCTTTACCCCATGGGCGAGCTGATGGAAGAAAGGTTTTAGAGTCAATCCTTGTAGCGGAGACCGTGTGGGATGGAGAGTATCAAATGTTTATTGTCTCCCTTTCTCTGCCTTTCTCCCTCCTTCTGTCTCAATCTCTCACTCTCTCAATCTCTCTCTCTCTCTCGCTCTTTCTCTCTCTCGCAATCTCTCTCAGTATCTCTCAGTCTTTCAATATCTCTCTCTCGCTTTGTGCCTCTCTATGTGTGTTTCTGTGTGTGGTTCACTGTGTGTCTTTCGCTTTCTCTGGCTTTATATTTTTCAGGCTCACTCTCAATCTCTCTCTCTAGCTCAGTTTCTCTCTCTCTTTGTGTTTCTGTCGCTCAGTTTCACTCCGTGTGATTCTCATTGTGTCTTTCTCTCTCACTGGCTTTCTGTCTGTTCCTCTGGTGCCTGCAATTTCTTTGTGTTTTTGTTTCTTTCCCTCTGCTTTTTCCCCCTCCATTGTTTTTCATTGTTTCTCTGTATTTCTCTTACTTTCTCTCTTCTGTATTATTTTCTGTCTCTTTTGTCTCTTGCTGCCTTATCTCTATTTCGCTGATTTTTTCTGTCTTTTCTCTATTATCCAACTTTTTTCTGTTTTTTTCTCTATTTCTGTGACGTTTTCAGTCTTATCTCTATTACTCAGACTTTTTCCGATATAATTCTTTGGCTCTTTCTGGCTTTCACTGTGGCCTCTTCTCTCTCACTTTCTCTGCGGCATTTTCTATATTTCTGGACTTCTTCCCGCCGCACTGCAGATTTTGGGCAACCCGCACAAATTCCAACCCCCGGCATTCTCCCCCAAGCCCCTACCCCCCACCCCACAGCAATCTCCTCCCACCGCAAATCACACCCGATCACAACATCCAACCATGCAAAATGCACCCTCCCTCGAAAATCCCCTCCCCCACTCGCAAAGCCAGCTCCAACCAAATTCCCCCAGCAAATTCCACCTCAGCAAGTTTCTGGCCCACGCAAATTCCCCCTCCTGTAAATTCCACCTCCCCCGTAAATCCCCACACACAATTGCCACCCCTCGCAAATTTCGACTGCACAAAATCCCCACCAGCGCAGATTCTCCCCCACCACCCACCCCAACCCACAATTCCCCCCGGGCTATTTCCCTCTGGACCACCTTCATATTGTTGCAAAGGTGCAGCGCCCACAACTGGACGTAATACTCCAGCTGAGGCCGAACTAATGTTTTATTCAAGTTCAACATAACTTTCTTGCTCTTATACTCTATGTCCCTATTGATAAGCTCAAGTACTGTATGCTTCAATATCCACACTGACAACCTGCCCCACCAATTTCAATGACTTATGTCCATTTGCACCCAGGGCCCTATACTCTTCAGCCCTTTGAGAATTGTACCTTTTATTGTGTATTCTCAAACCATGTTCTTCCTACAAAAATGTATCACTTCACATTTCTCCGCATTGAATGTCATCTGCCACCTCTCCCCCATCCCAACAACATGTCTATGTCCTTTTGCAGTTCCACACTATCCCCCTCACGGTTCACAATGCTTCCAAGATCCATAATATCCGCACACTTTGAAACTGTTCCCTGTAAACTAAGCTCTAGATCATTAATATATAATAGGAATATCTGAAATGGAACAATGTGCAGCGCAACGGAAAGAATGCGGGAGCTGTGGATCTGGGTGAATTGTTCCTTCAGAGATGCAGCACAGACACAACGGGCAAAATGGCCCCTTCCATGCTCTAGCAATTCTCGGAGTCTGTACAAATTGAGCTTGTGGCTGCACAATTGGGACATGTGCAAATGTTAACTTCCTAGTCCAACATGGCAGGGATTCAAAAAGGACATGTGACCGTTCCAGTGGGCAGGCAGAGGTGCCCGAGTGGTGAAGCAGTCCAATGGACTGCTAATCTATGGTGTTCTGCAACGCACGGGTTTGAATCCCCTTCTGTTTATTTATTTATGTAACATGCATCTATTAATATTTGTGTTTGAATACATTTTGCAATATCTCACTGCAGTTTCCCAAAATGCCGACCGCATTTTAAAATTGACACCACCAAATGGAATTCTTCACCCAAGTTATACTGGAATGAATATCAAACAGAGATCCGAAACAAAATCCAGATTTTTCCTTCCATCCCTTCCATGCCTCTTTACTTTTCCTGGATTGGCATTGAATGAAAGAGTAATGAGAAAACTTGGTGAAGGAGCAGAAACATAACGTTAACCTTTGGGAATGAATGTATTGTCAAACCTTCCTGATAGATTAATTAAGTGAGACATACTTCAGGCAGATGGATTTTAAAGTGCGGGATCATCTAAGTAATAACAGCAACATATATTCATATAACACAAATAACATAATAAAACGTCTCAAGGTGCTTCACAGGAGAATTATAAAACAAAGTATGACACGGAGCCACATAAAGAAATAGTAGGACAGATGACCAAAATCTTGGTCAAAGAGGTAGGTTGTAAGGAGTGTCTTTGAGGTAGAAATCAAGGTGGGGAAGCAAAGATGTGTAGGGAGTGTAATCGGTGATTGAAGGCTGGACAACTGAAGGTGTGGCCACCAAAGGTGGAGCGATTAAAATCAGGGATGCACAAAATACCAGAATTAGAGAAGTGCAAATATCTCTGAGGGTTGTGGGGCTGGAAGAGATTACAGAGAAAGGGAGGGGAGAGCCAATGGTGGATTTTGAAAACAAGGAGAATTTTAAAATCCAGACCATGCTTGACCGGGAGCCAATGTAGGCCATGCGAGTACAAGGGTGATAAGGGAAAAAGAAACTTGGTGAAAATTTAAGATATGGGCAGCAGAGTTTTTGGATTATTTCAAGATTATGGAGAATGGAATGTGGCAGAACAGCCAGGAGTGTGTTTGAATATTATGGCCATGTCCCTGCCATTATCTGTTAGTTTACAGTGAGCGTGCCTGAGTGTTCATACTCCTGCCCTCATACCCTGCATAATTCATGTGTCTTTAGAGTCTTTTATTATTTCTCGTTATGATTCCTTGTTCAGATAGTTTCACACAATCAATCCAATCAATGCAATAATCATCTTAAATGCCTCAACGATATCAAACTAGAAGCTTCCTTGGCAAAGGGACTGAGGTAAGCATCTGAGGTGCATAAGTATCCTGCACATTCTTTGAAATGGCCTGAGCCTAACTTGCCCTTTTCTGAAACTTCCTGAGCATTCGTTACGCTCTTTGGTAAACTCTAGCACTCTTCACCTTCCCCAATAAACCCTGAACGTCCCTTCTGGTCTCTAAGACATCCTGAGCCTCCATTAGTCTATGTGCTGCTTTTAAGTGTTCTTTACCATCTCCGCTACCCCAAAAGCATCTCGGCCCTCTCTGATATCTCTTGAGAGTCCCTTATCCCATGCAATACCCCCTGACCATGCCTGACATGCTTTCATTCTCCTGGAGCTCATTATCGTTTCAACCTCACTTTGTCTCTGACGTCTCTGATATCTTGAGAAACTCCCTTACTCTTTTGTTACCCGCCGCACCGACACAACCACCCCCACCCCACCCCATCCCCTAAAGCCTCCAAATCCACTTTTCTAACTCAGTAACCCATTATACTCCGTGATTGCCACTGTGGAACCCCTCCCTTGCGAATTCACTGAGGAACCCTGATAACATGAGCAACGTGTCTTTGGAAAGCCATACTTCAGGCTACTGTGCGTGGAAACGCCGGAATTAACAGTCCCTGTAAGAAAGTGAAGAGGAAACATGCGTCTGAGAAGAGCTGAGAAAAGGTATGTCTGGGGCTGCGAACCTGAGGCCGGTTTTGTGTTTTCAGTAATACTGTTGTTGTGAAAGCAGAAATTTAAAAACAGAGAATTATGAAAACTTTGGTGAAATCAGGCAGCATCTATGCAGAGATACTTCTTTTACCAGGATGTCATTGGCCACTTGTAATGAGAAATCAGTCAGCTCAGATCTTCCACTATCAAAACCTCCGCACAGCAACAGTTTGGGTGGAAACTATGACAGTGCTGATTTGAGCACAAAGAATGAGATCGCTCTGCAAAGCACCCGCACTGCGGCTTGTGGAAGGATGGGACTCAGTTGTTGGACTTTTGGATTTGGTAAAGAAAGCAAAAAAACACATCTAGTCTGAAATACAATAACAATGATGATGGAATTCTGAGCCATGCATGCCGAGAGGAATGGATTAGTTGCCCGCTGCTTTAACCTCTCGGCTACTTCATTGCATGAACACATCTCACAATGTTTTCTTATTTTCTTCTTTCTCACTGAAAATCATTACACTCGGAGGATAAGCAGAGGAATGGCAGCTTTCAACCACCAGTCAACAATATCAACACTGAGTTAGGTGGTGGCGAGACTGAGCGGTCAAAGGTGCTGGATTTTGACTCGAGTCTCTGCGAACCTGGATTCCCACCACTGCTGTTATTGGTGTAACCGAAATGAAAGCAATTGACTGTGGAACTTTCAGCAGAGTAGGCAGGTCTTTTGGAGAGATGCTCTTTATCAAATATATCTTCTTTTCACCAGCATTTCAGTGGCCTGTTTAAGACTACCATAGAGGATTTCCGGACGCTGTGACTGTACAATGGTTAATACTCTGCATAACAACGTCAACTCAAATCTGTAGCAAGCTTGCTTTCTGTCTTAAACACCTGCTAATAGAACTGCAACAAGAAACCAAACATCACTCCATGTAAATGCATTAGTTCTTGATGTTCAAAACCTTTTCCTTTTACATTCCCGCACTTACACATGTCTGTATTTCATTCTCCATCATGCAAACTTGCCTCTTCCCCCAGCTTATTCTCTGGTCCAGTTTTAATACTGCTCTGCTTCCATTTCATTGACATTTTACTATGGCCAAGCCGACTCTAACTTTGATTACGTTACGCCGTTTACTGCTGCTCCTGGGGGTGGGGGGTGGGGGGAGAGGGTGAAGGGGTGGTGGTGTGGAGATATTTCATTCACATCAGTGCTCCTTTGTGTCTTGAACTCAATCATTATTCTGAATGTCTGCACAATCGATAAGCTCTGCAAAAGGAGGGCTGGATTTTGGAAGGACAGCGGGCGGTTTCTTCACAAAATGTTCTTGGAGAATCTTCTGATCCAAGGGATGCTAACAGAATGAATGGGTTTTGTTTAGAGGTAGTTGGCGCTTTGTCTAAGCAGTCGATGTGAGTGAGGGAAGGGGAGCATTACATATCAACCTGGAGCAGTGTCATGATGGTTTAGCCTTGTTTTCTCAAATCAGCAAATCCATGAGGTAATTTGGCAGACGTGTTCCAAATCAGGAATAGTTTTCCCAGTGTAAACTATTTCCTGGCAGAAGGGAAGGTAACCAGAGGAGAAATGTTTGAGGTGATTGGCACAGGCTCTACGTATTGGATACCTTCTGTACCAAATGCTTCTTTCAGTGACTCCATTTATTTGTGTCTGGTTTTGCCTGTTATTAACACACCCGAGTTTAACGTGCTCAGCCAACGTCTCATTTCATGTCAGCCTTACTTAATGTGAGTAGCAGAGCATGTTTGTTACCTTTCACCTCAAACTGAAGGTCTGCCTCTACTCATTCCAGAAATTAACTGTCTTGAGAGAAAGTGTCAGCACGTGCAATCAAATTTGAAATGGCAGCTTTCTGTCTTGAACGGGAAATGCAGGAGTCATATGGTGAAATGCGCAGTTGTTCTGAGGTGATTCTGATAGTGCAGCCTCTTTGAAAAGGTTGGTGTTTGTGTTTTAGCAAAAGTCGCTGCCAGCCCGCTGTGCTTAGAACAGGTCCTTTATGAAACTTTCCATCCCAAACCCGAAATTCAATTCAAATCAAATTTCCGCGGTGGCATTTGATATAATAACATCTCCCCTTTGGCGAATAAAATGCCGCTTTGAACAGAGATAGTTGATAGTATATTTGATAGAGGTGTCTCAAATCACCAATTGTTTTCACAAAGTGACTAAGAGGAAACTATTACCAGTGACAAATAGCCACTAACTGGAGGACACAGATGCAAAGGTACCAGACACGACATGACAAAACAATTTTTTAACAATCTGAGTCCCTGTGCTCTTCAATGCAGTGCCCTAACTCATTCATTTTAATTTTCTAGCTGTCCATAGAAGAAATTATTGGAAGGAAACTGAACAATGGGGCACGGATTATATTTACATTGGCGGTCATAATTCCACCGGTGATGCACCAATGGATTTCTCGGCCTGTTCTGGATTTCTAGAACCCCAGCAGATTTTTGGAACACCAGAAGAATTTTCTGCCTCAACTGATTTATCGAACACAATGTATATCTTCAACACAACGCATTTATCCTGAACCAATTTCTTTATGTAAATCTAATTGGGTTCACCCAGACAAGCCGATTTCTAGAAACCCATTTTTTTTCCGTCCAATATTTTTGGATTCCAATCGGTTTATTGCATTCCAATAGTCATGCAGAAGCCCAGTGCTATTTTCCCAGTATATATCTGGAGCCTCTTTTTTTGTCCTTATCTATTTGATTTCTGGAAAAACAAATGATTTCTACCATTCCAATCAACACTTAGAGTCCCGATGGGTCTAGTCCTGTCCTCATGGGATCTGGAATCTCATTGCATTTCTCCCATTGCAACATATTTCGGCATCACCAATTCACTTTACTATCCCAGTTTGTTTACCTGGAATGCTGCCAAGGATGGCAGAAATGGACCATTAAACATCAAATTCTCTATGAGTTTGTCGCTGTTTTCTCCAATCCTTTGTACGATGTGATATGAGAGGTGGGATAGGCCGTTAAGTGTCCTTGAAACGTTCAGACGTGTCAGAGCTCACAGGTGATATATATCGAAAAACCTAATTTGTTCATCATTTTAAATCATTTTTTATGATATATGAACAGGTTTAATATAATCAGACCTGCAAACTGAGTTTAATTTGGGAATTAACAGAGGGAATGTAATGGATTTAGTGAATTAAACCTTGAAACGTGAGCTACTGTAGATTGACTGCAGCTTTGATAGTAACGGAGGTGCGGGAGCGGGCTTACAACTGTGAAGTCAATTTCAGTGGAAGTTTAAAAGTGAATTCCTTTTAGTTTTCGGAGGACCAGGGGACTGCTGGGTAAGTAAAAAGTATATATTTGGGTGGTTTAAAATCTCTTTCTTTTAGTTTCGGTGACTGCAGCTTTGAAAGTAACGGAGGTGCGGGAGCGGGCTTACAGCTGTGAAGTCAATTTCAGTGTAAGTTTAAAAGTGAATTCCGTTTTGTTTTCGGAGGACCAGGGGACTGCTGGGTAAGTAAAAAGTAAATATTTGGGTGGTTTAAAATCTCTTTCTTTTAGTTTCGGTGACTGCAGCTTTGATAGTAACGGAGGTGCGGGAGCGGGCTTACCGCTGTGAAGTCAATTTCAGTGGAAGTTTAAAAGTGAATTCCCTTTTGTTTTCGGAGGACCAGGGGACTGCTGGGTAAGTAAAAAGTATATATTTGGGTGGTTTAAAATCTCTTTCTTTTAGTTTCGGTGACTGCAGCTTTGATAGTAAAGGAGGTGCGGGAGAAGGCTTACGGCTGTGAAGTCAATTTCAGTGGAAGTTTAAAAGTGAATTCCCTTTTGTTTTCGGAGGACCAGGGGACTGCTGGGTAAGTAAAAAGTATATATTTGGGTGGGTTAAAATCTCTTTCTTTTAGTTTCGGTGACTGCAGCTTTGATAGTAACGGAGGTGCGGGAGCGGGCTTACCGCTGTGAAGTCAATATCAGTGTAAGTTTAAAAGTGAAGTCCCTTTTGTTTTCGGAGGACCAGGGGACTGCTGGGTAAGTAAAAAGTATTTATTTGGGTTGTGGCTGTACCCGAGACACAACATGTGTTGTGTCCCCCACCCACCCTCCTCCTCTAACCACAAAAAAGGACTCTGGTGTGTTGATAAGGTAAGCTTTTTATTTAAGAAGTTCTGTCCGTTGGATTGCTAACCGAACAAGTTTTGACTTTTTGTTTCTGTTTTTTCAGTAGATTTGTTGGGAATTTAGAATAGTGGGAATGGAGGTTAAGGCAGTTGTCTGTTCCTCCTGCAGAATGTGGGAGGTAAGGGTCGACAAGAGTGTCCCTGCTGACTGCATCTGCGGGAAGTGCACCCAACTCCAGCTCCTCGAGAACCGCGTTAGGGAACTGGAGCTGGAGCTGGATGAACTTCGGATCATTCGGGAGGCGGAGGAGGTTATTGAGAGGAGTTGTGGGGAGGTAGTCACACCTCAGGTAAAAGAAGTAGGTAGATGGGTTACCGTCACGGGAAGGAGAGGGAACCAGCAGGCAGTGTAGGGATCCCCTGTGGCCGTTCCCCTCAACAACAGGTATACCGTTTTGGATACTGTTGCGGGCGACGACATACCAGGGGTAAGCAATGGGGTACAGGTATCTGGAACAGAGTCTGTCCCTGTTGCTCAGAAGGGAAGGTGCAAGAGGAGCAGAACATTAGTCATTGGGGAGTCCATAGTTAGGGGAACAGATAGGAGGTTCTGTGGGAACGAGAGAGACTCACGGTTGGTATGTTGCCTCCCAGGTGCCAGGGTTCGTGATGTCTCGGATCGTGTTTTTGGGATCCTTAAGGGGGAGGGGGGGCAGCCCCAAGTCGTGGTCCACTTAGGCACCAACGACATAGGTAGGAAGAGAGATGGGGATTTAAGGCAGAAATTCAGGGAGCTAGGGTGGATGCTTAGAGCGAGAACAAACAGAGTTGTTATCTCTGGGTTGTTGCCTGTGCCACGTGATAGCGAAGCAAGGAATAGGGAGAGAGAGGAGTTGAACACGCGGCTGCAGGGATGGTGCAGGAGGGAGGGTTTTGGTTTCCTGGATAATTGGGGCTCTTTCTGGGGTAGGTGGGACCTCTACAAACAGGATGGTCTTCACCTGAACCAGAGGGGTACCAATATCCTGGGGGGGGGAGATTTGCTAGTGCTCTTCGGGGGGGTTTAAACTAATTCAGCAGGGGAATGGGAACATTAATTTTAGTGCCAGTGTCCAGGATGTTGAGAGTAGTGAGGTCAGGGATTTGGTTACAAGGACGCAAGAGGGCACTGGCAAGCAAGAACCTGGTTTAAAGTGTGTCTACTTCAACGCCAGGAGCATCCGGAATAAGGTGGGTGAGCTTGCAGCATGGGTTATTACCTGGGATCTCGATGTAGTGGCCATTTCGGAGACATGGGTAGAGCAGGGGCAGGAATGGGTGTTGCAGGTTCCGGGATTTAGATGTTTCAGTGAGAACAGAGTGGATGGTGAAAGAGGTGGGGGGGTGTGGCATTGTTAATCAAGGAGAGTATTACAGCGACAGAAAGGACGTTTGATGACTCGTCTACTGAGGTAGTATGGGCCGAGGTTAGAAACAGGAGAGGTGAGGTTACCCTGTTGGGAGTCTTTTATAGACCTCCAAATAGTTCCAGAGATGTAGAGGAAAGGATAGCGAAGATGATTCTCGACAGGGGCGAGAGTAACAGGGTAGTTGTTATGGGGGACTTTAACTTTCCAAATATCGACTGGAAATACTATAGTTCGAGTACTTTAGATGGGTCAGTTTTTGTCCAGTGTGTGCAGGAGTGTTTTCTGACACAGTATGTGGACAGGCCAACCAGGGGCGATGCCACATTGGATTTGGTACTGGGAAATGAACCCGGCCAGGTGTTAGATTTAGATGTAGGTGAGCACTTTGGTGATCGTGATCACAATTCGGTTAGGTTTACCTTAGCGATGGGCAGGGACAGGTATTTATCGCAGGGCAAGAATTATAGCTGGGGCAGAGGAAATTATGATGCGATTAGGCAAGATTTAGGATGCGTAGGATGGGGAAGGAAACTGCAGGGGATGGGAACAATCGAAATGTGGAGCTTATTCAAGGAGCAGCTACTGCGTGTCCTTGATAAGTATGTACCTGTGAGGCAGGGAGGAAGTTGTCGAGCGAGGGAGCCGTGGTTTACTAAAGAAGTTGAAGCGCTTGTCAAGAGGAAGAAGTAGGCTTATGTTAAGATGAGACGTGAAGGCTCAGTTAGGGCGCTTGAGAGTTACAAGCTAGCCAGGAAGGATCTAAAGGGAGAGCTAAGAAGAGCAAGGAGAGGACACGAGAATTCATTGGAGGATAGGATCAGGGAAAACCCTAAGGCTTTCTATAGGTATATCAGGAATAAAAGAATGACTAGAGTTAGATTAGGGCCAATCAAGGATAGTAGTGGGAAGTTGTGTGTGGAATCAGAGGAGATAGGGGAAGTGTTAAATTAATATTTTGCGTCAGTATTTACAGTAGAGAAAGAAAATGTTGTTGAGAAGAATAGTGAGATTCAGGCTAATAGGCTAGATGGGATTGATGTTCACAAGGAGGAGGTGTTATCAATTTTGGAAAGTGTGAAAATAGATAAGTCCCCTGGGCCAGATGGGATTTACCCTAGGATTCTCTGGGAAGCTAGGGAGGAGATTGCAGAGCCTTTGTCCTTGATTTTTATGTCATCATTGTCGACAGGAATAGTGCTGGAAGACTGGAGGATAGCAAATGTTGTCCACTTGTTCAAGAAGGGGAGTTGAGACAGCCCTGGTAATTATAGACCTGTGAGCCTTACTTCGGTTGTTGGTAAAATGTTGGAAAGTGTTATAAGAGACAGGATTTATAATCATCTTGAAAAGAATAAGTTCATTAGAAATAGTCAGCACGGTTTTGTGACGGGTAGATCGTGCCTCACAAACCTGATTGAGTTTTTCGAGAAGGTGACCAAGCGGGTGGATGAGGGTAAAGCAATGGATGTGGTGTATTTGGATTTCAGTAAGGCTTTTGATAGGGTTCCCCACGGTAGGCTATTGCAGAAAATACGGAAGTATGAGGTTGAAGGTGATTTAGAGCTTTGGATCAGAAATTGGCTAGCTGAAAGATGACAGAGGGTGGTCGTTGATCGCAAATGTTCATCCTGGAGTTTAGTTACTAGTGGTGTACCGCAAGGATCTGTTTTGGGGACACTGCTGTTTGTCATTTTTATAAATGACCTGGAAGAGGGTGTAGAAGGGTGGGTTAGTAAATTTGCAGATGACACTACGGTCGGTGGAGTTGTGGATAGTGCCGAAGGATGTTATCGGGTACAGAGGGACATAGAAAGGCTGCAGAGCTGGGCTGAGAGATGGCAAATGGAGTTTAATGCGGAAAAGTGCGAGATGATTCACTTTGGAAGGAGTAACAGGAATGCAGAGTACTGGGCTAATGGGAAGATTCTTGGTAGTGTAGATGAACAGAGAGATCTTGGTGTCCAGGTGCATAAATCCCTGAAGGTTGCTACCCAGGTTAATAGGGCTGTTAAGAAGGCATATGGTGTGTTAGCTTTTATTAGTAAGGGGATCGAGTTTCGGAGCCAAGAGGTCATGCTGCAGCTGTACAAAACTCTGGTGAGACCGCACCTGGAGTATTGCGTGCAGTTCTGGTCACTGCATCATAGGAAGGATGTGGAAGCTATGGAAAGGGTGCAGTGGAGATTTACTAGGATGTTGCCTGGTATGGAGGGAAGGTCTTACGAGGAAAGGCTGAGGGACTTGAGGTTGTTTTCGTTGGAGAGAAGGAGGAGGAGAGGTGACTTAATAGAGACATATAAGATAATCAGAGGGTTAGATAGGGTGGATAGTGAGCGTATTTTTCCTCGGATGGTGATGGCAAACACGAGGGGACATAGCTTCAATTTGAGGGGTGATAGATATAGGACAGATGTGAGAGGTAGTTTCTTTACTCAGAGAGAAGTAAGGGCGTGGAACGCCCTGCCTGCAGCAGTAGTAGATTCGCCAACTTTAAGGGCATTTAAGTGGTTATTGGATAGACATATGGATGAAAATGGAATAGTGTAGGTCAGATGGTTTCACAGGTCGGCGCAACATCGAGGGCCGAAGGGCCTGTACTGCGCTGTAATGTTCTAATTCTAATTCTAATTCTAATTCTAATATTGTGTGAATTTTGTAATTCTAAGGTTTTTGACACAGAGAATGAAATAATGACATCTGTTTAAGTAAAAGGACTGAAGTTTATTATTTTGAGATAACGCACAGGAAGAGACATTTTGTGCAGATTATGCAATTCGGGCTGTTATTTCAAAGGGTAGACAAAAAACTGGGCTGATTCTGGGAATGTGTCAGATCCAGTGTTTCGTTTACATGTCGCCAACCACCATTTTTAATATGCAATGTGAATCAACAATAAAACACGGCTTGAAAACCGAAAAAGGGACAGTGCAGTGCAACCTCGTCTGTAACAGAGAAGAAGGGTTAAGAATGTATTCTGATTGATTGCACAAGACTGAATTTCACTAGTAAAGTTGCACATTGTACAGAGCAGCAGATTAAACTCCTGCAGTAAATGCGAGTAGGGTCAGTTGGACAAGACTGAGTGGGAAAATTGCTCATCCTGTACGCATTTCCTTTACAATAGACATGAAACCCAAAAGTGCATTCCCGAGAACAGACATTAACATGACTGCTTGTTTCATCTGTTGATTCTCGAACACCAGCATTCTCCTGGCTCATTATAAGGTATTGTCTAAAAAGAATATGTAGTCATTGTATTCGAATGGTTAAACTCACCTCCTGACAGTGCCTTTATCTTCTCTTGTTATCTCTGTCTATTTGTCATTGTCTCTGCCTCTCTGAGTATATGTTTCTCGCTTGGCCCTTCTTTTCTGCACGTTTTTCTGTCTGTTAACCAGGGACAGTATGTCGATGACAAACAGGAGGGGGCCATGAATATATCCTTGGGGCCACCAGAAGTTACATTGCTGGAGCAGGCAGAGAAGCCTTTGCAAGTGACACACTGACTATGATTAGCCAGATAAAAGTGGAACCAGGTGACAGAAGCTCTAGCCAGGTAGGTGACAGTGGAGAGGTGTTGGAGGAGGATGACGTGGCTAACCGTGCCAAACGCCATAACAGCCTCCACAATTCTGGTTCGATTTTATGCCCCCCCCTAAAAAAGTGGGGTTGCATTCAGGAGGCAGATGGGTGCTCACCAAGCCATTTTGCTTGGGGTGGGAAAGGCTGACAATGGCAGGGCCAAGCAGAGTTCAACTAAAAGCCTTAGCTGACTGATTAGTATGGCGTCCATAAGCTGTGACATTGCCTAATTATTTTAGAGTCATGGAGTCTTATAGTCGTACAGCATAGAAGGAGGCCCTTCGACCCACCTAGTCTAAGTCGACCATAATGCCTATCTATAGTAATACCACCTGCCTGCATTAATTCCATATCCCTCTATGCCTTGCTCATTCAAATACCTATCCAGATGCCTCTTAAATGTTGCAACTGTCCCTGCCTCCGCCACCTCCTCTGGCAACTCATTCCAGATACCCACTATCCTTTGTGTGAAACATTTAACCCTTTGATCCCGTTTAACCCTCCTCCCTCTCACCTTAAATCTATGCCCTCTAGTTTTAGTCATCCCTACTATGGGAAACAGACTCTGGCTATCTCCCCTAACTATGCCACTCATAATTTTATATACGTCTATCATGTCCCCCTCAGCCTCCTTAACTCCAGGTAAAACAGACCAAGCCTATGCAATCTCTCTTTGTAACTCAAGCCCTCCAAAATAGGCAACATCCTTGTGAATCTTCCCTGCACCCTCTTTAGCTTAATCACATATTTCTTGCAGTGTGGCTACCTGAACTGCACACAGTACTCCAAATGCGGCCTAACCAACATTATGCACAACTGCAACATGACAACCCAATTCTTGTACTCAGTGCCTCGGCCAAGGAAGGCAAGCATGCCATACGCCTTCTTCACCACCCTGTCCACCTGTGTGGCCACTTTCAGGGAACTATGTACTTGAACCCCAAAGTCTCTCTGCTCAACAACACTCCCCAAGGCCCTGCCATTTACTATATGTCCTGATTTGGTTTAACTTTCCAAAATGCATCACTTAGCACACGTCTGCGTTAAATTCCATTTTCCAATCCCTTGCCCACTTTCCCAGTTGATCTATTTCCTGCTGTAACATTAGACAACATTCTTCACTGCCCACTATACCACCAATGTTGGTGTCATCTGCAAACTTACGAATCATGTCCCCTACATTCACATCCAAGTCATTAACATATATGACACACAACACAGGGCCCAGCACCGATCCCTGCGGCACACCACCGGTCACCAGCATCCAATCTGAAAAACAAACCTCCACTACCACACTCTGCCTCCTATCACCAAGCCAATTTTGTATCCACTTGTCTTGCTCAACCTGGATCCCAAATGTTCGAAACTTCCAGAGCAGCCTGCCATGCGGGACCTTGTCAAAGACCTTGCTAAAGTCCATGTAGACAACGACTACCGCCCTTCCCTCGTCAAGCCTCTTGGTCACTTCCTCGAAAAACTCAATCAAATTCGTGAGACATGAGTTCTCACGCACAAAGCCATGCTGACTATCCTTAATCAGAGCATGCCTTTCCAAATGCATATAAATCCTATCTCTCAGACTCTCTTCCAATAACTTTCCCGTTACTGATGTAAGGCTCACCGGCCTGTTGTTCCCTGGCTTATCCCTGCTGCCCTTCTTAAATGAAGGCACAACATTAGCTATCCTCCAGTATTTCGGTACCTCACCCGTGGCTAATGATGCTACAAAAGTATCGGCCAGGGCCCCAGCACTCTCCTCCCTCGCTTCCCATAGAATCCGAGGATACACCTGGTCAGGCCCTGGGGATCTAACCACCTTAATGCGCTTCATAACCTTCAACACCTCCTATTTCGTAATGTTGATATTCTCCAGGATGTCGCTGTTCTCTCCCTCGAACCCATTAGTTCCCAGGACCTTCTCCACGGTAAATACAGACGAGAAATATTCATTTAAGACCTCGCCCATTTCCCGTGGCTCCACACATAGATTACCACACTGATCCTTAAGTGGACCTACTCTTTCCGTAGCTACCCTTTTACTCTTAATATGTTTATAGAATCTTTTACGATTCAACTTTATCTTATCTGCCATGGAAATCTCATAGTCCATTTCCGCCCTCCCAATTTCCTTCTTAAGTGTAGTCCTACATCCCCTACACTGGTCGAGGGACTCGCTCGATCACAGCTGCCTATACCTGAGATATGCCTCCTTCTTTGTTCTGAGCAGACCCTCAATATCCCTCGTCAACCAAAGTTCGCTAAACTTGCCAGCCTTGCCCTTCCATCTAACAGGAACATGCAGGCCCTGAACTCATCCTATCTTACTTTTAAAAGCCTTCCACTTGCCAGACGTCCCGTGACCTGTAAACAGCCTCTCACGTTCAACTTTTGAGAGTTCCTATCTGATGCTATCGAAATTAGGCTTCCCCCAATTTAGGACTTCAACCTGAGGACCAGTCCTATCCTTTTCAATAACTATCTTGAAGCTAATAGAGTTGTGGTCACTGTTCCCAAAGTGCTACCCCACTGACACATCAACCACCTGCCCAGTCCCATTTACTAACAGGAGGTCGCGTGTAGCCGCTTCTCTAGTAGGGCCATCCACATGCTGCTTCAGAAAACTATCCTGGACACACTTAACAAGTTCTTCCCCACCTAATTCCTTAGCACTAAGGCAGTCCCATCAATATTAGGGAAGTTGAAATCACCTACTATTACAACCCTATGATTCCTGCACCGATCTGTGATTTACCTACATATATGCTCCTCCAATTCCCTCTGACTATTGCGGGGCTTATAGTCTAATCCCATCAAAGTGATCACCCCTTTCTTATTTCTATGTTCTACCCATATGGCCTTGCTGGACATTCCCCCGGTATATCTTATCTAAGTGCTGCCGTGATGTCTTCTCTAATCAATCGTGAAACTCCCCCTCCTCTCTTACCTCCACCTCTGTCACGCCGGATTATGTAGCATAAATGTTGCTTTCACAATTTAAACGAAAAAATGTCTGATGATAATGAATTTATGTCTGCGCCAGCACAAATACGTTGAGAACTCTGACAACCTTCAGCAGCCTGGCAAACAATGAACCAGTTTTTGTACAAATTTCGGACTGCCTATGTCAGCAGAAGAGCGTGATAACTAAAGTGAATAGACCTTTTCACAACTTTGGCAGGTATCCCATCACCGCAAGTGGGATAGCAGAAACCATAACAAGTTCTGAGCCAATCATCCAGCCAAACACAAATGGTCTGATGGTCATAAGGTAGGGTTCGCAATGCCGGGGTGAACAGAGATCATGAACATTTTTAGAGGTGAAATCACAGAAGTAGAAGAACTCCAGAAAGTTGAGAGTCGGAGAAAGAACAAAAAAGTCACGAGACCAGATAGACTGAATGCGTCCTCATGTCGCTCGCTACCGAAACACGATTGGAAACTGCCACACAGAGAGCCACAAAGTGAAAATCTGAATTTTCTTATGCATAGCATATTATTTCTTAGGAATGTTCTCCTGAATGACTACAAGAAGTATCCTTTTGCAATAATAGTCATAGCCTTGTTGGGTCAAAAAAGGTCCGTTATGCAATGTTAAGGGTCACATAATGGGAATATTCTCAGTGTCATGCATGGCGTTCTTTTAAGGATGATTCATTGCAGACATTTTGAGGCGAAATGGGTGGACCTTTTGAAGGATATGTATAGCAGATATTTTAAGGAGTATGTGTATACACATTTCCAACGATCTGTGCAATGGAAAATTAATGGATATGCCTAGTAGGCACTTTAATGCAAACACAAGGCAGAGATTTTAAGAGATACGTGTGATGGACATTTTGAGAGTTAGTTGTTGCCGACATTTTTAGCGATATGCATTGTGGATAATTTAAGGGAGACACATACGAAGAATTTAAGAGATATTTAGGACGGGAGTGCGAGAGCAAATGGAGAAGTACAGACCTGTTGCTTTGACGTCAGTAGTAGGGAAATTGCTAGAATATTATTAATCGACGCGAAAACTGGACATTTGGAATATAATGATATGATTGGGCAGAGCCAACATGGATTTATGAAAGGATATCATGACTGACAAAACTGTTGAAGTTCTCAGAATGTGTCACTTGAAACACAGATAAAGGAGAGCCAGTGGATGTAGTGCTTTTGGATTTTCAGAAGGCTTTTTATAAGGTCCCATACTGGAGGATAATAAAGGAAAATAGACCACGTTGGGATTGGGGTGTAGGGGAGGGGGGTGGGGGTGTAATATATTGATATGGATAGAGAATCGGGTAAAAGATAGAAAGCTGAGAGTAGGAATAAACGGGTCATTCTCAGGATAGCAGGATATTACTAGTGGGGTACTGCAAGGATCAATGCTTGGGCCACATCTGTTCTCGATCGACATAAATGATTTGGATGTGGGGACCTAATGCAATAATTCTAAGTGTGCTGATGACACAAAACCAGGTGAGAAAGTAAATTGTGAGGAGCATGCAAGACACTTGAAGGGATTTGGACAGGCTACGTGAATGGGCAAAAACATGGCTGATGGAATATCATGTCAATAACTGTGAAGTGATCAACTTTGGGAGAAAGGAAAGCAGGAAGTCAGTGGATATTTTAAATAGTGAGAGGCGCTGTATCCTCTGAAGGACACTCAGATCAGGTGTGGAAACGAGAACTGGAAACAATAACCTAGTTGATGTCTAACAAGAGCTTTATAAAGATTCGGCATAAATTCCCTGCTTTGTACTCTCTGTCTCTAGTTTTAAAACCCAAGATTTCATATGCTTTTCTAACCACTCTTTCTATGTATACTGCCATCTTCAAATATTCATGCACATGCACTCCAGAAGTCCCCGCATACAGTATAGCACAGTGCTATTAATTCTGTTTTGCCTCTCAATGTCCCCTCTGCCGAAGTACATCACCAGATGTCTAATTTAACAAGCAGCACATTTTGTCAGCTCGCGTACTCATTGTATTTAATTGAGGCACTAACCAACTTCATATCTCAGCATATTCTTTTTCTGCCCCAAACTAACAATTAACAGTCATCGTCATTTATTTATTCGTTTCATGGATTGTGACATCGCCGACAAGATCAACATGTGTTGCCCATCACTAATTCATCTTGAGAAGGTGATGGTGAGCTGCATCCTTGAAACGCTGCAGTCATCTGGTACAGGTATACCCACAGTGCTGTTCGGAAGGGAGCACCAAGATGTTGAAAAAGTGACAGCGAAGAAATGGTGATATACGTCCGAGTCATGATGTGTGATTTGGAGGGAAAATTGCAGATTTTGGTGTTGCCACTTGTCTGCTGCCCTTGTCCCTCTAATTGGAAGAAGTCACAGGTTTCGAAGGTGCTGTCAAAGGAGGTGTGGTGAGTTGCTGCAGTACATCTTGTATATTGTGCACGGTACTGCCACTGTGCGTTGGTGGTGATGGGAGTGAATGCGTATGGTTGCGGATCGGGTGTCGATCAAGTGGGATGTTTGTCCTGGTTGGTGTCGAGTTTCCTGCGTGTTAGTGAAGCTCCACTCATCCAGGCAAGTGCAGGGTATTCCATCGCTCTCCTGGCCTGTGTATTGTGGATGGTGAACAGGCTTTGGGAAGCTTGCAGTTTGGCTTCTCACCGCAGAACTGCCTGCGTTTGACCTGCACTTGTAGCTACGTTATTAATGTGGCTGGTTCCAGTTCAATTTCTGGTCAATGGTAAGCCCAGGAATGCTGAAAATGGAGGAGTCAGCGATGGAAATGGTATTGAAAGTCAAGGAGGGATGAGTACACGCTCTCTTATGAGAGATTGACGTTGCCTAGCCTTTGTGTGGTGCAAATGTCACTTGACAATAACCAGGCAAAACTTCAAAATGGTCCAGGTTTTGCTGCATATTGACACCGTCTGCTTCAGTAACTCAGGAGTTGCAAAATGGCACTGAACATCATATAATCATCAGTGAACATTCCCACTTCTAACCTTATAATGGAGGGTAGGTCATTGAAGCAACAGTTGAACATGATTGCGCCAAGGATCCTATCATTAGGAACTCCTGAAGTATTATACTGGGATTGAGATAATTGATGTCCAACAATCAGAACAATCTTCTTCTGCGCTATTAATGCTCCAACCACTGAAGAGTTCCCTAAATTCCCCATTGGCTCCAGTTTTGATCGAGTTCTTGTTGCCACACGCGGTTAAATTGTGTCAATATATCCAGGACAATCACTGTCATGTTACCTCTGGAGTTCCATTCTTTTTGCCAGTGTTTGGGCCAAGGCCAGGAGAAGAATGGCCCTGGAGGAACAGAGGATGAGCATCGATGAGCAGGATATTGTTTATGTGGCACTTGAATGAGAACGGGCAGAGACTGCTTGAGTTGTGTACCTATCATAACCTCTGCATCACCAACTCGTTCTTTCACACTAAACCCTGTCACCAGGTTTCATGGAGGCACCCAAGATCACGTCGTTGGCACCAGCTAGACCTCATTGTCACAAGGCGAGCCGCCTTAAACAGTGTTCAAATCACACGCAGCTTCCACAGTGCGGACTGCGACACCGACCACTCCCTGGTGTGCAGCAAGGTTAGACTCAGACCAAAGAAGTTGCATCATTCCAAGCAGAAGGGCCACCCGCGCATCAACACGAGCAGAATTTCTCACCCACAGCTGTTACAAAAATTTCTAAATTCACTTGTAACAGCCCTTCAAAACACTCCCACAGGGGATGCTGAGAGCAAGTGGGCCCACATCAGAGACGCCATCTATGAGTCAGCTTTGACCACCTACGGCAAAAGTGCGAAGAGAAATGCAGACTGGTTTCAATCTCATAATGAAGAGCTGGAACCTGTCATAGCCGCTAAGCGCATTGCACTTTTGAACTACAAGAAAGCCCCCAGCGATTTAACATCCGCAGCACTTAAAGCAGCCAGAAGTACTGCACAAAGAACAGCTAGGCGTTGCGCAAACGACTACTGGCAACACCTATGCAGTCATATTCAGCTGGCCTCAGACACCGGAAACATCAGAGGAATGTATGATGGCATGAAGAGAGCTCTTGGGCCAACCATCAAGAAGATCACCCCCCTCAAATCTAAATCGGGGGACATAATCACTGACCAACGCAAACAGATGGACCGCTGGGTTGAGCACTACCTAGAACTGTACTCCAGGGAGAATGCTGTCACTGAGACTGCCCTCAATGCAGCCCAGCCTCTACCAGTCATGGATGAGCTGGACATACAGCCAACCAAATCGGAACTCAGTGATGCCATTGATTCCCTAGCCAGCGGAAAAGCCCCTGGGAAGGACAGCATTACCCCTGAAATAATCAAGAGTGCCAAGCCTGCTATACTCTCAGCACTACATGAACTGCTATGCCTGTGCTGGGACGAGGGAGCAGTACCCCAGGACATGCGCGATGCCAACATCATCACCCTCTATAAAAACAAAGGTGACCGCGGTGACTGCAACAACTACCGTGGAATCTCCCTGCTCAGCATAGTGGGGAAAGTCTTTGCTCGAGTCGCTCTGAACAGGCTCCAGAAGCTGGCCGAGCGCGTCTACCCTGAGGCACAGTGTGGCTTTCGTGCAGAGAGATCGACTATTGACATGCTGTTCTCCCTTCGTCAGATACAGGAGAAATGCCGTGAACAACAGATGCCCCTCTACATTGCTTTCATTGATCTCACCAAAGCCTTTGACCTCGTCAGCAGACGTGGTCTCTTCAGACTACTAGAAAAGATCGGATGTCCACCAAAGCTACTAAGTATCATCACCTCATTCTATGACAATATGAAAGGCACAATTCAACATGGTGGCTCCTCATCAGAGCCCTTTCCTATCCTGAGTGGTGTGAAACAGGGCTGTGTTCTCGCACCCACACTTTTTGGGATTTTCTTCTCCCTGCTGCTTTCACATGCGTTCAAATCCTCTGAAGAAGGAATTTTCCTCCACACAAGATCAGGGGGCAGGTTGTTCAACCTTGCCCGTCTAAGAGCGAAGTCCAAAGTACGGAAAGTCCTCATCAGAGAACTCCTCTTTGCTGACGATGCTGCTTTAACATCTCACACTGAAGAATGCCTGCAGAGTCTCATCGACAGGTTTGCGTCTGCCTGCAATGAATTTGGCCTAACCATCAGCCTCAAGAAAACGAACATCATGGGGCAGGATGTCAGAAATGCTCCATCCATCAATATTGGCGACCACGCTCTGGAAGTGGTTCAAGAGTTCACCTACCTAGGCTCAACTATCACCAGTAACCTGTCTCTAGATGCAGAAATCAACAAGCGCATGGGTAAGGCTTCCACTGCTATGTTCAGACTGGCCAAGAGAGTGTGGGAAAATGGCGCACTGACACGGAACACAAAAGTCCGAGTGTATCAGGCCTGTGTCCTCAGTACCTTGCTCTACGGCAGCGAGGCCTGGACAACGTATGCCAGCCAAGAGCGACGTCTCAATTCATTCCATCTTCGCTGCCTTCGGAGAATACTTGGCATCAGGTGGCAGGACTATATCTCCAACACAGAAGTCCTTGAAGCGGCCAACATCCCCAGCTTATACACACTACTGAGTCAGCGGCGCTTGAGATGGCTTGGCCATGTGAGCCGCATGGAAGATGGCAGGATCCCCAAAGACACATTGTACAGCGAGCTCGCCACTGGTATCAGACCCACCGGCCGTCCATGTCTCCGTTATAAAGACGTCTGCAAACGCGACATGAAATCGTGTGACATTGATCACAAGTCGTGGGAGTCAGTTGCCAGCATTCGCCAGAGCTGGCGGGCAGCCATAAAGACAGGGCTAAATTGTGGCGAGTCGAAGAGACTTAGTAGTTGGCAGGAAAAAAGACAGAGGCGCAAGGGGAGAGCCAACTGTGCAACAGCCCCAACAAACAAATTTCTCTGCAGCACCTGTGGAAGAGCCTGTCACTCCAGAATTGGCCTTTATAGCCACTCCAGGCGCTGCTTCACAAACCACTGACCACCTCCAGGCGCGTATCCATTGTCTCTCGAGATAAGGAGGCCCAAAAGAAAAAACTTGGTAGCACTGTCGATGCCACCTTTCATTTCGTTGCTGATGATCGACAGTTGGCTGATGGACAGTCATTGGCCAGATTGGATTTGTCCTGCTTTTTGTGGCGAAAACATACCTGGGCAATTATCCACATTATTGGATAGCTGCAAATGTTGTCACTTTGCTAAATCAGATTGGCTATGGTCATTGGACCGAAGTGGCCAAACAATGCCACAGTATCGAGGCCCCTGCATAAAAGTACACAGAACAGCCTTGTCCAGAGCCCTAGCCAACAGCTGAATTTTAACCTTCAATCCCTGCCAGTTTATGGACGAAACATCCTCAGCGTGGCTCAGGTAGAGTCCCAGACAGAGGAGGTGCGCTGTCCTCCACGCAAAATTCCTCTGCATGCACTCCACTCACCATTGACCCATCAGGAATCTGGAATATTTCTGCAAAATGTTCCTCACAGAGGATTCAACAGAAGGAATCTGCTGGCACTCGCACATCCTCTGCAAGTCATCAGGATCAGTGATCGTGAGCAGCATGTCAATGGTTTAAACCGAGATTATGACCCGCATGCCCGGCATAAGCAAAGCCAAACCCACGAGTCTCCTGTGAAGTTTGCACAGGAATGACTCCACGCAGATGGTGCACAATTGCCTTGATATTCCGGCATCTCTGAAGTACCCTTCCCCCAAAACAAAGCCGTGCAATCAATGGCTCGTTAACTTTGACTGGGCATTCTGCAGCGGTTTACAAATGTCAGACACAGGCCACGAAATGAGGCTCAAGTCCGAACATGCACAATATTCTGTAAAGTTATTTGTGATTTGCCCTACCAAACACATTCTCCTGATTGAGGGATAGAAAGGTGACTGACAGATGAGTCCTCGGGAAAAGATGGATCGGGTCCGGAACCAAGTAGGTGCTTTCCGTGATGGACTGGCCATGACTGCATAGGACTAGTTGGCATCCATCATGGGGCCAGCATGGAATACAAGCAGGTAAACATTCTCCCGGCAAAGATATTATGATCCATACTGAGGGGGATGGACTAGATGCAAGATTTTAGGCAGGCAGAGATCGTCCTTCTTTGGCAGCAGGTCAATGACCAATCTGTGCCATGAGAGGGGCATCTAACTTGTCGCTTTCGCCCCAGCTCCACGTGCAATCACCCCCAGCATGTCTTCAATGCCCCGAGGATCTGCACGCCAGTCCAGCCCCGGAGATTTGACCCTCGAGACCAGAGACAGATTCACAAATATAGCACTGCCTCCAGTCATTTGGCGCCCTCTGGACTGACCGTTGGAAGGTTCTCCCACACATCTCTGCGCACATTCTCACTGATACAATCTGGAGAGACGAAACGGCCCAATTCTTCTGGAACTCTGATGAAGAATCTGTGATGTTGTTGTCCAACAGGTTAACGAGCTGTTAGTGTTGAGATGCCATCCAAACCCTCCAGAATCTTGTTCCATGACGTTACATCGGTGTCTTGGGACCTCACAATCTCCAGGTCCCTCAGCGCAAACTTTGTTTCTTTGAATGCCTGCCACATGGCCAGGTCGATAACGCCTTGGTGGAGATGGGGCTCCAAGTCGAGCATCGACCTCTACAGACATCCGATCTAGGACCGCTGCCTCTTGGTCGACCCATTCTCATAATTCTGACAGATCACATCATACCCTAAAGTAGAACAGGGCCCTAGTTTCCTTCACCAGTTGATCCAGCATTGCCAGAACTAGTCCTCCAATAGCTCGTCCTCCAGCAGCCAGTGGGTAAATTGCCAGCAATCAGATACCTCCTGTATGCAGAATGAAGTGAAATGCACTCATACCTCGTGGAGTTCCGATCACATCACCAGCCGTATGGAGACCGTTGCAATGCAGGGGCTGGAAGGCTGCAAAATGTAGTGACGATCAATGCGTGTGGCTCCTGCTCCATACCTCCAGGTAAAGGCGCTGGCTTCGGGATGCACGTTCCTCCAGACGTCCAACAAGCCGAGGAACTGATAATTTACTATAGCTGCTCAAACAATCCTTAATGGTGTGATCCTGCGCGATCCCTCACCTCATGGTTGCAGTTGAAACCCACGCGCCCACCACCCCCGGCGTGGTTGATACACTCACCACTACTGACAGAGCTGAAGACTGTGGACTCATCTTCAACAAAGCACGCTTGCAACAAGCTGCATGTGGCTGTGTACGCTTTCACAATGTGGAGTGGCATGGCACATAGGAGAAGGGCGAGGTGGAGCAAGTGGCCTGACAGAAGCTCCTTGATCCCCTAGATCTTTGGTGAAAATTCGGGGCTACGAAGATAGCAAACCCACTTGAATAAGCGTTGAGGTGTCACATGTGGACGCCACCCTACCACTCCAGAAGCCAGATGGTTTCATGTCTTGCACCGGTGATTGTTTCCTGCAGAAAGCTCACTTGCAGCTATTCTCTGAAACTCGCTTCCCACAAGGCTGGTGGAAGCAGAAATGAGGAAGGAATTTGAGAGGAAGATCGATGGTCATCTGAGAGAAATAGAGTTGCAGGGCTTTGCGGATCAAGCCAGGGAGTGGGGCTGAATGAATAGCTCCGTGGAGCACCGCCAGGGATTCGATTGGCCGAATAGCCCCCTTCTGTGCTGCAGATGACTCTGTGACACTGTGCATATCGCCCTTCCTTAAGGACTGAGAGATTGGGAAATCTGCAAAGTGCCCCCCTGCTGCCGGTGATGTTGATGCTGGCTGTGGATATCTTCATATCAAAAGTTTTCAATCGCCTCTTCAAAATACCTCAAATAGAGTCGGGAGCAGAGGTGCTCGTCACTGACCACTCCCTCAACAGACCAGCGACGAGCATCTTGTACCAGGGCCGCATGACTGTTTTCATGCCTGCACCCTTCGCCATTTTTTTGAGGAGGGCAGAGACGGACCGCTGAACAGAGACAGATCTGACCGTCATTCGAGGACCTGCTGAACTTTATTGTGGCAACTCCTGCAAGCAGCAAGGAAATCCATGCGCTTCACAATGGGGATGATCGGAGACATACTGGAGAGACGAGGGTGCCTCCTGTCTCACTGGTGTTGGACTCTATATTAGACTCCATTCCTGCAATGGGTAGTGATTGCTAGCGGCTGGCACGCACACTTCCCCTTACCGTCAACATCTCCCACCACCGCCCCCCCCCCCGCCCCCCAATCACACTCACTGTGAGGCAGATGTCTCGGCTGCACCAGATCTAACAGATTTTTGCCCCATGATAGAAGGTGGAGGAGTCCTGCTACCCACAAGTGCCCAAGGCTCAGCAGACGTGACACTATTTACAAAGTTCAAATGGCCATTTGGATCGGGTACATCCCGGCTGGCAGCAGCTGGCAGCTAGGAGGTTTTCACCTTTCAATCCCGCCCTAAATCCCGCACAGGACACCTGACCTGGTTGCAAGCGCAGATATGTCTCCTGGGGGTGCACAGCATCCCTTACCACAGGCGGGACCACTCCCCCTTCACTGGGATTTATCAGATTTACAGTGGCTTTGCCCTACTCTCCGTATTGAGAGATAAAAGGCTTCCGCCCATGTGTTGAGGTCCTAATGCTGGTGGCTGTGGGAACAGCCCGAAGACACGCTCCAGGAGATCCACCCTGTATCTTAGGGCGCCCTTCAGAGGAGGGGCTCTTCTTCCTCATATTCCAGGAGGGTTGCGGAGGTTCAGATACCTCCATTGCCTAAGATGCCTCTGACCCAACCTCCGCACCCTTCTTCAGCCCAGATCTCCTGGGCCTGAGCTAAACAAGGGGGCAGATAAGTTCCCCAGGATCAGGTTCAACGGTGATCTCAGCCCCATTTTGCTCCTCAGTGTCCAGGTGACACGGATTTAGATGTTTTATTCTGTGCCACACCTTCCATCCCCTTGGAAACTACGACCTCCAGAAACATTGCTGTCGCTGTAGGCGGAAGAGGGGAAGGGGTGATACAGCCATCTTCGGTCGCCGTACTGGATTTGACGGCCCAGAGGTTGTGACAGCTCTGACAAACATTCTTCATCACCCACTCTCCATGCAGGGATGGCACCGTTTCCTGTCCGAGATTCAGAAGACACGCTAGACTGTACATTGGAACTGAACAATAAATTGGTCAACTGTAACCTTATCCCGCGCCAGGTGCATAAAGAGCTCACGGAAAAAGGAGTAGACATGTTAGATAATGCTGTCTGAAGATTGAGAGAGACTACGACAATCCATGACCTCAACGCCCCCAGATCTGCAGGTAAGGATGGTGGAGCTCACCGGGAAACAATGGTTTGTCGTTCGATGTTATAATACACTGCGCCGTGGCCCTCAGGGTATCACCAGGCTGGAAAGTCCTGTCCACGGTCAGCCCCTTCCTTAGGGCCAGAGCCACTGATCACTCTGTCTTCCGGAGAATGATAGCCTTCCCATACACTTTCGAGGCATGCAATGATGGCCGTAGGGCTGACAACCACCATCATAGCCTTAAATACATATTCGGGTGGGCATGGCCGTACAAATTATTGCTACTAGTGCTAAATCTCAATAGTCCACAGGCCATATGGGCGACCACAGAAGCTGCAGATGAATAGGTGTGAGTGGGCAACGCCAATGGTGCAGGTGGGCCGGCCGTGGGTCCAATAGCTAAATGCAACCTCAATTAGAGACCTGAAAACGTCAACAGAAAGTTTACAATGGAAATAAATAAATAAATAACCGCCAAACAAATAAACAGAGAGGTGATTTTGCTGCAATGTGAAGGTGCGCACGGAATACTTTAAAACTATATTTGCCAACCCTGCTGGCTGGGGTAGGCGTCTTCACCGAGGTTAGCTGCTGCTGCCCAGCATTATCCATCTCCTTTTGCCTCCTCAGGCAAGCAGCTCCAGCTGACCCATGCTCGGCATATGGGGTGGGGATGGAGTGTTCCTGTGTGCTTAATGAAATTGCACAGCTGCCTGCATCCCTACCTCTTATTCTTCCCGACTCTTCCACCTCCCACAACAGTCCAAACCAAAGAAATGTCCGATGCCATACCACCCAACTCAAAACACAGCCTTAGGCTAATAAAGATTCTTACTTTCAGTAACGGTTGTTGTAAAACCTGCATAACACACTTCTCATCTCCCTCTCCTCAGGTTAACCGCTTCCAACTACCTGCAGCACATTCAGCTGTTACTCGTTGATGCACTCAGCAGTCCCAATCAGGCAACAACAAAGACAGTACAGGACCTGGACTGGCAGTGCTTGACGGGGACAGTTGTGTTGCGCTTTTTTTGATGGGCAAGTGTAGAGAGGGTTTTAGTCTGTATCAAACCCGTGCTGTATCTGCCCTGGGAGTATTTAATGGTACAGTATAGAGGGAGCTTACTCTGTTTCGAATCCCGTGCTGTAACAGCCTCGAATTTTATTTGATGGGGTAATGTAGCGGGAGCTCAAATCTATGCATGAAGCATTATTTTTGCTTTATGAAGTGGCTTTAAGAAACCATGAACCATTTTATATTTGTAATGGTGGGGGAGGGGGTTGGGGGTGTCCTTTATTCCTCTGGACCACTATATATTCATTTCATAGAAATAGAGAGAGAGAGAGAGAGAGCAGCCCCCTCAATACTCAAAGAGGGGCTGCAGCCTCGCACGCTCCATATAAACATGGAACACGGGCTCGTCCATGCTTCAGAACTTACAGGGAGCCTGGGAGTCCATGAAGCTAACTAAAAGTCCGTTGAACGTCCAGTCCTCACCAGCCCAGGTCCACGATGTAAAGGGAAAGGACTGCCATGTTGCTAGACATCCAGTGAGGATTCCCTTCACTGGCAGATGGCAACACGGACCCCATCTCATACAGGAAACGTCTTTCCACTGTGCAGAATGGCATGGTAGGCCATTTCCGAGAGGCAGCTCAGGCTGTGTGGGATTAGATCCTGACGACATTTGCTGGGCCTGGGTCTGATGAACAATTCTGGATGCGCATGTGTCAGCTCTGCGAGGAGTACGCCACACCCAAGTCCCGTCGATCCCCACTGTGAGAGATGTCGTGGAGGCTTTGGCTCTATGTCCATCTGTTGGTCCATCCCAGGAGACAGCCACCCGGCCGGCAGGGGAATGCCCTGTCTGGAGGCAACCATGTTCCAGATAATGAAGAGGTCCGGCTAAAAAACAGTCATATGCCTCAGAGAGACGTAGCTAACAGTTGCCACCAGAAGCTGCGTGTTGTATCTGGATGGAAAGCGATGGCCAAAAAGGTAGCCATCCCATTGGAAGTAGGGGTGACGTGATTAATGTAGATCCTACCCTACTACTCCGGGAACTAGGTGGCTTCATCTACAAGAATGCTGTGGGTTTCCTGCAGGACTGAGATATTGTAAAATCTGCATAGAGACCCACTGCTGCCATTGATGTTGAGGCTCACAAGTACTTGATACCGCCACAAACACTTACTGTGAGGAGGGGCTGGAAATGATCATCACCTTCCACTCCCCAATCAACATGGAGAGCGATACATTGAACTGGCACTGCATGATCTTTTTCATGTCCACGTCCTTGACCTCATTCCTGAAAGCAGCAGGGGCGCACTAGATGACAGCTGAATCTGACCACGGGTCGAGGGCCAGCTAAGCTTTATTAAGGCAATCAGTGCAGCCAGCAAGGAAGGCATCGAATTCCACAATGGAGAGAAGAGGAGACACAGTAATAGACACAAGCGAGTCTCCTGCCTCACAAGTGATGGATTCAATATTGTCCTTCGTGCCATCAGTGAGTCCCCGTTTTCCTCTAGGTAGTTACAGCTAGCAGTCGACATACCCATTACATACTGTAAAGCAGATGTCCAGGCTACACCAGCTGGTCCCACCTCTGTCTATCTCACCATCAGGAGAAACGGCAAAAGCTCCTTCCCTGGGTTCTTCCAAGGAAACGGAGCTTTTGGGAGAAAGATGTTCCAGACCACCATCTACCTCCATCACCGGGCTCGGGGAGATGGTTACCCCCGACTCTGGAAATCCAGCAAGAGACCATCTCCTCGCCCGCCATTTCCTAGATGCCCAACAGACGGCAAACTTTGCAAATTGGCCACTGGATAAGGAATATCCTTGGCAACCGAAACAGGCTGCGGACACAGGGTGGTGCTCACACGTACAGGTCTCCCCACCCCGCCCGCCCTACCTTTGGCACCCGATGAAGAGGCAGCTGAAACTGGCTGCTGGCCGAGGGCGGTGGTGTGGACCCTCCCAGGTCCACTCCACCCTCCGCCCCACAAGCACATCTGACAACACATACGGGCCCCCTCCTGCCCCTTGGGAGCTACCAAATTTACAGTGGTTTCTCTCCTCACTCTGCTACAAGGGATAGGGTGCGGCCACTTGAGGCTTGAGGCCATGATTGTGCAGGCAGTAGGGGGAGACAGAGGACCCACGCCAGGCGAGAGACCATGTTCCTCACGGCTCTTTCAGAGGAGGGGACATCCCCCTTTTATGCTGGGATCGGCACGTATTTTCAAGGACCTTAATCTAACTAGAGATCTCTGATTATACTTCTGCCACCTCCTACCCAGATTCCTTGGGTTTCAGCTCAGCCACGTGGCATGTGGGCTCCCAGATTACGTCTAGGGCGAAGCTCAGGCTCAAGGTGTTTTCCCGCAAGCAAGGGCACGCCTTCTGGTATTTTGTTTCGAGCTACACTTTCCTTCCACCAAGACGTGTCTCCCTCTCTCCACCAAAGGCCAGGAAAACAAGGCCCGCTGGCAAAGCCTGAGTGCTGTCTGCTGCTGGTGTAGGGAGAGTAGGGAGATGTGCAACGACGCCACCCTAGGCCACGGAGGAGGATTGGCAGTCCAATCTTTGGGGCAGTTCTTACGAACCTGCTCCAACCCCTTACAGGCATGACACCATGCCCACTCCAAGCTCCAGAAGGTATAAATGGAGGTCCCCGGAACGCGACATTAATGTGGCCCTCTGTGACCTCCTCCCATGCCAGCTGTACAAATTGCGGTCGGTGGAAGGAGCAGACATATTTGAGTCTGTTTTCCTGCCGGCCGGCCGAGACTGGGATGAGCCCCAACCGCCCCTACTGCAGATGTTGCAGATGGGGTAGGAGAAGAACACTGGCAATGAAGGGCCGAGAGTTGGACAATAGGATCCGCTATGCAGTTGCTGCCATAGTATCCACTGGCACGAACGTCCCACCTTTGGTTAGTCCCTTAATCAAGCAGGGAGAGTGCCCGGTCAGACCTCAAGAAAACAATTTAAATATTTGCCTTACCGCACATTTGTGAGGCTGTGAAAATGCCAAAGGCCATTTGGATTTACATAGTCCTCAATAGGCCTGTTTGTGTGAGCATAGTTCTTTATTCCATGGCTGGAAATTAGTAATTTAAATGGTGACGGCTGACATGGATGGCTACAACCTCGGTCGAGTGGAATGTGCCTCCTGCGTTATGTGGGAAGTAGGAGACACACTCTGTTTTTGACAAACACATCTGCAGTAAGTGTCTTCAGCTTCAGAGGCTTGAGCTCTGGGTTGTGGAACTCAAAGGGAGGCTGGAGTCACTGTGGTGCATCCGTGAGGCAGAGAATGACGTGGATAGCACCTTTAGGGACGTGGTCACACCGCAGGCAGGAGCATGAGAGGGAATGGGTGACCAAGGGCAGTCTAAGACAAGCAGGCAGGTCGTGCAGGAGTCACTTGAGTGGATCTCACTTGCTGGTTTTCCATTTTGGAAAATGGTCAGGCCGATGGTTCCTCAAAGGAATGCAGCAACAGCCAAGTCCATGGTGCAACAGGTGGCTCAGCTGCACAGGAGGGGCGCCAGAAGAGTGGAAAAGCAGTAATGATAGGGGATTCATTAGTTTGAGAAGCAGACAGGCATCTGTGCGGCTGCAGAAGCGACACCAGGATGGTATGTTGCCGCCCTGGTGCCATGGTCAACAATGTCACAGAGCAGCTGCAGGACGTTCCTCTGGGGGAAGGTGACCAACCAGAGGTCGTGGTCCACATTGGTAACAATTTGCATAGGAAAGAAGAGAGATGAGGTCCGATAAACAGATTTTAAAGAGTTAGGAAGGAAATTAAGAGTAGAACATCAAAAGCAGTTATCTTGGCAATTCTCCTAGTGCCACGTGCTAGCGAGCATAGGAATAGAAGGAATAAGCAATTTAAAACGTGACCGGAAGGAGGGTGTCAGACACCTGAGACATTGGGATCTGTTATGGAGTATGTGGGACCTGTACATGGTGGATGCTTTGCACCTTAGCCGGGCCAGAGCTAACATCCTTCCCGGGAGATTTTCTAATACTATTACGAACAGTTTAAACTAAATTGTCAGAGGTTGAGAAATTAAGAGGAAACTCAGATAGGAGGGAAGCAAAACTGGTAAGAAGAAGTAGAAATGCAGTAACCGAAATTGGAAAGAAGACAACATGAAGGCACATTTCAAATAGGTGGGAATGAGGAATAATGTTAAGACAAACTTAAGGGAACTCTATCTGAATGCACGAAGCATTAGCAATAATGTTGATGATTTGAATGACAAAGAGAGGTGAATCGGTATGATTTCATTGCCATTCAGAAGACGTGGTTACAGTGTGACCAGGGCTGGGAAGTAAATATTCAGTGATAGTCGTATTTTGGGAGCAATGTGCGAAGTGGAGAAGGACGTGGTGTCGCGCTTTTAGCAAGGGAGGAGATCAGTGCATTCGTGAGAGAGGATCTTAGATCTAAGGAGCAAGATGTAGAATCAGTTTGGGTGGAGCTAAAAAGCAGCATGTGGCAGCAAACATTGGTGGGAGTGATTTATAGGTCACCAAATTGTGGCCGTGTTTGGCATGATATAAATCAGGCAATTGGAGCTGCATGCAGCAGGGGCAATACAGTAATAATGGGCTTGTTCAATTTATAGGGAGACTGGGATGCGGTCTTCAAAGCAGATTTTCAGGAGCTCGGGAAGAGTTTAAATAGCAGAGTCTTAAAAGCAGTAATCTCAGGATTCGAGCCACTTGCTCGTGAGGATAGGAATAGAAGGATTAAGATTTGAACTTGTGGCTGGAGAATGAGTGGAATAGGAAGGCCATTGGAGTTTTGAGGCGTTAGGACCGGTTTTGGGACAGCTGGGACCCACAGAAGATTTAGCATTGCACCTTATCAGGACAGGGATTAACATTGGAGCAGGGAGAATTCCCAGTGCTAGTGAGGACCCATTAAAACTAAATAGAGATCGGGATTGGAACCTGATAGGGAGCTCAGATTGGAGGGAAGCACAACTGTGAGCAGGAAGGAGAAAAGTAGCAAGAAAAATTCGAAGACAGACGAAACAAAGGCAAACATCAAATCGGATCAGAATGCGGAACTGCGTTAAAACGATCAAGCTCAGAGTATTCAATCTGAATGCACACAGCATTAACAACGAGTTAGATGATTTGAAGGTACAATTAGAGATAAATGACTATGATTTAATTCCCTTTACAGAGACGGGGTTGCAAAGTGACGAAGACTGGCAATTAAATATTCAAGGATATTAGTCATTTGGGAACGGTAAGCAAATAGGGAAAGGAGGTCGAGTAGTCCTTTTAATAAGGGTCGAGTTCAGTACATTGTTAACGAGGATCTTAAATCAAATGAGCAATATGGAGAATCAGTTTGGGTGGAGCTAAGAAATAGCAAGGGGCAGAAAATATTCGAGAGAGTTGTTTATAGGCCACCAAACCGTAGTACTAATGTTGGGCACAGTATAAAGCAGGAGATTAGAAGTGCATGTTAAATGGGTAATACAGTGATAATGGGTGTGATCAATTTGCATATAGACTTAGTAAAACTAATCAGCACTGATGCCAAGGAGGATGAATTCCTGCAGTGTGTGCGAGATGGGTTTCTGGAGCAGTATGTTGAAGGACCAACTCGGGAGCGGGATATTTTACATTTAGTACTATCTAATGAGGAAGGGCGAATTCATAACATTGGTGTAAATGAAGAAATAGGAAACAGTGACTACCTAATGCTAGAATTCTACATGGTGTGTGAAAGAGATATAGGTCATTGTGAAACTAGGGTCTTAAATCTCAACAAAGTAAACTATGAACGTATGAGGGGCAAGTTAGTTATGGTGGATTGGGAAAATGCATTAAAGGATTTGTCAGTGGACAGGCAATGGCTAGTATTTACAGAAGTATTACACGGTTTAGCAACAAATATACATTCGTCTAAAACACACAAAAAACATGAAAGGTGATTCAGCCATGAAGAACAAAAGAAGTTCAAGATTGCATTAGGTCATAGGAAGTGGTTGATAAGCCCAAGGATGGAGAGGAATTTAGAGTCCAACAAAGGAGCACCAAGAAACTGATACAGAAAGAAAAAATATTATGAATGCAACTTGCTAGGCACATAAATAAGGCACATAAAATCTTCTTTAGGTGTGTGAAAAGGAAACTGTTAGCGATGACAGGAGAGCTTGTGGTGTTGAATGGAAGGAAAAAACGCAGAGACTAAACAATTAGATTGCATTTCTCTTCATGGTGGAAGAAGAAGAAAATCTGCCAGGTAGGCTAGGGAACCAAGGTACAAGTAAAATGAGGAACTGAAAGTAATTAGTAATAATAAAAAGATAGTACTAGAAATAATGATTGGATTGAAAGTTGATAAATGCCCAGGACCAGATGAGAGGCATTACAGAGTATTGAACTAGATCACTGTACACATAATCGATGTTTTAGTAGCTTTCTTTCAAACTTCTGAGAATTATGGAGCGTTACTGCATATGGGAAAGTAGCAAATCTAACCCCACTATTTGAGAAGGAAGCAAGAGAGAAAAGAGAACTACTGGCCTGTTAGTTAAACATCAGTACTAGCGGAAATGTTAGAATCTATTGTAAAGGATGAGATAACTGGACACTTGGAAGTTTCTTGCTCGTTCCTGGGTTGTGGGCATCGCTGGCTGTACCAACATTTATTGCCCATCCCTAATTGCCCTTGCAAAGATAGCCTTCTTGAACCGCTGCAGTTGATGTGGGGTCGGTACACCGACAGTGCTGTTCGGAAGTGATTTCCAGGTTCTTGACCCAGCGACAGTGAAGGAACAGTGATATAGTTCCAAGTAAGGATGGTGTGTAGCTTGGAGGGGAAAATGCAGGTGGTAGTGTTCCCATGCATAGGCTGCCTTGTTCTTCTCGATGGTACTATTCGCGGGTACGGAAGGTGCTGCCAAAGGAGTCTTGGTGCATTTATGCAGTGTACTTTGTAGTTTACACACACTGCTGCCACCGTGCGCTAGTCGTGGAAGGAGTGGATGTATGTGCACAGGATACCAATCAAGCAGGCTGTTGGATGGTGTCGAGTTTCTTGAGTGTTGTTGGAGCTGCACCCATCCAGACAAGTGGAAGCTATTCCAGCACACTCCTGACTTGTGCCTTGTAGTTTATAGACCGGCTTTGGGAGTCAGAAAATGACTTACTTGCCGCAGGATGCCTAGCCTCTGACCTGATTTCATCGCCACACTATTTATATACTAGTCCAATTTAGTTTCTGGTCAATCGTAACCCCAGGATGTTGAGAGTGGGGGATTCAGTGATCGTTATGCCATTGAATGCCAAGGGGAAATGGTTAGATACACTGCTCTTGGAGATGATCATTTCCTGGCACTTGTGTGCCACAAAAGTTACTTGCCACCTATGAGCCTAAGCCTGGATATTGTTCAGGTGTGGCTGCATTTTACACGGACTTAACATTGTGCAATCATCAGCGAATATTCCCACTCTGACCTTATGATTTAACGAAGGTTATTGTCAAGCAGCTGAAAACGGTTGGGGCTAGGATACTACCCTCAGTAAAGTCCTGATGTCCTGATGCAGTGAAGTCCTGGATCTGAAATGATTGCTTTCTGGTATATCTGGACTACTCTGTGACTTAGTGGCTGTTGCTGCTCGCGTCTGGGAGGCTGCTGCTGCTGGGGGCACCTACCTATTGGGCCTGCCTCTTGTGGCGATGCCTCATCACAGCAAAGGGCTCAAGGCAAACAGGGTGAATTGTACCTATCTCTGTACTTCTGACAACGTTGGCTTCCTTCAAAAGGTCAGGTACACCTACCTGGACAGGGATTTCTGTTAATTCCTGCTTCAGTAGCATTCCACATGTGTTCAACGTTATGGCATAACATTGCCCACATAACTTTTAAGTAATTGTGAGCCATCATGACCATTGGACTATCATTTGATTGGCCTGCACTGGACCATCGGCAACAGCGACCTACAGTGTTTCCCAGTTGTGCCCCCAAACAGTGTATCCATTTGCAGTGTTACCGCCACCCCTCTCCAATGATACACAGCTGCAGAATTGTTCCCTTCTCCGACTTATCGATAGACAAATGCAGAGTTGCTCTCTTCCCTGTCCTATCGATAAACATTGCAGAATTGCCTCCTTCTCTGCTTTATCGATATACAGATAAGAGTAGCCTCCTGCTCTTCTTTATCGGTAAACAGATGCAGAATTGCCTCCTGCTCCGCTTTACTGATGAGCAGATGCAGAATTGCCTACTGTTCCTCTTTATTGACAAACAGATGCAGAATTGCGTCCTGTTCCGCTTTACTGATAAACAGATGCAGAATTGCCTCCTGCTCCGCTTTTTGACAAACTGATGCAGGGTAGCCTCCTGCTGCGCTTTATTGATAAGCAGATGCACAATTGCCTCCTGCTCCACCTTATCGAGAGACAGATGCAGAAGTGCACACTCCCACTTATTGATAAGCAGGTGCAGAGTTGCCCCCTTAATACGCGTTATCAATAAACGAACGCAGAGTTGTCCCATTCCCCCCACATCAAGACAAAGATACACAGCGGCCCCTTCCCGCCTTATCAATAAGTAAATGAAGAGTTGCTTCTTTCTCTCCAAATTGATAAACGAATGTAGAGCTAAGATACACAGCGGCCCCTTCTCCGCATCCAATATTATACAGTTGCAGAGTGGCCACTTACCCCCTTATGGATGCACAGATGCAGAGTTCCAACCACCACTCACTTCTGGTGATTTAACTTAGAGGCAGTATCCGAGTTCGCAACAAATTTGAAGGACAGCTAGGCGAAAGTTACAAGAACTTTGAGGTCACCGAGGTCTCTCGCCTCGGTGGCTGCAGCATTTCAAAAATGTGTAAGTGAAGGCATGTGAGTGCTGCACGTCGAGCTGAAGATTGGACCTGGTTGGTAGCATCGCGATGAATTGCATTATAATAAATACAAAAAGGTACTTAGGATATTTAGTATACGGTTTCCATTACAGAGTTGTGAAGGTGCCGCCATAGAGCTTCGCTATCAACGCGAGAATTGGAATCTGGATTTCTGGTGTTGACAGCCGTGGCGGGCACTACCACTCCAATTCTCCACCACTTCCCCCTCCCCCCCATAGATCTGGTGGACACTTAATTCAATTCCTATATATAAGAAGGGGGGGGGCAAGAAATGCCCAGGCATTTATAGATAAGTTTGCTTAACATCGGTGACAGGAAATATAATGGACCATCTGCTTAAGGAGAGAATAGAAGAACATCTAGAAAATAAAATGTATAGGAAGGAGCAACCAACATGGGTTTCAAAAGGGACAATCTTGCCTGACCAAACCTACTGAATTATTTAAGCAGTAACACAGAGAGTAGAAAATGGTAATGCGATAAATATAATATATCTGGACTTTGAAAAAAAAAGCCTTTCGATAAATTACCCGATAATAGACTAATCAATTCTGTCAAAGAATGAGGAATTAGTTGACAAGTGACAGAGTGGATTGCTGTTTGCCTTCAAGACATAAAGCAACGAGTGTGAGTAAAAGGTATGGCCCATTGTGCATTATTATTATTATTACATGATTCATATTTACCAGATGTGAACCAGTGTGCATTATTATTAATTGCTTCACATTTGCTAGATGTGGTCCAGTGTGCATTAATGTCAAATTATTCACATTTACCAGATGTGTTTCAGTGAGCATCATTATTAATTGCTTCACATTTACCAGGTGTGATCCAGTTTGGAATATTATTAAATGCTTCACGTTTCCCAGATGTTGTCCAGTGTGCCTTAATGTTAACTGACTCACATTTACAAGATGTGTTCCAGTGTGCATTGTCATTAAAATATTCAGATTTACCAGATGTGGTCCAGTTTGTATTACTAGTAAAATATGCTCATTTACCAGTTGTGATCCAGTGTGCATTAATTTTAAATGCTTCACACTTTCCAGTTGTGTTCAGTATGCCTTCATGTTGAATGATTCGCATTTACCAGATGTGCTTCATTGTGCATTATTATTAAATGCTTCACGTTTACCAGATGTGGTCCAGTATTCCTTAATTTTAAATGGTTCGCATTTACCAATGTGCTTCAGTGAACATTATTATTAAATGCTTCACATTTCCCAAATGCTGTCCAGTGGACCTTAATGTCGAATGATTTACATTTACCAGATGTGCTGCAGTGTGCATTAGTATTAAATGCTTCATGTTTACCAGATGTGGTCCAGTGAGCCTTCATGCTAAATGATTCACATTTATCAGGTGTGCTTCAATGTGCACTATTATTAAATACATCATATTTATCAGATGTGTTCCAGTGTAAATTAATATTAAATACTTCACATTTCGCAGATATTATCTACTGTGTTTTAATGTTAAATTAATCACATTTACAAGGTGTGTTCCAGTGTGCACTATTAATAAATACATCACATTTATCAGATGTGTTCCAGTGTAAATTATTATTAAATGCTTCACATTTCTCAAATGTTATCTAGTGTGTCTTAATGTTTAATGCATCACGTTTACAAGATGTGTTCCAGTGTGCATAACAATTCAATGATTTGCATTTAGCAGATATGCTCAAGTGTGCATGATTATGAAAAGATTCAGATTTGCCAAATGTGTTCCAGTTTGTATTACTATTAAATGATACTGATTTACCAGGTGTCATCCAGTTTGTTTTATTATCAAATGCTTCACATTTACCAGATGTAATCCAGTTTGCATTATTAGTAAATGGTTTACATTTCCCAAATGTTGTCTCGTGTGCCTTAATGTTAAGTGTTTCTCATTTACAAGATGTGTCCCAGTTTCCATTACTTTTAAATGAATCACATCTACCAGATCTGCTCAAGTGTGCATTGTTCTGAAAAGTTTCAGCTTTACCAGATGTGGTATAGTTTATCTTACTATTCAATGATGCTCATTTACCAGTTGAAATTCATTGTGCATTATTATCAAATGCTTCACATTTACTAAATGTGGTCCACTGTGCCTTAATGTTAAATGATTCACATTTACTAGATCTTCTCAAGTGTGCATTGTTATGAAAAGTTTCAGCTTTACCAGATGTGGTATAGTTTATCTTACTATTAAATGATGCTCATTTACCAGTTGAAATCCATTGTGCATTATTATCAAATGCTTCACATTTACTAGATTTCGTCCACTGTGCCTTAATGTTAAATGAATCACATTTACAAGATGTGGTCCAGTATGCCTTAATGTTAAATGATTTACATTTACCAGATCTTCTCAAGTGTGCATTGTTATGAAAAGATTCAGATTTACCAGATGTTCTCTAGTTTGTATTACTATTAAATGATACTCATTTACCAGTTGAGATCCATTGTGCATTATTATCAAATGCTTCACATTTACTAGATGTGGTCCAGTGTGCCTTAATATTAAATGATTCACATTTACCAGATGTTGTCCGGTGGCCTTAATGTTAACTGATTCAAGTTTGCAAGATGTGTTCCAGTGTGCATTATTGTTGCAAGATTCAGATTTACCAGGTGTGGTCCGGTTTGTATTACTATTAAATAATGGTCATTTACCATTTGAGATCCAGCGTGCATTCGAGTTAAGTGCTTCACATTTACTGTATGTGGTCCAGTGTGCAATATTATTAAATGCTTCACATTTCCGAGACGGTGTCCAGTGCACCTTAATGTTGATTGATCAGTATTATATGTTTCATATTTACCAGATGTTGTCCAATGTGGCTTAATGCTAAATAGTTCACATTTACCAGATGTGCTTCAATGTGCATTATTATTAAATATTTTACATTTACCAGATGTGTTCCGTTGCGAATTATTATTAAACACTTCACATTTCCCATATGTTATCTAGTGTGCCTTAATGTGAAATGAATCACCTTTATAAGATGTGTTCCAATGTGTATAATTGATAAATGTTTCGCATTTAAGAGATATGCTCAAGTTTTCATTATTATTAAAAGATTAAGATTTACCAGATGTGGTCCAGTTTGTGTTACTGTTACATTATACACATTTAACAGTTGAGAGTCAGTGTGTATTATGATTAAATGTTTCACATTTACAGTTGTGGTCCAGTGTGCATTATGTTTGAGACTTAATACTTATCAGGTATGATCCAATATCATTAAAAGTTTCAAATTTGCCGCATTAGGCCCGGTGCATATAGGATGTAGTGACATGGTGGCAACGTCACTGAACTAGTGCTGTAAAGACCTAATCGAATTCCCTGAGGACAGATGTTCAAACCCCATCATGTCAGTGGCTGGAATGTGATTTCAGCTCATTAGTAAAATCATGCAATTAAATGCTAGTCTTAATCATGTAGGCGAAAAACTGTCAGTGATTGTTGCAAAAGCCCATCTGGTTCAATAATATCCTTTAGGGAAAGAGTTTGCTGTCCTTACCTGGTCTGCTCTACATATAAGCACTTGAAATGCCATAGCATACAAGGCTATGTGCCAAGTGCAGGAATATGGGATTAGAATAGTTAGGTGCTGGATGGCTGGCGTGGACACGATGGGCCGAAGGGCCTGTTTCTGCACTGTATTACTCTATGAGTCGAGACCCAAAGAAATGTGATTGGCTCTTAACTAACTGGCCCAGCAAGCCATTCGGGCGGGTAAAAAATGCTATTCTTGCCAGCAGTGTCCACATCCCCAGAAATAATTATAATTACTAAACATCTCACAAGTTCCAGTTTACAATATTATTGAATGCAGTGTTCAGCATTATTGAACAGCTCACATTTATCAGATGTGGTCGACTGTACTATATTTTTAATGGCTCACATTTACCAGATGTGGTCCAGTGTTTATTATTACTGTTGTTTCACATTTACCAGATATGGTCCAGTGATTATTACTACTGTTGCTTCACATTTACCAGATGTGGTTCAGTGTTTATTATTACTGTTGCTTCACATTTACCAGATGTGGTCCAGTGTTTATTATGACTGTTGCTTCACATTTACCAGATGTGGTCCAGTGTTTATTATTACTATTGCTTCACATTTACCAGATGTGGTTCCAGTGTTTATTATTACTATTGCTTCACATTTACCAGATGTGGGTCCAGTGTGCTTTATTATTCAATGTTTCACACTTACCAGATGTGATCCTGTGAACATTATTATTCAATGACTCACATTTACCAGATGTGATCCCGTGTCCATTATTATTAACTGCTTCATTTTTATCAGATGCTATCAGTGTGCATTAGCATTGAACACTCCACATTTGCCAGCTGTGGTGCAGCGCACATTATTAGGAGACACTCCCCTTTTAGTCGATGTGGTCCATGTGTGCTTTATTATTAATGGTTCACATTTAAAAGGCACGATCCACTCTGCAATATTACTTCATATTTATCTGATGTGGTCCAGTGTGCAGTATATTTGAACATTTTACATTTACAAGATGGCGTTGAATTATTGTTACATGCTTTACAGTGACCAGATGTTTTCCCAGTTTTTCACCCTCTGTTCCGAGTTAGCAATATTGGTTCTGTTGTAATTCAGATACCAATGTTTATTCTTTCTGTTGTATATGCACTGCAGGCGGTTTCCCCAATGCAGTTGCATTCTGCTGGCTTGGTAGTTTATTGGCCAGTTCTCTCTCTTAAGAGAGTCAGCCTGTTAACTGCCATGACCTGCCAGCCTTGTGGTATGGTGCAGAGGAAGGGTATGGATTGCAATCTACACAGCTTGATGCATCTTGCTGTCAATTGCTTGCTATTTGCATAATCTCCCATTCAGTGTAATCAAGTATTTCACTCCATTCTTCAGCTCTTCTCTGAATTTTTCCTGTGTCAGCCCATAGATACACGTGTTGGTGCAAGAACTGAGAAGCTGCAGCATGTATCCCGTTTGCTGGTTGATGTATATTGGGTTACTGTAGTATCTGTCTGTATAATTGTAGTTTTTCACCCGCCACCTTAGGGAATGCACGACATATGTCATCCAGAGAAGAATGAAATTACCAGATATAGTAAAGAGCAAGATCATTGACCTCTTCCGGTTCTTGCTCTCTGGATCATTTTGGTTATTGATGCTGCTGAGGAGCGCCCTGCGGACTATATTGGACTTTATAACATGTTTCACAGTGAGAGCATTTAACAAAAGGATCAAAAAGATCGGCACTAAAGGTGTTAAAATGCTGTCAATCCACTCGTATGCGGCCCATAAGGGAGAAGTGTAATAGGCATGGGTTTCAATGCAGAAGTATGGAATGTTGTTAATTATAAGTTGAGGTTCATACAAGAAATGTAAGGGGATGGTTCTCAGGCAGCTGAGCACGCACACGGTCGCTAAAACCATGTTCGCCGTTCTTTGGGTACAATGCCTTTGTTTGAGATTCGGACAACAAATAGCTACAAAGCGATCAAAGGTGAAAGCAACCGTGAACCAGACGGAGCAGTGCAGTGCTGCCATTTTCGTGACTAGTTTTATGGTGCATATGGGAGTGATGAACAATAAATTTATTGGCAAGTAAATATTGTTACTTCGCTTCAATATGACTTCAATGATCACCACCATTAGATCCGCAACTGCCATGGCCACCAAGTAATGAGTGACACATTTGGAGAGACCACACTTTCCACGGGACAGGATCACAATCGCGAGCAAGTTGACTGCAGGAGAGAGAAAAGAGAACTATCATTACACCATCCCAAGATCAGTCGCAGTCCCCAGCCCTTGGCACTAATTTCAGGGTTGATGTTGCCTTTGTTAATTGTGATTAGTTCTGTACACAAAACAGATCCGGGGTTGCAATGTGGCAAATTAAAATGAACTGAATTGTACAGAAACTGAGAAAAATAAAAGATTGTGGAAAAATGTGAGGATGTAGAAGATTCTGATAAAGCAACAATAACGAGAGTTGCTTCAGAAAAAAATTACATGAAGGAGGAACAGAACAAGACAAGTTTAATATGAGAATCCCGATGGATGGGACTTCTCTCACCGGGTCTCATTCCTACCCTTCCGATTACCGCCAAATAATTACCTGCAAAGTGTACTCTTCCTGCTCCAGCACAGTTACCTCTGGTGTCCCTCAATGATCTATCTTTTACACGCTCCCATTTCTCATTGCCATGCTACTGCTTGGCGTCATCATCCGAAAATGCTGCATCATTTTCCACATTTCTGTTGACAACACCAAGCTTTACATCACTAACACGTCTGTCAACTCCTTCACGCCTCTAAGTTATCACACTGCTTGTCTGACATCCATGATGAACAACATTTCCTCCAGTTAAATATTAGGAAGTGTGAAACCATTGCCTTCTGCCCGTCACATCTCTGTTCCCGAGCCATTAATTCCAAGCCACTCCCTGACAACTGTCAGACATTGAACAAGACTGTTCACAACTTCAATGTTATACCTGATGAGGAGCCAACCACATATCTGCGCCATCACTAAGGCTACCTATTTCAACCTCTGTCCACTGTCCAACTCGACCCCTGCCTCAACTCATCTGCTGCTGAAACCCTCATCCATTCTATTGTTTCCTCCAGATTGAATATTCCAATACACTCCTGATTGGCTTCCTATATTCTTTCTTCTGTAAACTTGAAGTCATTCAAAACCCTGCTGCTGATGGCTTTACTCACACTAAGTCCCGCTTCCCTATCACCCTTGTGCTCACTGACCTATATTGGCTGCCTGCCAAACAACGCCTCTATTGTAAAATTCTGAGCCTTGTTTTAAATTCCGCCGATTGCCTCACCCCTCCTAACTCTGTAGCCTCCACCAGATCGAAAATCTTTGCAGATTTCTAGTCTCCTCTAATCCTGGCCACTTGTTCATCCTTGATATTAATTGCTCCACAATTGGCGACCGAGCATTCACTGCCTGGATTCTGAGCTCAGAAAATCCCTTCGCAATCTATTCACCTCTCGAACTCGCTTTTCTCCTTTATGATATTTCTTAAAGCATGCCATTATTTCCTTATGTGGCTCGGAGTGACATTTTCTTTTCTCTATAATGCTCCTGTGAAGGGCCGAGGAAAGTTTTATTCCTTCAAAGGCGCTATAGTGGCACAAGGTGCTGTTGCTGACTGGACATTGATGTGGACATCGGGGCGGCACAGTGGCGCAGTGGTTAGCACCGCAGCCTCACAGCTCCAGGGACCCGGGTTCGATTCTGGGTACTGCCTGTGCGGAGTTTGCAAGTTCTCCCTGTGTCTGCGTGGGTTTCCTCCGGGTGCTCCGGTTTCCTCCCACATGCCAAAAGACTTGCAGGTTGATAGGTTAATTGGCCGTTATAAATTGTCACTAGTATAGGTAGATGGTAGGGAAATATATAGAGACAGTTGGGGATGTGACAGGAATATGGGATTAGTGTAGGATTTGTATAAAATGGGTGGTTAATGGTCGGCACAGACTCGGTGGGCCGAAGGGCCTGTTTCAGTGCTGTATCTCTAAAAAAAAAAAAATAAAATAAACAAGATGTAAAATGGAATGTGTAATGAAGGCAACAGACTGCAATACGATCAATAATGAATTCAAAGGGTGCAAGAAAACGGGAAACAAAGCAACGAAATCACACTTACCAGCCCTACTCTCATGTCCTCTTTACTCTTTAATTTTCCCACCTTTCCAATCTACTCTTTCCCGGTCAACCAATACTAATAACTACCCTCTACTTTCAGGCAAATCTGCAATGGAGAGACAGGCAGTGGAGGGAGAATCAGGGCAAAATAAATCCATCAGCGATCTAGGGAATTTATGGTCAGTCTGGTGGGTTGGAGAGAGATAAATCTTCAGTGGAGCTAGGGAATCAAATAACGGGAAAACCAGCCAAAGGGAAAGATTCAATCAAGTGGCATTCTTACAAAATGCCAGCTCATATGCATCTCTTTATCCATTTCTACAACCACCTAAATCCATTTCCATAATCCGTGTTGTTCCTTCTCTCTACCTCTCGCTCCCTCTCTTTCTCTCTCTCGCACCCTCTCTCTCTCTCCCCCTCTCTCTCTTTCTCTATCCCTCTCTCTCTCCCAGCTTCAATTGATGGTGTCCTTTTCCCCAGCTCTGTAGGAAGTTAAGTTCAAAAATACTCCGACAGGGGTTATCCCTGTCATTTAATTCCCAAGCTCTGGGGAAATCGTGAATTGGCGAGTATTGAACACACAGTGTCCATCACCTATAAATTCCATTGATATAATTTTCGGCCTGCTTCATTTAGATTGAAATTTTCACATGCAGTATTTACATTTAACAAAAATACATCTCTTTCGGTATGACCAAATAATCAATTGCAAAGCCTTGCCCTGTGGTATTTCTCCAGCATTTAATGATCAGTGTAGACGCCATTTGTTCTGCGTCCAAACATAGTTTTAAAAGACTATTACTTATTCTGGATAACTGTCACATTTCTCTGCCATCCAATTAAGTTTAAAATGAAGTTTAAACAGTCAAGTTACTGGTTGCAGGACCGAAAATAATTGTGCATACAACGCTACATAATAACTAATTGATTTCCTACAGAGGTGCCTTTTGAACAGCACCCTCACCAACAGAGAGCCAACGAGGAAATGACTGTCCCTGACAACTTCTCCCAGATCTCCGGCAGAGTGAAAGTTACTGATAAAAGGTTAACGACATGAAACGTTACCCCTGTTTCGCTCGCTGCAGAAGCTGCCAGACTTGGTGAGTATTGCCATTTTTTTCTGGTTTTATTTCATCATTGATATTGAGTATGTAGTCTATTTCAACAAGGGAAAATACTTTATTAAATTATCAAATTTCAGGTGAAAATGATTTGCTTTTCCTTCGGTATTAACCTGATATTTCTGACAATACAAGAAAACAAGTTGAAACCTCAACAGAAACAAAGGTGCAATTTTGCACGGGATGACTGCTGACATCTGTTGCCAGCAGCTATTGGAAATATGGAATTCTCCCAGATACAGTAGTGGGATATCACTCACCATTATTTCTGCGGTTAAAGTTTCAAAAAAGTTGGTAATTTTAATTGAGAAATCGTATTAAGCAGAGAACAAATAATGCTAAATATATTGCTACAATGGAATAGGCGATTATATCACATAAGTCAAAACACATTACATAGTTTGCGTATTCTCTGTTTTCTTTGTTTTCTTTCCATCTGTCTTTCTGACAGTCTCCATCTCTTTCTTATGTCCAAATTTATTAATACTAACATGTTACAGTAGAGGACAAGGAACAAGAACAGAAGCAGTTACACTGCTTTATACTTTGACCAGTATTATTGCCTTACCTGTTATACCAACGGCTGCAAGAACAGGATAGTAGATGCGTTCAAATTCAAAGATGAATGGATAATCCATGATCCATGTCATAGAACGCTGTCTGTGAGACTGTGACTGAAAATTGTCAACTCAGTCAAATGAGACCCTACTTATACCAGTGAGCGACAGACGCTGAGATACTTAGTTGAAGTGCACCACATTAGTTACATTCAGTTAAACAAACAAAATTAATTATCTTTCGCCCCAAGTCTCCATTATGCAACTAAACCTATTTTCAGGGCAATTTCAAAACAGTTAAAAATTGCTTTGGAATATCTTCAAAAACAAGTGGTCACCTGCACGCTGTGACTGAGCTGCATAAACAGCCTCATTAAACAAATCTCTGGACATTGGCTACATGTACAGACAATGACTTTGATTGTCATTTTCAAAAATCTCTACTCAGAACTGTGTACTGTGTGAATGGTCCCCAAATGTTTGTAATTGGTAGCTGAACGTATTGAATGTAATTGATAATTTAAGCTTCCAGGAGAAGAGAGCAGGGATATATTTAACAGGAAAATAGATAATCACATTGCTATGAAAAAGTTTTTAAAGGAAATTTCATTTGCAGGTTTTGAGTTTTTGTGTAAAACCTAACCTTTACTGGATGTCACATGCCTTCAGCTAAATAAACAACAAGAGCCGTGATGACTCGAGGAGTTGTTCCCAGAGAAATGACATGCGAAGATTCATGGTGGTCAGGAAATTTTGGGAAGGCGGTGGCGAAATGGTGTTATCACTGGACTAGTAACCCAAAGACCCAGGGTATTTCTCTGGGGGCATGGGTTCGAATCCCACCACAGCAGAAGGTGGAATTTGAATTCAATTAATCTGGAATTAGAATCTAGTCTAATGATGGCCATGAAACCACTATCGATTGTTGTAAAAACCCATCTGCTTCACTAATATCCTTGAGGGAAGGAAATCTACTATCCTTACCTGGTCTGGCCTACATGTGACTCCAGAACCACAGCAACGTGGTTAACTCTTCCATGCCTCCTGAAATGGCCTAGCAAGCCTCTCAGTTGTACCTCACCGCTACAAAGTCAATAAAAAGGAATGAAACCGGAAGGACCACCGGGCATCGACAACGGCAAACCCAGCCCAGCGGGTGGCACAGTGGTGCAGTGGATAGGACCGCAGCCTCACAGCTCCAGCGATCCGGGTTCAATGCTGGGTACTGCCTGTGTCGAGCTTGCAAGTTCTCCCTGTGACTGCGTGGGTGTTCTCCACAAGCCAGAAGACTTGCAGGTTGGGAGGTAAATTGGCCATTATAAATTGCCCCAAGTATAGGTAGGTGGTAGAGAAATATAGGGACAGGTGGGGATGTGGTAGGAATATGGGATTAGTGTAGGATTAGTATAAATGGGTGCTTGTTGGTCGGCACAGACTCGGTGGGCCGAAGGGCCTGTTTCAGTGCTGTATCGCTAAACTAAACTAAAACTGAACAGCCCTGTTGACCCTACAAAGTCCTCCTTACTAACATCTGGGGGCTTGTGCCAAAGTTGGGAGAACTGCCCCCCACAGACTATTCAAGCAACAGCCTGACATAGTCATACTCACGAATCATACCTTGCAGACAATGTCCCAGAAACCGCCATCACCATCCTCGGGTATGCCATGTCCTACCGGCAGGACAGACTCACCAGAGGTGGCGGGACAGTGGTGTACAGTAGGGAGGGAGTTGCCCTGAGAGCCCTCAACATCGACTCCGGACCCAATGAAGTCTCATGCCATGAGGTCAAACATGGGCAAGGTGACGTCCTACTGAATCCCAACTACCGCCCTCCCTCAGCTGATGACTCAGTACTCCACCATGTTGAACACCACTTGGAGGAAGCACTGAGGGTGGCAAGGGCATAAAATGTACTCTGGGTGGGGGACTTCAATGCCCATCAGTAAGAGTGGCTCGGCAGCACCACTACTGGCCGAGTCCTAAAGGACATAGCTGCTAGACTGGGTCTACGGCAGGTGGTGGGGGAACCAACACCAGGGGAAAACATACTTGACCTCGTCCTCACCAATCTGCCTGCTGCAGATGCTTCTGTCCATGACTGTATTGGTCAGAGTGGCCACCGCACTGACCCTGTGGAGACAAAGTCCCGCCTTTACATTGAGCATAACGTCCGTCCTGCTGTGTGGCACTATCACCGTGCTAAATGGGATAGATTTCGAACAGACCTATCAAGCAAAACTGGGCATCCATGAGGCTCTGTGGGCCTTCAACAGCAGCAGAATTTTACTCAACCCCAATCTGCAACCTCATGGCCAGGCATATCCCCCACTCTACCATTACCATCAAGCCAGGAGACCAACCCTGGTTCAATGAAGAGTGCAGGTGGGCATGCCAGGAGCAGCACCAGGCATACCTCAAAATGAGGTGTCAACCTGGTGAAGCTACAACACAGGACTATCTGCGTGACAAACTGTGCAAGCAGCATGCGATAGAGAGAGCTAAGTGATCCCATAACCAACGGATCAGATCGAAGCTCTGCAGTCCAGCCACATCCATCCATGAATGGTGGTGGACAATTAAACAACGAACTGGAGGAGGTGGCTCCACAAATATCCCCATCTTCCATGATGGGGGAGCCCAGCACATCAGTGCAAAAGATAAGGCTGAAGCAGTTGCAACAATCTTCAGCCAGAAGTGCCGAGTTGATGATCCATCTCGGCCGTCTCTGAAGACCAGAGCATCACAGATGCCAGACTTCAGCCAATTCGATTTACTCCGCGTGTTATCAAGCAACGACTTAAGGCACTGGATACTGCAAATCTGTGGCCCTGACAATATTCCGCCAAAAGTACTGAAGACCTGAGCTCCAGAACTTGCCGCGCCCCTAGCCTAGCTGTTCCAGTACAGGTACAATGCTGGCATCTACCCTGCAATGTGGAAAATTGCCCAGGTATATCCTGTACACAAAAAGCAGTCCAACCCGGCCAATTACCGCCCCATCAGCCTACTCTCAATCATCAGTAAAGTGATGGAAGGTGTCATCAACAGTGCCATCAAGCGGCACCTGCTTCGCAATAACCTGCTCAGTGATGCTCAGTTTGGGTTCTGCCAGGGCCACTCAGCTCGTGACCTCATTACAGCCTTGGTTCAAACATGGTCAAAAGTGCTGAAATGAAGACGTGATGTGAGAGTGGCTGTCCTTGACATCAAGGCAGCATTTGACCGAGTATGGCATCAAGGAGCCCTAGCAAAAGTGAGGTCAATGGGAATAAGGGAGAAAGCCCTCCGCTGGCTGGAGTCATACCTAGCGCAAGGGAAGATGATTGTGGTTGTTGGAGTTCAGTCAAACGAGCTCCAGGACATCACTGCTGGAGTTCCTCAGGCTAGTGTCCTGGGCCCAAACATCTTCAGCTGCTTCATTAATGACCTTCCTTCAATCATAAGGTCAGAAGTCGGGATGTTCGCTGATGATTACACAATGTTCAGCACCATTCGTCACTCCTCAGATGCTGAAGCAGTCCGTGTTGAAATGCAGCAAGACCTGGACAATATCCAGGCTTGGGCTGATAAGTGGCAAGTAACATTCGCGCCACACAAGTGCCAGACAATGACCCACCTCCAACAAAAGAGAATCTAACCATCTCCCCTTGACATTCAACAGCATTACCATTGCTGAATCCCCCTCTATCAACATCCTAGGGGCTACCATTGACCAGAAACTGAACTGGAGTAGCCATATAAATACCGTGGCTACAAGAGCACGCCAGAGGCTAGGAATCCTGAGGCAAGTAACTCACCCCCTGACTCCCCAAAGCCTGTCCACCATCTCCAAGGCATAAGTCAGGAGTGTGATGGAATACTCTCCACTTGCCTGGATGGGTGCAGCTCGAACAACACTCAAGAAGCTCGACACCATCCAGGACAAAGCAGCCTGCTTGATTGGAACCCCATCTACAAACGTTCACTCCCTCCACCACCGACGCACAGTGGCAGCAGTGTGTACCATCTACAAGATGCACTGCAGCAATGCAACAAGGCTCCTTCGACAGCACCTTCCAAACCCGCGACCTCTGCCTACTAGAAGGATAAAGGCAGCAAATACCTGGGAACACCACCACCTGCAATTTCCCCTCCAAGTCACACATCATCTTGACTTGGAACTATATCGCCGTTCCTTCACTGCCGCTGCATCAAAATCCTGAAACTGCCTTCCGAACAGCACTGTGGGTATACCAACCTCAAATGGACTGCAGCGGTTCAAGAAGGCAGCTCACCACCACTTTCTCAAGGGCAATTAGGGATGGGCAATAAATGTTGGCCTGGCCAGTGTCGTCCACATCTCATGAATGAATTAAAAAAAGCTTTCTGTTGGGCTGTGGATATTTTTGTGAGTCAGTTGCAGGTCAGCCTGCCAAGAAAAAGGATGCCATCTGATCTTTTCTACCGTTCTCCGAGAAACCCTTGGAATCCAGTGTGATAACTGAAACTCCTGATGTTGCATTTCTTATGGAAGGCATTCCAAATTAATCTTCCACGTCGCCTGTCGGGAAATGCTGCGAAAGGTCCCAGTGACAGCCGTCAACACATTTGTGGGACGCCAGAAAACAGACAACTGTTATCATTTCACATTTTCTCATATTCCTTCGACAATTAACAAGTACTTGGCCAAATTATTTTATTGCCTTTATTGTGTATGTGTGTGATGCGCTATTATTGGAAAGGAACTTTCATATTTCAATCAGTGTGTTACTGCTTTTCATCTTGACTGACCAAGTGGTGTTTTATAACAAATTAATAATTTTGTTGCTTATTATAGAAACCTGGTTGGTGGATTTTATTCTTAAATAAAAGAAGAGGATATAATTCGTTGTTTTGGTAACTGGATAAACACTGAAATACATTTTGCGACCCATGGAGGAGTGGTACTAGAGAAAGACAGTGAACCCGTCCAGCCTCAGTCGTAACAACATGGTGGAGACAACAATGGAAGAATATGTTGATGGTGTGAGACAAAGAGAGATGTGATGAGGCTCACGTATGGTATGCTCATTCGCATGTGCTAGATGGGCTTAGTGACCTCTTTCATTGCTGTAAATTGTATGCAACCTCGCGTCAACATGTGCACAGCTTATGACCAGTCCATTTTTTTTCAAAAGGGTTTTCTATCGAAAATCATAACCACAGAAGATGGGATGAAGGATATTTACGAGTTTTCAAATTGTAAACTTTTATTCTCACCTGTGAATCGGGGGAAACATACTGAGCAATGTTTCTTAGTTGAACCAGAAGTATTCGCGATTTCACAGACACACTGAACATCAACCTTTATTCAAAGGTTCGATGGCAGGAATCTAGACCAATGAGATAGAAGATATCACAGGAGTACCATGCATTGTCTTTTGGTAATTTAGTACCATCGACCTAAATGCCGAATTAAACAACTATGGACAGAACCACCGGTCCCATTTGTTCGGAAACGTTTCAGGTAATTGTTCTGTTCTTGCCATTTGTATCTTCACTGTGCTGATCATTTGCTTATTTCCATGTCCCATTACCATGCATATTGCTTGCATTATCATCCCTTCTATCTTTTAATAACTCCTGCCCGCCATGCAATCACAGATTTTCCCGTTCTGGAATAGAGTGCATTGCTTCGATTTCCCACTTTTCTTCTTTTCTGGTCCCCCTCCCATGCCATATGCCTCATATTATTCCTCCCCTCTCTGGTACTCTGCCCTCCCAAATCTGCACTCCAATCCTTCATCAGTCCCTGATCTTCTTATTCCCCTGCTGGCATTCCAGGCTTGCCTCTCTCTTGGATACGCCGACAGGTCCGTCTGCGATTCTCTTGACATCCCCAACCGCCGCTCCACTCTTTCAGCGACTTCCCCCCCGGGGATAATCTTACCAATATCATTCCCATCCCACTAAACCCTCTAAAAGTTGTCGATGTGGACACTTTCAGTTGGTAGGCTTTCATCGTCCATCTCTGTTCATCCCTCCAAAAAGTCCTAGCAATTGTTAACAAGATTCTATTCATCTACACGTTGATTCTGGATGATTGCATCGACGTCAAGGCCGTGACTAAAATATTGTACATGTGCAATGATACATTTCCTCTTAACAAGGACGGGCAAAACCTACTTGCTACCTGTCCCACCTAGAATTCCATGGCGGAAGTGTGGCCCCTGATCACCAAATCTCATCTTGGTTTCCCCATTAGCTCCTGGAATCGGCTCCCCCCTTGAGCATCTCGCCTTGTTTCACCCCCTTCATCTCTATCTAACTCAGCCTTGAATAAATTCAATGATGCAGCTCGCACTGCTTTCTGGGAGGAAATTTCCACAAACTAACAGAACTTTGAGAGCAGATTCTCCTCGATCCGTTTAAAAAGGGAGGCCTCTTATTTTTAAACTGTATCCCACAGCTCTAGTCTCCCCTACAAGAGGATACATCCTCCCGGTATCCGGACGATAAACCCCCCTCAGGATCTTGTTTATTTCAACTAGATCACCTCTTATTCTTTGAAACTCAAATGGGTTTAGGTCCAAACAGTTCAACCTTTATTCAAAAGATAAGCCCATGATCCCCGGAATTAGTCGAGTTAGCCTTCTCTGAATTGCTTCTAACGCAATTAAAACATTTTTCAAATAAAGAGGCCGATACTATGCACAGTACTCTGGATGTGGTCTCACCAACGTGCTGTATAGCTGCAGTAAAACTTACATACTTTGATATTCGTTTGCCCTTGCAATAAACGCCAACTTTCCATTTGCTTTCTTAATCACTTGCTGTACCTGCATAATAACCTTTGATCATTCATGCACCAAAACACCCAGATCTCTTTGTACTCCCGAGTTCTGAAATCTCTCTCCATTCAAATAGTAATTCTTCCTGCTAATGGACATGTTCACATTTTCCCACATTATACTCCATCTATCAAACTTTTGACCACTCTTTCTACCGATCCATACTTCTGTCTGCAAAGTATTTTTGTTCCTATCTTGACGCCATTGGCAAATGTAGGGACCAAACATTTGATCCCTTAATCCAAGTCATTGATATAAATTGCAAATAGTTGTGGGCACCGCATTGATCACTGTGGGAAACCCAGTAGTAACAGCTTGTCAACCCGGAAGAAAATCAATTTGTCCCTTCTCTCTGCTTCCTGTTAGCTAACTAGTCCTTTATCAATAATAATATTTTAATCCCTACACCATGTACTCCTATATTGTGTGGTAAAGTTTGATAAGACACCTTATCAAATGCATTTTGGAAATCTAAGCACATCATATCAACAGGTTTCCCTTGTTCCATCTTGCTGGTTCCTTTCCCGAAGAATTCCAACAAATTAGGTAAACATGATTTCCCTTTCACAAAGCTCTGATGCCCAGGTCTGATCTCATTATGATTTTCTACGTATTTGCTGTAACCTGCTTAATAACGGATCCGAGTAATTTCTCGATGACAGATGTTAGTCTAACTGACCTCTCGTTTCCTGTTTTCTGTCTCCATCCTATATTGAATAAAGGAGCTGCATTTGCTATTTTTCAGTCCGCTGGGATCCTTCCATGAAATTTGGAAGGTTATAAACGAGGCCTTGATATTCTCGCAGAAAATTATTTTAAGACAACAGGAGGCAGGCCACCTGGTCCCAGGGTCTTGTCAACATTTAGGCCTAATAGATTTCCCAGAAGCTTTTCCATGATGATGGTGCTTGCTCTATGCTCTGCACTTCCTTTGTCCTCTTGTCTTTGAAGAATATTCGGTGTGTTTTCTAAGTCTTCTCCACTGAAAGCTGACACAAAACACCTGTTCAACGCATCCATCATTACTTTATTTCTATTGTCAATTCCCCAGACCCCCGTCTGGATGACCAACAGCAGCTGCAGTTACTACTTACTTGTCGAAAATCATTCTACCTGTTTTTACATTGCCAGTCATTTTTCTCTCACAATGCACTTTCTCTCTGTTTATATTGTTACTCTTTGATGATTCTTAAAATCTGTCCAATCTGATGAGCTGCCACTAATCTTTGCAGATTTGTACAGTGTTTCTTTCAATTTGGTATATCCTTAACTTATTTATTTAGCCAAAGGTAATGCAACCTTCCCAACTAATCTTTCTTTCTCACTGGGATAATTTTTCTTTCTGATCTCATCAGCTGCATCTGTCACATTGGTTCGTTCTCCTATCCCACAGGACCAGGACCCCATATCAGTCCTAACCTAAAAGCGTTTGCTTCCATCTCGATAACATTGGCCTTGGGAGGTTTTACAAAAGTATTGACGTTATATGAAAGAAAGTTGCTATCATTATTTCCAACCTCACCTTCTCCTGGCTCTGTATTTGCTTAGAAGCCTTTACTGCTCTAACTCATGTCAGTGCTAATGAAAAGCCAACGGCCTGAGATATAAAATTTGCTTCTCTCTCCACAGCTAATGCCTGACTTTCAGAATATTGCCATCATTTTCTGTTTTATTTTACAATAAGTGCCGGGCTCAGAGGATTAGCCGAATATGTAGTTTGTATCTCCACAAATGGAACGGTCAGCAGCCAAATAATGTAATTCTGTCTACCTCGTTTTTATCCATTAAGACACTCTTTATAACCTACTTCTTTTTCCAACATTTTGTCTCCTGACCTAATATCTCCCTATATTTCTTGCTGTCATACGTTGTTTTATAATCTCCCTGTGAAGCGACTTGGGCAGTGTTATTACTTTAAATAACTTTATAAAGGCACACTTTAGTTGGATTGTAGGGTGAGTGTCTCGCATCATCTCCTCAAAATACAAAACCACACGTCAGTGGATGATGTTTAACTCCAAAAATGGAATGTTGGAGCAGAGAAAATGGCCATTTGGCCAATGTAACTGTATAAGCCCTTTGCAAGAGCTGTCCAATTAGTCCGACTCTCTTCCCCTTTCACCATAGCCCTGTGAATGTCATGTGTGCATCCAGTTCCTTTTTCAAAGATACCATTGAACCTGCTTCTACCTCCCTTCCACACAGGACATTCCAAATGTTAATAGCTCACATAAAATATTCTATTCGTGGATGTGCAATCTCCCTTCTCGTTTGCAAGCATCATAAGTCAATTTCCTCTGGTTACTGATCTCTGGTCATTGGAAATAGTATCTTCCTATTTATACAGTCACAAGGACATACATTCATTAGGAAAAGGAGAAGAAGCAGACCATCCGACCCCTGGAGGATGCTGCACCATTCAAAATGATCATAGATGATCCTCGATTCACCTTCACCTTCCCCCCGCTCCGTTGTCCATTGCTTCCCTGAGAGACCAAAAAAATGTATATCCCAGCCTTAAATATATTCAACGATGGAGAAACTACTTTATACTGGGGTAGAGCATTCCAAAAATGCACAAATGTTTGAGTGAAGAAATACCTCCTCATCTCAATTCTGAATGATAGGCCTCTTTTCCTGAGACAGTGCCCTCGTGATGTAGATTCCACAGCCAGAGGAAGCAACTTCTTTGTCTGCCCTGTCGAGTACATTCACAATCAAAAGCACCCATATTCTGAACAGTTCTACTACTTATTCCCTTAACCTTCTCAGCTCTAAGGAGCACAGAACGAGTTTTCTGGTCTTCCTACGTAGATGAAGGCATTTAAGTGGTCATTGGATAGACATATGCATGAAAATGGAATGGTGTAGGTCAGATGTTTTCACAGGTCGGCGCAACATCGAGGGCCGAAGGGCCTGTACTGCGCTGTAATGTTCTAATGTTCTAATGTTCTAATGAAGTACTTATACCTCGCAGCAATGCAATGCAATCCTCTGCACGGTCTTCCAGGCCATGAATTCCTTTCTATAGTATGGTCCCACGAAAGTGACACAACAGTCCAGCTGATGCTGAAGCAGAAACTCCTCAATATTTGCATTTCTACAGTCTGTCTCTATTTTGAAGCGAGCCAACCATCGGATTATGTTTTCATAACATAACTACAGCACAGAAGGAGGCCATTCGACCCATAGAGTTTTTGTTGTCTCCCTTCAAGAGCACCTCAGCTCGTGCCACTGCTCTGCCCTTTCTCAGTAGTTCTGTATTTTTTCCTCTTCAGGTTCTTCTCCAATTCTGTTTAGATTGAATCTGCCTCCACCAACTACTCAGGATCGCATTCCTGATTCTAAATACTCGCTACATTAAAAAAAATCTTTTGTTTATGTCGCCATTCGTTCTTTTGCTCTTGACCACATATCGGTATCCTCTGGTTCTCGACTCTTCCATCCATGGGAAGTGTTTTTCTCTATCTACACTGTCTAGAACTCTTCATGTTTTTCAACAGCTGTATCAAATTTCTTCTCAACTTTCTCTACTCTAAGGTGAACCACCACAGTTCCTCAATTCTATCCAAGTGACTGAAGTAAAGGTATGGGAAAGAAACCCGACCCCAGTTCGAATGCCGGAGAGAGAAGCCCAGCATGACCCGGCCCTAACCCGACATGTGTCGTCGTATCCCGTCGGGGTTGGGTCTGACAGCAGGCCTTTACATCAGTGCATGGGTAAAGGCCTACTACCCGACCGGATCCCGAGGGGTCATGGCGACATATGTCGGGTTCAGGACAGGTATGGCCGGACTTCCCTCTCTGGCATTCGAACTGGGGTCGGGTTTCCTTCCCACACCTTTACTTCAGTCACTTGGATAGAATGGAGGAACTGTGGTGGTCGCGCATTCAGGCTCGGTCATATTCCCTTTGCCCACCTTTAGACTGAAGTCCCCCATCACTGTAATAATTCCAGTAATTTTTTATTACATCCTCTTTAAATTCTTCACAACATTCTGGACACAATACTCCAGTTGAAGCCCAGGCCGTGTCTTACAAAGGTTCACCAAAGCTTCCTTGATTTTATACATTATGCTTTTATTCGTAAGGACTAGGATATTTTATACATCTGTAGTTAATTTCTTAACCTACAGTACCACCTTCAACAATTTGTGCACATATACCACAGATCTGAACACCCTGTTGAATTGCCCCTTTATTTTATATTGCCTGTCCTCGTTCTTCATAAGAAAATGTGTTAAATAACACTTCTCTGCATTAAATTGATTCTTCTATCTTTCTGCCCAGTCCAGCAGCCTATTTCTATTCTCCTAAAGTAAATCAATATCGTCCTCACAGTTCACAATATTTCTGAGTGTTTGGGCAAGTGCAAATGTTGAAATTGTGCCCTGCACACCCATGTATGGGTCATTATTATTTTTGAATGCAGTCAGTGGTCATCGTAGCGACCTATGGGGATCGCAACTGTATATCATCCTCCAGTTCGAAACACAACGGTTCACCTTGACACTTTGTTTCCTATCGCTCAGCTAACATGGTATCCATATGCGTCCACTGTATATTTATCCTATGGAATGAACGTACTGGCGAACTTATTATGTGGCACTTTATAAAACGTCTTTTGGAGGTCCAGGTACATAACATCAACCACATTATTCTGATCAACCTGCGCCATCAGCTCATCAAAAAGAAAACAATCATGTTAGTTAAGCACAATTTGCCTTTAAAAAAATCCATGCTATAGTTCCCTGAATAAGCCACACCTGTTCAAGTGGCTGTTATTTTTTTACTAGGATTTGTCATTCCGAAAATCTTTCCCACACCAAAGTTAACCTGGCGGGCCTGTAGTTGGGTTTATTGTTGCACATTTTTGGGGGAATCAGTGCAAAATCTGCAATTCTTCATCCCCTGACACCTCATCTCTATCTCTGGAGGATTGAAAGATTATTGCCAGTGCCTGTGCAATTTTCACCCTTACTTCCCACAGTATCTTCGATGCATTCCCTCCGGTCCTGGTGACTGCCACTTTAAGCACAGTCAGCCAATCTAATATATTGCCTTTATCAATGTTTAGCCCATCTAGCAACTCACCTACCCTGCTTTTTTACGGTGACTTTGGCAGCATCTTCTTCCTTGGTAAAGACAGATGCAAAGTGTTCATTTACTATCTGAGCAATGTTCTCTGCCAGCATGATCCGATCCACTTGTTGCTCCTTACTCAGCTGCACCCCTCCGCTTACTAACCTTTTTATTATGTATATGTCAATTGCTTCACATACTTTCGCTTTGCCTCTTGTATTTCCCTATACATTTCCCCTCTAAACCTTCTATAATCAGCCTTCTTCTTTCAACTGCATAAATATCACACCCACCCGATTACAGCTTACTCTTATTCTCTATCTGTTTCGTTACCCAGGAGTTTTTATTCCCCATTATCTCAACTTTATCCTCGTTTGAATGTCACTTGACATTTCTCGACCCAACTCCCCTTTAAATGGAGCTACTTGCTCTGTTAATTCTGACCTGCCTATCTCTGATTCTAATTAGGATCATTCGCCTAGAAACACTTCCGAAACTCTTCCCCTCTTTGCCTTTTTCATAATTACCATCGCAGGCTATGTTAGGACAAATAATATCCCCCTCTAGACTACCTTATAGTTTTTTTTTCAACTCTGTAATTTCCCTGCAAAGTTACTCGTCTCTATCTTTCCATCTATTGGGTCGTCTAATGGATACACGTTGCAGTGTAATATTACCTGCATTGTTTTTATTTTTTTTTAACTCTAAAAATATAAACCAGTGGAATAAAATAGCAATAATCGCTTCCACTCCATGAGCAATTTGGTAAGCTTCTCCTGTCGGCGTCATGATTTTGCGTATGTGAACATGCACATTTGTTTCATGAGGCTTTCTCCATCTCTCCCTCCGTCTCACTTTCTCTCTATACAGCCCTCACTTCGTATCCCTCTCCGTCCCTTTCTGTCTCTCTCTTTCCCTCCTTCTCTCTTTCTGTCTGTCTCTCTCCCTCCCTCGCTCTGTCTCTCTACCCTTCCCTCACTTCGTCTCCCACTCCCCCTTCTCTCCCTCTCTCTCTGTCTCTCTCTCCCCCTCTCTATCTCTCTCTCTCTCCCTTCCTCTCCCGCTACCTTTATGCCTCCCTCACTACGGCTCCCTCTCTCTCGTCTCTCTCTCCATCCCTCTCTCTATTTCTGTCACTCTCTCACTCCATGCCTCTCTGTCTCCCTTACTCTGTCTTCGTCTCTCTTTGTATCCATCTCTTCTCCCTCTCTGACCTCTATATCTCTCACACCTTCTCTCTGCCTCGAAAAGCCTCCCTCACTTCGTCTCCCTCTCCCTCCCTCTCTGTTTCTCTCAGTCCCTCCCTCTCTCTGTCTGTTTCTCTGTCACTCCATGTCTCCCTCTCTTACTCTTCTGTCTTCCTTGCTCTGTCTCTGTCTCCCTCTGTCTCCATCTTTCCTCCCTCTATGCCCTCTCTCTGTCTTCCAACCTATCTCTGTTTCTCTCTCACTCCATGCATCTCTCAGTCTCCCTCTCTTACTATTCTGTTTCCCAGGCTCTGTCCCTGTCTCTTTCCCTCTATCTCTGTCTCTCCCTGTCTCCCTGTCTTCTCCCTCCCAGTCTCTCTGTCTCTCTCTCCCACCATCACTCTGTATCTCTTTGCTTCTTTCGCTCTCTCTATCTCTCTCCCACCCTATCTCTGTCTCTCTATGCCTCCCTTTCCCTGTCGCTCACTCTTTGTTCTCTCTGTTTCCCTTTCTCTCAGTCCTTCTCCCGTTCTCTCTCTCTCTCTCCCGACCTCTATCTGCCTCTCTGTGCTTTCATCACTTTTCCTCCCTCTCTCTCCCTCTCTGTCTCTATCTTTCCCTCCCTGAAGAAACATTTTAACACATCAGGTATGTTATCAGTTTGCAACTCTCTTCCGCAAATGTTCTGTGACTCCCTCTTTGTCTCTCTTTCTTTATGTCCCACTCACTCTTTCCCCTCTCTCAGAACATCTGTGGAAATCTCCAAATATCTGTCAGCCATTTTAGGTTTGTTCGTGGTGGACATTTTATGTTGCCATAGCACTGGGACTTTTATTTCAGAGACTGACTTTTCACTAATTTGAGGTTAGTGCGTTAAACGTGACAGAGACACAGGTATGGAGACACTGAGACACACAGTACTAGACAGGAGTGAATCATTCACTGGTAGCCATTGTGTACTGTACAATTACAGGAGCTGACACTGTATTAAAGTCATGGATCTTGTGATTATTAATTAAGTTTCACCCTCTGTGAAGTTTCTGATCTAACTGGTGAGATTTTGGTTCATGATTAAATTGTTCATGAATTTCAATGAAGGTTATAACTGCATTTCTTTAAGTCCACACTGGTCCCCACATTTTTTCTCTTCGGAGAATGTGAGCTCCCACTCAATTGCTGATATGGCGCTTGAGTGTGAAAAGCAGATGGTAAGGAACCGATCTGTACAGATTTTCATTCACATCTTCATTCAAGTGTTTCAAATGAACATGATGGGTTTCTGCACTATCTCGAACTGTGTCAATGCACTTCACCAGAGGCTGGACGGTTACAGTTCAGTTCTGTTATAATGAGGAGAGCTGAAACACTGTATCATGAGATTAGTACCTGCCTTCATTTCTCAGGATGGATGTGATAGTGTTGGAGGAAGATTGTAGAGCTCAAATATTTATTACCAGCTTTAATTAGGGTCAATACGGGAAAGACATGGCACATCCCTGTGTATATTGACTACAGCAAAGCAATGATTAATACAGGATGGGCCGCCTATTTGTGATTTTGCTGTGTTGTTGTGTTTTGCTGTCCTGCTCATGATTTTTGAGTGTTTTATGTTGACACTAAGTGGTGAAAGGACTCTTCCCAACATTGGATGGCTAACCACGATGACAGAAATGGTCCTTACCAAACACAAATCTGTTTCTGTGTTGTACTGAGTGTGGATTCTATCTCAGCTGCTTTAACCTATCATCATTGTCTAATATCCAAAGGTTGTCGTTTAAGACCTTGCAATGTTCTCATCAGTATCTCACTCACTGTTGTACAGAACTTAGTGCTGTGGCTTTAATTGTGGTGACCGCCTCATTTCCTCCCAGCCTCTGTATCCACTCCCATTCAAAATTTCCTGGTTTGATCTTCTGTGATCTGGAGAAAAAGACTCAGTTGTGTTTTATTCCATCTCTCATGTATCAAAGCAGTTCCCACTAGGACATGGACAGAATCGCTTTAACACTGCTGTTTGGTGAGTGGTGAAACGATTTGATAGAAAAGCGACTGGATTTAGGATCTGTGAGGTGGCTGAGTGAGCAGATGGCAGTGGGAGAGTAGGAATAAGGTTTCCAACCTCCAGCAGCTCAGTGAATGAACTCAACTACTAGTTTGGCGTGTAGCACTGGAGATGGGAACGCTATTTTAGCAGATGCTTGACTGTGCTGAGCTCTCAGTGAGTAATGGCGAGGGAGTGAGATTGGGTTCAGTTTTCAGAAGAGTTGGGTGATTGAGGTCAGCGCAAGAAGCAGATAGATTGCCCGCTGCTCATTGTCACCATCTGACCCTGTTGAAAAGTGTTGACCACTGGATGTCAGCTGAGGAAACTGTCAGGGGCCATGTTAACACCTTCTGTAGTCAGACCGTTCATGGACAAACAGTGTCTGAGCTCCAACACTGAACGTGTCTATTCGACCCAAGACAAGGCAGAGATACACTGCCATTATAAGTGTCTTCCAGGGGAATTCGCCTCGGTCATATTTGGAAAATGAATGGGAAGGAACAATGGAAGTAAAACAGTTTTATTTGTGTCGGATTATTTTGGATGATGCACGATTTAAGTTGATGAGGTTTGAGGTTTCCCAGAGGCATTAAGTTGAGGTAAATATTGTTCTATCGGTGATTGTAGAAGATGGGATTGGTACCACAGGTGAAATACTTCACTTACTTTGGCACTCTATAGAATGTGGGTTTGTTATCTTTGGAACAGAGGAGGCTAAGAGAGACCTGACAGAGGAATTCACAATTATTAGGTCGTTTGATAGAGAAAGCAGTTAGAAACTGCTTCCAATCACAAGTGGGTCAGTAACCAATGGTAAACGATTTAATGGAAAAGAACTAGAGGGGAAATTAGAAGAATCGTTCTCACACTGAGGGTTAGTGTGATCTGGAATGCAGTGACTAAAGGAATGGCGGAAGCTGATTCCATCAGGACCTTGAAAAGGCAACTGGACTGAACGTGAAGAGAACTGATTTTGTAGTGTTAATGCGGATAAAACTGGAAGGTGGGAGGATATTGGACAGTTGTTTCAAGGAGATAGCATGGGCACGATGGGTGAATGGCCGGCTTCAGTGCTGTAAGATTCTATAAATCTATTCTATACATAAATGCAGCATGCAATGTTCGATATTAACTATGAAAATATACACAGTCAGTGGATATGCCAGTAAATATAGATTGAGTTATTTTGCACTGTGACACTGCCCCTTCTGCGAAAGGCTAAATTCCTCTTTCTTTGAACTGAATCTCTGACAAGTGGAAACCACAGCCATTCTTTATAACACCTAACTGCTGTTGTTCTTCTCTTCAATGCTGACCATTTTCAGTTTGTTGGCTTATTTTTCATTCCATATTCCATCTTGCATCCTAATTTCTGGCGTTTGTGAGAGTTTCTGCTCATTGTCTGCAACAACTAAACCATTCTGGTGAATAATTGAGGCGGATTTCAGATCGAGGAATTTATATAAATCCCACTTCCCTATTCACCCTGCTGGATTTGAGCATTTCACTGAGACATCGATCTTCAGAGTGGGGTAGGACTAATGTCCTTCACTAAACTCAATGATGTAGCTGCCTTTGTGTTCACAATTTATCTTAATCTCCTCAGGTACTGCCATCCATCTTTAAATCTGCAGTGTGATTTGCTTGCATTATCTAATCTCTTTGCAGGCTTTCCCAAAATCAGTCTCCTTCTTTATTGTTTATAATCCATTAGGTGGGATGTTAAATATAACTAGCTATTTTAAATTACTTGAATGCATTACTATTAGTAAATGATAGCCCGGGAGTAAGCTCTAATATTTGTCCTCTAATTGTGTTGACCACTGTCTGCCATCCTCCAGTCTCAAAAACAAACATGTACCACGATTGCTTGTTTTCTGTCCTTAAGCCATTTTTAAAAAAATCCCAGTTACCTTAATGTATTAGTTTCAATTTTGTTAATCAGCCTTTTATGTAGCAATTGACGAACCTTATCGCTAAATCTATATTCACAACATCCATTGCATTCCCCTCATCAATCTTCTCTCTTAATTCATCAAGAATTGCAATTATATTTGCCAAGGACGAACATACTTTTCCATCCCCTGCTGGCTCTCCTTAATTAACTCAGTCTTCTGCAAGTGCCTGCTAATTGTCTCCAGATAACTTTTCTAAATCTTACCCACACTAATGGTAAAATAACCAACTTCTCGTTAATCGGAATGACCTATTACCACCGGGACGGGAGGATTAAACTGTTCATTCTAGTTCCACTTCCCCACAGGTCACATCATATATTTAAAATGTTCCCACATAATTATAACAGAGGAGTTGGACATGGAAGCAGGAATCTGGAGCAGTTGATAGTGAGGAATGGTGGAATTTGCAGTGAACTGAAAGAAAGTAGTCAGGAGTTGGCACAGTTCTAATTTTATCAGAACCACTGTATTATAAACAGGTAAGTATCGGCAGTGAAATAGCAGAGGGAGGGAATGTTTTGTTTTATTCTTTCATGTGATGTAAATTCCGCTGATCGCCTGCTGGGCCGTTTCAGATGTCAGTTAAGAGTCCGCCACATCACTCTGGGTCTGTTGCGATATGTCGGTTAGACCAGGTAAGCATGGCAGATTTCCAATCCTGCAATGAATTAGCGAGCCACGTGTTTTTATTTACAACAATCAATGATAGTTTCATGGCACCACTGAAGAAACCAGCTTTCAATTGCAGACATGTGTTAATTAATTGAATGAATTCCAGCAACTGCCATGATGGGATTTGTTCCCCAGTCACTAGGTGATTAGGTTGGGCCTCTGGAATACTTGTCCAGTGTTATTATCACTATGCAACTGCCTCCCCAATTAACCTGAACAGTGTCTGCCCCCTAATATCACCCACAGCAGCGTCTAGGCTGTAAGACTGAACGTCGTGGCGAATTAGAGACTCAAAAGTCTACATTTTAACTGGGGTAAGAAAAACAAGAAAGGAGTGAAACAGAATTGTTTTTGTCCCTGGATTCAGTGTCCACTGCAGACAGGTCTGTTACATTTACGATAGAAACGCCAAGAGTGAACAAGGTCAAGGCAGTAATATGGAAAATGTAAATGACACCACTCACCATTGCAGCATCCGTCTAGTATGAGTGAAGATTTCTGGTTTAATCCCGAGAGAGGTCTTACAAAGAAAATGTCACTGACATTGAAATGATTGTATTCTATCCACTGCATTATTTACATCAGAGTCAAAGCTACTGATGCAATGTGTTTGTTCAGGTGAGTGCAACTAATAGCAATGATCAGGAGTATAACCATGCCAGTGAAGATTTATCCCCTGCTTAAATCAGAACACATTGGAATGCATCAGCTCAGAATGCCTGCTGGAGCTGTGGATTCCAGGCTACCTGAAGTCTTTGCTTCTCTCAGAAATGGGTTATCCAGTAATCTTTCAGATAGAATGCATTTACTGCCCTGCACTTGCAACAACTGGAGTTCCTCGTGAGCCAGTATCTCATCTGTCAATGGTGAAAATCGGTGTTAACTGTGCTGCGGTACACAGTAGTATTTCTTACTCTGTGTGTTACACAGCCGCCTGTTCTTTTCCAGCAATTTTCTGATCGAATCTCCTCATTGTCCAGTCTTTCAATATTGCAGCAGCTGTATTACGTCTTTAATCGCATTGTTTTATGTAACCGTGGTATTGTTACTGGGATATTCTATGTATTGAATGTATTTGAATGAAGTGTCTCGATCAGGATCAAGGATCAGACAATCAGGTGCTTTTTACAGTTTCATGATGTGGATCTAACCGGTCCTGGAATAATTGTAGGATTTTATTTTCAGTGAGTGATAATGAGACAACTCACGGTCTCAGTGTTGCAAGGGGACAGAACAATGCCCTCCCAAGCCAATAACATGGCTCAATTTAACTGGGACATGAATGAATTTATTAGTTATCACTGTTACCAAACATTGTTTCATTCTGTGTATGTCTGACGTGGCTTCAGACGTCTTGCTGCTGAAGTGAGTTTGCTGCTGAAACGTTCACATCTCCTTCACTGCTTCATTGTAGAGCCTTCGCTCTCACTGGACTACATTGTAAAATATAAATTATTGGCGTGATGTTTTATTGGTTTACACTCTATCAGTTGGAACGAAGATTATTTCCATTTATCTGCAGATTTTCAGCTGCAGCACTGATGTTGGTATTTTTTAATTAGACAATCTCACATTCTAACGGTTTGCTTTATAATTCCAGGGGAAGGAATTTCAATGGTTGTGTTGTTTGTCTGGAAGAGGTTTTCGATCCTGTTTATTCCTTCCATTGTTGGTGAAATGAAGGGTGTAAGTGAACAGGTGGAGAGTTGGGGGCGCTGTAGATATATTAAAATATTCACAGAGCTTTCTCTATTGAACAAACTGACTTTGAGACTAGAATCATTGAACCTGGGGCAGGTGAAAAGAACACAGGCGCAGAATGGGAGGAATACATCCTGTGTGAAAAGTAGAATTAAGTAACAGTTTGCAGGGTGTGAGTGCTCCAGAGATATAGGGAGGGAGAAAAGGAACAAGAAGAACGAAACCGAGGGAAAGAGATAAGCAGAAGTAAAGAGAAAGTTAATAATTCACTATCACAAAGTGCTGGAATGTCCAGAGCAAGTAGTGGGAGAAACTGTGAGTTGAAGTTGTCTGTTGTCAGATTGTGTTCATTTTCTGTTGGACTTGATCCTCCGTTTTGATTTCTGTAAGGTCCTCATTTTTCTTTTGTAGAAATTACCTATTCGTTACTTAGTGACTGAATAAACAGAATAGAATCAGTTCTTCACTGATGGCAATTCATTATTTAAATACCGCAAATTAAAATCTCTGACAGCTGAATTCAATAAAGAGCGAGGCTGATATCAGAAATATATTTAAATTTATATTTATTTGCCTGTACAAACTAAATATATTGACTATATAGTAAAACCAATGAGCTGTTCTCCAACACCAATAGCTACAAGTATTATTGTTTAAATATATTGATTAAGTTGTGATACTGGCATCTATAGATTATATTTGTTCTAACACTCTGCTGCAGTCACTCCCTGTGAATCTTAGCCTCTCCCCTCACTTTATTGAGTCCTCCGTCTCCTCATCCATTGATTCAGTTTATCAATTTTCCCAAAACTTCTGCTCCTGTCTCCCCTCCTGCTCCAACATGTCCTTTTGCCTCTCTCCCTCCCAATACCTACACATTGGCTCCACCTCCATCTGACTCGTCCAACCTGTCAGGAATACAGGAACAGTGGACGATGAGGAGGCCATTCATCCCTTCAAGTCTGCTCCGCCATTCTAGATCATGGCTGATACTCAAACTCAGAGCTGCAGTTTTCAGCCTTTTTTCCATTTATTAACAGTCCATGTAGGTTCTCTGAACCCAGAGCAACAAATCCGTTACATGTACTGCTCTTCCCAAACCTTCCTGGCCAACAAGCTGGAGTCAAATTCCCAATTGACCCATTGGATTCCATCTCTGTAAAACCCCTTTTCATTTCCCAACTGACATTGCATCCTCACTCATTACTTCCAGTAGACCCAGTGCTGACTTTAATCACTTTCTGCATCAATTTCCCAATTTATTATTAATAATTGTGATTCAAACATTTCACTGTGGAAAAGCACTGCCCAGGTCAATGAATCAGTTTTCACTGTTCGATGCAGCAACAACGCTGCGAATTTCAGCCTGGACCCTTTCAAACTGCTGCTTTGCCTCCAGGTCTGATCAGTAATTTCGCTGCTTCCTTTTCTCCCTCTTCCAGTTAACTTGGCGGCGATTGTGATCCTGTCACGAGTAAAGTGCGGTTTCTCCAAATGTATCACTGTCTACCTGGTGGCAATGGCAGTGGTTGATCTCCTAGTCTTTACCACTGATCACATTTTGTATTGGAGTGTTTTCATTTATCTCCCAGTCATTCCTGAGAATTACTCCCGTGTGTTCTGTCATGACCGTTCTGTTTTCTGCAGCCACATTTTTTTTTCTGTCTCAAAGTCGCTTTCACCTTTGATCGATTTGTGGCCATTTGTTGTGACAAGCTGAAAGCAAAATAATGCAGCAGGTAAACGGCGGCTGTGGTTGGTGGAACAGTGAGTGTGCTGGGTTGTTTCGAGTCTGTCCCCTGGTACTTTACACAGGAACAATATTACATTATTGAAGTTGTTCCCATGGGTTGTGTTACTAAACCGAGCTTCATCACCTCCCCACATGGGGGAGCATTTGACTTGCTTGACAACATATTGTGTCCCGGTCTTTTTGATGTTGCTGCTCAATGTTCTGACTGTCAGACGGATTTTTATTCTCCAGTAAATTCCGCAGGTGCTTCCGGGGCTACAGCAATGGAGACAATCACAAGGACAATCGCTGAAAATCAATTATTTTCCTCTTCGCTATATTCCGCAGTTTTATGCTGTTTTGGGTGAGTCGGGTGATGTATCATATTTATAGGCGAATTTCCTATTCAATATTCAGTGTTATTCCTGCTACATGGACCCTCCCTATATCACAGATCACACATCACTGATGCTGAAGGTTCGCAGATACTCCACCATCACATGTATTTACGCAATGACCCAGACTAAATTCAGACTGGAGCTGAAGAAGGCGGTAAAATACCATCTCATGCTCATTGCTAAGTTCGTGAAATCGTGTAAAGATCTGAAGGGTTTCAAACAGTGGAACTAAATCCCATTTCATATTCCTTCCCTTACACTCCCCACAGGACAGAAAGTACATGTTATATTCACAGCACTGAACACTGAAATTATTTCAAATCTGATTATGAAATTATATTTTATTAATAATCTGACCTATTAAGGCCGAACTTGCCCTGCAGAAGATTCAAGAATTATTTCTCAAAAGGGCTTCATTGAAAAGCTCAGCTGGATTCAACAGAAACAACCCTGGACCCAGAGCAAAATGGAGAAAGCTGCAAATCACAGTAATTGTGAGACGGCGAGAGGGGCAGAACCTGCAGTGAGACAATCACACCAGCAGATTGAAATGGTGAGACGGGGCAGCAACTGCAGTAAGACAGGGACACCAACAGATTGAAATGGTCGGAAGCGAAAGTAACTACGGCAAATAGAAATTGCTGCAGCGCTTTTGGTGACTTAGAGAGATATTGCTGGAGCTACAGCATCAAGGCTGTTATGCGCAGAGCTAAGTCATTTCCAGAGTAGTGCTCCATTTTTGCTGGAACCGTACCCGTAGAATTTGGGATCGAAGGGGAACTGTGGCCGGATGAGACTGAGCGACATCGTCTTGGAAAATAGGATCTGGGGATCAACTTGAGGAGTTTCAGAGTTGTGAAGAACGTTGTGACTGCAATGGGTGCCATATATCCTGAGTAGCCTGCCCGGTAAATATGCTTCTGAAGGTGTGGAGCACAATTTGATCAGCCTCTTGAAGATGCCGAAGATCCAACACTGATGAAGAATGCACATGTCATTTACTCTCTATTATGACCTGTTGTCTTGCAAATTTGCTCTTTGTTTAGGTTTGTCTTTATCACAGAATCGTAGAATGATTACAACACAGAAGGAGGCCATTCAACCCTTCGAACCCGTGCTGGCTCTCTGCAAGGGACATTTAGATAGTCTCACTTCTCTGCGCTTTCCTCGAGGCCCTACATTTTATCCCCTTCAGGTGATAATCCAATTCCCTTTTAAAATCACGAGTGAATCTGCCTGCGCCAAACTTTGAGGCAGTGCATTCCAGATCCTCATTGCATGACACAGTTTTACCAATATCGCCTTTAGCTCTTTTGCCAATCAGCTCAATTCAGTTTCCTCTGTCCCTTACGTCCATGGGAACAGTTTTTCCCGATCTGCTCTGTCCAGAGCCCTCATGATTTTGAACACCTCTATCAAATCATCGCTCAACCTTCCCTTCTCCACGAAAAACAATCCTAACTTCTCAAATCTCGCTCTCTGTAATTGAAGTTCCTCATCCCTTGAACCATTCTTGTGATTTTCTTTTCTGCACTCTCTGTAATGCCTTGACATTTTCTTTAAGTGTAGTGCACAGAATTGGCACAATACTTCCGTTGAGCTGAAACGGTGTTTGATAAAGGGTCATCACAACTTCCTTGCTTTCATACTCTATGCCTTTATTTATAATGACCAGGATCCCGTCCGCTTTATTAGCGACTTTCTCAACCTGCCCTGTCGCTGTCAATGGTGTTTACACATATACACCCTGGTCCCTCTGCTCCTGCATACTCGTTAGAATTGTACCCTTTATTTTAGACTGCCTCTTCTCGCTCTTCCTACCAAAATGAATCACTTCGTACTTCTTTTCATTAATATACATCTATCATGTGCCCGTCCATTCCACCAGATTATCTATGCCCTCGTGAATTCTCCTCATAACAGTTCACGGGATTTTCAAGTTTTGTGTCATCTGAAAGTTTTGAAACTGCCCTGTACGCCCAAGTCTAAGTCACAAATATATATAAAAAAAAGCAGTGTTCTGAGTAGCGCTCCTGGGGAACCCCACTGTATACATTCCTCCAGGCCATAGAACAACCATTCGCCACAGCTCTTTTTCCTGTTACTCAGCCAACTTCGTAACCATACTCTCACTGGCCCTTTTTATTCCATGGGCTACAGCTTTGCAGACTTGTGTTTCATGTGACACTTTATCAAACAGATTTTGGAAGCCCATATACTCTCATGAAGCACATTACTGCTGACTATCCAAAAGTGGAAGAGTCTATAAGACTTCAAATTGAAAACTAATTCTTCACATGGTACATATTTACACTACAAATATCCATCTTTTCATTCTGTTTTCCTATTGTTCTCTGTTATTCTTTTGATATTAGGTTACAGTCTCTCGTTTTCTGTGTCTATCTCTCCTTACAATCTCTCCATTCCCTTATCCCCAGACACTTTACTGACTGCATTCTTCTGTGATCTTGTCTCTCTGTGCCCCTATTCATTACTTACTTGTCTCACAGGAACTAGACAGCAATGAGATAATGAATAGCATCATAGAATGGATCAGCACAGAAGGAGGCCATTCGTCCCATCGTGTCTGTTGGGGCTCTCTGTCAGAGAAACTCACCTGGTCGCACGCCCCTGCCTTTACCCCATAGACCTGCAATTTGGTTCTCCTCAGATACTCATCTAGTTGTCTTTTGAAGGGCTCGATTGAATCTGACTCCTCCACACACTAAGACAGTGCAGTCCAGATGTTAACCACTGTCAGTGTAAAAAAAACTTTTCCTTATGTCACCATTGACTCTTTCACCAATCACCTTAAATCGGTGTCCTCCGATTCTCAACCCCTCTGCAAATGGGAGCTTTTTCAGCCTCTATCTAATCTATCCAGAACCCACGTGATTTTGAACACCTCGATCAAATCTCTCAGTTTTTATTCTCCAAGGAAATCAGCCCCAGCTTCTCCAATCCATCCAGGTAACTGAAATCCCTGATCCCTGGAACTGTGCACGGGAATCGTTTCAGCACCCTCTCCAACGCCTTCATATCCTTCTTAAAGTGCGGTGCAGATAATCAATTTGAATGGTGTTGCTTGTGGGATAAGCCATGGCCAGGACAACGAAAATAAATTCCCTGCTTCTCTTATAAAGTATCGCCAACATAATGTTTTGAATCTCTTGCAGATGCAATTCAGGCCTGATTTGTGCCCAGTTGCTTTTTTTTCCCCTTTCTGGTGGTAAATAGGCAGGAAATTTCAGATCATCGTTGCGAAAGGTTGAAACTATACATAGATAGTGTCGTGTTCAATCGCAGTAACGCCAGTCACCTGAGGAATAAGATGCTCTATAAATAAAAAAAGGTTTGTTGCAGATTCCACAGTTCCTGAAGTTCAGTTGCACAAGACATCATATTGACAAATGCAGCTCATGAGAGGGACTGAACTTCCAGCAATCAGTCGCTGCCTTGATGTTAAGGTCAGTCTCTCTTCCCAGCTGCAGACAGGAGTGACTCGTTCCCTTTGGTCCGTTGTGTACTGAACATGCTCTGCTTCTTCACAGCCTGATACAGTACTGTATTCGGCCGATTAATGCAGCACATCAAACACTCCGAGAGCAGGTTCAGCACAGCTTAGGAACAGAGTACAGTTCCTTCAACATTCCCTCTCTGTCTTCCTCTTTCCATCTCTCCCTCCTGCTATCTCTGGCACTAGGAGAGAGGCAGAGGAAGAGAGGGTTAGATATGCAGACAGAGAGAGTGCTGTAGACTGGGACAAGGTTGGAGAGAGAGAAATTGATGGGATGGATTGAAAGGGAGAATGTAAGATGTATTAATTTGATATAATCCTTCACTGCTGTGTGCACAGACATACAAGAGGAAGTTATGGCGAGAGAAACATCAGGAGAGATCCGGAGGGAATATCCTCCATTTTAAACATCTATCAAGCTATTCCACTGTGGGAGCCATCACACCATCATGATATTGGTTGTGGAAATTTTGAAATCTATGTCTCCGCTCTGTGCTAAGGGAAACATGAACTTCCTAGTCATTCTGTCGAAGCCCCTCATAATTTTATACACCTCGACTCAATCTCCCATCAGCCTCCTCTGTTCCAAAGAAATCAACCCCAGCATGTACAATAATTCCTTTGGATTTCTATGCAATTTTTGAACTCCCTTCTGCAAATAGGAATTCATGCTGGTTTAATTGTTAATTTTTAAATCTGGGATTGATAGATTCTTGTTAACCAAAGGTATTAAGAGATCAGGGGAAAAGGTGGGGTACATGGTGTTAGTTAGATCACAGATCAGCCCTGATCTCACTGAATGCTGGAACAGGGTTGAGGGGTTAAATTTCCTCCTCCTCTTCCTATGTCCGATGTTAAATATCCTTCTTTCACTCTCAGTCAACCTGTCTGTCGGTGTCTCTCTATTTCTAAATGATGCTAAATTGGGGGAAGGCTAATTATAATAACATTAGGAAGGAACTAAAGATTTTAGATTGGGGGCGGCTGTTTGAGGGTCAATCAACATCTGACATGTGGGTGTCTTTCAAAAGTCAGTTGATTAGAATCCAGGACCAGCATGTTCCTGTGAGGAAGAAGGATAAGTTTGGCAAGTTTTGGGAACCTTGGAAAATGAGGGATATTGTGAGCCGAGTCAAAAAGAAAAATGAAGCATTCATAAGGGCTACAAAGCTGGGAACAGACGAAGCCCTTGAGGAATATAAAGACAGGAGGAAGGAACTTAAGCAAGGAGTCAGGAGGGATAAAAGGGGTCATGAAAAGTCGTTGGCAAACAGGATGAAGGAGAATCCCATGGCTTTTTATACGTATATAAAGAGCAAGAGGAAAGTCAGGGAAAGGGTTGGCCAACTCAAGGACAGAGGAGCCTGTGTGGAGCCAGAGGAAATGGGAGATGTACTGAATGAGTACTTTGCATCAGTATTCACCAAAGAGAAGGACTTGGTGGATGATGAGCCTAGAGAAGGGAGTGTAGATAGTCTGGGTCATCTCGTTATCAAAAGAGGAAGAGGTGTTAGGCGTCTTGCAAAGCATTATGGTAGATAAGTCCCCGGGGCCTGATGGGATCTACCCCAGAATACTGATGGAGGCAAGGTAATAAATTGCTGGGGCCTAGACAGAAATACTTGTATCCCCATTGGCTGCAAGTGAGGTCCCAGAGGACTGGAGAATAGCCAATTTTGTTCCATTGCTTAAGAGGGATCAGCGATACTGCGAGCGAGGGGGCAGCTGGGAAGGTAAGTTTCAGTTTAAGGTAACTTACCTTTTGTTTCCGCAGCTTCTCTTGAATCAGCGATAGTGTGAGTGAGGGGGCAGCTGGGAAGGTAAGTTTCATTGAGAAGTAACTTACCTTTTGTTTCGGCAGCTTCTTTTGGATCAGCGATAGTGCGAGCGAGGGAGAAGCTGGGAAGTTAAGTTTCAGTTTAAAGTAACTTACCTTTTGTTTCGGCAGCTTCTTTTGGATCAGCGATAGTGCGGGATAGGGGCAGCTGGGAAGGTAAGTTTCAGTTTAAAGTAACTTACCATTTGTTTCGGCAGCTTCTTTTGGATCAGCGACAGTGCGAGCGAGGGGGCTGCTGGGAAGGTAAGTTTCAGTTTAAGGTAACTTACCTTTTGTTTCGGCGGATAAGGGGACTGCTGGGTAAGTAAACTTATATATTCGGGCAGTAGCTAAACCCGAAACATAACACGTGTAGTGTCTCCCACCCATCCTCCTCTTCTAAACAAAAAAAAGGACTCTTGTGTGGAGGGTTTGGTACGGTAAGGTTTTCATTTTTCTTTAATCTCTGTTGTCAATTGAGCGTGGAGGGGATGGAAGCTAGTGCAGTTGCATGCTCCTCTTGCAGGATGTGGGAGGTAAGGGTCAACACGTGTGTCCCTGCTGACTTCACCTGTGAGAAGTGCACCCAACTCCAGCTCCTCGCAGACCACGTTAGGGAACTGGAGCTGGATGAACTTCGGATCATTCAGGATGCTGAGGGGGTGATAGAGAGCAGTTATAGGGAAGTAGTGACACCTAAGTTACAGGATAAAGGTAGCTGGGTGACCGTCAGAGGAGGGAAAGGGTATAGGCGCACAGTGCATGGATCCCCTGTGGTCGTTCCCCTCAATAATAAGTATACCATTTTGGATACGGTTGGGGGGAACGACCTACCAGGGGAAAGCCACAGTGGCCAGGTCTCTGGCACTGAGCCTGGCTCTGCGGCTCAGAAGGGAAGGGGGGAGAATAGGAGAGCGATAGTGATGGGAGATTCAATGGTTAGAGGAACAGACAGGAGATTCTGTGGTTACGAATGAGACTCCCGGATGGTATGTTGCCTCCCGGGTGCCAGAGTCAGGGATGTCTCGGATCAAGTCGACAGGATTCTTAAGGGAGAGGGGGAGCAGCCAGAGGTCGTGGTGCACATCGGTACTAATGACATAGCAAGGAAAAGGGATGAGGACCTGAAAAGCGAATATAGGGAGTTAGGTTGGAAACTAAAAGGCAGGACGAGCAGAGTAGCAATCTCAGGATTGATATCGGTGCCACTTGCTAGTGCCACAAGAAACAGGGAGCGAATGCAGCTGAACACGTGGCTACAGAGCTGGTGTAGGAGGGAGGGCTTCAGATATGTGGATCATTGGGCTACCTTATGGGGAAGGTGGTACCCGTACAAGAGGGACGGGTTGCATCTGAACTGGAGGGGCAGCAATATCCTGGGCGGGAGGTTTGCTAGAGCTGTTCGGGAGGGTTTAAACTAGTTTGGCAGGGGGATGGGAACCGGAGATACGGATCGGTGGATGGGGAAGCTGTTCAACAGGCAGATACCGAGTGCAGAGTGTCTGTGAGGAAGTTTAGATAATTGAAACGACAACGTTGCAACCAGTATGATGGGTTGAAGTGTGTCTATTCTAACGCAAGAAGTGTCAGGAATAAGGGTGAGGAACTTCGAGCATGGATCAGTACTTGGAGCTACGATGTTGTGGCCTCTACGGAGACTTGGATATCACAGGGGCAGGAATGGATGTTGGATGTTCCAGGGTTTAGATGTTTCAAAAGGAATAGTGGGGAGTTAAAAGAGGTGGGGGAGTGGCATTGCTAATCAGGGATAGCATCACAGCTGCAGAAATGGAGGTCGTCGAGGAGGGTTTGTCTACTGAGTCATTATGGGTGGAAGTCAGAAACAGGAAAGGAGCAGTCACTTTGTTGGGAGTTTTCTATAGACCCCCCAATAGCAACAGAGACACGAAGGAACAGATTGGGAGGCAGATTTTGGAAAGGTGCAGAAGTGACAGGTTTGCTGTCATGGGTGACTTCAACTTCCCTAATATTAATTAGAACCTCCTTAGTGCAAATAGTTTGGATGGAGCAGTTTTTGTCAGGTGTGTTCAGGAAGGTTTCCTGACTCAATATGTAGATAGGCCGACTAGAGGGGAGGCTATATTGGACTTGGTGCTTGGCAACAAAGCAGTCCAGGTGGCAGATCTCTCGGTGGGAGATCATTTCGGTGATAGTGATCACAACTCCCTGACCTTTACGATAGTCATGGAGAGGGACAGGAGCAGACGGGAAGGGAAAATATTTAATTGGGGGAGGGGGAATTACAATACTATTAGGTAGGTACTGTTGAGCATAAATTGGGAACATATGTTCTCAGGGAAATGCATGACCGAAATGTGGAGGTTGTTTCGGGAGCACTTGCGCCGACTGCTGGATAGGTTTGTCCCGATGAGGCACGGAAGGGATGGTAGGGTGAAGGAACCTTGGATGACAAAAGATGTGTAACAGCTCGTCAAGAGTAAGAAGGAAGCTTACTTAAGGTTGAGGAAGCCAGGATAAGACAGGGCTCTAGACGGTTACATGGTAACGAGGAAGGAACTGAAGAATGGACTTCGGAGAGCAAGAAGGGGACATGAAAAAGTATTGGCGGGTCGGATTAAGGAAAATCCCAATGCGTTCTACAATTTTGTGAGGAACAGGAGAATGGCCAGAGTGAGAGTAGGGCCGATCAGGCATTGTGGAGGGAACTTGTGTCTGGAGTCGGAGGAGGTAGGGGAGGTCCTAAATGAATACTTTGCTTCAGTATTCACTAGTGAGAGGGACCTGGTCGTTTGTGTGGACAGCGTGGAACAGGCTGATATGCTCGAACAGGTTGAGGTTAAGAGGGAGGATGTGCTGGAAATTATGAATGATATGAGGACAGATTAGTCCCCGGGGCCAGACGGGATATACCCAAGGATATTACGGGAAGTGAGGGAAGAGATTGCCGCGCCTTTGGCGATGATCTTTGCGTCCTCACTGTCCACTGGAGTAGTACCAGATGATTGGAGGGTGGCAAATGTTATTCCCTTGTTCAACAAAGGAAATAGGGATAACCCTGGGAATTATAGACCAGTCAGTCTTATGTCGGTAGTGGGCAAATTATTGGAGAGGATTCTGAGAGACAGGATTTATGATCATTTGGAAAAGCATAGTTTGATTAGATACAGTCAGCATGGCTTTGTGAGGGACAGGTCATGCCTCACAAGCCTTATTGAATTCTTTGAAGATGTGACAAAACACATTGATGAAGGAAGAGCAGTGGATGTGGTGTATATGGATTTTAGCTCGGCGTTTGATAAGGCTCCCCATGGTCGCATCATTCAGAAAGTAAGGAGGCATTGGATACAGGGAAAGTTGGCTGTCTGGATACAAAATTGTCTGGCCCACAGAAGATGGTGGTAGATGGAAAATATTCAGCATGGAGCTCTGTGACCAGTGGTGTTCCAAAGTGATCTGTTCTGGGACCTCTGCTCTTTGTGATTTTTATAAATGACTTGGATGAGGAAGTGGAAGTTTGGTTAGCAAGTTTGCCGATGACACATAGATTGCTGGAGTTGGGGATAGTGTGGAAGTCTGTTGTAGGTTGCAACGGGACATTGACAGGATGCAGAGTTGGGATGAGAAGTGCCAGATGGAGTTCAACCTGGAAAGGTGTGAAATGATTCATTTTGGAAGGTCGAATTTGAATGCAGAATTCCGGCATAAAGACAGGAGTCTTGGTAGTGTGGAGGAGCATAGGAATCTTGGGGTCCATGTCCATAGATCACTCCAAATTGCCACCCAAGTTGATAGGGTTGTTAAGAAGGCGTATGGTGTGCTTTCTTTCATTAACAGGGGGATTGAGTTTCAGAGCCGCGAGGTTATACTACAGCTCTAAAAGGCCCTGGTTAGACCACACTTGGAATATTGTGTTGAGTTCTGGTCGCCTCATTGCAGGAAGGATGTTGAAGCTTTAGAGAGGGTGCAAAGGAGATTTACCAGGATGCTGCCCGGATTGGAGGACATGTATTAAGAAGAAAAATTGAGGGAGCTAGGGCTTTTCTCATTGGAGCGAAGAAGGATGAGAGGTGACTTGATGGAGGGGTACAAGATGATGAGAGGCATAGATAGAGTGGATAGCCAGAGGCATTTTTCCCAGAGCGGAAAGGGCTATTACCAGGGGGCATAATTTTAAGGTGATTGGAGGAAGGTTTTGGGGAGATTTCAGAGGTAGGTTCTTTGCACAGAGAGTGATGGGTGCGTGGAATGCGCTGCCAGCGGTGGTAGTAGAAGCAGATACATTAGGGACATTTAAGCTACTCTTGGATTGGTAAATGGATGATTGTAGAATGAAGGGTAGGTAGCTAGTTTGATCTTAGAGTCGGTTAAAGGTTCGGCACAAGATCGTGGGCCGAAGGGCCTGTACTGTGCTGTACTGTTCTATGTTCTAAGGGTAGCAAGGATAATCCAGGAAATTATAGACTGGTAAGTCTTACTTCAGTGGTCGGGAATTTATTAGAGAGGTTTCTTCGGGACAGGATTTACTCCCATTTGGAAAAAAACAAACTTATTAGCGAGAAGCAGCATGGTTTTGTGAAGGGGAGGTCGTGTCTCACTAACTTTATCAAGTTTTTTGAGGAAATGACGAAGATGTTTGGTGACGGAAGGACAGTGGATGTTGTCTGCATGGACTTCAGTAAAGCCTTTGACAAGGTCCCCCATGGCAGACTGGTACAAAAGATGAAGTCACAAGGGATCATAGGTGAGCTGGCAAGATGGATACAGAACTGGCTCGGTCAGAGAAGACAGAGGGGAGCAGTGGAAGGGTGCTTTTCTCAATGGAGGGATGTGACTAGTGGTGTTCCACAGGGATCAGTGCTGGGACTTTTGCTATTTGTAGTATATGTAAATGATTTGGTGGACAATGTAGCTGGTCTAAAGATCGGTGGGGTTACGGATCGTGATGAGGATTGCCAGAGGATACAGCAGGATATAGATCAGTTGGAGACCTGGGCGGAGAAATGGCAGATGGAGTTTAACCCGGAAAAATGTGAGGTAATGCATTTTGGAAGGTTGAATACAGGTGGGAAGTATACAGTAAATGGCAGAACCCTTAGGAGTATTGACAGGCAGATAAATCTGGGCGTACAGCTCCACAGATCAGTGAAAATGGCAACACAGATGGATAAGGTAGTCAGGTAGGCATACGGCATGCTTGCCTTCATCGATCAGTGCATTGAGAATAAAAATTGGCAAGTTATGCTCCAGCTGTAGATAACCTTACTTAGGCCTCACTGGAATATTGCATGCAATTCTGGTCGCCACACTACCAGAAAGATGTGGAGGCTTTGGAGAGAGTACAGAAGAAGTTTACCAGGACGTTGCCTGGTCTGGAGGGTATTAGCTATGAGGAGAGCTTGGATAAACTCGGATTGTTTTCACTGGAACGTCGGAGGGGCGACATGATGGAGGTTTACAAACTTATGAGTTTCGTGGACAGAAGTCAGAAGCTTTTTCCCAGGATGGATGAGTCAGTTCTTAGGGGACATAGATTTAAGGTGCGAGGGGCAAAATTTAGAGGGGATGTGCGAAGTTTCTTTGAAGCAGTTCATCCATGTCACAGCTCACAGTTGAGAGACATCGAGAGGTTTAATTTGTTGATCCCTTTTAAATATCTTTTGGCAAGAAATGAACAGGTTTAAAATAATCTTAACTGAAAACTGTCTTACAATCAGAGCATAGGGTTAGCATAGAGAATGTAGTGTATTGACTCGATTAATACTTGAAATGTGAGCTTCTGCATGTAATACATGAGCTAAGGTTTATTATTTTAAAATCGTCTGCATGCCGACGGGATATTGTGTTGACTTTATAATTCTTGGTTTTTTAACACTGTAAGTGAGTACTTTGGATGAAATAATTCTTGAAATGTGGATTGTTGTTGAAAAGAAATTGAATGAATATTATTAATTTCAAGTAATGAGCATGACGAGTCTGCAATTCCAGCTGCTATTTCAAATGTGAGACATAAAACGGAGCTCAGTCTGAAAGATCTTCCGACCTGGTCTTTTGTTTGTATCTCTTTATTCCTCTTTTTTAAGGACTAAATATGAAACGTAAATGAAATATGCATATATAACCGAGAACCGGACAGTGCAGCGAGACGCTATCCTGTTTAGTACTACAGAAGAAGAGTTAAGAATACATTCAGATTGATAACACAAAAATTAAGGTAACAGCTGGCAAAACTCCTCCTGTAAGTGTCGAGCAAAGATCATTTGTACAAGACTGAGTCATTCTGTAGGTTTTTCCTTTAGAACTGACAATAAATTCAAAAAGTTTGTTGCCTCAGAAAAGATATTAATTGGACTGCTTGTTTCAAGTGTTGATTTTCTGACAGCAGAAAGTTACACTCTCCAGGCTCTTTGCTAGTTGTAGTTATAAAATGATACTCTTTCAATCTACTCTGTTTGTTAAACCCACTGCCTAAACCTACCTTCATCTTTTCTTGCTATCTGTTTCTGTCTCTCAATTTTCTCTGCCTCTCTGAGTATATTTCGCTCCCTCTGTCTCTTCATCTGTGAGTTTTTCTGTCTCGTCACCAAGCGACAGCATGTAGATGAGAAACAGGAAGGGTGCAAGAATTGATCCTTGGGGTTAATCCAAGGTTAACGGTATGGGGGCAGGAAGAGGAGCTATTGCAAGTGATACTCTGGCGACAATGTGATCGACAAGATTGAACCCATGCAATAGCAGTCCCAACCAGCTGGACAATGGTGGCGATACGCTGGAGAAGGATGGTGTGGTCAATCATGCCAAACCCCATGAGTATCATCACTTCCGATACAATTCTTTGTATGAGAGGTTCGAAGATACCTACATGTAAAAAAAGACTGCGCAATCACCAATTAAATAAATTGCCTTGTATGCAAAAAAATGGATGTGTTTGTCTTGGTTTCTCAGCGTAAATGTTTCTCTGTTCCATTCTCCTACCCTGCGTGTGCCTCTAATTCCCTTTGCTTGACTTCTAATTCCTACAGTTCTCTGCTGTACTCTGCATCTATGTGTGATACCTTCGGGAAGAAGGCAAACGTGCAATGTTGCTAAAGTACCAAAGAGGGGCAGCAAAAGCAGATAACGAAGAATAGAAGACCACAACCACGTTCGTTTTCTCGCAATTCCCGAAAAGACCCTGTGACGTGCAGTGGGTCATTTCGTCTTGTTCCTACATTTCAAGAAGGACAGCTAAATTGCTTTGCAATGTCACCTGAAGAGACCTAATACTGGAAGATTCTTTATCAGTTGGTAAGGGGTTGGATTGTGTGCTAATTTGGAGCAATACAACAGCAGTATACTGCAGATACTTGAAACCTGAATTAAAAATAGAAAAGGCGGAAAATATTCAGCAGGTCAGGCAGCAGATATGGAAAGAGAAACTGAATTGAATTACCTTTCATCAGGAGTGGAACAGATTGCTGAACTTAGTGTTTGAAAAAAATATATACATTGGCACCAAGTGACATACACAGTGAGTGTGCCCCAATATGGCTGGATCTCTGAACTACTGGTGGGCCTCTGCATATGCATTGATACTACCAATTTTCCCTTTCATGAGGTTCAGCAATAAGACTGGCATAAGCACTCAGTTCTTGACTTGGCTGTTCAGGTGAAGAGTGTGATATGATTTAATTACTACTGCTTCTCTTAATCATGGGTTGAAATGGACTTCATGTGTGAATATCAAAAGAGACCAGGACAAACTCAGCTGTGATGTACACCATGATAAAATAGCCTTCTGCTGTTCAATGATGTGTCTCATATAAAGAATGACTACATGTACCAGATGAGAGACAACAGCTAACAACCACGGAACTGCACCACAGCATGACTAGATGTTACAAACAGAAGAATAATCCAAAACTAAAAGCTCCGTATCTGAAGGCACAGAACATGCATCTCAATGTAGAAGAACTGATAGCACACATTGAAGCAAATAAACATGATCTGCTAGCCATTACGGAGACATGGCTTCAGGATGATAAGAACTGTGTTCTGAATATCGAGGGGCATATGGCATTCAGGAAGCTAGGTAAAGGTGGAGAGGTAGCACTGTTAATCAAGGATGGCACTGGTGCTATATTTAGAGTTGGCCTTGCTTCAGGAGATCAGGATGTAGAATCGGTTTGGTTGGAGGCGAGGAACAGTAGGGGAAAGAAGCGACTCGTGGGAGTGTCCATAGGCCCCCTAACACTAACCATAATGTCCCTAACAGTAACCATAATGTAGGATGAAGTGTACAAGAAGAAATATTGGGTGCTTGTGATAAAGGGATGACAATAATCATGGGTGATTTCAATCTACATATAAACCGCAAAAATCTGATTCACAATAATAGTCCAGATGAAGAGTTCATAGAATTCTTTCGGGGCAGTTTCTTAAAGCAGCACGTACTGGAACCACCCGGATTGCAGGTTATGTTAGACTTGGCCTTGTGTAATGTGACAGGATTAATGAATGACTTCAGATTAAAAGCGCCTCAATGTAGCAGCGAACACAATATGATTGTATTTTGCTTCCAGTTTGAAAGAAAGAATAGTGGGTCTAATACGAATATTTTAAACACAATTAATGCAATTATGTGAGCATAAAAACTGAGCTAACTGAAGTCACTAGGCTGGAAGAGCGGTCAATGGAGAAGCAGTGGCAGTCATTTCAGGGAATATTTGAGAATTGCCCCTAGTATAGGTACGTAGTAGGGACAGGTGGGGATGTGGCAGGAATATGGGATTAGTGTAGGATTAGTACAAATGGGTGGTTGATGGTCAGCACAGACTCGGTGGGCCGAAGGCCCTGTTTCAGTGCTGTATCGCCAAACTAAACTAAACTAAACATATATATTCCTACTGTTAAAAAAAAATTCTAAGACGAGTGATTAACTACAGATGTTAAGGAAAGCATCACAATTAAGGGGAACAGAAAAACGGATAACAGCGTAAAGTTGAAGGGCAGGTAATATGATTGGTCAGAATATAAAGAACGGCAGAGAAAGAGTAAAATAGCGAGAAAGAAAGGAGAATATGAGAGGAAGCTAGCTAGAAATGTAAAAACGCATAGCAAGAGCTCGACAGGCACTTAAATAGAAAAAAAGGAGTAACTAAAGTGAGCGTTGGTCCTCCAGGGATTGAGAATGGAGATCTTATAGTAGATAGTAAGGACATGTGAATGAAATGAACAAATATTTTGCTTCTGTCTTCACCACAGAGAATACAAAAATATTCCAAACGTAGCTGGAAATCAAGAGGTGGAAGCAAGATGGGAACTCGGTGAAATTACAGTCACCAAGGAAGCGGTACAGAGCAAACTTATAGAGCTGCGGGCTGACAAGTCCCAGGTACCTGTACTACTTCATGCTACGGTCTTAAAAGAGGTGGCTATTGAAGTAGTTGATGCACTGTTGTTACTTTTTCAAATTCGCAAGATTCTGGAAGGTTTCCATCCGACTGGAAAGTAGCAGATATAACGCCACTATTCAAGAAGGGGGTGGGGGGAAGTTCAGGGAGGCACAAAATATAGATTTGGGTGGTTTAAAATCTCTTTCTTTTCGTTTTGGTGACTGCAGCTTGACAGTAGCGGAGGTGCGAGAGCGAGCTTACAGCTGGGAAGTCAATTTCAGTGGAAGTTTGAAAGTTAATTCCCTTTTGTTTTCGGTGGACCAGGGAACTGCTGGGTCAGTAAAAACTATATATTTGGGTGGAGGCTGTACCCGAAACACGACACGTGTAGTGTCTCCTTTCCACCCTCCTCCTCTAACCAAAAAAAAGGACTCTGTTGTGTTGATAAGGTAAGCTTTTTTATTTAAGAAGTTCTGTCTATTGGATTGCTAACCGAACAAGTTTTGACTTTTTTTTTGTTTTTTCAGTAGATTTGTTGGGAATTTAAAATTGAGGGAATGGAAGTTAAGGCTGTTGTATGTTCCTCCTGCAGAATGTGGGAGGTAAGGGTTGCCAAGAGTGTCCCTGCTGACTGCATCTGCGGGAAGTGCACCCAACTCCTGCTCCACGAGAACCGCGTTAGGGAACTGGAGCAGGAGCTGGATGAACTTCGGATCATTTGGGAGGCGGAGGTGGTTATTGAGAGGAGTTATGGGGAGGTAGTCACATCTCAGGAAAAAGAAGTAGGTAGATGGGTTACCGTCAGGGGAAGGAGAGGGAACCAGCAGGCAGTGCAGGGATCCCCTGTGGCCGTTTCCCTCAACAACAGGTATACCATTTTGGATACAGTTGCGGGGAAAGACCGACCAGGGGTAAGCAATGGGGTACAGTATCTGGCACTGAGTCTGTCCCTGTTGCTCAGAAGGGAAGGGGGAAGAGGAGCAGAGCATTAGTCATTGGGGACTCCATAGTTAGGGGAACAGATAGGAGGTTCTGTGGGAACGAGAGAGACTCACGGTTGGTATGTTGCCTCCCAGGTGCCAGGGTTCGTGATGTCTCGGATCGTGTTTTTGGGATCCTTAAGGGGGAGGGGGAGCAGCCCCAAGTCGTGGTCCACATAGGCACCAACGACATAGATAGGAAGAGAGATGGGGATTTAAGACAGAAATTCAGGGAGCTAGAGTGGAAGCTTATAGCGAGAACAAACAGAGTTGTTTTCTCTGGGTTGTTGCCCGTGCCACGTGATAGCGAAGCGAGGAATAGGGAGAGAGAGGAGTTGAACACGTGTCTGCAGGGATGGTGCAGGAGGGAGGGTTTTGGTTTCCTGGATAATTGGGGCTCTTTTGGGGTAGTGGGACCTCTACAAACAGGATGGTCTTCACCTGAACCAGAGGGGTACCAATATCCTGGGTGGGGGGAGATTTGCTAGTGTTCTTCGGGGGGGTTTAACCTAATTCAGCAGGGGAATGGGAACCTAAAATGCCAGTGTACAGGATGTTGAGAGTAGTGAGGTCAGGGATAAGGTTACAAGGACGCAAGAGGGCACTGGCAAGCAAGAACCTGGTTTAAAGTGTGTATACTTCAACGCCAGGAGCATCCGGAATAAGGTGGGTGAGCTTGCAGCATGGGTTGGTACCTGGGATCTCGATGTAGTGGCCATTTCGGAGACATGGGTAGAGCAGGGGCAGGAATGGATGTTGCCGGTTCCGTGATTTAGATGTTTCAGTAAGAACACAGAAGATGGTAAAAGAGTGGGGGTTGTGGTATTGTTAATCAAGGAGAGTATTACAGTGACAGAAAGGACGTTTGAGGACTCGTCGACTGAAGTAGTATGGGCCGAGGTTAGAAACAGGAGAGGTGAGGTCACCCTGTTGGGAGTCTTTTATGGACCTCCAAATAGTTCCAGACATGTAGAGGAAAGGATAGCGAAGATGATTCTCGACAGGGGCGAGAGTAACAGGGTCGTTGTTATGGGGGACTTTAACTTTCCAAATATCTACTGGAAATACTATAGTTCGAGTACGTTAGATGGGTCAGTTTTTGTCCAGTGTGTGCAGGAGGGTTTTCTGACACAGTATGTAGACAGGCCAACCAGGGGCGATGCCACATTGGATTTGGTACTGGGTAACGAACACGGCCAGGTGTTAGATTTAGATGTAGGTGAGCAATTTGGTGATAGTGATCACAATTCGGTTCGGTTCACCTTTGCGATGGGCAGGGACAGGTATATACCGCAGGGAAAAATTATAGCTGGGGGAAAGGAAATGATGATGCGATTAGGCAAGATTTCGGATGCGTAGGATGGAGAAGGAAACTGCAGGGGATGGGAACAATCGAAATGTGGAGCTTATTCAAGGAGCAGCTACTGCGTGTCCTTGATAAGTATGTACCTGTCAGGCAGGGAAGAAGTTGTCGAGCGAGGGAGCCGTGGTTTACTAAAGAAGTTGAAGCGCTTGTCAAGAGGAAGAAGAAGGCTTATGTCAGGATGAGACGTGAAGGCTCAGTTAGGGCGCTTGAGAGTTACAAGCTAGCCAGGAAGGATCTAAAGGGAGAGCTAAGAAGAGCAAGGAGAGGACACGAGACGTCATTGGCGGAAAGGATCAGGGAAAACCCTCAGGCTTTCTATAGGTATATCAGGAATAAAAGAATGACTAGAGTTAGATTAGGGCCAATCAAGGATAGTAGTGGGAAGTTGTGTGTGGAATCAGAGGAGGAAGAGGAAGTGTTAAATGAATATTTTGCGTCAGTATTTACAGTAGAGAAAGAAAATGTTGTCGAGGAGATTACTGAGATTCAGGCTACTAGGCTAGATGGGATTGAGGTTCACAAGGAGGAGGTGTTAGCAATTTTGGAAAGTGTGAAAATAGATAAGTCCCCTGGGCCAGATGGGATTTATCCTAGGATTCTCTGGGAAGATAGGAAGGAGATTGCGGAGCCTTTGTCCTTGCTATTTATGTCGTCTTTGTGGACAGGAATGGTGCCGGAAGACTGGAGGAGAGCAAATGTTGTCCCCTTGTTCAAGAAGGGGAGTAGAGACAGCCCTGGTAAATATAGACCTGCGAGCCTTACTTCGGTTGTGGGTAAAATGTTGGAAAAGGTTATAAGAGACAGGATTTATAATCATCTTGAAAAGAATCAGTTCATTTGCGATAGTCAGCACGGTTTTGTGACGGGTAGGTCGTGCCTCACAAACCTTATTAAGTTTCTCGAGAAGGTGACCAAACAGGTGGATGAGGGTAAAACAGTGGATGTGGTGTATATGGATTTCAGTAAGGCGTTTGATAAGGTTCCCCACGGTAGGCTATTGCAGAAAATACGGAAGTATGGGGTTGAAGGTGATTTAGAGCTTTGGATCAGACATTGGCTGGCTGAAAGAAGACAGAGGGTGGTGGTTGATGGCAAATATTCATCCTGGAGTTTAGTTACTAGTGGTGTACAGCAAGGATCTGTTTTGGCGCCACTGCTGTTTGTCATTTTTATAAATGACCTGGAAGAGGGTGTAGAAGGGTGGGTTAGTAAATTTGTGGATGACACTAAGGTCGGTGGAGTTGTGGATAGTGCCGAAGGATGTTGTAGGGTACAGAGGGACGTAGATAGGCTGCAGAGCTGGGCTGAGAGATGGCAAATAGAGTTTAATGCGGAAAAGTGTGAGGTGATTCACTTTGGAAGGAGTAACAGGAATGCAGAGTACTGGGCTAATGGGAAGATTCTTGGTAGTGTAGATGAACAGAGAGATCTTGGTGTCCAGGTGCATAAATCCCTGAAGGTTGCTACCCAGGTTAATAGGGCTGTTAAGAAGGCATATGGTGTGTTAGCTTTTATTAGTAGGGGGATCGAGTTTCGGAGCCACGAGGTCATGCTGCAGCTGTACAAAACTCTGGTGAGACCGCACCTGGAGTATTCTGTGCAGTTCTGGTCACCGCATTATAGGAAGGATGTGGAAGCTATGGAAAGGGTGCAGAGGAGATTTACGAGGATGTTGCCTGGTATGGAGGGAAGGTCTTACGAGGAAAGGCTGAGGGACTTGAGTTTGATTTCGTTGGAGAGAAGGAGGAGGAGAGGTGACTTAATAGAGACATATAAGATAATCAGAGAGTTAGATCGGGTGGATAGTGGGAGTCGTTTTCCTCGGATGGTGATGGCAAACACGACGGGACATAGCTTTAAGTTGAGGGGTGATGGATGTAGGACAAATGTCAGAGGTAGTTTCTTTACTCAGAGAGTAGTAGGGGCGTGGAATGCCCTGCCTGCAACAGTAGTAGACTCGCCAACTTTAAGGGCATTTAAGTGGTCATTGGATAGACATATGGATGAAAATGGAATAGTGTAGGTCAGATGGTTTCACAGGTCGGCGCAACATCGAGGGCCGAAGGTTCTGTACTTCGCTGTCATGTTCTAAAATAAAAACAGTTAGCTTGTCATCTGTCGTGAGGAAGGTGTTATTATCGATCATTAAGGAGGTTATAACTGGGGACTTAGAAAACCTCAATGCAGTTGGGAATAGTCAGCATTGTTTTCTGAAAGGGAAAACATATTTTACGAATTTATTGGAGTTCTTTGAAGGAATAGCGTGCTTTGTGGATAAAAGAGAGCCCGTTGACGTTCTGTCCTTGGATTCCCAGAGGGCATTTGGCAAGTTGCCATATTAAATGTTGTTGCACAAAGTAGGAGCTCATGCTGTAGGCGGTAACATATTAGCTTGGATAGAAGATTAGCTGGCTGGCAGAAAACAGATGCTATCCATAAATGGGGCTTTTTATGAGTTTCAGGATGTGATGAGTAGAGTCCCGCAGGGGTCTGTTTTGTGGACTCAACTTTTTACAATTTATATAAAAGGTTTAGATGAGGTGATGATGTCATGTCGCTAAATATGCAGAAGCAAATATAGGTCGGAATGCATATTTTGATTGATAACAACGAGGTTGCAGACCGAGATAGATAGTTTGAGTGAGTGGCCAAAAATCTGGCAGATGATGTATAATGTGGGAACATGTGCAGTTGTTCACTTTGGCAAGAAGAATTAAAAAAGGAAGAGTATTAATTAAACGGAGAACGACAGCAAAATCCAGAGGTGCAGAGCGTTCTACATGTTCTGGTGGATGAGTCACAAAAACTTAGCATGCAGGCGCAGCCCTAATAAAGAAGGGGAATAGAATGCTGTCCTTTGTTGCGAGCAGAATTGGAAATAAAAGTCAGAATGTCATGCTTCAGTTATACCGGGCAAAGCTGAGACCACATCTCGAATACTGTGTGTAGATCTGGTCTCCTAACTTAAGGAAGGATGTAAATACATTTGAGGTGGTTTAGAGGATATTTGCCAGATTGATACCTGGAATGAAAGTGTTGTCTTTTGAGGACAGGTTGGATAGAATGGGCAAGTTTTCAATGACGTTTAGAAGAGTGAGGAGAGACTTGATTTAACTATATAAGATCCTGAACGGTCTTGACAAGGTGGATGTGGAAACGATGTATCCCCTTGTGGGTGAGTCCAGAACTCGGCGGCACTGTTTTAAAATTTGGGTTCGCCATTTTAGGACAGAGATGAGGAGATATTTTTTCTTTCTTTCAAAGGCTTGTGCGACTTTGGGACTCTCTGCCTCAGATGGTGGTAGACACGGGGTTATTGGTTATTAAATATTTTTAAGGCGGAGGTCAATATATTCCTGTTAGGCAACGCAATCAAAGGCTACCTGGAGTATATGGGAATGTCTAATTTGAAACATAAACAGATCAGCTATGATCTAATTGAATGGCGTAGTAAGCTCAAAGGGCCAAAAGATCGAATGCTTGTAATTCGTATGCTTGTATGTTCTCTCCCTTCGTAGCGCGTCTTTGATTGTCACTCCTAGTCCACCTCTGTTGGAATAATCTGTATTTCTCTCCCTCCCTCGTTGATTTTTTTGCCTCACTTTCACTGCATTTTCTTATTCATCCCTTCACTTCCCTGTGTATCTCGCTCACCCTCTATCAAAGCTTATGTGTACCCGTCTGTTTCTTTCTTCATCACTGTATCCCTATCAGTTGTCCCTGGCTCAAACTAATATCTGCTTATTGTTTTACTGTCCCTGTGCCTATATCCTGCTCTCCTGGAGATTCTCTTTCTTTCTGCCTTTCTCTCCTTTCATCTCGTTATGGTATATACTTCATATCTCTCCTATTCTCTCTCCCTTTCTTTCTTTCTCTCTCTCACTGTATGCCCCTTTATACCTGCACAGTTCCTCTTTATGTAGTCTGTTTTTCGCCTTGTATATTTTTGAATTTCTCGTTTCTGTTTAAATCAGAATTTCCCTTTTTGCCTTGTTGCATTCTTATTTCTATATTTTACTCTCTACTGTTTTTTGCAATTTAATTCCCCCCTGTCGATTTCTGTTTCTTTATCCATCTTTTCATCTCCACGCTTTCCATGAGTTTTACTTCCTGCATCACTTTTCATCTCTCTTTCTCTCTCGCACTCGCTCCCCCTCTCTCTATATTGCCCTTTTCCCTCCTTCTCTGTCCATATTGCTATCACGTTGTCAAGGTTTTTGTTTTTTGGTATTTTGTATTTCTCAGCCTATCCTTCTGGTTGTTTTTTCTTCATATGTCGAAATGTTAATTTTCTCCCTCAGTCATCTCCCCATGTATTGCTCCACCCGTCTCTCTGTTTTTCTATTTACCTATCTGCCATTCTTCCTATCAACATATTTTGCAATTACATGTAAATACCTATGGACACTTTATACAAAGAATTGCATTCGAAGTGCAGGGGCCGTTATGGCGTTTGACACAGTTGACCATACCATTCTCCTCCTCCACCTTGCCACTGTCATCTAGTTGGGTGAGACTGCTCTTGCCCAGTTCCATTTTTCTACATCTTATCACACGAAGAGTATCTCCAGTTTGAGGAATGCCCATTACGTAAATAGATAGGAAAAGTTGGAGCTTTCCTTGGAGAAGAGAAGACTGAGAGCAGATGTGAAGAAGGTATTTAAAAACAAGAGGGGTCTGGATAGAGTGGATTGGAAAAAAATGGCCCAATAAGCATAAGGATTACGAAGTAAAGGGCACATAATTGTAGTAATTGACAAAAGAAGCCATGGCGACATGAAGAAAAACATTTTCATGGAGCCTGTGGCTGGGATCCGGAGTGCAGTGCTGGAGGCATGTCCAATCGCGGCACTCAAAAGGGAATTGGATGGTTATTTGAAAAGCAAAAATGTCCACGGCTATCGGGATGAGGTGGGTCAGTGGCACAAGGTAAATTGCTCCTTCAGAGAGCCAGTACAGACAAGTCTAGTCGAATGGCTTCTTTTTGTGCTGTAATTCACTGAATTTCAGTGATTCAGTGCTGTATGTGCATGTGTGTATGTGTGTGTGTGTGTGTGTGTGTGTGTATATATATATCCAGGTGGCCACTGCTGAGACTGCAGCTCAGCCTACCGAGAAGGACGCAAAGTAACCGGGACAGAAAGTAAGTTTGGGCAGCCTCAGCAGGGGAATCGGTCGTTCCCTGGTGAGGCTAGGGTGGTCGTTAGGGGAGGGAGGCGTCTTGGATCCCGGGGTTGGGTTGAGATTGTCAGGCATCACCACACCATCCGCTCCGTGCGAAAGGCCGGTAGCTGCAGCTGCACATTCGCTTGCCACGGGTAAAATACCCGTTGAGGTTGGGCGAGGATCCTGAGGTGGCCAGACCTCTATAAACTTGGTCGGAGCTGGAAGCGGGGCGGCTAGGTATCCCGGAGCCTGCTGCTCAATTTTACGCCCTCCCTACGCCACCATCCGACCCTCTGAGGCGGCGTAAAATTCTGGCTTTGGAGGTTGACAGACGGAATGTTTGGGAAGTTGAGCAAAATGAAGCAGCAGATCAGATGGAGCAGGAGGAGAGGTTGGAATCTCGGAGACAGAAACTGCAACAGTGTGTTAGAGTAAATCTACTCTACAGATCCCATAATGGCAGCAGAATTAATATATTCAACATTGATGTCTGCTGCTATTCGTAGTAGGACTGCTCGCAGAGTGCAAAATATGCTCATTTTTTGTTTGCAAGTTGAGTTACATTGAATTTAAAACGTTTTTAAAATCCTAATTAATAGTTTTGAACGGTGAATACCTACCTCATGCATATTTATTAATAAGTAAAAGGAACATCCCACAAAATATATTGAAGCCCTGACCGAGATTAAACACACAGGAAGCGAATGCAGCAGTGAAGTCCATCCAATCTAGCAACATCCTCATCATGCCTTCAACACACCGTTACTCTTATTATTGTTGTGGAAAGTGCAACAGTTCATCCTCGTGAATAATTCACCTTATGCCCTCTCTCCCTCGCTTTCTTACCTCTCTCTACCTCTATGCCTTTTCTCTCTAACAAAGAGAAAAAAGAACAAAGATAATTACAGCACAGGAACAGGTCCTTCGGCCCTCCAAGCCTGCGCCGACCCAGATCCTCTATCTAAACATGTCGCCTATTTTCTAAGGGTCTGTATCTCTTTGCTTCCTGCCCATTCATGTTTCTGTCTAGATACATCTTCAAAGACGCTATCGTGCCCGCGTCTACCACCTCCACTGGCAACGCGTTCCAGGCACCCACCACCCTCTGCATTAAGAACTTTCCACGCATATCCCCCCTAAACGTTTCCCCTCTCACTTTGAACTCGTGACCACTAGTAATTGAATCCCCACTCTGGGAAAAAGCTTCTTGCTATCCACCATGTCTATACCTCTCATGATTTTGTACACCTCAAGCAGGTCCCCCCTCAACCTCCGTCTTTCTAATGAAAATAATCCTAATCTACTCAACCTCTCTTCATAGCTAGCGCCCTCCATACCAGGTAACATCCTGATGAACCTCCTCTGCACCCTCTCCAAAGCATCTACATTCTTTTGGTAATGTGGCGACCAGAACTGCATGTAGTATTCCAAATGTGGCCGAACCAAAGTCTTATACAACTGTAATATGACCTGCCAACTCTTATACTCAATACCCCATCCGATGAAGGAAAGTATTAGCAATACAGTGGGCAGGGAGTGACCATCAACAAGTCTCATGGCGCCAGGCACCTGAAAGATCCCCTCCAAGCCACACGCCATCCTGTCTTGGAACTATATCGCCATTCCTTCAGTGTCACTGTTTCAAAATACTGGAACTCCCTTTCTAACAGTGCTATACATGTACCTGAATCTGAAGAAAACAGCTCACCACTAGCTTCCAGGGTAAGTAGGGATGGGGACTGAAAGCTGGTCTAGCCAGCGACGGCTACATCCCATGAACGAAAAAAAACTCTTTGTGAATGAGAATGTAATCGATAAATTTCAGTTTCCCAATCTTTATTTCCTAAAACCAAGGCAGTTTAGAGCACTGTTTGGACTGTAGTAGATGTGAAATTGTAGAGAGAGTTAGACAGTAAAGCATATTTGACGAGAACTGACAGAGATTGGAGAAATGGGCAGATGCGTGGCAATGATATTTTACGCAGGGGAATGTGAAGTGAAGAACTTCCGGAAGACAAATGTGTAGAGAATTGATAAAGAAAATTAACAAAGCATTCAGGAACAGAGTGCACATACATCATGCCTTAAAGGTGGCAGGACAAGTTGATAAAATTGTTGAAACAACATCTTTAGCGTTAGAAATACGTAGGATTATGGGAGCAGGAGTAGGCAATGATTGAGCTTCCACAGCCCTCTGGAATAGAGAATCCAAAGATTCACTACCCTCTAAGGGAAAAAGTGCCTCCTCATGTTGGTGTTAAATGATCTATCCCTTATTCTAAGACTTTGTCCCTTGGTTCTACACTAACCAACCAGGGGAATAACTCCATCTACATCCACCCTCTCCTGCGTCATGCCTGTAAGAATTTTGTAAGCTTTAATGAGATCATCTCTCATTCTTCAAAAGTCTGGAGAAAACACATCCAATTTCCTCAAACTCTCCTGATAAGACAATTCCGCCGTCCCATGGATTAGTCTGATGAACCTGCTTTGCACTCGCTCTGTAGCAAGTATTTCTTCCCTAAAAAGAGGTAACCAAAACTGTACACAATAGTCCAGGTGTGCTTCCACAAGGCTCTCTGCAATTGCAGAAATAAACTCCTTTACTGCTGGACTCAAAACCCCTGCAATGATGGCCAACATACCATTTGCCTTCCTAGTTGCTTGAAGCACCTGCATGCTAGCTTTTAGTGACTCATGAACGCAGCCAGGTCCCTTTGTGCATCAACAATTCCTAAGCTCTCGCCATTTAAGAAATACAGGTGGTATGTAGAAAAGGCCGTCGTGCTAAACATTTGCGATCATTGGTTCGGCCTCAGCTCCAGAATTGTGTCCCGTTTTGGGCGCCACACTTTGGGAAGGGTGTTACAGTCTTGGAGAGGATGTCAGGCATAAGGAAATTAAGTTATGTAGAGAGACTAGAGAAGTTAGGAATGTTCTCCTTATGGAAGATTACTTTAAGGGACGATGTGCCATAAAAGCACCAAGGATGGAAGCGTTCCTTTATATGGGATAATTAGAAAAGGTGAGGGGGGAAAACACAGTTGTGTGTCACACATGCTGTAGTCAGTTTTCCTTGGATTTGAAGGGCAGTACCAGAGACAACGTTTGTTATGGGGAGAAAGAACGTTTCAGCATGACAAGGGCATTACATGTGGGAGAATGGGAGCATTTGAGCAGATTTATAATTGTTGCTTTCTCATGGCAAGTGGAAGTGAAAGAGACAGGCAGCTGGGAGTGTGAAAATGCATTGTCAGTCAATGAGGAAGAGTTTAGTCCAAAAGTCGAAAGAAGAATTGAATTGCTTTGAAGTGATTAGGGAGATGTGTGGAAAGAGGTTGTAAGTTAAATGGTTGGATAAAGACTTTCCATTGTCCTAGACCTTAGGAGTAGAGATGCTGTATGAGATGGCAAAGCGCGGGGAGAGAGGGTCATTGTGAATTGCAGTGTGAGGGTCAAAACCCCATTATTGCAATGATGGATGTAGAAATGGAGGGACTTGGGTTGACAATTCTGAATTGTGATTCAAGCACTGGTGATTAAAGGATAAATGGGACAATTTCCACACCGTGTTCATGGATGGACATTAGTCTCCTATTGTGCAGATCGATCTCGCAGTGATATGTTCAACTCCAGCATTCTGAATGAGGAACTGGGAAATGAATAATGAGATTTCAATGTTGTTACAATTCACTGGAAAGCGGTATGTTTAGAATTCGTTTACTCACTGTCACAAATATCACACCGTGGGCGTTACTGGTGTTGAAGGCAGATTAGAAGTACAATACCAATAAGAAAGAAGCCTGAGGATATTTCAGATTGATGTTAGCAGTGGCATCAAATACTGACACTTTCAGCAGCACTTCACCCAGACTAACAGGAAAGTGACCCCGATGGTAATAACAGTGATTGAGAGACAAACGTGTGCTTTAATATATTGAATTAAAAAACAGGCTGTGGAAATGTTTCGGATATGCTTTCAACAGAAGCTCATATTAATCCCTACTTTGAAGACCGTTAGTATTAGATGAGAAATACTAGAAATATTCCCAGCAATCATTTGCTAATAAAACTGAATAATGTAGATTGGGGGCGGCTGTTTGTGGGTAAATCAACATCTGACATGTGGTAGTCTTGATTAGAATCCAGGACCGGCATATTCCTGTGTGGATGAAGGATAAGTTTGGCAGGTTTCAGCAACGTTGGATAACGAGGGATATTGTGAGCCTAGTCAAAAATAAAAAGGAAGCATTCACAAGGGCTAGAAGACTGGGAACAGACAAAGCCCTTGAGGAATATAAAGAAAGTAGGAAGGAACTTAATCAAGGAGTCAGGCGGGCTAAAAGGGGTCATGAAAGGTCATTGGCAAACAGGACTAAGGAGAATCCCAAGGCTTTTTATACGTATATAAAGAGCAAGGAAACCAGGGAAAGGGATGGCCCACTCAAGGACAGAGGAGGGAATCTATGCGTGGAGCCAGAGGAAATGGCCGAGGTATGAAATGGGTATTTTCATCAGTATTCATCAAAGAAAAGGACTTGGTGGATGATGAGTCTAGGGAAGGGAGTGTAGATAGTCTGGTCATGTCGGTATTAAAAAGGAGGAGGTGTTGGGTGTCTTGAAAAACATTAAGGTAGATATGTCCCCAGGGACTGATGGGATCTAACCCAGAATATGAGGGAGGCAAAGGAGGAAATTGCTGGGACCTTGACAGAAATCTTTGTATCCTCATTGGCTACAGGTGAATTCGCAGAGGACTGTAGAATAGTCAATGTTGTTCCTTCGATTAAAAGGGTAGTAAGGATAATCCAGGAAATTACAGGTCTTACGTCAGTGGTAGGGAAATTATTAGAGGGGATTCTTCGGGACAAGATTTACTCCCATTTGGAAACAAATGGACTTATTAGCGAGAGATAGCATTGTTTTGTGCAGGGGAGGTCGTGTCTCACTAAATTGATCGATTTTTTGAGGAAGTGACGAAGATAATTGATGAAGTTAGGGCAGTGAATGTTGTCTATATGGACTTCAGTAAAGCCTTTGACAAGGTCCCTCATGGCAGACTGGTACAAAAGGTGAAGTCACACGGGATCAGAGGTGATCAGACAGAATAGATACAGAACTGGTTCGTTCAAAGAATACGGAGGGGAGAAGTGGAAGGGTACTTTTCTGACTGGAGGGATGTGACTAGTGGTGTTCTGCAGGGATCAGTGCTGGGACCTTTGCTGTTTGTAGTATATATAAATGATGTGGAGGAAAGTATAGCTGCTCTGATTAGTAATTTCGTGGATGACACAAAGGTTGCTGGAGTTGCGGAAAGTGATGAGGATTGTCAGAGGTTACAGCAGGATATAGATCGGTTAGAGACTTGCGCAGAGAAATTGCACATGGTGTTTAATCTGGAAAAATGTGAGGTAATTCATTTTTGAAGATCTAATACAGGTGGGAAGTATACAGTAAATGGTAGAACACTTAGGAGAATTGACAGACAGAGAGCTCTGGGCGCACAGGTCCACAGATCACTGAAAGTGGCACCCCAGGTGGATGAGGTAGTCAAGGCGGCAAATGGCATGCTTGCCTTCATTGGTCGAGGAATCGAGTATAAAAATTGGCAAGTCATGCTGCAATTGTACAGAACCATAGTTAGGCCACACTTGGAATATTACGTACAATTCTGGTCGCCACACTGCCAGAAAGATGTGGAGGCTTTGGAGAGGGCACAGAAGAGGTTGACCAGGATGTTGCCTGTTCTGGAGGGTATGAGCAATGAGTACAGGTGCATAAACTCGGATTGTTTTCACTGGAACGACGGAGGTGGAGGGGCGACATGATAGATGATTACAAAGTTATGAGTGGCATGGACAGAGTGGATAGTCAGATGCTTATTCCCAGGGTGGAAAAGTCAGTTACTAGGGGACATAGGTTTAAGGTGCGAGGGGCAAGGTGTAGTGGGGATGTTTGAGGCATGTTTTTTCCACAGAGGGTGGTGAGCGCTTGGAACTTGCTGCCGGGGAAGGTGGTGGAAGCAGGTACGAAAGCGACGTTTAAGAGGCATCTTGACAAATGCATGAATAGGAAGGGAATAGAGGGTTACGGACCACGGAAGTGCAGATGGTTTTAGTTTGGACAGACATCATGATTGGCGCTGGCTTGGAGAGCCTAATGGCCTGTTCCTGTGCTGTACTGTTCTTTGCTCTTTGTTCTTTGTCATGATCTGTTGTACTCTCTGGGCTATTGCATTCCTTAGCGCTGTTGCATTGCAAGTGGATGTTTGACAACAAAAGCTATTGCGCTACACGAGGCATTTGCAAAGGAAAATACCTTTGTATTGTAAGGGACCATCAGCATGTCAGAGGCAACATCATTGCAACATACCATATAAATGTAAGAGGCTGTTGCATTGCTAAGGGGTATCGCATTGCAAGGTTTTTTTCGAAAGTGATGTCGGTACTCTAAGTGTCCAATGCACTGTATGAAGATGTTGCACTGTCTCAGGATATCGCAGTGCAAACAGCAATTGCACTCCAAGTAGCTATTATCCTTATAGGGGCAACTGTACCTCAACAGACTCTTGCCATGCCAGGGACTGTCCAGTTCAACATACTATTGCCTTGCTTAAGGCTTTTCCATTCAAAGTGGATGTTGCATTGGAAGAGGTTGTTGCATTGCAAGGGGTTATTGTGTTGCAATATGCCTTTACTTTTTAAGGGGCTTTAACATGGCAAATGGACTTTGCATTGAAAGGTGAATTTGTATCAAGGGTCATATGGATTGCAATAGGCTTTTGTTTGAATTAGAATTAGAATTAGAACATTACAGCGCAGTACAGGCCCTCCGGCCCTCGATGTTGCGCCGACCTGTGAAACCATCTGACCTACACTATTCCATTTTCATCCATATGCCTATCCATTGACCACTTAAATGACCTTAAAGTTGGCGAACCTACTACTGCTGCAGGCAGGGCGTTCCACGCCCCTACTACTCTCTGAGTAAAGAAACTACCTCTAACATCTGTCCCATATCTATCACCCCTCAACATAAAGCTATGTCCCCTCGTGTTTGCCATCACCATCCGAGGAAAAAGACTCTCACTATCCACCCTATCTAACCCTCTGATTATCTTATATGTCGCTATTAAGTCACCTCTCCTCCTCCTTCTCGCCAACGAAAACAACGTCAAGTCCCTCAGCCTTTCCTCGTAAGACCTTCCCTCCATACCAGGCAACATCCTAGTAAATCTCCTCTGCACCCTTTCCAAAGCTTCCACATCCTTCCTTTAATGCGGTGACCAGAACTGCACGCAATACTCCATTTGCGGTATCACCAGAGTTTTGTACAGCTGCAGCATGACCTCGTGGCTCCGAAACTCGATCCCCCTACTAATAAAAGCTAACACACCATATGCCTTCTTAACAGCCCTATTAACCTGGGTAGCAACCTTCAGGGATTTATGTACCTAGACAACAAGATCTCTCTGTTCATCGACACTACCAAGAATCTTCCCATTAGCCCAGTACTCTGCATTCCTGTTACTCCTTCCAAAGTGAATCACATCTCACTTTTCCGCATTAAACTCCATTTGCCATCTCTCAGCCAAGCTCTGCAGGCTTTCTATGTCCCTTTGTACCGGACAACATCCTTTGGCAACATCCACAACTCCACCGACCTTAGTGTCATCCACAAATTTACTAACCCACCCTTCTACACCCTCTTCCAGGTCATTTATAAAAATGACAAACAGCAGTGGCGCCAAAACAGATCCTTGCGGTACACCACTAGAGACTATACTCCAGGATGAACATTTGCTATCAACCACCACCCTCTGTCTTCTTTCAGCCAGCCAATTTCTGATCCAAAGCTCTAAATCACCTTCAACCCCATACTTCCGTATTTTCTGCAATAGCCTACCATGGGGAACCTTATCAAACGCCTTACTGAAATCCATATACACCACATCCACTGGTTTACCCTCATCCACCTGTTTGGTCACCTTCTCGAAAAACTCAATAAGGTTTGTGAGGCACGACCTACCCGTCACAAAACCGTGCTGACTATCGCTTATGAACTTATTCTTTTCAGGATGATTATAAATCCTGTCTCTTACAGACTTTTCCAACATTTTACCCACAACCGAAGTAAGGCTCACAGGTCTATAATTACCAGGGCTGTCTCTACTCCCCTTCTTGAACAAGGGGACAACATTTGCTATCCTCCAGTCTTCCAGCACTATTCCTGTCCACAATGACGACGTAAAGAGCAAGGACAAAGGCTCTGCAATCTCCTTCCTAGCTTCCCAGAGAATCCTAGGATAAATCCCATCTGGCCCAGGGGACTTATCTATTTTCACACTTTCCAAAATTGCTAACACCTCCTCCTTGTGAACCTCAATCCCATGAAGCCTAGTAGCCTGAATCTCAGTATTCTCCTCGACAACATTTTCTTTCTCTACTGTAAATACTGACGCAAAATATTCATTTAACGCTTCCCCTATCTCCTCTGATTCCACATACAACTTCCCACTACTATCCTTGATTGGCCCTAATCTAACTCTAGTCATTCATTTATTCCTGATATACCTATAGAAAGCCTTAGGTATTTTCCCTGATCCGATCCACCAATGACTTCTCGTGTCCTCTCCTTGCTCTTCTTAGCTCTCCATTTAGATCCTTCCTGGCTAGCTTGTAACTCTCAAGCGCCCGAACTGAGCCTTCACGTCTCATCCGAACATAAGCCTTCTTCTTCCTCTTGAAAAGCGCTTCAACTTTTTTAGTAAACCACGGCTCCCTCGCACGACAACTTCCTCCCTGCCTGACAGGTACATACTTATCAAGGACACGCAGTAGCTGCTCCTTGAATAAGCTCCACATTTCGATTGTTCCCATCCTCTGCAGTTTCCTTCCGCATTCTACGCATCCGAAATCTTGCCTAATCGCATCATAATTTCCTTTCCCCCAGCTATAATTTTTTGCCCTGCGGTATATCCCTGTCCCTGCCCATCGCTAAGGTAACCCGAACCGAATTGTGATCACTATCACCAAAGTGCTCACCTACATCTAAATCTAACACCTGGCCGTGTTCATTACCCAGTACCAAATCCAATGTGGCATCGCCCCTGGTTGGCCTGTCTACATACTGTGTCAGAAAACCCTCCTGCACACACTGGACAAAAACTGACCCATCTAAAGTACTCGAACTATAGTATTTCCAGTCAATATTTGGAAAGTTAAAGTCCCCCGTAACAACTACTCTGTTACTCTCGCCCCTGTCGAGAATCATCTTCGCTATCCTTTCCTCTACATCTCTGGAACTATTCGGAGGTCGAAAAAGACTCCCAACAGGGTGACCTCACCTCTCCTGTTTCTAATCTCGGCCCATACCAGCTCAGTAGACGAGTCCTCAAACGTCCTTTCTGTCGCTGAAATACTCTCCCTGATTAACAATGCCACACCAACACAGCCCCCCCCTCTTTTACCACCTTCTCTGTTCTTACTGAAACATCTAAATCCCGGAACCTGCAACATCCATTCCTGCCACTGCTCTACCCATGTCTCCGAAATGGCCACTACATCGAGATCCCAGGTACCAACCCATGCTGCAAGCTCACTCACCTTATTCCGGATGCTCCTGGTGTTGAAGTAAACACACTTTAAACCAGGTTCTTGCTTGCCAGTGCCCTCTTGCGTCCTTGTAACCTTATCCCTGCCCTCACTACTCTCAACATCCTGTGCATTGGCACTACAATTTAGGTTCCCATCCCCCTGCTGAATTAGTTTAATCCCCCCCGAAGAGCACTAGCAAATTTCGACCGCCAGGATATTTGTACCCCTCTGGTTCAGGTGAAGACCATCCTGTTTGTAGAGGTCCTCACTACCCCAGAAAGAGCCCCAATTACCCTGGAAACCAAAACTCTCCCTCCTGCACCATCCCTGCAGCCACATGTTCAACTCATCTCTCTCCCTATTCCTCGCTTCGCCATCACGTGGCACGGGCAACAACCCAGAGATAACAACTCGGTTTGTTCTCGCTCTAAGCTTCCACACTAGCTCCCTGAATTTCTGTCTTAACTCCCCATCGTTCTTCCTACCTCTGTCGTTGGTGCCTATGTGGACCACGACTTGGGGCTGCTCCGCCTCCCCCTTAAGGATCCCAAAAACACGATCCGAGACATCACGAACCCTGGCACCTGGGAGGCAACACATCAACCGTGAGTCTCTCTCGTTCCCACAGAACCTCCTATCTGTTCCCCTAGCTATGGAGTCCCCAATGACTAATGCTCTGCTCCTCTTCCCCCTTCCCTTCTGAGCAACAGGGACAGAATCTGCACCAGATACCTGCACCCCATTGCTTACCCCTGGTAAGTCGTCCCCCGCAACAGTATCCAAAACGGTATACCTGTTGTTGAGTGAAACGGCCACAGGGGATCCCTGCACTGCCTGCTGGTTCCCTCTCCTTCCCCTGACGGTAACCCATCTACCTCGTTCTTTTACCTGAGGTGTGACTACCTCCCCATAACTCTTCTCAATAACCCCCTACGCCCCCCGAATGATCCGAAGTTCATCCGGCTCCAGCTCCAGTTCCCTAACGCGGTTTACGAGGAGCTGGAGTTGGGTGCACTTCCCGCAGATGCAGTCAGCAGGGACACTCTTGGCAATTCTTACCTCCCACATTCTGCAGGAGGAACATACAACTGCCTTAACTTCCATTCCCTCTATTCTAAATTCCCAACAAATCTACTTAATAACCAACAGACAGAACTTCTAAAATGAAAAGCTGACCTTGTCAACACAACAGAGTCCTTTTTTTGGTTAGAGGAGAAGGGTGGGTGGGACACACTAAACGTGTAGTTTCCCGGGTGCAGCAACCACCCAAATATATGGTTTTTACTTCCCCAGCAGTCCCCTGGTCCTCCGAAAACAAAAGGGAATTAACTTCTAAACTTCCAATGAAATTGACTTCCCAGCTGCAAGTTCACTCCCGCACCTCCGCTACTGTCAAGCTGCAGTCACCAAAACTAAAAGAAAGAGATTTTAAACCACCCAAATATATAGTTTTTCTGACCCAGCAGTCCCCAGTTCCTTCGAAAACAAAAGGGAATTAACTTTTAAACTTACACTGAAATTGACTTCCCAGCTGCAAGTGCACTCCCACACCTCCGCTACTGTCAAAGCTGCAGTCACCAAAACCAAAAGAAAGAGATTTTAAACCACCCAAATATATAGTTTTTACTTACCCAGCGGTCCCCTGGTCCTCCGAAAACAAAAGGGAATTAACTTTTAACTTACACTGAAATTGACTTCACAGCTGTAAGTTGGCTCTGCACCTCCGCAACTGTCAAAGCTGCTGCCACCAAAACTAAAAGAAAGAGATTTTAAACCACCCAAATATATAGTTTTTACTTACCCGCATTCCCCTGGTCCTCCGAAAACAAAAAGGAATTAACTTTTAACTTACACTGAAATTCACTTCCCAGCTGTATGTTCCCTCTGCACCTCTGCTACTGTCAAAGCTGCTGCCACCAAAACTGAAAGAAAGAGATTTTAAACCACCCAAATATATAGTTTTTCTGACCCAGCAGTCCCCAGTTCCTTCGAAAACAAAAGGGAATTAACTTTTAAACTTACACTGAAATTGACTTCCCAGCTGCAAGTGCACTCCCACACCTCCGCTACTGTCAAAGCTGCAGTCACCAAAACCAAAAGAAAGAGATTTTAAACCACCCAAATATATAGTTTTTACTTACCCAGCGGTCCCCTGGTCCTCCGAAAACAAAAGGGAATTAACTTTTAACTTACACTGAAATTGACTTCACAGCTGTAAGTTGGCTCTGCACCTCCGCAACTGTCAAAGCTGCTGCCACCAAAACTAAAAGAAAGAGATTTTAAACCACCCAAATATATAGTTTTTACTTACCCGCATTCCCCTGGTCCTCCGAAAACAAAAAGGAATTAACTTTTAACTTACACTGAAATTCACTTCCCAGCTGTATGTTCCCTCTGCACCTCTGCTACTGTCAAAGCTGCTGCCACCAAAACTGAAAGAAAGAGATTTTAAACCACCCAAATATATAGTTTTTACTTACCCAGCAGTCCCCTGGTCATCCGAAAACAAAAGTGAATTAACTTTTAACTTACACTGAAATTGACTTCACAGCTGTAAGTTGGCTCTGCACCTCCACAACTGTCAAAGCTGCTGCCACCAAAACTAAAAGAAAGAGATTTTAAACCACCCAAACATATAGTTTTTACTTACCCGCATTCCCCTGGTCCTCCGGAAACAAAAAGCAATTAACTTTTAACTTACACTGAAATTCACTTCCCAGCTGTAAGTTCCCTCTGCACCTCTGCTACTGTCAAAGCTGCTGCCACCAAAACTAAAACAAAGAGATTTAAAACCACCCAAATATATAGTTTTTACTTACCTGCATTCCCCTGGTCCTCCGAAAACAAAAGGGAATTAACTTTTAACTTACACTGAAATTGACGTCCCAGCTGTAAGATCGCTCCCGCTCCTCTGCTACTGTCAAAGCTGCTGCCACCAAAACTAAAAGAAAGAGATTTAAAACCACCCAAATATATAGTTTTTACTTACCCAGCATTCCCCTGGTCCTCCGAAAACAAAAGGGAATTAACTTTTAACTTACACTGAAATTGACCTCTCAGCTGTAAGTTCGCTCCCGCACCTCCGCTACTGTCAAAGCTGCTGCCACCAAAACTAAAAGAAAGAGATTTTAAACCACTCAAATATATACTTTTTACTTCCCCAGCAGTCCCCTGGTCCTCCGAAAACAAAAAGGAATTAACTTTTAACTTACACTGAAATTGACTTCCCAGTGCAGGTTCGCTCTGCACCTCTGCCACTGTCGAAGCTGCTGCCACCAAAACTAAAAGAAAGTGAATTTAAACCACCCAAATATATAGTTTTTACTTGCCCAGCAGTCCTCTGGTCCTCCGAAAACAAAAAGGAATTAACTTTTAATTTACACTGCAATTGACCTCCCAGCTGTAAGATCGCTCCCGTACATCCGCTACTGTCAAAGCTGCTGCCACCAAAACTAAAAGAAAGAGATTTTAAACCACCCAAATATATATAATTTTTACTTACCCAGCAGTCCCCTGGTCCTCCGAAAACAAAAGGGAATTAACTTTTAACTTACACTGAAATTGACCTCTCAGCTGTAAGTTCGCTCCCGTACCTCCGCTACTGTCAAAGCTGCTGCCACCAAAACTAAAAGAAAGTGATTTTAAACCACCCAAATATATAGTTTTTACTTACCCAGCAGTCCCCTGGTCCTCCGAAAACAAAAGGGAATTATCATTTAACTTACACTGAAATTGACCTCCCAGCTGTAAGTTCGCACCCGCACCTCCGCTACCGTCAAAGCTGCTGCCACCAAAACTAAAAGAAAGTGATTTTAAACCACCCAAATATATAGTTTTTACTTACCCAGCAGTCCCCTGGTCCTCCAAACGCAAAAGGGAATTAACTGTTAACTTACACTGAAATTGACCTCTCAGCTGCAAGTTCGCTCCTGCACCTCCGCTACTGTCAAAGCTGCTGCCACGAAAACTAAAATAAAGTGATTTTAAACCACCCAAATATATAGTTTTTACTTACCCAGCAGTCCCCTGGTCCTCCAAAAGCAAAAGGGAATTAACTGTTAAATTACACTGAAATTGACCTCTCAGCGGAAAGTTTGCTCCCGCACCTCCGCTACTGTCAAAGCTGCTGCCACCAAAACTAAAAGAAAGAGATTTTAAACCACCCAAATATATAGTTTTTACTACGCCAGCAGTCCCCTGGTCCTCCGAAAACGAAAGGGAATTAACTTTTAACTTACACTGAAATTGACCTCTCAGCTGCAAGTTCGCTCCCGCACCTCCGCTACTGTCAAAGCTGCTGCCGCCAAAACTAAAAGAAAGTGATTTTAAACCACCCAAAAATATAGTTTTTACTTCCCCAGCAGTCCCCTGGTCCTCCAAAAACAAAAGGGAATTAACTTTTAACTTGCACTGAAATTGACCACCCAGCTGCAAGTTCACTCCCGCACCTTCACTACTGTCAAAGCTGCTGCAACCAAAACTAAAAGAAAAGCATTTTTGAACAGAAATAAAACACAGCAAGATCCCAGGGATCGTTCTCTCACTCACTGACATAAAACAATCTCTCAGTGACTCCCCATCTTACAAACACATCCCCCGACACAGAGCCAGAGAATGGGAAGTGATTGGAATGTGAGACAGTGTTTTAGGAGCTGAGTACCTGCCCATTGTCATGTTAATCCAGGTAACAGAGAAAGCTCTGAGCAGAGACATGAGAAGGTGCTGCTTCCTGATGAACTGCCAACTATTCACTGCAATCCCCATTGTGGACAGCATTGCTGCAATTTACAGACAGACATTTGTAGCAATCAGCTCCATTCTGTTCCCAGTCACTGTGAAATTCTCTATTTAAACTGAGATGAATGTTCCAACAGTTAATCATTGACCCAGCATTTAATTCCGGCTGTGTTTGCTGACAACGCAGCCACGAGGTGGCGTTGCACTGTCGCATGCAGCCTGTGGAACTCAATCCTCACAGTCAGGGGCGTTCAAGCAGCAGTCGGGACAAAATACGGTGCTGCTCAAATAATCACACGAAGGCAACATAAACACATGGCAGCACACAAAGGCCGGAGAGATCGGCTGACTGGGGAATGGCCGGAGCACGGGGGGGGGGGGGGTGGAGAATGCCCAGTAAGAGCGGGTGGTGGGTGCAGGTGGAGATCGCACCCGGCATCACAAAGTTCATTGGCCGTCCCTTCGCGCGACCACGCCCCCGCTCTCTCCCACTCACCCTGCTCTCACACACACCCCGCTGTCTCCCTGCTCATTCCATCACCCCCGCTCTCTCCCTGCTCCCTCCCTCGCATTTCGATCTCTCCCCACTCTCTCCCTCACACCACACTCTCTCTCCACTCTCTCCCTCACACCCCGCTCTCTCCCTAATCTCTCCCACACACATCGCTCTCTCCCCAACACCCCGCTCTCGCCCTGCTGTCTCCCTCACACACCGATCTCTCCGCGGCACCCTGCTCTCTCCCTCACAGCCCGCTCCCTCCCCACTCTCACCCCAACACCCCGCACTCTCGCTGCTGTCTCCCTCACACCCCACTCTCTCCCTCACACCCTGCTCCCTCACGCACACCCTGCTCTCTCCCCCACACCCTGCTCTCTCCCCCACACCCCGCTCTCTCCCCCACACGCCGCTCTCTCCCCCACACCCCGCTCGCTCCCCCACACTCTGCTCTCTCCCCCACACCCCGCTCTCTCCCCCACACCCCGCTCCCTCCCCCATACCCGCTCCCTCCCCCACTCCCCACTCCCTGCCCCGCACCCTTCTCTCTCCCCCACACCTCACTCTCTCCCTCACACCCTGCTCTCTCCCTCACACCCTGCTCTCTCCCCCACACCCTGCACTCTCCCCCACACCCCGCTCTCTCCCCCACACCCCGCTCTCTCCCCCACACCTCGCTCGCTCCCCCACACCCTGCTCTCTCCACCACACCCCGCTCTCTCCCCCACACCCCGCTCCCTCCCCCATCCCCGCTCCTTCCCCACTCCCCGCTCCCTGCCCGACACCCTGCTCTCTCCCCCACACCTCACTCTCTCCCTCACACCCTGCTCTCTCCCCCACAACACACTCTCTCACTCACACACTGCTCCCTCCCCCACGCCCCGCTCTCTCCCACACACCCCACTCTCTCACTCACACCCTGCTCTCTCCCCCACACCGCTCTCTCCCTCACACCCCGCTCTCGCCCCCACACCCTGCTCTCTCCCCACTCTCTCCCTCACACCCTGCGCTCTCCCTGCTCTCTCCCTCACACCCCGCTCTCATCCCCCACAACTAGCTCTCTCCCCCACACCTAGCTCTCTCCCCACTCTCTCCCCGACACCCTGCTCTCTCCCCACACTCTCCCTCACACCCTGTTCTTTCCCCCGCACCCCGCTCTCTCCCTGCTCCCTCCCTCACACCCTGCTCTCTCCCCACTCTCTCCCCCAGACCCCGCTCTCTCCCCCACACCCGGCTCCCTCCCCCAAACCCCGCTCGCTCCCCCACACCCTGCTCTCTCCCCCACATGCCACTCTCTCCCTCACACCCTGCTCTCTCCCCCACACCGCACTCTCCCTCGCACCCCACTCTCTCCCCACTCTCTCCCTCACACCCTGCGCTCTCCTTGCTCCCTCCCTCACACCCCGCTCTCTCCCCCACACCTAGCTCTCTCCCCCACACCGAGCTCTCTCCCCACTCTCTCCCCCACACCCTGCTCTCTCCCCACACTCTCCCTCACACCCTGCTCTTTTCCCCGCACCCTGCTCTCTCCCTGCTCCCTCCCTCACACCCTGCTCTCTCCCCGCTCCCTCCCCCACACTCCGCTCTTACCCCCACACCTAGCTCTCTCCCCACTCTCTCCCCGACACCCTGCTCTCTCCCCCATAGCCCGCTCTCTCCCTGCTCCCTGCCTCACACCCCGCTCTCTCCCCACGCTCCTCTCTCTCCCTGCTCCCTCGCTCACACCCTGATCTCACCCCACTCCTTCCCTCACATCCCACTCTCTTCCTGCTCTGTCCCCCACACCACACTCTCTCCCCACTCTCTCCCTCACACCAGCTCTCTCCCCACTGTCTCCCTCACACCCCAATCTCTCCCCCACACCCCGCTCTCACCCTGTGCCCTCCCTCACACCCCGCTCTCTCCGCACTCTCTCCCCCACTCCCTACTATCTCCCCCACTCCCCGCTCACTCCCCACTCACTCCCCCACACCCAGCTATCTCCCCACTCTCTCTCCAACAGCCAGCTCTCTCCCCACTCTCTCCCCCACACCCTGCTCGCTCCCCCACTCCTTCTCTCTCCCCACTCAATACCCCACACCCAGCTCTCGCCCTGCTCTCTCCCCCACACCCCGCTCTCTCACCACTCTCTCGCTCACATCCCGCTCTCTCCCTAACACTCTGCTCTTTCCCCAATCTCTCCCTCACACCCCGCTCTCTCCCCACTCAATCCCTACACCTCGCTCTCTCCCTGCTCTCTCTCCCACACCCTGCTCTCTCCCCTTTCTCTCCCTCACACCCCACTATCTCTCCACTCTCTCCCTCACACCCCGCTCTCTCCGCTGCTCTCTTCCTCACATCCCGATCTCTCCCCCACTCTCTTACCCACGCCCCGCTCTCTTCCCGCTCTCTCCCTCACACCCCGCTCTCTCCCCACTCTCTCCCTCACAACCCGCTATCTCCCTGACACTCCGCTCTTTCTCCACTCACTCCCCCACATCCCGCTCTCTCCCCGCACTCCCCCTCACACCCCGCTCTCTCCGTGACTCTCCGCTCTTTCCCCACTCTCTCCCCAACACCCCGCTCTCTCCCCGCTCTCTCCCTCAATCCCCACTCTCTCCCCAATCTCTCCCTCACATCCCGCTCTCTCCCTGGCACTGCGCTCTTTCCCCACTCTCTCCCCCAGACCCCGCTCTCTCCCCGCTCTCTCCCTCACATCTCACTCTCTCCCTGGCACTCTGCTATTGCCTCACTCTCCCCCCAAACCTTGCTCTCTCCACCCTCTCTCCCTCACACACCACACGCTCCCCAATCTCTCCCTCACACCCCGCTCTTTCCCCGCTCTCTCCCTCACTTCCTGCTCTCTCCCTGACACTCCGCTCTCTCCCGACTGTCTCCACCACATCCCGCTCTCTGCCTGACACTCTGCCCTTGCCCCACTCTCTCCCCCACACCCCGCTCTCTCCGCGCTTCTCTGCTTGCTCTCTCTGCTGGGTTATAAGATGGCGTCAACTGGCATCCACGCATGCCCCAACCGCTTCTGGCAAATTGGAACGCAGCGCACGTACAGAGTGCAGAAGCCCGTTTGCGCATGTGTGTAGATTGGTGCAGTCGGATGATGTCTCCCATCAGCTGCGTTGTCAAGAATCACTGTGTTTAATTTAACTAAAAATCAAGACACACTCAAGTGTTAGACATGCGCTTGGGTGTGGTGTGGCGGGGAGCTTCTTTACAGAGCGTGGGAGTCAGGCAGTAACGAGGCACTGCAAACCCCTCTAGAACCTATGTGTCTCCCTCGGTGTTTACCCTTCTCTCTCTCGCTCTCCCTCTGTTTCTCTGTGTGTCTCTACATCTGTTTCTGCATCATTGTAAAAAGACACAAACACTGGGAGCAGAGTGGAGTGGTGGCTCGCGGACCTGCATGGAACCTGATCCGGATCACACTGAGACTCGAAAAAGAGGGAAAAATTTACAGTGACATCATGGGAATTCTGCAAGTTGATTGCTTGTGTAAGTAACAGCTGTTAATGCATTTAAATTGCTGAAAACGGGGAAGATTTAAAAAAACTCAGCTGATAAGGTGAGTAGTACTGCTTAAATTAGAGTAATTTATTAAGGACTGTAGATTGCACTGATTAGTGTTTGTTGTAGAACAAGACGCCTAGTGTAATCAGTATCTTTTAAAGGGAGTAACTAAATTAATTTAAAGGTAAGTCATGGCAGGAGAGCTTGCACCCGTGATATGCTCCTCCTGCACTATGTGGCAAATCAGGGACGCTTCCAGTATCCCGGACAACCATGTGTGCAGGAAGTGTATCCATCTGCAGCTACTGACTGCCCGCATTATGGAGCTAGAGCTGCGGGTGGATTCACTGTGGAGCATCCGCGATGCTGAGGACGTCGTGGATGGCACATTTACAGACGTGGTCACACCGCAAGTAATGGTAGCACAGGCAGGAAAGGGATGGGTGACTACCAGGTGGAGTAGTAGGCGCAGGCAGGTAGTACAGGAGTCCCCTGTGGCCATCCCCCTCTCAAACAGATATACCACTTTGGATACTACTGGAGGGGTGGGGGGGTGGGTGTGGAATGACCTCCCAGAGGAAAGCAGCAACAGCCAGGTCTATGGTACCAGGGATGGCTCTGCAGCACAGCAGGGGGCATAAATGAGTGGAAGAGCTATAGTGATAAGGGTTTCTATCGTAAGGGGTACAGATAGGCGTTTCTGTGGCCACAAACATGACACCAGGATGGTATTTTGCCTCCTTGGTGCTTGGGTCAAGGATGTCACGGAGCGACTGCAGGATACTCTGAAGGGGGAGGGTGAGCATCAAGAGGACGTGGTACACATTGGTACCAACGACATAAGTAGAAAAATAGATGAGGTCCTATAACAAGAATTTAGTGAGCTAGGTAGCAGATTAAAAAGCAGGACCTCTAAGGTTGTAATCTCTGGATTACTCCCGGTGCCACGTGCTAGTGAGTTTAGAAATATGAGGATAGAGCAGATGAATGCGTGGCCAAGGAGATAGTGCAGGAGGGGGAGGGGTTGTGGGGGGGGGAGTGGTTAAACTAATTTGTCAGTAGGATGGAATACGGAGTGGAGGTACAGTAGGGGGCAACGTAGAGCAGAAAGTGAGTCGGCCTGGAAGGCGCATCAAATCTCGACCTGGTAAGGCACGAAGGGAAAATGCAAGATTGTATTGCATCTATTTCGATGCAAGAAGTCTTACTAGTAAGGCATATGGACTGAGGGCGTTGATTAGCATATGGCATTATGATATTATTGCTGTCAGAGAGACATGGTTGAGGGAGGGTCCGGACTGGCAGCTCAATACTCCAGGGAAGAGAATCTTCAGGCGCAACAGGGGAGGGGATAAAAGAGGAGGTGGCATTGCACTGTTGATCAAGGAGTCAATTACTGCAGAAGGTTCCTCAAATGAGGCCACATGGGTGGAACTTAAAAAAAAAGGGTGCAGTCACTTGGCTGGGAGTGTACTGCCTCTCTGACAGTGCAGCATTCCTCCAGTACTGTCTCTGCTGACAGGGCCGAGTTCCCCCAGTAATATCCCATCGATAGTCCGGTACCTCTTCAATACTGACCTTCCCACAGTGCAGTACTGTCTCTGTATTTACTCTTACACCTGTGTAGCACGCCCTTAGTAATTCACCTCAAAAAGGGCATCGCTCCCACATTGCTGCCCCTCCAACAGTGTGGTTTCCCATGCTATGGCGACACTGGCTATGCAGAGATTCCTCAATACTGCCCCTTCAACAGGGAATCGCTCTCTCAGTACTGCCCCTTCAACAATGCAGCACTCCTTCAGTACTGCTCCCACCAAAAGTACAGTAGTCCCTCTGCACTGGTCCCTCCAGCAGAAGGAGTAGGCCATTCGGCCCTTCCAATCTGCTCCCCCAGTCAATAAGATCATGCATGATCCAATCTCGACCTTGAGTCCACTTCCCTCCTCGCAAACCCCACCGCACTCTTCCCCACAACATAACCGTTGTCTCTCATGTTAATCGATATTTGTCGATCTCAGCCTTGAATACATTCAATGACTCAGCTCCACTGCTCGCTCGGGTAGAGAATTTCAAATACTAACACCAGTCTGAGAGGAAATTCCTCCTCAGGTCCGAATTAAATTGGTGAGCTATTAATATGAAATTGTGCTCCCTAGTTCTAGATTCCCCCACGAGAAGAAGCTTCCTCTCAACTTCTACCCTGTCAGGTCTCCTCAGAATCCTTTACTTCGCAGTAAGATCTACTCTCAATCTTCAAACTCCGTTGAGTATGGACACAACTGGTCTAACATTTCCTCATAAGAGAAACCTCTCATCCCAGGATTCAACCCAATGAACCTTCTCTGATCTGCTTCCATTACAAGTATATCGCTCCTTAAATAAGGTGACCAAAACTGTAGACAATGCTCTAGCTGCCTTCTCACAAATGGCCCGTATAACTGTAGCAATGCTTCACTACATTTATACTTCATCTCCCTTACAAAGAATACCAACAATCCATTTACCATCCGAATTACTTGCTGTACTTGCATGCTGCCATTTTCTGATTCCTGTACATGGACACCCAGGTCCTCATACCGCAGCATTCTGCCGTCTCTCACCACATAAATAATAGTCCTCTATTCTGTCATTCCCACCGAAGTGGAAACCTCACATCGTATTCCACATTATACTCCATCTGCCACATTTTTCCCCACTCACTTAACTTATCTATTTCCCTTTTCAGACTATGTTTACCCAGATCACAAAAATGAAAGCAAAATACTGCGGATGCTGGAAATCTGAAATATAAACAAGAAATGCTGGAATCACTCAGCAGGTCTGGCAGCATCAATAACCCATTCATCCCGACTCTCTGCTTCCTGTTATTTAGCCAATCCTCTTTTTATGCTGATATATCGACTGTAAGGCTATTTCCAGTGGCGTCCCACAGGGCTCGCTAATAGATCCACTACTTTTTGAGCTATATATTTAGGATTTGGACGAAAATGTAGGGGCATGATCAAAAAGATTTCAGGTGATACAGAAACAAATGGCCGTGTGGTTGATCGACAGAAGAATAGCTGCAGACTTCAGGAAGATGTTAATGGACTAGCCAGGTGGACAGAAAAGTGGCAAATAGTGTTCAAAGCAGGGACGTGTGAGGTGACGAATTTGGGGAGGATGAGCGAGGCAAATGAATGCACAATTAATACGAGAATCCTTCCAGTTGTAGAAGAAGTGTGGGATCTTGGAGTGAATGTTCACAGATCCATGAAGATAGCAGGGCAGGTCGCTAAGTGAGTTAAGAAGACAAAGGGAATACGTTTCCTTTATTACCCGAGGTGCAGAATAGAAGAGCGTTTATGCTGTAACCATATAAGTCATTGGTTCGGCTAAACCGTGAGTTATTTGTGCAGTTCCGGTCACCACATTACAGAAAGGATTTAATTGCGCTAGAGAGGGTACAGAGCAAATTTACGAGGATGTTGCCAGGTCTGGAAAAAATGTTGCTGTGAGGAAATATTGGATAGGCTGGGACTGTTGTGCTTGGAACAGAGAAGTCTGAGGTGAGGTTAGATTGAAATGTTGTTTGAGGGGCCTGGATAGAGTGTACGTGATGGGCCTATTTACCTTCTCAGAGAGGTCAGTGACAAGGGGGCATCGATGTAAAGTGAAATAAAAACAGGAAATGCAGGAAATACTCAGCAGGTCTGGCAGCATCTGTGGAGAGAGGAGCAGAGTCAACTTTGCATGACGGTGACCCCTCATCAGAACCTTCATCATTGACCTGAAACATGAGACACGGAAGGTTGTAGGGGTGGAGGAGGTTACAGAGATCTGGAGGGTTGTAGGGCTAAGGACTTTACAAAGAGAGGGAGGGCTGTAGAGCCTGGAGTTAGTGACAGAGTTAGGGAAGGTTCCCGGGCCTGGAGGAGGTGACAGAGATAGGACATGTTGTAGGGGCTGGAGGAGGCAGCAGAGATAGGGAGGTCTGTAGGGGGGGTGGAGGTGGTTACAGAGCTAGGGAAGGTTGTGGTACTAGAGGAGGTGACAGAGATAGGGAGGATTGTAGGGCCCGGAGGAGGTTACAGAGAAAGGGTGGGCTGTTACGGCTGGAGGAGGTTACAGTGATAGGGAGGGTGATATGGGCTGTAAGAGGTTACAGTGATCGGGAGGGTTGTCGGGGCTGGTGGAGGTGACAGAGCTAGGGAGGGTTGGAGGGGCAGGAGAAGGTTACAGAGCTAGGGAGGGCTGTTGGACTGGCGTTGGTTACAGAGATAAGTGCTGGAGGAAGTTACAGAGATAGGTAGGGTTGTAGAGGCTGGTGGTTGTTACAGATATCGGGAGGGTTGTAACCGCTGGAGATGGTGACTGAGCTATGGAGAGTTGTGGGGCTGGAGCTGATTACAGAGATAGGGAGTATTGTAGAGCCTGGCGTAAGAGACAGAGCTATGGAGGGTTCTGGGGCTGGAGAAAGTTACAGAGAAAGGTAGGGATGTAGGGGCAGGAGGATTTTACAGAGCTAGGGAGGATTGTATGGGCTGGAAGATGTAACAGGGTTCGGGAGGTTTGTTGGGGCTGAGAAGGCTACAGAGAAAGGTAGGGTTGTAGGGGCTGGAGGATGTGACAGAGCTAGGGAGGGCTGTAGGGGCTGGAGGAGTTTAGTGCGATAGGAAGTGTTGCAGAGGATGGAGGAGGTTACAGAACTAGGGAGGGCTGTCGGGACTGGAGATGTTTAGTGCGATAGAAAGTGTTGTAGAGGATGGAGGAGGTTACAGAGCTAGGGTGGGCTGTAGGGGCTGGAGAAGTTTAGTGCGATAGGAAGTGTTGTAGAGGATGGAGGAGGTTGCAGAGATAGGGAGGGCTGTAGGGGCTGGAGAAGTCTAGTGCGATAGGAAGTGTTGTAGAGGATGGCGGAGGTTACAGAACTAGGGTGAGCAGTTGGACTGTAGGAGGTTACAAAGATAGGGAGGGTTGTTATGGAAGGAGGAGGTTACAGAAAAAGGGACGGTTGTAGGGGCTTGTGGAAGTTACAGTGATCGGGAAGCATGTAGGGGCTGGAGTACGTGACAGAGGTAGTGAGGGATGTAGGGTTTGGAGTAGGTGACAGAGGTAGGGTGGGTTGTCAGGGCTTGCAGATGTGACAGGATAGGGATAGATGTAGGGGCTGGAGAACGTGACAGAGATAGGGACGTTTATAAGAGCTGGAGGAGGGTAGAGAGAAAGAGAGGGTTGTAGGGGCTGGTGGAAGCCACCGAGATAGGGGGTGCTGTGGTGCTGAATGGCAACTGAACTAGGGAGGGTTGTCGGGGCTGGAAGAAGTTACTGAAATAGGGAGAGTTTGAGGGGCTGGAGGAGATGACAGAGATAGGGAATGTTGTGGGACTGAGGAGATAACAGAGATAGGGAGGGTTGTAGTGGATGGAGGTGGTTACAGTAAAACAGAGGGTTGCAGGGACTTCAGGAGGTGACAGAGATAAGAAGAGTTGTAGGGGCTGGAGGAGGTCACAGCGGTATGGAGTGTTGTGGGGCTGAGGAGGCAACTGAGCAAGAGAGGGTTGTTGAGGCTGGAAAACGTTACAGCAACAGGGAAGGTTGTAGGGGCCTGAAGAGGTGACAGAGATAGGGAGGGTTGTAGGGGCTGGTGGAAGTCACAGAGGCAAGGAGTGTTGTGGTGCTGAAGAGGCAACTGAGCTCAGGAGGATTGTAGGAGCTGGAGGAAGTTACTGAAATAGGGAGGATTGGAGGGGCTAGAGGAGCTGACATAGATAGGGAGGGTTGTATGGGCAGGAGGAGGTTACAGAGATAGGGAGGATTGTAGGAGGCTGCACAGATAGGGAGGGTTGTTGAGGCTGGAGGAGATTACAGAGCCAGGGAGTGTTGAAAGGACTGGATAAAATGGCAGAGATAGGGATAGTTATAGGGGCTGGGAAGGTTACAGAGATAGGGAGGTTTGTAGGTGCAGGAGGAGATCATTGAGATAGGGAGTGCTGCAGTGGCTGGAGGAAATGACAGAGATAGGGATAGTTGTAGGGGCTGAGGAGGTTACAGAGAAAGGGATAGTTATAGGGGCTGAGGAGGTTACAGAGATAGGGAGGGTTGTCATGTTTGCTATAGGTGATAGAGTTCGGGAGGGTTGTAGGTGCAGGAGCAGGTCATAGATATAGGGCGGTTTGTAGGGGCTGGAGGATGTGACAAGATAGGGCGGGTTATAGGGGAGGCAGGAGTTTACAGACGTTTCGAAGGTTGTAGCTGCTGAGGAGGTAACAGAGATAGGGAGTGTTAGGGTGCCGAGGAGGTAACGAAGCTAGGAGGGTTGTAGGGGATGGAGGAGGTTACGGAAATAGGGAGGGTTGTAGGGGATGGAGGAGGTTACAGAAATAGGAAGGGTTTTATGGGTTGGAGGAGGTGACAGAGATGGGGGGATTGGGTGCTCAATGGACACAGGTGTGGTCCAGGAGGATTGGAGAACAGCTGACATTTAACCTCTGTTTAAAAAGGGAGCGAAGGATTGCAGACCAGTCCGTTTCACCTCAGTTGTGTGAAAATGATTGGAATATTTTCTGAGAGACAGGATAAACTGTCACTTCGAAAGGCACGAGTAAATGAAAGGTACTCAGCATGGATTCGTTAAGGGAATGTCTTGTTTGACCAACTTGATTGATTTTTTTGAAGAAATTCCAAGAAAGATTGATGAGGGCAGTTCAGCTGATGTTGTCTCCATAGATTTCATCAAGGCTTTTGATAAAGTTCCACAGGGCTGCACAGTGCCGCAGCGGTTAGCACCGCAGCCTCACAGGGACCCGGGTTCGATTCCGGGTACTGCCTGTGTGGAGTTTGCAAGTTCTCCCTGTGTCTGCGTGGGTTTTCTCCGGGTGCTCCGGTTTCCTCCCACAAGCCAAAAGACTTGCAGGTTGATAGGTAAATTGGCCATTATAAATTGTCACTCGTATAGGTAGATGGTAGGGAAATATAGGGACAGGTGGGAATGTTTGGTAGGAATGTAGGATTAGTATAAATGGGTGGTTGATGTTCGGCACAGACTCGGTGGGCCGAAGGGCCTGTTTCAGTGCTGTATCTCTAATCTAATCTAATCAGGACAGACTGGTTAAAAAAACTAAAATCCCTGGTATCGAGGGAAATGCAGCAAGTGTCTCAGTGGCAGGACACAAAGTGTAATTGTTGACGGGTGTTTTAGCGACTGGAGGTCTGTTTCCAGTTGCCTTATGCAGGCCTCAGTACCGGGTCCCCTGCTTTTTGTGGTCCACATGAACGTTTTGGATGGAAATGAAGGGGGCATGATCAAGAAGTTTGCAGACAACACAAAGATTGGCCTTGGAGTAGATAGCAGGGAGTATAGTTGTCGGCTGCAGGAAGATATTGATGATCTGGTAAGATGGGCAGAAAAGTGGCAAATGGAGTTCAACTCAGAGAATTGTGAGGTGATGCATTTGGGGAGGTCAAACAAGACAACTGAATGCACGATTAATGGGGAAATACTGAGAAGTACAGAGGGAACTTGGAGTGAATGTCCACAGATCCCTGAAGGTGGAAGGACAGGTCGATAAGGTGGTGAAGAAGGCATAAGGAATTCTTTCCTTTATTAGCCGAGGTATAGAATATAAGAGCAGGGAGGTTATGTTGGAACTGTATAATTCATTATTTAGGTCACAACTTGAGTACTGAGTGCAGTTCTGGTCACGTCACTACAGAAAGGATGTAACTGCACTGGAGAGGATACAAAGGGAATTTACGAGGATGTTGCCAGGACAGGAAAAATGCAGCTATGAGGAAAGATTGGATAGGCTGGGTTTGTTCTCCTTGGAACAGATCTGTTTGAAATGTACAGAATGTTGAGGGGCCTGGATAGAGTGGAGGTGAAGGTTCTATTGTCCTCAGCAGAGAGGTCAGTGACTAGGGGGAATAGATGCAAAGTGATTGCCAAAATAATCAGAGGGGAGATGAGGCAAAATGTTTTCACCCAGAGACTGATGTGGGTCTGGAACACGCTGCCTGAAAAGGTAGTTGAGGCAGAGATCCTCAACTCATTCAAAAGGAATCTGGATAAGCACTTCAAGTGCTGTAATCTGCAGGGTTACGGGCCAAATGTTGGAAGGTGGGATTAGAATAGGTGGATCATTTTCCGGCTGGCACAGACACAATGGGCCAAGTGGCATCTTTCTGTGCCTTAAACTTTCTCTGATTCTATTTCTATGATTTAACGTTTCAGATCAATTAGCCAAAAACTGACTATCTCTGATTTATATTTAGCCCTACAGCCAGAATAATACCTTTGCTACAATAAACGTAGCATCGAATTCCAATGATCAGTTCCAGCTCCTCTCTCTGGCCCAGATAACAGACAGTTCCACAATTCAGGAATGAACAACACAAAACTCCCCCATTTCCAATGAGCAACCCCAGATTCTCTCTCTCTCTCTCTCTCTCTTGTCCAGTAACATAGGAATTCTGCAATTGGGGAATGGACATATATCAAAACTCCATTTAACTATGTAACCTGCTCTCTCTGGCCCAGAAAACACACAGTTCCAAAAGGTGAATGACAAAAGTCTACAGTGTCTATTTTACTATGGGAGATCCTCTCTCTGGCCCAGATAAAAGGCAGAGCTTCAATGTGGCAATGTCTGGATAACAAGAAAATGAGAGAGAGAGAAACAGACAGACTGTCGGGGTGCCAGACCGTATGGACGAAGGAGACAGGTTGCCAGACCACATGAACGAAAGAGACGAGGTGACAGAGAGTGAGTTAATGGAAGCAGACAGATTGATATCGAAATACAGACAGGGAGTGAGAGAAAGGATTGAATAGAAAGAGAGAGAGTCGAAAAGTACAGAGCACCAAACAGTGAGGGAGAGACGTGGGGAGACGGTGGGGGGGGGGGGGGGGGGTAGAGACGGGGGTGGGGTGGAGAGATGGCAAGTGACAGTGAGTCAGACAGGGCACAAAACCCAGAGATAGATAGAGAGAGAGGGAGAGAAAGAGGGCGAACGAAACTTGGCCAGGTAGAGCATGAAATAAAGAGAATGAGACTGACGTGGAATGAGAGAGTAAATCAGACACGGAGAGAGACAGACATCGAACGAGTGAGGGAGAGGGGGGTGTGACAATGAGACAGACAGAGTATGGGACAGAAACAGACAGACACAGAGAGAAAGTCAGACAGATGGGTCTGAATTTGCTCAACGTGAGTTTTGAGCTGAGGTTGGAATTGACATGTGTCACTGCCTCCCGACCATTTTCCAATATCTGTGTGGGTCCTGTAAGGGGGATCAGACATTTTCAAACAGCAGTAATGTTCCCGACAAGGGCTTAGAGTTAAATGTTTTACTTCAACAAAACAGGTCCACTGGTCAAACTGGTTCTGTCCTCATTGTGCTGAACTAACATGTTCCTCGGGGACAGGACCCCGAGGAACATATTGAACAACATCCCAACAAGTAACATTTTTATTTATTCTTTCATAGGATGTGGGCGTCGAAGGCCAGGCCTGCATTTATTGTGCATCCCTAATTGCCCTTGAACTGAGTGGCTTGCGAGGCCATTTCGAGGGCATGTAAGAGTTAACCACATTGCTGTGGATCTGGAGTCACATGTAGGCCAGACCAGGTAAGGACAGCAGATTTCCTTCCCTAAAGGACATTAGTGAACCAGATGGGTTTTTACAACAATTAACAATGGTTTCATGGCCATCATTAGACTAGCTTTAAATTAAAACATATTCAGTGGTGAAGCAAACTGCTGAGCTGGGTTGTGTCTGAGTGGAAAGGAGTCCCAATTCAAATCCCAAACCCTCTCCCTCCCTCTCTCTCCAGTGGAAGGGATATTTCTCTCAGGCTGGTGTGTGTGGGTTGTGTGCTCGCATTGTGAGCTCAATCGATATCACTTTTGATCCTTTGCTTTCTAACCAGCATTTGTTTGAATTGGGATGTTACTGAGAGATTGTCAGTACAACTGAGAGAAAACAGTTTTGGGATCTTGCTGCACCTATTCCTGAGAATCTTTTGCTCTGATTTATCCAATTTAATTTATTCTACTGCACTGCTCCTGGGGGTATTTGTTTTACTTTGAAAACTATAATGACAATATGTGGAGAGAGTGTCTCCACATGTCCAGGCTGTGCATCCGCCTTGGACAGTGTCCTTCACCCAGAGGCAGGATTCAATATGTCTACCTGCATTTATGTCTGGCTTTTGATCCCTCATTTCAACATGCACCTGTTGGATTGTGGCCCTTGATTTTTAAAATGTATTAAAGTTTTGGTTAATTTAGGCCTGGCCCGTCATTACGACATGAACAAGTTCATCCTTGATGATGTCATTTAGGAAGGATAGGTGGAGGGGAAAATGAGGTGTGATAGTGCTGTTAATGCAGGAAGAGACAGTACATTAGTGATACAGTATCTTAGATTGAAGGAGCAAGATGTAGAACCAGTTTGGGTGGAACTAAGAAACAGCAAGGGGCTGCAAACATTGGTGGGAGATGTTTAGTAGACCATTAAACTACAGTGGTAATGTTGGACACGGTAAACATCAGGAAATTACAGCTGCATGTAACATGGGCAATACAGTAACAATGGACATCTTCAATTTACAGATAGATTGTGTTATCCTAATTAGCACTCATTCTGTGGAGGATGAATTCCTAGTATGTGTATGAGATGGATGCCTGGAGCAGTATGTTGAAGAACCAACTAGGCATCGAGCTACTTCAGATATAGTATTTTGTAATGAGAAAGGACTAATTAATAACCTTGTTGTTAAGGTGCCATTTTGAAATCATGACCACGATATGTTAGAATTGTACATTTGAAAAAAAAGATATAGTTCATTCTGAAACTAGGATTTTAAATCTGAACAAAGGAAACTATGAAGATATGAAGGGCAAGTTGCCTATGGTGTATTGGGAAAATACATGAAACGATTTGACAGTAGCCAGACAATGGCTAATAGTTAAGTAAGTTATTTCACAGTTGACAGCAAATGTACATTCCCCGAAGAAACAAAAACCCAACAGAAAATGTGACTCAACCGTGACTAACAAAATGAGTTAGTTATCATCAGGGGTAGAGTTAAAATTCAGACAAAATAAAAACTTCACCTGTCTGTCCCGGCATAAATGGCACAATTTGTGGCTCCTTTTTGTCTGTATTCAGATAATATAGACAGCAAAGTATATTACATGGTGGGATGCTACAGTACGGTTGGAAAAGCAACTTAAAAACAATTATCCACAAGTCTCGTCCAACTTAACTACAGATTAGACCCAGAAAGGTAATAAATGCCAACACTCCTGTGTTTGTTGGAGTACCTTCAGCTTTACTCTGTATGGCTTTCAGAAATTAAACATTACACATGCACGACAAGATTAAAGGTTACATGTAGGTTAGGATACATAGAATTCCAGTAAATTAGCACGAAAATCCCAGTGAATATTCCTGGAAAAATCAATGCTGCAAATGATCCCAAAAGACTCTCACCTAGTCTGTGTCTTTAATCTCACCAAGTTCCCACTGATCTATGATCAGTCGTTCAGGAGGGATCTTCTTCCAATAGCTGGCCCGGCTATCTGGACTGCAGTGACAGATGAAGGAAAGAGACCCCCTTATAAGCAGGACTGACCCTCACTCTACCCTCGTGCACCATGTCACTAGGTTCAGTGTTAGGGTCTTTCCCTGCATGATCAATCACTGTGTGTGATCAATATATTTTCCTATCCTGCCTGGACCACCCCACACACACAATGCATTTGCTTCTACATTCCAAGCCTCACCCGTACCTAATTTCTTGTTGTTAAAATACTCCATTTTATTCTCCATATCCTGCCTTCTTGTAATTCCAGGCCTTTGTTCATTTACTGTCCATATCGTGTCTTAGGAATGCAGCATATAGGACATTCCAGACCCATTTCTGTTGAGTGTTTACTTCTACAAGTGAATTGACCATTTTAATATTTTTAACTTACTTAACCCTTGTCTTCCTACAAAGATCAAGCTAGCAAATTCAACAGTGTACACTTTGACTTCATCCCATCGTGTCTTAGTTTAGTTTATTTTAGTTTAGAGATGCAGCACTAAAACAGACCCTTCGGCCCATCGAGTCTGTGCCAACCATCAACCACCCATTTATACTAATCCTGCACTAATTCCATATTCCTACCACATGTTCCTATATTTCCCTATTACCTACCGATACAAGGGGCAATTGCTCGTGGCCAATTTACCTATCAACCAGCAAGTCTGTTTGCATGTGGGACGAAACCGGAGCATCCGGAAGAAACCCACGCAGACACAGGGAGAACTTGCAAATTCCACACTGGCAATACCCAGAATTGAACTTGAGTCGCTGGAGCTGTGAGGCTGCGGTGCCAACCACTGTGCCACTGTGCATTCTCACAGGATAGCACGTATAACTGACCAGTGCTGCACTGTAGGGATCAGTGCTGGGACCCTTGCTGTTTCTAGTGGACATTAATGATTTAGGTGTGAGTATAGGAGGTATGATCAGTAAGTTTGCAGATGAGACGAAAATTGGTGGTGTCGTGAACAGTGAGGAGCAAGGCCTTAGATTACCGGACGATATCGGTGGGCTGGTAAGATGGGCAGAGCAGTGGCAAATGGAACTTAATGCTGAGAAGTGTGAGGTGATGAACTTTGGGAGGTCTAACAAGGCAAGTGAATAAATAATGAATGGTAGGACAATCAGAAGTACAGAGTGTCAGAGGGAACTTGGTGTACTTTTCCACAGATCACTGATGGCAGTAGCACAGGTAGATCAGGTGGTTCGGAAGGCATTGGGATACGTGCCTTTATTAGCCGAGGCACAGAGTAGAAGAGCAGGGAGGTTATGATGGAACTGTGTAAAACACTAGTTCAGCCACAGCTGGAGTACTCTGTACAGTTCTGGGCGCCAAACTATTGGAAGGATGTGATTGCACTGGAGAGGGTGCAAAGGAGATTCACCAGGATGTTGCCTGGGCTGGAGCATTTCCGCTATTAAGCGAGACTGGATAGGCTGGGGTTGTTTTCCTTAGAGCAGAGAAGGCTGAGGGAGGACATGATTGAGGGATACAAAATTATATGGGGAATTGATAAGTTAGATAGGAAGAAACTTTTCCCTTAGCGGAGGGGTCAATATCCAAGGGTCACCGATTTAAGGGTAAGGGACAGGAGGTTTAGAGGGGATTTGAGGACAATTTCTTTCACCCAGAGGGTGGTTCGAATTTGGAACGTTCTGCCTGTAGATGTGGTGGAGGCAGGGACCCTCACAACATTTACGAAGTATTTAGATGAGTACTTGAAATGCCATAGCATACAAGGCTACGGACCAAGTGCTGGAAAATGGGATGAGAATAGGTAGGTGCTTGATGGTGGACACGGACACGATGGGTCGAAGGGCCTGTTTCTGTGCTGTATAACTCTTTGACTCTATGACTCAAACTGTCATCATAGTATTCAGCTGAAATTGATCAGTTACATTGTTATTTCAGTCCATATTTACAGTACACACGGTATCTTACTGTTGTAATAAAGTCATATAGTGTCTATTCATCCCACTGGGGCAAAATTTCACTTGCTCAACAATCTCACCAAATACTAAAACATTCCACAATGCAAGACTCTCAAATTCAACACAAGTTTTATTTTCTGATGTGTTCTGTTTCTCTGAGGGATTACTGATGCTGATCCTCCACAAGAGGAGTCGTCCCAATCCCGTGTGTCTGTCCTGCTCCCAAACCCGGAATCCGCTTATATTAAGGCAAGCGATACAGGAGTGTCTCAGTGAATGAGACAGGTGAGTCTTCAGCCTGAGCCAGTTACAGTGAGTAACCCGGGTTAATCCGATACTCCAGGGAATGTTTAAACGGAGCTTTACTCTGCATCTAACCCGTGCTGTACCTTCTCTGAGTTTATTCGATGGGACAGGGTAGATCTGTAGAAGTTATCCCTTCGTTTCATCTCTGGGAAATTGGAGAAGCCAGGGTTGTTCTCTGTGTCTCTCGCAGTCCTCCTCTCTATATCTCTCCCGCCTGCTATCTCTGACACTGGGAGAGAGACAGAGGGTTGGATATTAGAAATAGAATTAGAATTAGAACATTACAGCGCAGTAGAGGCCCTTCGGCCCTCGATGTTGCGCCGACCTGTGAAACCATCTGACCTACACTATTCCATTTTCATCCATATGTCTATCCAATGACCACTTAAATGCCCTTAAAGTTGGCGAATCTAATACTGCTGCAGGCAGGGCGTTCCACGCCCTTACTATTCTCTGAGTAAAGAAACTACCTCTGACATCTGTCCTATATCTATCACCCCTCAACTTGAAGCTATGTCCCCTCGTGTTTGCCATTACCATCGGAGGAAAAAGACTCTCACTATCCACCCTATCTAACCCTCTCATTATCTTATATGTCTCTATTAAGTCACCTCCCCTCCTCCTTCTCTCCAACGAAAACAACCTCGAGTCCCTCAGCCTTTCCTCGTAAGACCTTCCCTCCATACCAGGCAACATGCTAGTAAATCTCCTCTGCACCCTTTCCAAAGCTTCCACATCCTTCCTATAATGCGATGACCAGATCTGCACGCAATACTCCAGGTGCGGTCTCACCAGAGTTTTGCACAGCTGCAGCATGACCTCGTGGCTCCGAAACTCGATCCCCCTACTAATAAAAGCTAACACACCATATGCCTTCTTAACAGCCCTATTAACCTGGGTAGCAACCTTCAGGGATTTATGCACCTGGACACCAAGATCTCTCTGTTCATCTACACTACCAAGAATCTTCCCATTAGCCCAGTACTCTGCATTCCTGTTACTCCATCCAAAGTGAATCACCCCGCACTTTTCCGCATTAAACTCCATTTGCCATCTCTCAGCCCAGGTCTGCAGCCTATCTATGTCCCTCTGTACCCTACAACATCCTTCGGCACTATCCACAACTCCAACGACCTTAGTGTCATCTGCAATTTTACTAACCCACCCTTCTACACCCTCTTCCAGGTCATTTATAAAAATGACAAACAGCAGTGGCCCCAAAGCAGATCCTTGCTGTACACCACTAGTAACTAAACTCCAGGATGAACATTTGCCATCAACCACCACCCTCTGTCTTCTTTCAGCTAGCCAATTTCTGATCCAAAGCTCTAAATCACCTTCAACCCCATACTTCCGTATTTTCTGCAATAGCCTACCGTGGGGAACCTTATCAATCGCCTTACTGAAATCCATATACACCACATCCACTGCTTTACCCTCATCCACCTGTTTGGTCACCTTCTCGAAAAACTCAATAAGGTTTGTTAGGCACGACCTATCCGTCATAAAACCGTGCTGACTATCGCAAATGGACTGATTCTTTTCAAGATGATTAAAAATACTGTCTCTTATAACCTTTTCCAACATTTTACCCACAACCGCAGTAAGGCTCGCAGGTCGATAATTACCAGGGCTGTCTCTACTCCCCTTCTTGAACAAGGGGACAACATTTGCTATCCTCCAGTCTTCCAGCACTATTCCTGACTATGCAGACAAAGAGAAAGGGCTGCAGAGAGGGACAAGTTTGTAGAGAGTGAGATTGTTGGGATGCATTGAAAGGGAGAATGTAAGATATATTCATTTGATGTAATCCTTCACTGCTGTGTACGGAAACAGAGAAAGGTCGGGAAAGTGAGTGAAATATTGGTAGAGAGGGAAAAATGTATATTAAGTTGGGGCCCACGCAGCCGGTTCTGATGATCCAGAATGAAAATGCTCCTTTGCAAACCTTCAGCAAGCTATTCCACCATGGGAGCCATCACACCCTCGTGATATTAGTGTGGAAATCTTGTAATCTATGCCCCTGCTAATTCCAGACTATCCAATCTTTACTCGTAGTTAGAATTCTCCATTCCTGACAACATCCTCTGTAAATCTCCTCTGTACCCTCTCGAGACTGATTACGTCCTTCCTGTAATGTGTACTCCAGCTCTGGTCTAACTAATGTTTTATACAGTTCTAACATAACCTCCCTGCTCCTATATTCTATACATCGGCCAATAAAGGAAAGTATTCCGTAAGCCTTCGTAACCACCTACCGAGGCGAACGGCGAGGTGGAGAAAGCAGACCGGCACTAGCTCCTTGACCCCCAATATCTCCGGCTGAAACGTCGGGGCCAAGGAAGGCCAAGAGGAATCAGTCTTTGTTGGTATTTGCACAAGTCTTTTAGCTGTTCCTTCAGTTGGGAGGGTGGGGTGATGTCTTCACCTGGGTCAGCTGTAAGCTGCCCAGGCACACGCCTCTTCCGATGTAGAGATAATAAGTCTCTTCACCTGGGCAGCTCCAGCTGTCCCAGGCTTAGTAGTTGGGGTGGGGAGGGAGCTCCCTATCCAAAGATGTTAAATACAGGAGCGCCCTATTGAACAATACAGCCGCACCCAAGGTCTTCAGGTCTCTTCTTTCCCCACCCCCAGCAATCAATGAAAACAACTTCAGTACAAAACAAACTCACAAAAGAGCTTCCAGTTCTTCCAGTCCTCTGCCATCCTTCCTTTGTTGAAAATGTAGAAAAACCATTGCTTTAGTTTGAGTCTCTCCCCCCTGCAGCAGTCACAGTCAACAGCCTCCAAGCTCTGCACACAGCCACAGTCAGCTGCACCTCGTTAATGTACTCAAGATCCCAAATCAGAGAGCAGCCAATCCCAGTGTTTTTTTCATTTCTATTTCTTTCTTTTTTTTGATGGGGACATTGTAGACGGAGCTTTACTCTGCATCTAACCCCGTTTTTTTTCACATCGAGGGGGCCTTTATTCCTCAGGCCCCCTTTATGCACATATTTACAGTTTTTGTGGCCTTTGTACACCAGGCTCCTTTTACATATTTTATGTCGAGGGGGTTTGATTCCTCAGGCCCCCTTTATATACACACTGATATTTTTAAAATAACTTTATTAAAAGCAGATAAATTAACAAAAAACTCAAATTAAAATGCCATTCTCGGCGTCAACGATGCCCTCCAGTCCCTGCGGTGCCCACCGGTCGCGGAAGTACTCAAGCATACCGGCGGACACCGCCTGCTCCTTCTCCAGGGACACCCGGGCACGAACGTAACCGCGGAAGAGAGGCAGGCAGTCGGGGAGGACGGAACCCTGCGACGGCCCGCAACCTGGACCTGTAAATTGCCACCTTGGCCAGGCCCAGGAGCAGACCGACGAGGAGATCCTCCTCCCGGCCCAAGCCCCTCGGCACCGGGTGCCCAAAGATCAGGAGCGTGGGACTGAAGTGCAGCCAGAATTTGAGGAGCAGCCCCTTCAGATACTCAAAGAGGGGCTGCAACCTCGCACACTCCATGTAAACGTGGAACACGGACTCGTCCAGGCCGCAGAAAGTACAGGAGGCCTGGGAGTCCGTGAACCTACTTAAAAGTCTATTGCACGGGACTGCTCTGTGCAGCACCCTCCATCCCAAGTCCCCGATGTAAAGGGGGAAGACTCCCGCGCAGAGAGACATCCATCGGGGCTTCCCCTCGCCGCCAGATGGCAACGCGGACCGCCAGGGCGTGTCCGGCTGGCTGACGAGGGCGAGGAAGTGGAGAGTGTGCAGGAGCAGCCCGTACAGGAAACACCTCCGCGCCGATTGGAATGGTACGGAGGGCATTTCCGAGAGGCGGCTCGGGTTGTGCGGGACCGGCTCCCGAGGAGGGTTTCGGGTCCTGGGTCCGATGAGCAGTTCCGACCGAGCGAGGGTCAGCTCAGCCGGGATCGCTATGCACTACCAAGCCCCCTCGCCACCCGCAGTGAGGGGCGTCCCGGGGGTTTCGGCTACTCCTCCGCCCGCCGGACCGTCCCCGGAGTCGGCCGCCCGGACAGCCGAGGCGCTCTCCTCCGCCGGCGGGGGAGCGCCCTGACTGGAGGCGACCATGTTCCAGACTCGGAATAGATCCCGGTAAAAGACAGGCAACTCCCTCAGAGAGGAACGGCTAACGGACTCCACGGGAGCTGTGTGTCGTCTTGAAGGCAGTGACACTGGCGGAAAAAATACGTCGCCAGCGCACGCCATCTGGGAGGACGCTCGACGTACAGGTATCTCTGCAGGGTCCGAAGGTGGAGAGTCGCAGCCTGGGTGCGGACGCACACCAGCGACTGACCGCCCTCATCAATCGGGAGACTCAGGACCGCGGCAGAGACCCAGTGTTTCCTCTTGCCCCAGAAGAAATCGACGAGTTCTTTCTGGATCTTGGTGGCAAATACAGGGGGCGGGGCCAAAGTGACCAACCGGTACCACAGCATGGAGGCCACCAGTTGGTTTATGACCAACGCTCGGCCCCTGTAGGAAAGCACTCGGAGCAGTCCTGTCCAGCGCCCCAGCCGAGCGGCGACTTTCGCCTCCAACTCCTGCCAGTTTGCCGGCCAGGCTTCCTCAGCGGGGCTAAGGTGGAATCCCAGATAGAGGAGGTGCATGGTGCTCCACGCAAAAGGTGTCATCTCCTCCGGCAGGGAGTCCACCAGCCACGGACCAACCAGGAATCCGGAACATTTCTCCCAATTGATCCTCACGGAGGACGCGGTAGAAAAGGTCTGCTGGCAGTCGCGCATCCTCCACAAGTCAACGGGATCTGTGATTGCGAGGAGCACGTCGTCGGCGTAAGCCGAGAGGACGACCCGCATGGCCGGCTCGCGCAGAGCCAATCCCGTCAACCTCCTGCGAAGCAGGCACAGGAAGGGTTCCACGCAGACGGTATACAATTGGCCGGACATGGGGCATCCCTGACGCACTCCTCTCCCAAAGCGAAGGGGCGCCGTCAAGGACCCATTAACTTTGACTAGACACTCTGCAGCGGCGTATAAAAGTCGGACCCGGGCCACGAAATGCGGCCCGAGTCCGAAAGCGCGCAGAGTCCCGAAAAGGTAATCGTGATCCACCCTGTCGAACGCCTTCTCCTGATCGAGGGAGAGAAAGGCGACCGACTGACCAGTCCTCTGGGAAAGATGGATCAGGTCCCGGACCAGGTGGATGTTGTACTGGATGGACCGGCCCGGGACCTTGTAGGAGTGGTCGGGGTGGATCATGTGGGCCAGCACGGAGGCCAGGCGGGTAGACATAGCCCGGGCAAAGATCTTATAATCCGTGCTGAGGAGGGAGACCGGACGCCAGTTTTTAAGCAGGCGGAGATCGCCCCTCTTCGGCAGCAGGACGGTGACTGCCCTGCGCCACGGGAGGGGCATCTCCCCGGTCGCCAGGCTTTCCCTCAGGACCCGCGCATAATCGTCCCCCAGGACGTCCCAGAACGCCCTGTGGAACTCCACGGTCAACCCATCCAGCCCTGGGGATTTGTCCCTCGAGAGCTGGTGGAGGGCGCCAGTCAGCTCCGCCAACGTGAGCGGAGCCTCCAATCCTTCGGCGCCCTCCGGGCTGACCTGCGGCAGGTCCTCCCACAAAACTATGCGCGCATCCTCGCAGGACGGATCCGGAGAGAACAACGCACTGTAATAAGTACGGACCAGGAGGTCCGGATCCGTGATGGAGGATCCGTCGTCGGCCAGCAGCTCAACGAGCTGCTTACGGACCCCCCGCCATTTTTCAGCGAGTAGAAGAAGGGTGAAGCGCGGTCCAAATCTTCCAGGATCTGAAGGTGCCTCACGAAGGCGCCTCGGGACCCTATGAGCTGCAGGCCACTCAGCGCGCCTTTCTTCTCTTTGTACGCCTACCACAGGGCCGGATCCACGACGGCATGACCGAGGCGGGACTCCAAGTCGTGCAGCTCCCTCTCAAAGCGCCCAATCTCGGCTTCCTGCCTCTTGGTCGACCCCTTCGCGTACTCCTGATAGAATACGCGGATGTGAGTCTTGCCCACATCCCACTATAGCCTCAAGGAGGGGAAGCCGCCCCGCTTCCTTCTCCAGTCGGCTCAGAATCGACAGAACGAGTCCCGAAATCGCTCGTCCTCCAGCAGCCGGTTGTTAAAGTGCCAGTACACGGATCCTGCCCACGTACGGAGTGGAGTGAACTTCGCCCACACCAGGCGAGGGTCTGAGCACGGCACCAGCCGCATGGAGGCCGCCGAGACGCGTGAGACTTACGCCTGCGAAAAGTACAGGCAGTCGATTCGCGAACCCCTCCTCCAGACCTCCATGTGAAGGCGCTGGAGTCGGGATGGAGATTCCGCCAGACGTCCATCAAGTTAAGGGAGCTGATCTGACCCCTCAACTTCTCCACCGAAGCTTGGCCGCGCTGGGGACCGGAGCGATCCCCCACCTCGAGGGTGCAGTTAAAATCCCCCCGAGGATGATGCACTCGCCGCAATCGATGGAGCTCAAGAGAGCGGACACGTCTTCAAAGAAGCACGCTTGCATCGCGCCGGCCCTGGGCGCGTACACGTTCACAAAGTGGAGTGGCACGCTACCCAGGCGAAAGGCCAGGTGGAGCAAGCGGCCCGGCACTAGCTCCTTGACCCCCAAGGTCCCCGGCTGAAAAGTCGGGGCGAACAAGATAGCCACCCCACTAGAAATAGGGGTGAGGTGACACATGTAGACCCCACCCTGCCACTGCAGGAGCCGGGTGCCTTCTTCTCCCGGAACGTTGTGGGTTTCCTGCTGAAAGCTCACCACGTATCTCCCTTCCCTGAGGACTGAGAGATTGTGAAATCTGCGGTGAGACCCCCCTGCTGCCGTTGATGTTGAGGCTGGCTATGGTTATCTTCATGCCAAATGTACTTAAAACCCGTCACCAACAGCTCACTGTGAGGAGGGAGTGGAAGTACACCTGGCCTTCCACTCCCCCAGCAACACATTGAGGAACACATTAAAACGGCGCCTCTCAACCAGTTACACGCCCGCGAGCTTGCCTGCTTTCTTCAGGGCGGCATGGACGGACTGTATGATCAGCGCCAGATTCGACCAACGGCCGAGGGCCAGCTCAACTTTATCGCGGCAACACCTGCAAGCCGCGAGAAAACTCAGAGTTCCGCCGTGGGGATAAGGGGAGATTCGGTGGGAGGCACGAGGGACTCCACCACCTCACTGGCGATGGAATCAAGGTCATCCTCCGTGCCCCACACCGAATCCCCATTCTCCTCCGGGACTTCACCGCCAGCGGCCGAGACATCCACCACACACTCTGGGGCGGACGTCCCGGCCGCGCCAGCTGGTCCTGCCTCCGTCACAATCCCATCCCCAGGATCGATGGTGGAGGAGACCTCTCTGGGTTCTACTGTGAAAATGTAGCCTGTGGGCGCCAACAGTTCTGGACCTCCCTCCACCTCCGTCCCCAGGCCAATGAGTGTGTGTGTGTGGATTGATTAGAGGGTGAGAGTGTGTTTGTGTGGATTGATTAGACGGTGAGAGTGTCAGACAGGGGAGTTTAGATGGATTGCCTTTTAACAGGGGAGTATTTAGATGGATTGTCATTTAACAGTGGGGTATTTAGATGGGTTGACTTTTAACAGGAGGTATTTAGATGGGTTGAATTTTAACAGGGGGTATTTAGATGGGTTGTCTTTTAACTGGGGGTTATTTAGATGGGTTGTCTTTTAAAAGGGGGTATTTAGATGGATTGTCTTTTAACAGGGGGTTATGTAGATGGGTTGTCTTTTAACAAGGGGGTATTTAAATGGATGTTCTTTGAATAGAGGGGTATTTTGTTGTATTGTCTTTTAACAGGGGGGGTTAGATGGATTGTCTAGTAACAGGGGGGTTAGATGTGTTGTCTTTTAACAGGGGGTATTTAGATGGAATGTCTTTTAAAATGGGGGTCTCAGATGGGTTGTCTTTTAACAGGGGGGTATTTAGATGGGTTATCTTTTGACAGGGCGTTATTTAGATGGGTCTTTTAACAGTGGGGTATTTAGATGTGTTGTCTTTCAACAGGAGTGTATTTCGATGGGTTGTCGTTTAACAAGGGGGTATTTAGATGGGATCTGTTTTAACAGTGTGGTTTTAAGATGGATTGCCTTTTAACAGGGGGGTATGTAGATGTGTTGTCTTTTAACAAGGGGTTATTTAGATGGGTTGTCTTTTAGCAGGGGTATTTAGATGGATTGTCTTTTAACAGGAGGTATTTAGATGGGTCTTTTAACAGTGGGGTATTTAGATGTGTTGTCTTTCAACGGGAGTGTGTTTCGATGGGTTGTCTTTTAACAGGGGGGTATGCAGATGGGTTTCTTTTAACAGGGGATTTAGATGGATTGTCTTTTAACAGGAGGGGATTTAGATGGGATCTGTTTTAACTGTGTGGTTTTCAGATGGATTGCCTTTTAACAGGGGAGTATGTAGATGGGTTTCTTTTAACAGGGGGATATTTAGATGGATAGTCTTTTAACAGGGGGTATTTAGATGAATTGTCTTTTACCGAGGGGGAGGGGTTAAATGTGTTGTTTTTTAACAGGGGGGTTTAGATGGAATGTCGTTTAAAAGGGGGGTCTCAGATGGGTTGCTTTTAACAGGGGGGTATTTAGATGGGTTGTCTTTTAACAGCAGGTATTTAGGTGGGTTGTCTTTTAACAGGAGGTATTTAGATTTGTTGTCTTTTAACAGGAGGTATTTAGATGGGTTGTCTTTTAACAGGAGGTATTTAGATGGGTTGTCTTTTAACAGGAGGTATTTAGATGTGTTGTCTTTTAACAGGAGGTATTTAGATGGGTTGTCTTTTAACAGGGGGTATTTAGATGGGTTGTGTTTTAACAGGAGGTATTTAGATGGGTTGTCTTTTAACAGGAGGTATTTAGATGTGTTGTCTTTTAACAGGAGGTATTTAGATGTGTTGTCTTTTAACAGGAGGTATTTAGATGGGTTGTCTTTTAACAGGAGGTATTTAGATGTGTTGTCTTTTAACAGGAGGTATTTAGATGTGTTGTCTTTTAACAGGGGGTATTTAGATGGGTTGCCTTTTAACAGGGGGGTATTTAGATGTGTTGTCTTTTAACAGGGGGTATTTAGATGTGTTGTCTTTTAACAGGGGGTATTTAGATGTGTTGTCTTTTAACAGGGGGTATTTAGATGGATTGTCTTTTAACAGTGGGGTATTTAGATGGATTGTCTTTTAACAGTGGGGTATTTAGATGGATTGTCTTTTAACAGTGGGGATTTAGATGGATTGTCTTTTAACAGGGGGGGCTTTAGATGGATTGTCTTTTAACAGTGGGGTATTTAGATGGGTTGTCTTTTAACAGGGTGGTATTTAGATGGGTTGTCTTTTAACAGGGGGTATTTAGATGTGTTGTCTTTTAACGGGGGTATTTAGATGGGTTGTCTTTTGACAGGGGGGCATTTAGATGTGTTGTCTTTTAACGGGGGGGCTTTAGATGGATTGTCTTTTAACAGTGGGGTATTTAGATGTGTTGTCTTTTAACAGGGGCGTATTTAGATGTGTTGTCTTTTAATAGGGGGTATTTAGATGGATTGTCTTTTAACAGTGGGGTATTTAGATGGATTGTCTTTTTACAGGGGGTATTTAGATGGATTGTCTTTTAACAGTGGGGTATTTAGATGGATTGTCTTTTAACAGTGGGGATTTAGATGGATTGTCTTTCAACAGGGGGGGCTTTAGATGGATTGTCTTTCAACAGTGGGGTATTTAGATGGGTTATCTTTTAACGGGGGTACTTAGATGGGTTGTCTTTTAACAGGGGGGTATTTAGATGTGTTGTCTTTTAACAGGGGGTATTTAGATGGGTTGCCTTTTGACAGGGGGTTATTTAGATGTGATGTCTTTTAACAGGAGTTATTTCGATGTGTTGTCTTTTAACAGGGGGTATTTAGATGGATTGTCTTTTTACAGGGGGTATTTAGATGGGTTGTCTTTTGACAGGGGGTTATTTAGATGTGTTGTCTTTTAACAGGAGGTATTTAGATCTGTTGTCTTTTAACAGGGGGTATTTAGATGTGTTGTCTTTTAACAGGGGGTATTTAAATGGATTGTCTTTTTACAGGGGGGTATTTAGATGGATTGTCTTTTAACAGTGGGTTATTTAGATGGATTGTCTTTTATCAGTGGGGTATTTAGATGGGTTGTCTTTTAACAGTGGGGATTTAGATGGATTGTCTTTTAACAGGGGGTATTTAGATGGATTGTCTTTTAACAGGGGGGCTTTAGATGGATTGTCTTTTAACAGTGGGGTATTTAGATGGGTTGTCTTTTAACAGGGGGTATTTAGATGGGTTGCCTTTTAACAGGGGGTATTTAGATGTGTTGTCTTTTACCAGGAGGTATTTAGATGTGTTGTCTTTGAACGGGGGGTATTTAGTTGGGTTGTCTTTTGACATGAGGTTATTTAGATGTTTTGTCTTAGAACGGGGGGTATTTATATGGGTTGTCTTTTGACAGGAGGTTATTTAGATGTGTTGTCTTTTAACAGGAGGTATTTAGATGTGTTGTCTTTTAACAGGGGGTATTTAGATGGGTTGTCTTTTGACAGGGGGTTATTTAGATGTGTTGTCTTTTAACAGGAGGTATTTAGATGTGTTGTCTTTTAACAGGCGGTATTTAGATGGATTGTCTTTTTACAGTGGGGATTTAGATGGGTTGTCTTTTAACAGGAGGTATTTAGATGTGTTGTCTTTTAACAGGAGGTATTTAGATGTGTTGTCTTTTAACAGGGGGTATTTAGATGGGTTGCCTTTTAACAGGGGGGTATTTAGATGTGTTGTCTTTTAACAGGGGGTATTTAGATGTGTTGTCTTTTAACAGGGGGTATTTAGATGTGTTGTCTTTTAACAGGGGGTATTTAGATGGATTGTCTTTTAACAGTGGGGTATTTAGATGGATTGTCTTTTAACAGTGGGGTATTTAGATGGATTGTCTTTTAACAGTGGGGATTTAGATGGATTGTCTTTTAACAGGGGGGGCTTTAGATGGATTGTCTTTTAACAGTGGGGTATTTAGATGGGTTGTCTTTTAACAGGGGGTATTTAGATGGATTGTCTTTTAACAGTGGGGTATTTAGATGGATTGTCTTTTAACAGTGGGGTATTTAGATGGATTGTCTTTTAACAGTGGGGATTTAGATGGATTGTCTTTTAACAGGGGGGGCTTTAGATGGATTGTCTTTTAACAGTGGGGTATTTAGATGGGTTGTCTTTTAACAGGGTGGTATTTAGATGGGTTGTCTTTTAACAGGGGGTATTTAGATGTGTTGTCTTTTAACGGGGGTATTTAGATGGGTTGTCTTTTGACAGGGGGGCATTTAGATGTGTTGTCTTTTAACGGGGGGGCTTTAGATGGATTGTCTTTTAACAGTGGGGTATTTAGATGTGTTGTCTTTTAACAGGGGCGTATTTAGATGTGTTGTCTTTTAATAGGGGGTATTTAGATGGATTGTCTTTTAACAGTGGGGTATTTAGATGGATTGTCTTTTTACAGGGGGTATTTAGATGGATTGTCTTTTAACAGTGGGGTATTTAGATGGATTGTCTTTTAACAGTGGGGATTTAGATGGATTGTCTTTCAACAGGGGGGGCTTTAGATGGATTGTCTTTCAACAGTGGGGTATTTAGATGGGTTATCTTTTAACGGGGGTACTTAGATGGGTTGTCTTTTAACAGGGGGGTATTTAGATGTGTTGTCTTTTAACAGGGGGTATTTAGATGGGTTGCCTTTTGACAGGGGGTTATTTAGATGTGATGTCTTTTAACAGGAGTTATTTCGATGTGTTGTCTTTTAACAGGGGGTATTTAGATGGATTGTCTTTTTACAGGGGGTATTTAGATGGGTTGTCTTTTGACAGGGGGTTATTTAGATGTGTTGTCTTTTAACAGGAGGTATTTAGATCTGTTGCCTTTTAACAGGGGGTATTTAGATGTGTTGTCTTTTAACAGGGGGTATTTAAATGGATTGTCTTTTTACAGGGGGGTATTTAGATGGATTGTCTTTTAACAGTGGGTTATTTAGATGGATTGTCTTTTATCAGTGGGGTATTTAGATGGGTTGTCTTTTAACAGTGGGGATTTAGATGGATTGTCTTTTAACAGGGGGTATTTAGATGGATTGTCTTTTAACAGGGGGGCTTTAGATGGATTGTCTTTTAACAGTGGGGTATTTAGATGGGTTGTCTTTTAACAGGGGGTATTTAGATGGGTTGCCTTTTAACAGGGGGTATTTAGATGTGTTGTCTTTTACCAGGAGGTATTTAGATGTGTTGTCTTTGAACGGGGGGTATTTAGTTGGGTTGTCTTTTGACATGAGGTTATTTAGATGTTTTGTCTTAGAACGGGGGGTATTTATATGGGTTGTCTTTTGACAGGAGGTTATTTAGATGTGTTGTCTTTTAACAGGAGGTATTTAGATGTGTTGTCTTTTAACAGGGGGTATTTAGATGGGTTGTCTTTTGACAGGGGGTTATTTAGATGTGTTGTCTTTTAACAGGAGGTATTTAGATGTGTTGTCTTTTAACAGGCGGTATTTAGATGGATTGTCTTTTTACAGTGGGGATTTAGATGGATTGTCTTTTAACAGGGGGGCTTTAGATGGATTGTCTTTTAACAGTGGGGTATTTAGATGGGATGTCTTTTAACAGGGGGTATTTAGATGGGTTGTCTTTTAACAGGGGGGTATTTAGATGTGTTGTCTTTTAACAGGGGGTATTTAGATGGGTTGTCTTTTAACAGTGGGGATTTAGATGGGTTGTCTTTTATCAGGGGGATATTTAGATGGGTTGTCTTTTAACAGGACGTTATTTAGATGGGTCTTTTAACAGAACGTTATTTAGATGGGTCTTTTAACAGAAGGTATTTAGATGTGTTGTCTTTTGACAGGTGGTTATTTAGATGAGTTGTCTTTTAACAGGAGGTATTTAGATGGGTTGTCTTTTAACAGGACGTGGTCCTGTGGTCTCCTCTACATTGGGGAGACCAAGCGCAGACTGGGTGACCACTTTACGGAACATCTCCGCTCAGTCCGCAAGCAGGACCCTGAGCTTCCGGTTGCTTGCCATTTCAACACTCCCCCCTGCTCTCATGCTCACATCTCTGTCCTGGGATTGCTGCAGTGTTCCAGTAAACATCAACGCAAGCTCGAGGAACAGCATCTCATCTACCGATTAGGCACACTACAGCCTGCCGGACTGAACATTGAGTTCAATAATTTCAGAGCATGACAGCCTCCCACTTTACTTTCATTTTTAGTCATTTTTAGTTATTTTTTCTTCCTTTTTTTTGCATTCCTTTTTACATTTTTTACAATCTTTTTTTGCATTTATTTCATTTCATCTTAGTTTGTTCAGTTTGCTTACCCACTGTTTTTCTCAGGTTGTTTTCTTCAGGTTTGCGCTTGCTGATGTTCAATATTCAGTATATTCACACCTAATCTGTACTAATGCTTTGTCTTTCAACACACCATTAACATATTGTTTGCCTTTGCTCCGTGACCTTTTGGTCAGCTATGTGGCCTGGTCCAATCTGCACCTTCTCCTTTGTTATCTCTTGCCCAACCCCCACCTCACTTGTTTATAATCTGTGACTTTTCTAATATTTGTCAGTTCCGAAGAAGGGTCACTGGCCCGAAACGTTAACTCTGCTTCTCTTTCCACAGATGCTGCCAGACCTGCTGAGTGAATCCAGCATTTCTTGTTTTTGTTTCAGATTTCCAGCATCCGCAGTATTTTGCTTTTATTTAGATGGGTTGTCTTTTAACAGGGGGATATTTAGATGGGTTGTCTTTTAACAGGACGTTATTTAGATGGGTCTTTTAACAGGAGGTATTTAGATGTGTTGTCTTTTGACAGGGGGTTATTTAGATGAGTTGTCTTTTAACAGGGGGATATTTAGATGGGTTGTCTTTTAACAGGACGTTATTTAGATGAGTTGTCTTTTAACAGGATGTATTTAGATGTGTTTTCTTTTGCCAGGGGGTTATTTAGATGTGTTGTCATTTAACAGTGGGGTATTTAGATGGATTGTATTTTTATAGGGGGTATTTAGATGGATTGTCTTTTAACAGTGGGGATTTAGATGGATTGTCTTTTAACAGTGGGGTATTTAGATGGATTGTCTTTTTACAGGGGGTATTTAGATGGATTGTCTTTTAATAGTGGGGATTTAGATGGATTGTCTTTTAACAGGGGGGGCTTTAGATTGATTGTCTTTTAACAGTGGGGTATTTAGATGGGTTGTCTTTTAACAGGGGGTATTTAGATGGGTTTTCTTTTAACAGGGGTGTATTTAGATGTGTTGTCTTTTAACAGGGGGTATTTAGATGGGTTGTCTTTTAACAGGGGGGTATTTAGATGGGTTGTCTTTTAACAGGGGGATATTTAGATGGTTTGTCTTTTAACAGGACGTTATTTAGATGGGTCTTTGAACAGGAGGTATTTCGATGGGTTGTCTTTTAACAGGGGGTATTTAGATGGGTTGTCTTTTAACAGGACGTTATTTAGATGGGTCTTTTAACAGGAGGTATTTAGATGTGTTTTCTTTTGCCAGGGGGTTATTTAGATGAGTTGTCTTTTAACAGGATGTATTTAGATGGGTTGTCTTTTAACAGGGGGTATTTAGATGGGTTGTCTTTTAACAGGACGTTATTTAGATGGGTCTTTTATCAGGAGGTATTTAGATGTGTTGTCTTTTGACAGGGCGTTATTTAGATGATTTGTCTTTTAACAGGGGGATATTTAGATGGGTTCTCTTTTAACAGGACGTTATTTAGATGAATTGTCTTTTAACAGGGCGTTATTTAGATGGGTCTTTTAACAGTGGGGGATTTAGATGTGTTGTCTTTCAACAGGTGTGTATTTCGATGGGTTGTCTTTCAACAGGGGGTTTAGATGGGTTGTCTTTTAACAGGGGAGTATGTCGATGGGTTGTCTTTTAACAAGGGGTTATTTAGATGGATTGTCTTTTAACAGAGGGTTACTTAGATGGGTTGTCTTTTAACAGCAGGTATTTAGATGGGTTGTCGTTTGACAGGGGGTTATTTAGATTAGTTGTCTTTTAATAGGGGGATATTTAGATGGATAGTCTTTTTACAGGGCGTTATTTAGATGAGTATTTTAACAGTGGGGTATTTAGATGTGCTGTCTTTCAACAGGAGTGTATTTCGATGGGTTGTCTTTTAACAGGAGGTATTTAGATGTGCTGTCTTTTGACAGGGGGTTATTTAGATGAGTTGTCTTTTAACAGGGGGATATTTAGATGGGTTGTCTTTTAACAGGACGTTATTTAGATGAGTTGCCTTTTAACAGGGCGTTATTTAGATGGGTCTTTTAACAGTGGGGTATTTAGATGTGTTGTCTTTCAACAGGCGTGTATTTCGATGGGTTGTCTTTCAACAGGGGGTTTAGATGGGTTGTCTTTTAACAGGGGAGTATGTAGATGGGTTGTCTTTTAACAAGGGGTTATTTAGATGGATTGTCTTTTAACAGGGGGTTACTTAGATGGGTTGTCTTTTAACAGCAGGTATTTAGATGGGTTGTCGTTTGACAGGGGGTTATTTAGATGAGTTGTCTTTTAACTGTGGGATATTTAGATGGATTGTCTTTTTACAGGGCGTTATTTAGATGGATCTTTTAACAGTGGGGTATTTAGATGTGCTGTCTTTCAACAGGAGTGTATTTCGATGGGTTGTCTTTTAACAGGGGATTTAGATGGGTTGCCTTTTAACAGGAGGGTATTTAGATGGGTTGTCTTTTAACAGGGGATTTAGATGGGTTGTCTTTTAATAGGAGGTTATTTAGATGGGATCTGTTTTAACTGTGTAGTTTTCTAATGGATTGCCTTTTAATAGTGGGTATGTAGATGGGTTGTCTTTTAACAGGGGGTTATTTAGATGTGTTGTCTTTTAACAGGGGGTATTTAGATGTGTTGTCTTTTAACAGGGGGTATTTAGATGGATTGTCATTTTACAGGGGGTATTTAGATGGATTGTCTTTTAACAGTGGGGATTTAGATGGGTTGTCTTTTAACAGGGGGGTATTTAGATGTGTTGTCTTTTAACAGGGGGTATTTAGATGTGTTGTCTTTTTACAGGGGGTATTTAGATGGGTTGTCTTTTGACAGGGGGTTATTTAGATGTGTTGTCTTTTAACAGGAGGTATTTAGATGTGTTGTCTTTTAACAGGGGGTATTTAGATGGGTTGTCTTTTGACAGGGGGTTATTTAGATGTGTTGTCTTTTAACAGGAGGTATTTAGATGTGTTGTCTTTTAACAGGGGGTATTTAGATGGATTGTCTTTTTACAGGGGGTATTTAGATGGGTTGTCTTTTGACAGGGGGTTATTTAGATGTGTTGTCTTTTAACAGGAGGTATTTAGATGTGTTGTCTTTTAACAGGGGGTATTTAGATGTGTTGTCTTTTAACAGGGGGTATTTAGATGGATTGTCTTTTTACAGGGGGTATTTAGATGTGTTGTCTTTTAACAGTGGGGTATTTAGATGGATTGTCTTTTTACAGGGGGTATTTAGATGGATTGTCTTTTAACAGTGGGGATTTAGATGGATTGTCTTTTAACAGGGGGGCTTTAGATGGATTGTCTTTTAACAGTGGGGTATTTAGATGGGTTGTCTTTTAACAGGGGGTATTTAGATGTGTTGTCTTTTAACAGGAGGTATTTAGATGTGTTGTCTTTTAACAGGGGGTATGTGGATGGGTTGTCTTTTGACAGGGGGTTATTTAGATGTGTTGTCTTTTAACAGGAGGTATTTAGATGTGTTGTCTTTTAACAGGGGGTATTTAGATGGGTTGTCTTTTGACAGAGGGTTATTTAGATGTGTTGTCTTTTAACAGGAGGTATTTAGATGTGTTGTCTTTTAACAGGGGGTATTTAGATGGGTTGTCTTTTGACAGGGGGTTATTTAGATGTGTTGTCTATTAACAGGAGGTATTTAGATGTGTTGTCTTTTAACAGGGGGTATTTAGATGTGTTGTCTTTTAACAGTGGGGTATTTAGATGGATTGTCTTTTTACAGGGGGTATTTAGATGGATTGTCTTTTAACAGTGGGGTATTTAGATGGATTGTCTTTTAACAGGGGGTATTTAGATTGGTTGTCTTTTAACAGGGGGTTATTTAGATGTGTTGTCTTTTAACAGGAGGTATTTAGACGTGTTGTCTTTTAACAGGGGGTATTTAGATGGGTTGTCTTTTGACAGGGGGTTATTTAGATGTGTTGTCTTTTAACAGGAGGTATTTAGATGTGTTGTCTTTTAACAGGGGGTATTTAGATGGGTTGCCTTTTGACAGGGGGTTATTTAGATGTGTTGTCATTTAACAGCGGGGTATTTAGATGGATTGTATTTTTACAGGGGGTATTTAGATGGATTGTCTTTTAACAGTGGGGATTTAGATGGATTGTCTTTTAACAGTGGGGTATTTAGATGGATTGTCATTTTACAGGGGGTATTTAGATGGATTGTCTTTTAATAGTGGGGATTTAGATGAATTGTCTTTTAACGGGGGGGGCTTTAGATTGATTGTCTTTTAACAGTGGGGTATTTAGATGGGTTGTCTTTTAACAGGGGGTATTTAGATGGGTTTTCTTTTAACAGGGGTGTATTTAGATGTGTTGTCTTTTAACAGGGGGTATTTAGATGGGTTGTCTTTTAACAGGGGGGTATTTAGATGGGTTGTCTTTTAACAGGGGGATATTTAGATGGGTTGTCTTTTAACAGGACGTTATTTAGATGGGTCTTTGAACAGGAGGTATTTCGATGGGTTGTCTTTTAACAGGGGGTATTTAGATGGGTTGTCTTTTAACAGGACGTTATTTAGATGGGTCTTTTAACAGGAGGTATTTAGATGTGTTTTCTTTTGCCAGGGGGTTATTTAGATGAGTTGTCTTTTAACAGGATGTATTTAGATGGGTTGTCTTTTAACAGGGGGTATTTAGATGGGTTGTCTTTTAACAGGACGTTATTTAGATGGGTCTTTTATCAGGAGGTATTTAGATGTGTTGTCTTTTGACAGGGCGTTATTTAGATGAGTTGTCTTTTAACAGGGGGATATTTAGATGGGTTCTCTTTTAACAGGACTTTATTTCGATGAGTTGTCTTTTAACAGGGCGTTATTTAGATGGGTCTTTTAACAGTGGGGGATTTAGATGTGTTGTCTTTCAACAGGTGTGTATTTCAATGGGTTGTCTTTCAACAGGGGGTTTAGATGGGTTGTCTTTTAACAGGGGAGTATGTAGATGGGTTGTCTTTTAACAAGGCGTTATTTAGATGGATTGTCTTTTAACAGGGGGTTACTTAGATGGGTTGTCTTTTAACAGCAGGTATTTAGATGGGTTGTCGTTTGACAGGGGGTTATTTAGATTAGTTGTCTTTTAATAGGGGGATATTTAGATGGATAGTCTTTTTACAGGGCGTTATTTAGATGGGTATTTTAACAGTGGGGTATTTAGATGTGCTGTCTTTCAACAGGAGTGTATTTCGATGGGTTGTCTTTCAACAGGGGATTTTGATGGGTTGTCTTTTAACAGGAGGGTATTTAGATGGGTTGTCTTTTAACAGGGGATTTAGATGGGTTGTCTTTTAACAGGAGGGTATTTAGATGGGATCTGTTTTAACTGTGTAGTTTTCAGATGGATTGCCTTTTAATAGTGGGTATGTAGATGGGTTGTCTTTTAACAGGGGGTTATTTTGATGGGTTATCTTTTAGCAGGGGGTTAATAAGATGGATTGTCTTTTAACATGAGGTATTTAGATGAGCAATCTTTTAACAGGGGGTTACTTAGATGGTTTGTCCTTTAACAGGTGCGTAATTAGATTGATTGCCTTTCAACAGGGGGATATTTAGATGGAATGTCTTTTAAAAGGGGGGTCTTAGATGGGTTGTCTTTTAACAGGGGGTTATTTAGATGAGTTGCCTTTCAACAGGGGGGTTTAGATGAAATGCATTTTAAAAGGGGGGGACTTAGATGGGTTGTCTTTTAACAGGGGGTTATTTAGATGAGTTGTCTTTCAACCGGAGGGTTTAGATGGAATGTATTTTAAAAGGGGGGACTTATATGGGTTGTCTTTTAACAGGGGAGTAGTAGATGGGTTGTCTTTGAACAGGGGGTTATTTCGATGGATTTTCTTTGAACAGTGAGGTATTTAGATGGGTTGTCTTTTCACAGTGGGGTATTTGGATGGGTTGCCTTTTAACAGAGGGGGGGATTTAGATGGTTTGTCCTTTACCAGGGGCGTATGTCGATAGATTGTCTTTTAACAACGGGGTATTTAGATGGGTTGTCGTTTAACAGGGGATTAATTGGAAGGTTTGTCTTTTAACAGGGGGATTTAGATGCAATGCCTGTTAAAAGGGAGGGGGGGCTCAGATGGGTTGTCTTTTAACAGTGGAGTATTTAGATGGGTTGTCTTTTAACAGGGGGTATTTAGATGCATTGTCTTTTAACAGGGGGTATTTAGATGCATTGTCTTTTAACAGGGGGTATTTAGATGCATTGTCTTTTAAGAGGGGGGTATTTAGATGGGTTGTCTTTTAACAGTGGAGTATTTAGATGGATTGTCTTTTAACAGGGGGGTATTTAGATGGATTGTCTTTTAACAGCGGGGTATTTAGATGGATTGTCTTTGAACAGGGGTTGTTTAGATGGTTTGTCCTTCAACAGGGGCGTAGTTCGATGGGTTGTCTTTTAACAGGGGATTAATTAGATGGATTGTCTTTCAACAGGGGGTATTTAGATGGATTGTCCTTTAAGAGGGGGGCATTTAGATGGGTTGTCTTTTAACAGGGGATTAATTAGATGGGTTGTATTTAAATAGGGGGATTTAGATGGAATGCCTTTTAAAAGGGGGTTATTTAGATGGGTTGTCTTTTTACAGTGGGGTATTTAGATGGTTTGTCCTTTACCAGGGGTGTATTTCGATAGTTTCTCTTTTAACAGCGGGGTATTACGACAGATTGTCTTTTAACAGCGGAGTATTTAGATGGGTTGTCCTTCAACAGGGGGTATTTAGATGGATTGCCTTTGAACAGGGGGGTATTTAGATGGGTTGTCTTTTAACAGGGGGGTATTTAGATGGGTTGTCTCTTAACTGGGGGTTATTTAGATGGATTGACTTTTAACAGGGGGTATTTAGATGGATTGACTTTTAACAGGGGGGTATTTAGATGGGTTGTCTCTTAACTGGGGGTTATTTAGATGGATTGACTTTTAACAGGGGGTATTTAGATGGATTGACTTTTAACAGGGGGTATTTAGATGGGCTGTCTTTTAACAGTGAAGTATTTAGATGCCTTGTCTTTAACAGGGTGGTATTTAAATGGGTTGTCGGTTAACAGGGGGATATTTAGACGGGTTATCTTTCACCTGGAGGGTACTTAGATGGGTTGTCTCTTAACGGGGGGTTATTTAGATAGATTGCCTTTTAGCATGGGGTATTTAGATGGATTGACTTTTAGCAGTGGTATTTAGATGGGTTGACTTTTAACAGGGGGTATTTAGATGGGCTGTCTTTTAAAAGTGAAGTATTTAGATGCCTTGTCTTTAACAGGGTGGTATTTAAATGGGTTGTCGGTTAACAGGGGGCTATTTAGACGGGTTGTCTTTCACCTGGAGGGTATTTAGATGGGTTGTCTTTTAACAGGGGGTTTTAGATGTGTTGTCTTTTAACAGGGGGGTATTTTGACGTATTGTCTTTTAGCAGTGGTGTTTAGATGGGATGTCTTTCAACAGGGGGATTTAGATGGAATGTCTTTTGAAATGGGGGCTCTTAGATGGGTTGTCTTTTAACAGGGAGGTATATAGATGGATTGTCTTTTAGCAGTGGGGTATTTAGATGGGTTGTCTGTTAACAGGGGCTATTTAGATTGGTTGTCTTTTAACAGGAGGGTATTTAGATGGGTTGTCTTTTAACAGCGGGGGATTGAGATGGAATGTCTTTTAAAATGGCATATTTAGATGGGTTGTCTTTTAACACAGGTTGTTTAGATGGTTTGTCCTTCAACAGGGGCGTAGTTCGATGGGTTGTCTTTTAACAGGGGATTAATTAGATGGGCTGTATTTAAACAGGGGGATTTAGATGGAATGTCTTTTAAAAGTGGGGGCTCAGATGTGTTGTCTTTTAACAGGGGGTATTTAGTTGGATTGTCTTTTAAGAGGGGGGTATTTCGATGGGTTGTGTTTAACAGGGGATTAATTAGATGGGTTGTATTTAAACAGGGGGATTTAAATGGAATGTCTTTTAAAAGGGGGTTATTTAGATGGGTTGTCTTTTAACAGTGGGGTACTTGGATGGGTTGTCTTTTAACAGTGGGGTATTTGGATGGGTTGTCTTTTTAACAGCGGGGAATTTAGATGGTTTGTCCTTTACAGGGGCGTATTTCGATAGTTTGTCTTTTAACAGCGGGGTATTTAGATGGAATGTCTTTTAAAAGGTGGGGGCTCAGATGGGTTGTCTTTTAACAGGGGAGTATTTAGATGGATTGTCTTTTAACAGGAGGTATTTAGATAGGTTTCTTTTAACAGTGGTGTATTTAGATGGCTTGTCTTTAACAAGGGGGTATTTAGATGGGTTGTCTATTAACAGGGGGATATTTAGATGGGTTGTCTTTTAACAGGAGGGTATTTAGATGGGTTGTCTTTTAACAGGCGGTTTTAGATGGGTTGACTTTCAACAGTGGGGTATTTAGATCGATTGTCTTTTAACAGGGGGTATTTTGATGGATTGTCGTTTAACAGTGAAGTATTTGGATGCCTTGTCTTTAACAGGGGGTATTTAGATGGGTTATCTTTCAACAGGGGATATTTAGATGGGTTGTCTTTTATAAGTGGGGTATTTAGATGGGTTGTCTATTAACAGGGGGATATTTAGATGGGTTGTCTTTTAACAGGAGGGTATTTAGATGGGTTGTCTTTTAACAGGCGGTTTTAGATGGGTTGACTTTCAACAGTGGGGTATTTAGATCGATTGTCTTTTAACAGGGGGTATTTTGATGGATTGTCGTTTAACAGTGAAGTATTTGGATGCCTTGTCTTTAACTGGGGGTTATTTAGATGGATTATATTTTAACATGGGGTATTTAGATGGGTTGTCTTTTAACTGGGGGCTATTTAGATGGATTATATTTTAACATGGGGTATTTAGATGCCTTGTCTTTAACAGGGTGGTATTTAAATGGGTTGTCCGTTAACAGGGGTCTATTTAGACGGGTTGTCTTTCACCTGGAGGGTATTTAGATGGGTTGTCTTTTAACAGGGGGTTTTAGATGTGTTGTCTTTTAACAGGGGGGTATTTTGACGTATTGTCTTTTAGCAGTGGTGTTTAGATGGGATGTCTTTCAACAGGGGGTTTTGATGAAATGTCTTTTGAAATGGGGGCTCTTAGATGGGTTGTCTTTTAACAGGGAGGTATATAGATAGATTGTCTTTTAGCAGTGGGGTATTTAGATGGGTTGTCTGTTAACAGGGGCTATTTAGATGGGTTGTCTTTTAACAGGAGGGTATTTAGATGGGTTGTCTTTTAACAGCGGGGGATTGAGATGGAATGCCTTTTAAAATGGCATATTTAGATGGGTTGTCTTTTAACACGGGTTGTTGAGATGGTTTGTCCTTCAACAGGGGCGTAGTTCGATGGGTTGTCTTTTAACAGGGGATTAATTAGATGGGCTGTATTTAAACAGGGGGATTTAGATGGAATGTCTTTTAAAAGTGGGGGCTCAGATGTGTTGTCTTTTAACAGGGGGTATTTAGTTGGATTGTCTTTTAAGAGGGGGGTATTTCGATGGGTTGTGTTTAACAGGGGATTAATTAGATGGGCTGTATTTAAACAGGGGGATTTAAATGGAATGTCTTTTAAAAGGGGGTTATTTAGATGGGTTGTCTTTTAACAGTGGGGTACTTGGATGGGTTGTCTTTTAACAGTGTGGTATTTGGATGGGTTGTCTTTTTAACAGCGGGGAATTGAGATGGTTTGTCCTTTACAGGGGCGTATTTCAATAGTTTGTCTTTTAACAGCGGGGTATTTAGATGGAATGTCTTTTAAAAGGGGGGTGCTCAGATGGGTTGTCTTTTAACAGGGGAGTATTTAGATGGATTGTCTTTTAACAGGAGGTATTTAGATGGGTTGTCTATTAACAGGGGGATATTTAGATGGGTTGTCTTTTAACAGGAGGGTATTTAGATGGGTTGTCTTTTAACAGGCGGTTTTAGATGGGTTGACTTTCAACAGTGGGGTATTTAGATCGATTGTCTTTTAACAGGGGATATTTTGATGGGTTGTCGTTTAACAGTGAAGTATTTGGATGCCTTGTCTTTAACAGGGGGTATTTAGATGGGTTATCTTTCAACAGGGGATATTTAGATGGGTTGTCTTTTATAAGTGGGGTATTTAGATGGGTTGTCTTTTAACTGGGGGTTATTTAGATGGATTATATTTTAACATGGGGTATTTAGATGGATTGTCTTTCAACAGGGGGTTATTTAGATGGGTTATCTTTCAACAGGAGGGTATTTAGATGGGTTGTATTTTAACAGGAGGTTTTAAATGGATTTTCTTTTAACAGGGGGGTATTTAGATGTGTTGTCTGTTAACAGGGGCTATTTAGATGGGTTGTCTTTTAACAGGAGGGTATTTAGATGGGTTGTCTTTTAACAGGGGGTATTTAGATGGGTTGTCTTTTAACAGTGAGGTATTTAGATGGCTTGACATTAACAGGGGGCTATTTAGACGGGTTGTCTTTAAACAGGATGGTATTTCGATGGGTTGTCTTTTAACAGGGGGTTTTAGATGTGTTGTCTTTTAACAGGGGGGTATTTTGCCGTCTTGTCTTTTAGCAGTGGTGTTTAGATGGGATGTCTTTCAACCGGCGGTATTTAGATGGATTGTCGTTTAACAGGGGGTATTTAGATGGATTGTCTTTTACGACGGGGGTATTTAGATGGGTTGTCTTTTAACAGTGGGGTACTTAGATGGGTTGTCTTTTAACAGAGGGTGTTTAGATCGATTGGCTTTTAACAGTGGCTGTTTAGATGGTTTTGTCCTTCAACAGGGGCGTAGTTCGATGGATTGCCTTTTAACAGGGGGGTATTTAGATGGGTTGTCTTTTAACAGGGGATTAATTAGAAGGGTTGTCTTTTAACAGGGGGATTTAGATGGAATGTCTTTTAAAAGGGGGGCTCAGATTTTAGAATTAGAATATTACAGCGCAGTACAGGCCCTTCGGCCCTCGATGTTGCGCCGATCATCTGACCTACACTATTCCATTTACATCCATATGTCTATCCAATGACCACTTAAATGCCCTTAAATTTGGCGAGTCTACTACTGTTGCAGGCAGGGCGTTCCACGCCCCTACTACTCTCTGCGTAAAGAAACTACCTCTGACATCTGTCCTATATCTTTCACCCCTCAACTTAAAGCTATGTCCCCTCGTGTTTGCCATCCTCATCCGAGGAAAAAGACTCTCACTATCCACCCTATCTAACCCTCTGATTATCTTGTATGTCTCTATTAAGTCACCTCTCCTCCTCCTTCTCTCTAACGAAAACAACCCCAAGTCCCTCAGCCTTTCCTCGTAAGACCTTCCTTCCATACCAGGCAACATCCTAGTAAATCTCCTCTGCACCCTTTCCAAAGCTTCGACATCCTTCCTATAATGCGGTGACCAGAACTGCACGCAATACTCCAGGTGCGGCCTCACCAGAGTTTTGTACAGCTGCATCATGACCCCGTGGCTCTGAAACTCGATCCCCCTACTAATAAAGGCTAACACACCATATGCCTTCTTAACAGCCCTATTAACCTGGGTAGCAACTTTCAGGGATTTATGTACCTGGATACCAAGATCTCTCTGCTCATCTACACTACCAAGAATCTTCCCATTAGCCCAGTACTCTGCATTGCTGTTACTCCTTCCAAAGTGAATCACCTCACACTTCTCCGCATTAAACTCCATTTGCCATCTCTCAGCCCAGCTCTGCAGCCTATCTATGTCCCTCTGTACCCTACAACACCCTTCGACACTATCCACAACTCCACCGACCTTCGTGTCATCCGCAAATTTACTAACCCACCCTTCGACACCCTCATCCAGGTCGTTTATAAAAATGACAAACAGCAGTGGCCCCAAAACAGAACCTTGCGGTACACCACTAGTAACTAAACTCCAGGATGAACATTTGCCATCAACCACCACCCTCTGTCTTCTTTCAGCTAGCCAATTTCTGATCCAAAGCTCTAAATCACCTTCAACCCCATACTTCTGTATTTTCTGCAATACCCTACCGTGGGGAACCTTATCAAACGCCTTACTGAAATCCATATACACCACATCCACGGCTTTACCCTCATCCACCTTTTTGGTCACCTTCTCGAAAAACTCAATAAGGTTTGTGAGGCACGACCTACCCGTCACAAAACCGTGCTGACTATCGCAAATGAACTTATTCTTTTCAAGATGATTATAAATCCTGTCTCTTATAACCTTTTCCAACATTTTACCCACAACCGAAGTAAGGCTCACAGGTCTATAATTACCAGGGCTGTCTCTACTCCCCTTCTTGAACAAGGGGACAACATTTGCTATCCTCCAGTCCTCCGGCACTACTCCTGTCGACAATGACGACTTAAAGATCAACAACAACGGCTCTGCAATCTCCTCCCTGGCTTCCCAGAGAATCCTAGGATAAATCCCATCTGGCCCAGGGGACTTATCTATTTTCACTCTTTCCAAAATTGCTAACACCTCCTCCTTGTGAATCTCAATCCCATCTAGCCTAGTAGGCTGTATCTCAGTAATCTCCTCGGCAACTTTTTCTTTCTCTACTGTAAATACTGACGAAAAATATTCATTTAACGCTTCCCCTATCTCCTCTGATTCCGCACACAACTTCCCACTACTATCCTTGATTGGCCCTGTTCTAACTCTTATCATTTAGATGGGTTGTCTTTTGAGAGGGGGGTATTTTGATGGCTTGTCTATTAACAGGGGGATTTAGATAGGTTGTCTTTAAACAGGAGGGTATTTAGATGGGTTGCCTTTTGACAGGGGTGTTTTAGATGGGTTGAATTTTAACAGTGGGGTATTTAGATGGATTGTCTTTTAACAGAGGGTATTTAGATGGGTTGTCTTTTAACAGTGGGGTATTTAGATGGGTTGTCTTTTAACAGTGGGGTATTTAGATGGGTTGTCTTTTCACAGTGGTTTATTTAGATGGGTTGTCTTTTAACAGTGGTTTATTTAGATGGTTTGTCTTTTAACAGGGGGGTATTTAGATGGAATGTCTTTTGAAATGGGGGGTGTTCGATGGGTGACCTTTTAACATGCGGGGTTTATACGAGATGTCTTTTAACAGGGGGTATTTAGATGGGTTGTCTTTTGACAGGGGGGTATTTTGATGGCTTGTCTATTAACAGGGGGATTTAGATAGGTTGTCTTTAAACAGGAGGGTATTTAGACGGGTTGCCTTTTGACAGGGTTGTTTTAGATGGGTTGAATTTTAACAGTGGGGTATTTAGATGGATTGTCTTTTAACAGAGGGTATTTAGATGGGTTGTCTTTTAACAGTGGGGTATTTAGATGGGTTGTCTTTTAACAGTGGGGTATTTAGATGGGTTGTCTTTTAACAGTGGTTTATTTAGATGGATTGTCTTTTAACAGTGGTTTATTTAGATGGGTTGTCTTTTAACAGTGGGGTATTTAGATGGGTTGTCTTTTAACAGTGGTTTATTTAGATGGGTTGTCTTTTAACAGTGCTTTATTTAGATGGGTTGTCTTTTAACAGTGGGGTATTTAGATGGGTTGTCTTTTCACAGTGGTTTATTTCGATGGGTTGTCTTTTAACAGTGGTTTATTTAGATGGGTTGTCTTTTAACAGGGGGTATTTAGAAGGATTGTCTTTTAACAGTGGTTTATTTAGATGGATTGTCTTTTAACAGTGGGGTATTTAGATGGGTTGTCTGTTAACAGTGGTTTATTTAGATGGGTTGTCTTTTAACAGTGGTTTATTTAGATGGGTTGTCTTTTAACAGGGGGTATTTAGATGGGTTGTCTTTTAACAGTGGTTTATTTAGATGGGTTGTCTTTTAACAGTGGTTTATTTAGATGGGTTGTCTTTTAACAGTGGGGTATTTAGATGGGTTGTCTTTTCACAGTGGTTTATTTAGAAGGGTTGTCTTTTAACAGTGGTTTATTTAGATGGTTTGTCTTTTAACAGGGGGGTATTTAGATGGAATGTCTTTTGAAATGGGGGGTGTTAGATGGGTGACCTTTTAACATGCGGGGTTTATACGAGATGTCTTTTAACAGGGGGTATTTAGATGGGTTGTCTTTTCACAGGGGGGTATTTAGATGGGTTGTCTTTTAACAGTGGTTTATTTAGATGGGTTGTCTTTTAACAGGGGGTATTTAGAAGGGTTGTCTTTTAACAGTGGTTTATTGAGATGGATTGTCTTTTAACAGTGGGGTATTTAGATGGGTTGGCTTTTAACAGTGGTTTATTTAGATGGGCTGTCTTTTAACAGTGGTTTATTTAGATGGGTTGTCTTTTAACAGGGGGTATTTAGATGGGTTGTCTTTTAACAGTGGTTTATTTAGATGGGTTGTCTTTTAACAGTGGTTTATTTAGATGGGTTGTCTTTTAACAGTGGTTTATTTAGAAGGGTTGTCTTTTCACAGTGGTTTATTTACATGGATTGTCTTTTAACTGTGGGGTTCAGACGAGTTGTCTTTTAACAGAGGGTATATAGATGGGTTGTCTTTTGACAGGGGGGTATTTAGATGGATTGTCTTTTAACAGGGGGTATTTAGAAGGCTTGTCTTTTCGCAGTGGTTTATTAAATGGATTGTCTTTCAACAGGGGGGTTTAGATGGAATGTCTTTTAAAAGGGGGGTGTTTAGATGGGTTGTCTTCTAACAGTGGGGTATTTAGATGGATTTTCTTTTAACAGGGGGGGGGGGGGATTTAGATGGTTTGTGCTTTACCGGGGGCGTATTTCGATGGATTGTCTTTCAACAGGGGGGTACTTAGATGGGTTGTCTTTTAACAGGGGGTTAATTAGATGGGTTGTCTTTTAACAGGTGGTTTAGCTGGGATGTCTTTAAACTTTGGGGTATTTAGATGGATTTGCTTTTAACGTGGTGGGGGGTTTTAGATGGGTTGTCTTTTAAGAGGGGTTGTTTAGATGGGTTATCTTTTAACAGGGAGGTATTTTGGAGGGTTGACTTTTAACAGTGGGGTATTTAAATGTGTTGTCTTTTAACAGGAGGGTATTTAGATAGGTTGTCTTTAAACAGGAGGGTATTTAGATGGGTTGTCTATTAACGGGGGGTTTACATATTTTGTCTTTTAGCAGGGGGTATTTAGATGGGTTGTATTTTAACGGGGCTATTTAGATGGATTGTCTTTTAACAGGGGTTTATTTAGATGGGTTATATTTCAACAGGAGGGTATTTAGATGGGTTGTCTTTTAACAGGAGGTTTTAGATGGATTGTCTTTTAACAGTGAGATATTTAGATGGCTTGACATTAACAGGGGGCTATTTAGACGGGTTGTCTTTTAACAGGAGGGTATTTCGATGGGTTGTCTTTTAACAGGGGGTTGTAGATGTGTTGTCTTTTAACAGGGGGGTATTTTGCCGTCTTGTCTTTTAGCAGTGGTGTTTAGATGCGATGTCTTTCAACCGGCGGTATTTAGATGGATTGTCGTTTAACAGGGGGTATTTAGATGGATTGTCTTTTAAGAGGGGGGTATTTAGATGGGTTGTCTTTTAACAGTGGGGTACTTAGATGAGTTGTCTTTTAACAGAGGGTGTTTAGATCGATTGGCTTTTAATTGGGGCGTATTTCGATTTATTGTCTTTTAACAGAGGGTATTTAAATGGTTTGTCCTTCAACAGGGGCGTAGTTCGATGGATTGCCTTTTAACAGGGGGGTATTTAGATGGGTTGTCTTTTAACAATGGATTAATTAGATGGGTTGTCTTTTAACAGGGGGATTTAGATGGAATGTCTTTTAAAAGGGGGGCTCAGATGGGTTGTCTTTTAACGGGGGGTTTACATATTTTGTCTTTTAGCAGGGGGTATTTAGATGGGTTGTATTTTAACGGGGCTATTTAGATGGATTGTCTTTTAACAGGGGTTTATTTAGATGGGTTATATTTCAACAGGAGGGTATTTAGATGGGTTGTCTTTTAACAGGAGGTTTTAGATGGATTGTCTTTTAACAGTGAGATATTTAGATGGCTTGACATTAACAGGGGGCTATTTTGACGGGTTGTCTTTTAAAAGGAGGGTATTTCGATGGGTTGTCTTTTAACAGGGGGTTTTAGATGTGTTGTCTTTTAACAGGGGGGTATTTTGCCGTCTTGTCTTTTAGCAGTGGTGTTTAGATGCGATGTCTTTCAACCGGCGGTATTTAGATGGATTGTCGTTTAACAGGGGGTATTTAGATGGATTGTCTTTTACGAGGGGGGTATTTTGATGGGTTGTCTTTTAACAGTGGGGTACTTAGATGGGTTGTCTTTTAACAGAGGGTGTTTAGATCGATTGGCTTTTAAGTGGGGCGTATTTCGATTTATTGTCTTTTAACAGAGGGTATTTAAATGGTTTGTCCTTCAACAGGGGCGTAGTTCGATGGATTGCCTTTTAACAGGGGGGTATTTAGATGGGTTGTCTTTTAACAATGGATTAATTAGATGGGTTGTCTTTTAACAGGGGGATTTAGATGGAATGTCTTTTAAAAGGGGGGCTCAGATGGGTTGTCTTTTAACAGGGGGTATTCAGATCGATATTCTTTTAACTGGGGGTTACTTAGATGGGTTGTATTTTAACAGGGGGTATTTAGATGGGTTTTCTTTTAACAGTGTGTTATTTTGATGGATTGTATTTTAACATTAGGTGTTTAGATGGGTTGTCTTTTAACATCGGGGGTTTATACGAGTTGTCTTTTAACAGGGGTATTGAGATGGATTTTCGTTTAACAAGGGGGGATTTAGATGGTTTGTCCTTTACCAGGGGCGTATTTCGATGGATTGCCTTTGAACAGGGGGGTACTTAGATGGGTTAATTTTAACAGGGGGTTAATTAGATGGGTTGTCTTTTAACAGGGCGTTTAGCTGGGATGTCTTTAAACTTTGGGGTATTTAGATGGATTGCCTTTTAACGTGGGGAGGGGGTTTAGATGGGTTGCCTTTTAACAGGGTTTGTTGAGATGGGTTGTCTTTTAACAGGGAGGTATTTAGAAGGGTTGACTTTTAGCAGTGGGGTATTTAAATGTGTTGTCTTTTAACAGGAGGGTATTTAGAAGGGTTGACTTTTAACAAGAGGGTAGTTAGATGGGTTGTCTTTTAACAGGGAAGTATTTAGAAGGGTTGACTTTTAACAGTGGGGTATTTAAATGTGTTGTCTTTTAACAGGGAGGTATTTAGAAGGGTTGACTTTTAACAGTGGGGTATTTAAATGTGTTGTCTTTTAACAGGAGGTTTTAGATGGATAGTCTTTTAACAGGGTGGTATTTAGATGGGTTGTCTGTTAACAGGGGCTATTTAGATGGATAGTCTTTTAACAGGAGGGTATTTAGATGTGTTGTCTTTTAAGAGGGGGATTTGGATGGGTTGTCTTTTAACAGTGAGGTATTTAGATGGCTTGACATTAACAGGGGGCTATTTAGACGGGTTGTCTTTTTACAGAAGGGTATTTAGATGGAATGTCTTTTAAAATGGGGGGTCTTAGATGGGTTGTCTTTTAACAGGGGAGTATCCAGATGGGTTGTCTTTTAACAAGGCGTATTTTGATGGATTTTCTTTTCACAGGGTGTTATTTTGATGGATTGTATTTTAACATTAGGGTTTTAGATGGGTTGTCTTTTAACATGGGGGGTTTATACGAGTTGTCTTTTAACAGGCGGTATTGAGATGGATTTTCATTTAACAAGGGGGGATTTAGATGGTTTGTCCATTACCAGGGGCGTATTTCGATGGATTGTCTTTTAACAGGGGGGTACTTAGATGGGTTAATTTTAACAGGGGGTTAATTAGATGGGTATTCCTTCAACAGGGGCGTATTTCTATGGATTGCATTTTAACAGGGGGGTACTCAGATGTGTTGTCTTTTAACAGGGGGATTTAGATGGGTTGCCTTTTAGCATTGGGGTATTTAGATGGCTTGTCTTTTAACAGGGGGTTATTCTGACGGATTGTCTTTTGGCAGTGGTGTTTAGATGGGATGTCTTTTAACGGGGGGGTATTTAGATGGATTGGCTTTTAAGAGGGGGTTATTTCGATGTGTTGTCTTTTAACAAGGGGGTATTTAGATGGATTGTCTTTTGACAGGGGGTTATTGAGATGGATTGTCTTTTGACAGGGGGTTATTCAGATGGATTGTCTTTTGACAAGGGCTTATTTAGATGGATTGTCTTTTGACAGGGGGTTATTTAGATGGATTGTCTTCTAACAGTGGGGTATTTAGATGGATTGTCTTTTGACAAGGGGTTATTTAGATGGATTGTCTTTTGACAAGGGGTAATTTAGATGGATTGTCTTTTGACAGGGGGTTATTTAGATGGATTGTCTTTTGGCAAGGGCTTATTTAGATGGATTGTCTTTTGACAAGGGGTTATTTAGATGGGTTGTCTTTTGACAGGGGGTTATTTAGATGGGTTGCCTTTTGACAGGGGGTTATTTAGATGGATTGCCTTTTGACAGGGGTTTATTTAGATGGATTGTCTTTTGACAGGGGGTTATTTAGATGGATTGTCTTTTGACAGGGGGTTATTTAGATGGATTGTCTTTTGACAGGGGGTTATTTAGATGGATTGTCTTTTGACAGGGGGTTATTTAGATGGATTGTCTTTTGACAGGGGGTTATTTAGATGGATTGTCTTTTGACAAGGGGTTATTTAGATGGATTGTCTTTTGACAAGGGGTTATTTAGATGGATTGTCTTTTGACAGGGGGTTATTTAGATGGATTGTCTTTTGACAGGGGGTTATTTCGATGGATTGTCTTTTGACAGGGGGTTATTTAGATGGATTGTCTTTTGACAAGGGGTTATTTAGATGGATTGTCTTTTGACAGGGGGTTATTTAGATGGATTGTCTTTTGACAGGGAGTTATTTAGATGGGTTGTCTTTTAACAGGGGATTAACTAGATGGGTTGTCTTTTAACAGGGGGATTGAGATGGAATGTCTTTTAAAAGGGGGGCTCAGATGGGTTGTCTTTTAACAGGGGGTATTCAGATCGATTTTCTATTAACAGGGGGCTATTTAGATGGGTTGTATTTTAACAGGGGGGTATTTAGATGGGTTTTCTTTTAACAGTGTGTTATTTTGATGGATTGTATTTTAACATTAGGGGTTTAGATGGGTTGTCTTTTAACATGGGGGGTTTATACGAGTTGTCTTTTAACAGGGGGTATTGAGATGGATTTTCGTTTAACAAGGGGGGATTTAGATGGTTTGTCCTTTACCAGGGGCGTATTTCGATGGATTGCCTTTGAACAGGGGGGTACTTAGATAGGTTAATTTTAACAGGGGGTTAATTAGATGGGTTGTCTTTTAACAGGGCGTTTAGCTGGGATGTCTTTAAACTTTGGGGTATTTAGATGGATTGCCTTTTAACGTGGGGAGGGGGTTTAGATGGGTTGCCTTTTAACAGGGTTTGTTTAGATGAGTTGTCTTTTAACAGGGAGGTATTTAGAAGGGTTGACTTTTAGCAGTGGGGTATTTAAATGTGTTGTCTTTTAACAGGAGGGTATTTAGAAGGGTTGACTTTTAACAGGAGGGTAGTTAGATGGGTTGTCTTTTAACAGGGAAGTATTTAGAAGGGTTGACTTTTCACAGTGGGGTATTTAAATGTGTTGTCTTTTAACAGGAGGATTTAGATGGATAGTCTTTTAACAGTGGGGTATTTAGATGGGTTGTCTGTTAACAGGGACTATTTAGATGTGTTGTCTTTTAACAGGAGGGTATTTAGATGTGTTGTCTTTTAAGAGGGGGATTTAGATGGGTTGTCTTTTAACAGGGGAGTATTTAGATGGGTTGTCTTTTAACAAGGCGTATTTTGATGGATTTTCTATTCACAGGGTGTTATTTCGATGGATTGTATTTTAACATTAGGGGTTTAGATGGGTTGTCTTTTAACATGGGGGTTTATACGAGTTGTCTTTTAACAGGCGGTATTGAGATGGATTTTCATTTAACAAGGGGGGATTTAGATGGTTTGTCCTTTACCAGGGGCGTATTTCGATGGATTGTCTTTTAACAGGGGGGTACTTAGATGGGTTAATTTAACAGGGGGTTAATTAGATGGGTATTCCTTCAACAGGGGCGTATTTCTATGGATTGCATTTTAACAGGGGGGTACTCAGATGTGTTGTCTTTTAACAGGGGGATTTAGAAGGATTGTCTTTTATCAGTGGGGAATTTAGATGGATCAACTATTAACAGGGGGGTACGTAGATGGGTTGTCTTTTAACAGGGGGTTAATTTGATGGGTTGTCTTTTCACAGGGGGTTTAGATGGTTTGTCCTTCAACAGGGGCGTATTTCGATGGGTTGCCTTTAAACCGGGGGTTAATTAGATGGGTTGCCTTTTAGCATTGGGGTATTTAGATGGCTTGTCTTTTAACAGGGGGGTATTCTGACGGATTGTCTTTTGGCAGTGGTGTTTAGATGGGTTGTCTTTTAACGTGGGGGTATTTAGATGGATTGGCTTTAAAGAGGGGGTTATTTAGATGTGTTGTCTTTTAACAAGGGGGTATTTAGATGGGTTGTCTTTGGACAGAGGGTTATTTAGATGGATTGTCTTTTGACAAGGGGTTATATAGATGGATTGTCTTTTGACAGGGGGTTATTTAGATGGATTGTCTTTTGACAAGGGGTTATTTAGATGGATTGTCTTTTGACAGGGGGTATTTAGAAGGGCTGTCTTTTCACAGTGGTTTATTTAGATGGATTGTCTTTCAACAGGGGGGTTCAGATGGAATGTCTTTTAAAAGGGGGTTGTTTAGATGGGTTGTCTTCTAACAGTGGGGTATTTAGATGGATTGTCTTTTGACAAGGGGTTATTTAGATGGATTGTCTTTTGACAGGGGGTTATTTAGATGGATTGTCTTTTGACAGGGGGTATTTAGATGGATTGTCTTTTGACAGGGGGTTATTTAGATGGGTTGTCTTTTGACAAGGGGGTATTTAGATGGGTTGTCTTTTGACAGGGGGATATTTAGATGGATTGTCTTTTGACAAGGGGTTATTTAGATGGATTGTCTTTTGACAAGGGGTTATTTAGATGGATTGTCTTTTGACAAGGGGTTATTTAGATGGATTGTCTTTTGACAAGGGGTTATTTAGATGGATTGTCTTTTGACAGGGGGTTATTTAGATGGATTGTCTTTTGACAGGTGGTTATTTAGATGGATTGTCTTTTGACAAGGGGTTATTTAGATGGATTGTCTTTTGACAAGGGGTTATTTAGATGGATTGTCTATTGACAAGGGGTTATTTAGATGGATTGTCTTTTGACAGGGGGTTATTTAGATGGATTGTCTTTTGACAAGGGGTTATTTAGATGGATTGTCTTTTGACAAGGGGTTATTTAGATGGATTGTCTTTTGACAAGGGGTTATTTAGATGGATTGTCTTTTGACAAGGGGTTATTTAGATGGATTGTCTTTTGACAAGGGGTTATTTAGATGGATTGTCTTTTGACAAGGGGTTATTTAGATGGATTGTCTTTTGACAAGGGGTTATTTAGATGGATTGTCTTTTGACAGGGGGTTATTTAGATGGATTGTCTTTTGACAGGGGGTTATTTAGATGGATTGACTTTTGACAGCGGGTTATTGAGATGGATTGTCTTTTGACAAGGGGTTATTTAGATGGATTGTCTTTTGACAGCAGGTTATTTAGATGGATTGTCTTTTGACAAGGGGTTATTTAGATGGATTGTCTTTTGACAGGGGGTTATTTAGATGGATTGTCTTTTGACAGGGGGTTATTTAGATGGATTGTCTTTTGACAAAGGGTTATTTAGATGGATTGTCTTTTGACAGGGGGTTATATAGACGGATTGTCTTTTGACAAGGGGTTATTTAGATGGATTGTCTTTTGACAGCGGGTTATATAGATGGATTGTCTTTTGACAGGGGGTTATTTAGATGGATTGTCTTTTGACAAGGGGTTATTTAGATGGATTGTCTTTTGACAAGGGGTTATTTAGATGGATTGTCTTTTGACAAGGGGTTATTTAGATGGATTGTCTTTTGACAAGGGGCTATTTAGATGGATTGTCTTTTGACAGGGGGTATTTAGATGGATTGTCTTTTGACAAGGGGTTATTTAGATGGATTGTCTTTTGACAGGGGGTTATTTAGATGGATTGTCTTTTGACAGGGGGTATTTAGATGGATTGTCTTTTGACAAGGGGTTATTTAGATGGATTGTCTTTTGACAAGGGGTTATTTAGATGGATTGTCTTTTGACAGGGGGTTATTTAGATGGATTGTCTTTTGACAGGGGGTTATTTAGATGGATTGTCTTTTGACAGGGGGTTATTTATATGGATTGTCTTTTGACAAGGGGTTATTTAGATGGGTTGTCTTTTGACAGGGGGTTATTTAGATGGATTGTCTTTTGACAGGGGGTTATTTAGATGGATTGTCTTTTGACAAGGGGTTATATAGATGGATTGTCTTTTGACAGGGGGTTATTTAGATGGATTGTCTTTTGACAAGGGGTTATTTAGATGGATTGTCTTTTGACAGGGGGTATTTAGAAGGGCTGTCTTTTCACAGTGGTTTATTTAGATGGATTGTCTTTCAACAGGGGGGTTCAGATGGAATGTCTTTTAAAAGGGGGTTGTTTAGATGGGTTGTCTTCTAACAGTGGGGTATTTAGATGGATTGTCTTTTGACAAGGGGTTATTTAGATGGATTGTCTTTTGACAGGGGGTTATTTAGATGGATTGTCTTTTGACAGGGGGTATTTAGATGGATTGTCTTTTGACAGGGGGTTATTTAGATGGGTTGTCTTTTGACAAGGGGGTATTTAGATGGGTTGTCTTTTGACAGGGGGATATTTAGATGGATTGTCTTTTGACAAGGGGTTATTTAGATGGATTGTCTTTTGACAAGGGGTTATTTAGATGGATTGTCTTTTGACAAGGGGTTATTTAGATGGATTGTCTTTTGACAAGGGGTTATTTAGATGGATTGTCTTTTGACAGGGGGTTATTTAGATGGATTGTCTTTTGACAGGTGGTTATTTAGATGGATTGTCTTTTGACAAGGGGTTATTTAGATGGATTGTCTTTTGACAAGGGGTTATTTAGATGGATTGTCTTTTGACAGGGGGTTATTTAGATGGATTGTCTTTTGACAAGGGGTTATTTAGATGGATTGTCTTTTGACAAAGGGTTATTTAGATGGATTGTCTTTTGACAGGGGGTTATTTAGATGGATTGTCTTTTGACAAGGGGTTATTTAGATGGATAGTCTTTTGACAGCGGGTTATATAGATGGATTGTCTTTTGACAGGGGGTTATTTAGATGGATTGTCTTTTGACAAGGGGTTATTTAGATGGATTGTCTTTTGACAAGGGGTTATTTAGATGGATTGTCTTTTGACAAGGGGTTATTTAGATGGATTGTCTTTTGACAAGGGGTTATTTAGATGGATTGTCTTTTGACAGGGGGTTATTTAGATGGATTGTCTTTTGACAGTGGGTATTTAGATGGATTGTCTTCTGACAAGGGGTTATTTAGATGGATTGTCTTTTGACAAGGGGTTATTTAGATGGATTGTCTTTTGACAGGGGGTTATTTAGATGGATTGTCTTTTGACAAGGGGTTATTTAGATGGATTGTCTTTTGACAGGGGGTTATTTAGATGGATTGTCTTTTGACAGGGGGTATTTAGATGGATTGTCTTTTGACAGGGGGTTATTTAGATGGGTTGTCTTTTGACAAGGGGGTATTTAGATGGGTTGTCTTTTGACAGGGGGATATTTAGATGGATTGTCTTTTGACAAGGGGTTATTTAGATGGATTGTCTTTTGACAAGGGGTTATTTAGATGGATTGTCTTTTGACAAGGGGTTATTTAGATGGATTGTCTTTTGACAAGGGGTTATTTAGATGGATTGTCTTTTGACAGGGGGTTATTTAGATGGATTGTCTTTTGACAGGGGGTTATTTAGATGGATTGTCTTTTGACAAGGGGTTATTTAGATGGATTGTCTTTTGACAAGGGGTTATTTAGATGGATTGTCTTTTGACAGGGGGTTATTTAGATGGATTGTCTTTTGACAAGGGGTTATTTAGATGGATTGTCTTTTGACAAAGGGTTATTTAGATGGATTGTCTTTTGACAGGGGGTTATTTAGACGGATTGTCTTTTGACAGGGGGTTATTTAGATGGATAGTCTTTTGACAGCGGGTTATATAGATGGATTGTCTTTTGACAGGGGGTTATTTAGATGGATTGTCTTTTGACAAGGGGTTATTTAGATGGATTGTCTTTTGACAAGGGGTTATTTAGATGGATTGTCTTTTGACAAGGGGTTATTTAGATGGATTGTCTTTTGACAAGGGGCTATTTAGATGGATTGTCTTTTGACAAGGGGTTATTTAGATGGATTGTCTTTTGACAGGGGGTTATTTAGATGGATTGTCTTTTGACAGGGGGTATTTAGATGGATTGTCTTCTGACAAGGGGTTATTTAGATGGATTGTCTTTTGACAGGGGGTTATTTAGATGGATTGTCTTTTGACAGGGGGTTATTTAGATGGATTGTCTTTTGACAAGGGGTTATTTAGATGCGTTGTCTTTTGACAGGGGGTTATTTAGATGGATTGTCTTTTGACAGGGGGTTATTTAGATGGATTGTCTTTTGACAAGGGGTTTTTTAGATGGATTGTCTTTTGACAGGGGGTTATTTAGATGGATTGTCTTTTGACAAGGGGTTATTTAGATGGATTGTCTTTTGACAGGGGGTATTTAGAAGGGCTGTCTTTTCACAGTGGTTTATTTAGATGGATTGTCTTTCAACAGGGAGGTTCAGATGGAATGTCTTTTAAAAGGGGGTTGTTTAGATGGGTTGTCTTCTAACAGTGGGGTATTTAGATGGATTGTCTTTTGACAAGGGGTTATTTAGATGGATTGTCTTTTGACAGGGTGTTATTTAGATGGATTGTCTTTTGACAGGGGGTATTTAGATGGATTGTCTTTTGACAGGGGGTTATTTAGATGGGTTGTCTTTTGACAAGGGGGTATTTAGATGGGTTGTCTTTTGACAGGGGGTTATTTAGATGGATTGTCTTTTGACAAGGGGTTATTTAGATGGATTGTCTTTTGACAAGGGGTTATTTAGATGGATTGTCTTTTGACAAGGGGTTATTTAGATGGATTGTCTTTTGACAAGGGGTTATTTAGATGGATTGTCTTTTGACAGGGGGTTATTTAGATGGATTGTCTTTTGACAGGGGGTTATTTAGATGGATTGTCTTTTGACAGGGGGTTATTTAGATGGATTGTCTTTTGACAAGGGGTTATTTACATGGATTGTCTTTTGACAGGGGGTTATTTAGATGGATTGTCTTTTGACAGGGGGTTATTTAGATGGATTGTCTTTTGACAGGGGGTTATTTAGATGGATTGTCTTTTGACAGCGGTTTATTTACATGGATTGTCTTTTGACAAGGGGTTATTTAGATGGATTGTCTTTTGACAGCAGGTTATTTAGATGGATTGTCTTTTGACAAGGGGATATTTAGATGGATTGTCTTTTGACAGGGGGTTATTTAGATGGATTGTCTTTTGACAAGGGGTTATTTAGATGGATTGTCTTTTGACAAGGGGTTATTTAGATGGATTGTCTTTTGAAAGGGGGTTATTTAGATGGATTGTCTTTTGACAAGGGGTTATTTAGATGGATTGTCTTTTGACAGCGGGTTATATAGATGGATTGTCTTTTGACAGAGGGTTATTTAGATGGATTGTCTTTTGACAAGGGGTTATTTAGATGGATTGTCTTTTGACAAGGGGGTATTTAGATGGATTGTCTTTTGACAAGGGGTTATTTAGATGGATTGTCTTTTGACAAGGGGCTATTTAGATGGATTGTCTTTTGACAGGGGGTATTTAGATGGATTGTCTTTTGACAAGGGGTTATTTAGATGGATTGTCTTTTGACAAGGGGTTATTTAGATGGATTGTCTTTTGACAGGGGGTATTTAGATGGATTGTCTTTTGACAAGGGGTTATTTAGATTGATTGTCTTTTGACAAGGGGTTATTTAGATGGGTTGTCTTTTGACAGGGTGTTATTTAGATGGATTGTCTTTTGACAAGGTGTTTTTTAGATGGATTGTCTTTTGACAGGGGGTTATTTAGATGGATTGTCTTTTGACAGGGGGTTATTTAGATGGATTGTCTTTTGACAGGGGGTTATTTAGATGGATTGTCTTTTGACAGGGGGTTATTTAGATGGATTGTCTTTTGACAAGGGGTTATTTAGATGGGTTGTCTTTTGACAGGGGGTTATTTAGATGGATTGTCTTTTGACAGGGGGTTATTTAGATGGATTGTCTTTTGACAAGGGGTTATTTAGATGGATTGTTTTTTGACAGGGGGTTATTTAGATGGATTGTCTTTTGACAAGGGGGTATTTAGATGGATTGTCTTTTGACAGGGGCTATTTAGATGGGTTGTCTTTTCACAGTGGTTTATTTAGATGGATTGTCTTTCAACAGGGGGGTTTAGATGGAATGTCTTTTAAAAGGGGGTTGTTTAGATGGGTTGTCTTCTAACAGTGCAGTATTTAGATGGATTGTCTTTTGACAAGGGGTTATTTAGATGGATTGTCTTTTGACAGGGGGTTATTTAGATGGATTGTCTTTTGACAGGGTGTATTTAGATGGATTGTCTTTTGACAGGGGGTTATTTAGATGGATTGTCTTTTGACAAGGGGTTATTTAGATGGATTGTCTTTTGACAGGGGGTTATTCAGATGGATTGTCTTTTGACAGGGGGTTATTTAGATGGATTGTCTTTTGACAGGGGGTTATTTAGATGGATTGTCTTTTGACAGGGGTTTATTTAGATGGATTGTCTTTTGACAAGGGGTTATTTAGATGGATTGTCTTTTGACAAGGGGTTATTTAGATGGGTTGTCTTTTGACAGGGGGTTATTTAGATGGATTGTCTTTTGACAAGGGGTTATTTCGATGTGTTGTCTTTTGACAGGGGGTTATTTAGATGGATTGTCTTTTGACAAGGTGTTATTTAGATGGATTGTCTTTTGACAAGGGGTTATTTAGATGGGTTGTCTTTTGACAGGGGGTTATTTTGATGGATTGTCTTTTGACAGGGGGTTATTTAGATGGATTGTCTTTTGACATGGGGTTATTTAGATGGATTGTCTTCTAACAGTGGGGTATTTAGATGGATTGTCTTTTGACAGGGGGTTATTTAGATGGATTGTCTTTTGACAGGGGGTTATTTAGATGGATTGTCTTTTGACAAGGGGTTATTTAGATTGATTGTCTTTTGACAAGGCGTTATTTAGATGGGTTGTCTTTTGACAGGGGGTTATTTAGATGGATTGTCTTTTGACAGGGGGTTATTTAGATGGATTGTCTTTTGACAGGGGGTTATTTGGATTGATTGTCTTTTGACAAGGGGTTATTTAGATGGATTGTCTTTTGACAAGGGGTTATTTAGATGGATTGTCTTTTGACAGGGGGTTATTTAGATGGATTGTCTTTTGACAGGGGGTTATTTAGATGAATTGTCTTTTAACAAGGGGTTATTTAGATGGATTGTCTTTTGACAGGGGGTTATTTAGATGGATTGTCTTTTGACAGGGGGTTATTTAGATGGATTGTCTTTTGACAAGGGGTTATTTAGATGGATTGTCTTTTGACAGGGGGTTATTTAGATGGATTGTCTTTTGACAAGGGTTTATTTAAATGGATTGTCTTTTGACAGGGGGTATTTAGATGGATTGTCTTTTGACAGGGGGTATTTAGAAGGGTTGTCTTTTCACAGTGGTTTATTTAGATGGATTGTCTTTCAACAGGGGGGTTTAGATGGAATGTCTTTTAAACGGGGGTTGTTTAGATGGGTTGTCTTCTAACAGTGGGGTATTTAGATGGATTTTCGTTTAACGGGGGGGGGGGGGATTTAGATGGTTTGTCCTTTACCAGGGGCGTATTTCGATGGATTGTCTTTCAACAGGGGGTACTTAGATGGGTTGTCTTTTAACAGGGGGTTTAGCTGGGATGTCTTTAAACTTTGGGGTATTTAGATGGATTTGCTTTTAACGTGGGGGTGTTTAGATGGGTTGTCTTTTAACAGGGGTTGTTTAAATGGGTTGTCTTTCAACAGGGAGGTATTTAGAATGGTTGACTTTTAACAGTGGGGTATTTAAATGTGTTGTCTTTTAACCGGAGTGTATTTAGATAGTTTGTCTTTAAACAGGAGGGTATTTAGATGGGTTGTCTATTAACGGGGGGTTTACATATTTTGTCTTTTAGCAGGGGGTATTTAGATGGGTTGTATTTTAACGGGGCTATTTAGATGGATTGTCTTTTAACAGGGGGTCATTTAGATGGGTTATATTTCAACAGGAGGGTATTTAGATGGGTTGTCTTTTAACAGGAGGTTTTAGATGGATTGTCTTTTAACAGTGAGATATTTAGATGGCTTGATATTAACAGGGGGCTATTTAGACGGGTTGTCTTTTAACAGGAGGGTATTTCGATGGGTTGTCTTTTAACAGGGGGTTTTAGATGTGTTGTCTTTTAACAGGGGTATTTAGATGGGTTGTCCGTTAACAGGGGCTATTTAGATGTGTTGTCCTTTAACAGGAGGGCATTTAGATGGATTGTCTTTTAACAGTGAGATATTTAGATGGCTTGACATTAACAGGGGGCTATTCAGACGGGTTGTCTTTTAACAGGAGGGTATTTCGATGAGTTGTCTTTTAACAGGGGGTTTTAGATGTGTTGTCTTTTAACAGGGGGTATTTTGCCTTCTTGTCTTTTAGCAGTGGTGTTTAGATGGGATGTCTTTCAACCGGCGGTATTTCGATGGATTGTCGATTAACAGGGGGTATTTAGATGGATTGTCTTTTACGAGGGGGCTATTTAGATGGGTTGTCTTTTAACAGTGGGGTACTTAGATGGGTTGTCTTTTAACAGAGGGTGTTTAGATCGATTGGCTTTTAAGTGGGGCGTGTTTCGATTTATTGTCTTTTAACAGAGGGTATTTAAATGGTTTGTCCTTCAACAGGGGCGTAGTTCGATGGATTGCCTTTTAACAGGGGGGTATTTAGATGGGTTGTCTTTTAACAGGGGATTAATTAGATGGGTTGTCTTTTAACAGGGGGATTTAGATGGAATGTCTTTTAAAAGGGGGGCTCAGATGGGTTGTCTTTTAACAGGGGGTATTCAGATCGATTTTCTTTTTAACAGGGGGTTATTTAGATGGGTTGTCTTTTAACAGGGGGGTATTTAGATGGGTTGTATTTTAACAGGGGGGTATTTAGATGGGTTTTCTTTTAACAGTGTGTTATTTTGATGGATTGTATTTTAACATTAGGGGTTTAGATGGGTTGTCTTTTAACATGGGGGTATTGAGATGGATTTTCGTTTAACAAGGGGGGATTTAGATGGTTTGTCCTTTACCAGGGGCGTATTTCGATGGATTGCCTTTGAACAGGGGGGTACTTAGATGGGTTAATTTTAACAGGGGGTATTTAGACGTGTTGTCTTTTAACAGGGGGGGATTTAGATGGATTGTCTTTTTACAGTGGGGTATTTAGATGGATTGTCTTTTAACAGGGGGGTATTTAGATGTGTTGTCTTTTAACAGGGGGGTATTTAGCTGGATTGTCTTTTAACAGTGGGGTATTTAGATGTGTTGTCTTTTTACAGGGGGTATTTAGATGGATTGTCTTTTAACAGTGGGGTATTTAGATGTGTTGTCTTTTAACAGTGGGGTATTTAGATGTGTTGTCTTTTAACAGTGGGGTATTTAGATGGATTGTCTTTTAACAGTGGGGTATTTAGATGGATTGTCTTTTAACAGGGGGTATTTAGATGTGTTGTCTTTTAACAGGGGGGGATTTAGATGGATTATCTTTTAACAGGTGGGGTTTAGCTGGGATGTCTTTAAAGTTTGTAGTATTTAGATGGATTGCCTTTTAACGGGGGGTGGGGGGTTGGATGAGTTGTCTTTTAACAGGGTGTATTTAGATGGGTTGCCTTTTAACCGGGGGTACTTAGATGGATTGTCTTTTGACAGGGGGTATTGAGATGCGTTGTATTTTAACAAGGGGTTATTTAGATGGGTTGTCTTTTGACAGGGTGGTATTTAGATGGATTGTCCTTTAACTGGTGGGTATTTAGATGGGTTGTCTTTTAACAGGGGGTATTTAGATGTGTTGTTTTTTCACGGAGGATATTTAGATGGATTGTCTTTTAAAGGGGGTGTTTGAATTGGTTGTCTTTTAACAGCGGGGTGTTTAGATGGGTTGTATTTCAACATGGGGGTATTTAGAAGGGTTGTCTTTTAACAGGGGGTACTTAGATGGATTGTCTTTTGACAGGGGGTATTGAGATGCGTTGTATTTTAACAAGGGGTTATTTAGATGGGTTGTCTTTTAACTGGCGGTTATTTAGTTGAGTTGTCTTTGATCATGGGGGTATTTAGATTTTTTGTCTTTTCACAGGGGGCTGTTGAGATGTGTTGTCTTTTAACTGGTTGGTATTTGGATGGTTTGTGAGGGAGAAACAGAGATTGAGAAACCAAGAGAGAAATTAGGAGAGAGAGATTGAGGAACAGAGAGAGAGAGAGAAACAGAGAGTGAGAGAGAGAGAAACACGCAGAGAGACAGAGAGAGAGAGAAACACAGAGAGAGAGATAGAAACAGAGAGGGAGAGAGAGAGTAACGGAGACAGACAGAGAGAGAGAGAGACAGAAACAGAGATAAATACAGAGAGAGAGAGGAACACAGAGAGAAATACAGAGAGAGAGAGAGAGGGAAACAGAGAGAGAATCACAGGAAGAGAAGCACAGTGAGGGAGAGAGAGATTGAGGAACACAGAGAGAGAGAAATACAGAGAGAGAGTAATACAGAGAGAGAGAGAAACGGCGAGAGAGATATACATAGAGAGAGAGAGAGAGAAACAGAGAGAGAGAAATACAGTGTGAGAGAGAGAAACAGAGAGAGAAGCACAGAAAGAGACACACAATGAGGGAGAGAGAGATTGAGGAACAGAGAGAGAGAAAAACAGAGAGAGGGAGAAACAGAGAGAGGGAGAGAGAAACAGAGAAAGAAACAGAAAGTGAGGGAGAAAGAGAGATGGAGAAACAGTGACAGAGACAACCAGAGAGAGAGAAAATAGAGAGAGAGAGAGAGAGAGAGAAAAAAAACACACAGAGAGAGAGAGACAGACAGAAAGAGACAGAGAGAAAGAGAAGCAAAGAGAAACAGAGAGATTGAAAAAGATTCCGCGAGATTGAGAAACAATGAAAGAGAGAGAGAACCAGAGAGAAAGAGAAACAGAGAGTGAGAGAGAAAACAACACAGAGAGAAAGAGAAGCAAAGAGAAGCAGAGAGATTGAAAAAGATTCCGAGAGATTGAGAAACAACGAAAGAGAGAGAGAGAACCAGAGAGAGAAAGAACCAGAGAGAGAGAGAACCAGAGAGGGAGAGAACCAGAGGGAGAGAAAAGAAATTGAGAGAGAGAGAGAAAAACAGTGAGAGAGAGAGAAAAACAGAGAGAGAAGCAGAGAGAGAGAGAGCGAGAGATACAGAGAGAAAGAGAAAAAGAGAGATTGGGAGGGAGAGATTGGGAGGGAGAGATTGAGTCAAAAGGAGGGAGAAAGGCAGAGAGAGACAATAAAGATGTGATACTTACCATCCTGCACAGTCTGCGCTCCATCGTTGGACTCTAACACCTTCCCTCCATCAGCTCGACCACGGGGAAAAGATCCTGGAGAGGGGCATTGTGGTGGGAATCGGGATAAAGGGTCAGGACTGGGACAGAGGGAGGAATTCAGACTGGACTCTCTCACACACACACTGTAATCAGCTCCAATTCACCTGGGCACAGAGACACAGAGGCTGAGGCACAGAAACTCACCTTCACAAACTAGCCACATGGAAAGAAAGAATGGAGGCTGAGATTATCCTAATATATCCCAGAACCTGTCACTGAAAACATCCATTCCACCCAAAATACAGCACATCCAACCAGCTCTCAGATTCCTCCATCTGGACACTCCCTCCTGGGTATGGAACAGTCCAAGGTGAGTCTCTGTGGAAGCAGGGAATGGGAGAGGGAGGGATATTACAGCCAGATCGCAAATGGACTATTCCAGACAGAAACCTGCCTGTCTGTCTCTCTCTCTCCCTCCCCGAAAAACATCATTAACTGCTGAAAAGCTGCTGTAATATTAAACCTGGAAGGGCCGGTTTGAATAATGGCCATTTAACACTCATTGCACTACATTTATTTCACTATTCAGCTCTAGTTTACAGAAAATTCAGAAAATTGCTGAAAATGTCTCACTGCAGTTACCTTGAAATTCTTGCAGAGTTTTTGCTGGAGAGGCCTGTTTGACTGCAGATTACACTACAGGCAGTTTTTATTTGGATTGTAAATTCTACTGCGTGACAAAGCCTGAAACTAGAGCCAGGTTAATGATGCAGTCAAGAGAACTTTTACAACTGGTGACATTTCACACAACAGTTCTGACCCATATTTACAGTTATATTTGTCAATGATTATTTGTACTTTATTTAATGCTGCTATATTTATGCATTACTCATTGGAAAACAATTCTTTCTTAACTTTTACCACTTTAATGTTACAAGGGTTTACGAAGCTGGGAAATGACCATTTAACACAAATCGTATGAAAGATCTTCCACTTTTCAACTCCAGTTTGTATAAAGCTCAGTGATAAAGACCTCCACATTCTGACAAAGAGTTTTTGCTGCTGCAATAAAGTGTCACTTCTTTCCCTTTGCTTCCTGACTGTTTCTATCCTCTGCTCTCCTAGGGGATTCAGAGGGATGTTTGTTCATTGCTTGTCCAAATTCAGGATGTTCCAGGTCCTCTGCAGCTGCTGTCCTGGAGAAATTAATTGCATTCAAAATCTTTCCCTCGTTTTTGAGACATGAAGAGAGACTGTTTACACTAGCAGAGGGGAGAAACAAATAGGCAGGGAGTTGTTATGGTCTGGAATTCACTGTCTGGCAGGTTTCTGAAAGCAGATTCAATATTAACTTTCAAAACACAATTGGATCAAAATTTCAACTACTATTAGTTAGAGTAGAGAAGATACCAGCATAGAAAGAGAAGTGTGTGAGAGAGACATGTCGTAACGTAGGTGATCAAGAACTCAACACAACTTATATTGAGAGTTTTTATTTATAAATGACTGTTTGAGTTTTATTTGATCCTGTTATTTTATTTATAAATTAGCTTTAATCACTCAATATAACTTTCCAAACAGGAACGAGTTTCATGTTACAAGTGTTCACGTAGTAGAAAAATAGCCATTTTACAAAAGTTGCATTGAAATTATTTTATTCAGCATCTCAGCTTTACAATAAAATAAATTCCTCAGACCTGTGGAAACTTTCAAACTCAGCAAGAGAATCTCCCATCAGCAATGGCTCAGCGTCTCCATCTGCTGGTGTCCCTGTCTCACTGCAGCTAATGGCTCCCTCTCACCATCTCGACATGCTGGTACCCCTGCCTCACTAAAGATAATGACCCTCTCTCACCATCTCCATCTGCTGGTGTCCCTGTCTCACTGCAGTTACTGCTCCCCTTTCACCATCACCACCTCCTGGTGTCCATGTGTCACTGCAGTTACTGGCCCTCTCTCCCATCTCCATCCCCCGAAGTCCCTGTCTCACTGCAGTTACTGTCCCTCTCTCAGCATCTCCATCTGCTGGTATCCCTGTCTTACTGCAGTTACTGTCCCACTCTCACCATCTCCATCTGCTGGTGTCCCTGCCTCACTGCAGTTACTGCTCCCCTCTCACCATCTCACTTACGTGAGGAACACGAGGATGGCCAGAGTGAGGGTAGGGCCGATCGGGGATAGTGGAGGGAACTTGTGCATGGAGTCGGAGGAGGTCGGGGAGGTCCTAAATGAATACTTTGCTACAGTATTCACTAGTGAGAGGAACCTGGCCGTTTGTGAGGACAGCGTGGAACAGGCTGATATGCTCGAACAGGTTGAGGTTAAGAGGGAGGATGTGCTGGACATTTTGAATGATATGAGGACAGATAAGTCCCCGGGGGCCACACGGGATATACCCAAGGATATGACGGGAAGAGAGGGAAGAGATTGCTGCGCCGTTGGCGATGACCTTTGCGTCTTCACTATCCACTGGATTCGTACTGGATGATTGGAGGGTGGAAAATGTTGTTCCCTTGTTCAAGAAAGGGAATAGGGGAAACCCTGGGAATTATAGACCAGTCAGTCTTACGTCAGTAGTGGCCAAATTATTGGAGAGGATTCTGAGAGACAGGATTTATGATTATTTGGAAAATCATGGTTTGATTAGAGACAGTCAACATGGCTTTGTAAGGGGCAGGTCATGCCTCACAAGCCTTATTGAATTCTTTGAAGATGTGACAAAACACATTGATGAAGGAAGAGCAGTGGATGTGGTGTATATGGATTTTAGCAAGGCGTTTGATCCGGTTCCCCATGGTCGGCTCATGCAGAAAATTAGGAGGCATGGGATACAGGGAAAGTTGGCTGTCTGGATACAAAATTGGCTGGACTATAGAAGTCAGAGGGTGGCAGTAGATGCAAAGTATTCAGCCTGGAGCTCGGTGACCAGTGGTGTTCCACAAGGATCTGTTCTGGGACCTCTGCTCTTTGTGATTTTTATAAATAACATAGATGAGTAAGTGGAAGCCTGGGTAAGCAAGTTTGCCGATGACACGAAGGTTGCTGGAGTTGTGGATAGTGTGGAAGGCTGTTGCAGGTTGAAAAGGGACATTGACAGGATGCAGATTTGGGCTTAGAAGTGGCAGATGGAGTTCAACCTGGAAAAGTGTGAAGTGATTCATTTTGGAAGGTCAAAATGAATGCGGAATACAGGCTTAAAGACAGGATTCTTGGCAGTGTGGAGGAACAGAGGGATCTTGGATCCATGTCCTTAGATCTCTCAAAGTTGCCACCCAAGTTGATAGAGTTGTTAAGAAGGCGTATGGTGTGTTGGCTTTCATTAATGGGGGATTGAGTTTAAGAGTTGTGAGGTTATGCGGCAGCTCTATAAGGCCCTGGTACGACCACACTTGGAATATTGTGTTCTGTTCTGGTTGCCTCATTATAGGAAGGATGTGGAAGCTTTAGAGAGGGTGCAGAGGAGATTTTCCAGGATGCTGCCTGGACTGGAGGGCATGTCCTACGAAGAAAGATTGAGGGAGCTAGGGCTTTTCTCATTGAAGCAAAGAAGGATGAGAGGTGACTTGATAGAGGGGTACAAGATGATGAGAGGCATAGATAGAGTGGATAGCCAGAGACTTTTTCCCAGGGTGGAAAGGGCTATCACCAGGGGGCATAATGTTAAGGTGATTGGAGGAAGGTTTTGGGGAAATGTCAGAGGTAGGTTCTTTACACAGAGAGTGGTGCGGGCGTGGAATGCGCTGCAAGCGGTGGTGGTAGAAGCAGAATCATTAGGGACATTTAAGCAACTCTTGGATAGGTACATGGATGATAGTAGAATGAAGGTAGGTAGTTAGTTTGATCTTAGAGTAGATTAAAGTTTCGGCACAACATCGTGGGCTGAAGGGCCTGTCCTGTGCTGTACTGTTCCTGTTTTATGTTCTGTGTTCTAACTCCATCTGCTGGTGTCCCTGCCTCACTGCAGTTACTGGCACCCTCTCACCATCGCCATCTGCTGGAGTCCCTCCCTTACTGCAGTTACTGCCCCTCTCACCACCTCACAATCACAGCGGTTTGCAGCTTTGTCTACTGGCGGCATTTGTTGACAAAGGTACGACTAGGTGGCGCTGTACTGGCACATGCGCAAATGTACACTGTTCCATTTCAACGTCAGGGTTTGCCACGCTCAGGCAGCTGCCACGACTAAATATGGCGCCGGTCAAATAATCACAAAGGCAGGTAGAGGGAGGGTGGTGGAGCGGGGTGGGAGGGGGAGGGGGAGGGTGCGTAATGGGATTTATTTCCAGTGTTTGAAACCCTTCAGCTTTTTCTATGATTTCACTAATTTAACAATGAGATTGAGAGGGTATTTCACCGCCTTCTTCAGCTCCTGTCTGAATTTAGTCTGTGTCACAGTGTAAATAAATGTGTTGGTGCAGGAACTGAGAACCTGCAGCATCTTTGATATTTGATCTGTTATAAAGAGAGGGTCAGCGTAGGAGGAATAATCCTGAATATCTGCAATTCAACTATAAATGTGATACACAACCCGGGTCACCCATAACAGTATAAAACTGCCAGATATACTGAAGAGTAAAATAATTGATTTCCAGCGATTCTCCATCTCTGGGTCCTTGTGATTCTCTGCATTGCTGTGGCGCCGGAATCCCCGGCGGACTTCACTGGAGAATAAAATCCGTCTGACAGTCAGAACATTGAACAGCAACATCAGAAAGACCGGGACACAAGGGGTAAAAATCAGGTCAAACAAGTCAAATGCCCCCCATAGGGGGGAAGTATAGAAGCTCAGTTTAAAAACACAACCCATTGGAACATTATCAATAATGTAACGTTGTTCCTGTGTAAAGTACCAGGGGAGACACTCTAAACAGCCCAGCACACTCACTGTTCCGACAACCACAGCCGCCGTTTTCTCACTGCAATATTTTGTTTTCAGCTTCTCACAACAAATGGCCACAAATCGATCAAAGGTGAAAGTGACTGTGAGCCAGACAGAAACAACTGTGGATGCAGAAAACAGAACGGCAATGAGAAGTACACAGGAGTAATTCTCAGGAATGAATATGGAAAATAAATTGTAACAATCCAGTTCAATATCGGATCAGTGACAACGATCAGGAGATCAGACACTGCCATTCCCAGCAGGTAGACAGTGATACATTTGGAGAGACCGCACTTTCCTCGGGACAGGATCACAATCGCCACCAAGTTAACTGGAAGAGCGAGAAAAGGAAGCAAAGAAATTACGGATCAGACCTGGAGACAAAGCAGCAGTTTGACAGGATTGGGGCTGAAATTTCCAGCTATGTTGCTGCATCGAGCAGTGAAAACTGATTCATCGACCTGGGCAGTGCTTTGACAGAGTGAAATGTTTGAAAACACAATTATTAATCATGAATTGGGAAATTGATGCAGAAAGTGAATAAAGTCAGCACCGGATCTTCTGGAAGTACTGAATGAGGATGCAGTGTCAGTGCAGAAATGAGAAGGGGTTTGACAGAGATGGAATCCAATTGGTTAATTGGGAATTTGTCTGCAGACTGTTGTCTGGGAAGATTTGGGGAGAGCGGGATGTGTAGCTGGTTTGTTGCGCTGGCTTCAGAGAACCGACAGGTACTGTTACCAAATGGGAAAAGGCTGAAAACTGCAGCGCTGAGTTTGAGTAACAGCCGTGATATAAATTGGTGCAGCAGGCTAGAAGGGCTGAATGGCCTCCCCCTGCTCCTATATTCCTGTATTCCTATCAGGTTGGACGAGGCAGCTGGAGGTGGAGCCAGTGAGTGAGACTGGGAGGGAGAGAAGGTATGTTGGAGCTGGAGGGGAGATTGGAGCAGATGGTTTTGGAAAGTGGATAAACTAAAGCAATGGATGAGGAGACTGAGGATTCAATACAGTGAGACGAGAGGCTGAGATTCACAGGGAGAGACTGCAGCAGAGTTTTAGAGGAAATCTAATCCATAGATCCCAGTAATACAACTCAATTAATACATTCAAACAATCATCACTGTGTTTGTTGGTGTTGGAGATAAGTTCATTGTTTATACAATATAGTCAATATGTTTAGTTTGTACAGGCTATTGAATATAAATTTTAATATATTTCTGATATCAGCCTCGCTCTTTATTCAATTCAGCAGACACAGAGATTTTAAAGTGCAGTATTTAAATAATGAATTACCATCAGTGAAGAACTGATTTTATTCTGTTCATTCAGTCACGAAGTAAGGAATAGGAACTTTCTGCAAAGCAAAATGAGGATCTGACAGAAATCCATACAGAGGATCAAGTCGAACAGACAACTTCAACTCACAGTTTCTCTCACTAATTGTTCTGGACATTCCAGCACTTTATGATAGTAAATTATTCACACAGCTGCTTCTTTCAATTTATTTTAACTTCTGCTTATCTCTTTCCCTCGGTTTCGTTCTCCGTGCTCCTTTTGTTCTTCCCTATTTCTCTGGAGTACTCACACTCTGCAAACTGTTAGTTAATGTAACTGTTCACAAATGATTTATTCCGAACATTCTGCGCCTGTGTTCTGTTCACCTGCCCCAGGTTCAATGATTCTAATCTCAGAGTTAGTTTGTTCAATGGTGAAACCTCTGTGAATAATTTAATGTGTCTGCAGAACACTCAAGTCGACCCCTGTTCACCTACGCTCTTCACTTCATCTACAATACATGGAATAAACAGGAATGAAATCTATTTCCAGACAAACCTCACAATCATTGAAATTCCTTCTCTTGGAATTATAAAGTAATCTGTTAGAATGTGGGATTGTTTAATTGATAAAACAGCAACATCAGCGGGGCAGATGATAATCTACAAATAAATGGGAAAAAAACTCTTGATACCAACTGATCGAGTGGAAACCAGTAAAACATCACATCAATACTTTCTATTTTACAATGTTGTCCAATGGCAGTGAAGGTCCACAGTGAAGCAGAGAAGGAGATCTAAAAGTGTCAGCAACAAACTCAGTTCAGTAGCCAGACCTCTGACGCAGTGTGAGACACACACATAACGAAATAATATTTGATGACAGTGATAACCAATAAATACTTTGACACCCCAGTTAAACTGAGCCATGTTATTGGGGAGGAAGGATATTGTGTTGTCCGCTTCTAACACTGAGACTGTGAGATGTCCCAATATAAATCTCCAAAATAAAAACATTTATATAAATATTCCAGGACGGGTTAGGTCCACATCATGAAACTGTTAAAAACCACTGACGGCTCGATTTTTGATGCTAACTGAAATACCTCATTCAAAAGCATTCGCTAGACAGAATAATCCAGTAATAATGCCACGGTCACTGAAACCAATTCCACTTAAGACATGATGCAACTCCTGCAAGACCGAAAGAGGAGGCAATGAGGAGATTCCATCAGTAACTTGCTGGAAAATAACAGGCGGTTATGTAACACTCACAGTGAGAAATAATACTGAGTACAGCAGCACAGTTAACATCGATTTATACCATTAACAGCTGAGATACTGGCTTACCAGGAACTCCAATTGCTGCAAGTACAGGATAGTAAACCCTTGCTATCTGATAGATTACTGGATATCCCATTTATGTGAGAAGCAGAGACTTCTGTTAGCCTGGAATCCACAGCTCCACCAGGCACTCTGTGCTGATCCTTTCCAATAGGTCCTGATTTATACAGGGGCTAAGCTTCCACTGACACGGTTATACCCCTCATCATTGCTATTAGTTACACTCACCTGAACAAACACATTAAATCAGCAGCTTTGACTCCGATGTAAATAATGTGGTGGATAAAAAAGCAATCATTTCAATGTCAATGACATTTTCTTAGTAAGACTTCTCTCGGAATAAACCTAAAATCTGCACTCATACTGGACGGATGCTAAAATTATGAGTGGCGTCATTTACATTTTCCATATTATTGTTTTGACCTTGATCACTCCTGGCGTTTCTATTGTAAATGTAACTGATCTGCCTGCAGTGGACACTGAATCCAGGGACAAAAATAAACCCGCTTCACGCTGTTCCTGCCTTTTCCCAGCACAAATATGAACATGGATATCTGATTTCAGACCATGTTCAGGGTTACAGCCTAAACAATACTGTGGGTGATATCAGGGGACATAGAATGTCCACGTCCATTAGGGAGACAGTTGCATAGTGTAACATCACTGGGCTAGTAATCAAGAGGCCCAACCTAGTGGCCTGTGACAGGTGTTTAAATGACACCATGATAGGTGCATACAATAGAGGGAGCTCCCTCTCTTTGCATAAAGTGAAGGAAAATACATCTTTATGTATAAAGTGGAGTGAGCTCCCTCTCTGTGTATAAAGTGGAGGGAGATCCATCTCGATGTACAAAGTGGAGGGAGCAGACTCTCGATGTACAAAGTGGAGGGACCACCCTCTCTCTGTATAATGTGGAGGGAGCTCCATCTCTACGTATAACGTGGAGGGAGCTGTCCTTCCACGCATAATGTGAAGGGAGCTCCCCCTCTATGTCTAAAGTGGAGGGAGCTCCCTCCCTATACATAATGTGAATGGAGCTCCCCCTCTATCTATAAAGTGGAGGGTAAAACCTCTCTATGTATAAAGTGAAGGGAGCTCAATCTCAATGTATAAAGTGGAGGTAACTCCCGCTCTATGAATAAAGTAGAGGAAGTTCCCTCTCTATGTATACAGTGGAGGGAGCTCCCAATCTATGTATAGTATGGAGGGAGCTCCCTCTTTATGTATAACGTGGCGGGAGCACCCACTCCATGTATAACGTGGATGTGCTCCATCGTTATGCATAAAGTTGAGGGAGCTTCCAATCTGAGCATTAAGTGGAGGGAGCTCCTTCTCTAGGTACAAAGTGGAGGGAGCTCTCCCTCTACGTATAAATTGAAGGGAGCTCCCCCTCTATGTATTAAGTGGAGGGAGCTCCATCTCTATGTATAAAGTGGAGGGAGCTCCATCTCAATGTAAAAAGTGGAGAGAACTCCTTCTATATGTATAAAGTGGAGGCAGCTCCCCCTCTATGTATAAAGGGGAGGGAAGACCCTCTCTATGTTAAAAGTGGAGGGAGCCCCCTTCTATGCATAAATTGGAGTGAGTTGCCTCTCTATGTATAAAGTGGAGGGATCTCCCTTTCTATGTATAAAGTTGCGGGAGCTCCCCGTCTATGTCTCGAGTGGAGGGAGCTCCATCTCTATGTACAAAGTGGAGGGAGCTCCCTCTCTATGTGTAATGTGCGGGGAGCTACCTCTCTATGTAGAAGTAGAGGAAGTTCCTTCTCTATGTATACAGTGGATTGAGCTCCCGCTCTATGTATAACATGGAGGGATCTCCCCCTCTCTGTGCAATAAATAAAGGGAGCTCCCAATCTATGTATGAAGTGGTGAAAGTTCCATCTCTATGTATATAGTGGAGGGAGCTCGCTGTCTACGCATAAAGTGAAGGGAGCTCCCTCTCTCTATGTAGAAAGTGGAGGGAGCTCCATCATATGTACAAAGTGGAGGGAGCTCCCTCTCTATGTATAAAATGGTCGGAGCTCCCTCTCTGTGCATAAAGTGGAGGGACCACCACCCTCTATGGGTAAAGAGGAGGGAGCTCCCGCTCCATGTATAATGTGGTGGGAGCTCACTTTCTACGTATAAAGTGGAGGGAGCTCGCTCTCTATATATAAAGAAGAGAAAGTTCCATCTCTATGTATAAAGTGGACGGAGCTCCCTCTCTATGAATAAAGTGAAGGGAGCTACCTCTCTATGTATAACGTGCTGGGTGCTCCCACTCTTTGCATAAAGTGGAGGGACCCCCACTCTCTATGGGTAAAGTGGAGGGAGCTCCCGCTCCATGTTTAAGTGGTGGGAGCTCCCTTTCTACGTATAAAGTGGAGGGGGTTCACTCTCCATGCATAAAGTATAGGGAGCTCCCTCTCTGTCTAAAAAGTGGGGGGAGCACCCTCTCTATGTATAAATTGGAGGAAGCGCCATCTCTACGTATAAAGTGGAGGGAGATCCCTCTCGATGTATAATGTGGTGGGAGCTCCCTCTGTAGGTATAAAGTGGAGGGAGCTCCCTCTCTCTCGAAAACGTGGAGGGAGCTCTCTCTCTGTGTCTAAAGTGGAGGGAGCTCCCTCTCTGTGTATCAAGTGGAGGGAGCACCCCCTCTACGTGTAACGTGGAGCGAGCACCCTCTCTATGTATAAATTGGAGGGAGCGCCATCTCTACGTATAAAGTGGAGGAGATCCCTCTCGATGTATAAAGTGGAGGGAACTCCCCCTCTATGTATAAAGTGGAGGGAGATCCCTCTCTGTGTATAAAGTGGAGGGAGCACCCCCTCTACGTGCAAAGTGGAGCGAGCACCCTCTCTTTGTATAAATTGGAGGGAGCGCCATCTCTACGCATAAAGTGGAGGGAGATCCCTCTCGATGTATAAAGTGGAGCAAGCTCCCTCTGTAGGTTTAAAGTGGAGGGAGCTCTCTCTCTATGTATAAAGTTGTGGGAACTCTCTCTATATGTATAAAGTGGAGGGAGATCCCTCTCAGCTGTGCTGAAGGAGGGCACTATGGAAGACTCGAGCAGTGAGGCAATATGAGTAGAACTCAGAAATAGGAAGGGTGCGGTAACAATGTTGGGGCTGTACTACAGGCCTCCCATCAGCGAGCGTGAGATAGATGTACAAATATGTAAACAGATTATGGAAAGATGTAGGAGCAACAGGGTAGTGGTGATAGGAGAGTTGAATTTTCCCGACATTGACTGGGATTCACTTAGTGTTAGAGGTCTAGATGGAGCAGAATTTGTAAGGAGCATCCAGGAGGGTTTTCTAGAGCAGTATGGAAATAGTCCAAGTCGAGAAGGGGCCATACTGGACCTGATGTTGGGGAATGGGCCCGGCCAGGTGGTTGACGTTTCAGTAGGGGACTTCTTTGGGAATAGTAATCACAATTCTGTAAGTTTTAGAATACTCATGGACAAAGACGAGAGTGGTCCAAAAGGGAGAGTGCTAAATTGGGGGAAGGCCAACTATACCAAAATTCGGCAGGAGCTGGGGAATGCAGATTGGGAGCAGTTGTTTGAAGGTAAATCCACATTTGATATTTGGGAGGCTTTTAAAGAGAGATTGATTAGCGTGCAGGAGAGACATGTTCCTGTGAAAATGAAGGATAGAAATGGCAAGATTAGGGAACCATGGATGACAGGTGAAATTGTGAGACTATTGTGAGACATAAGGTCTATGCGGCTGAAGAAAGACGAAGCTTTTGAAGAATATCGGGAATGTAGGACCAATCTGAGAAGAGGAATTAAGAGGGCTAAAAGGGGTCATGAAATATCTTTAGCAAACAGGGATAAGAAAAATCCCAAAGCCTTTTATTCATATTTAAGGAGCAAGAGGGTAACTATAGAAAGGATTGGCCCACTCAAGGACAAAGGAGGAAAGTTATGCGTGGAGTCAGAGAAAATGGGTGAGATTCTAAACGAGTACTTTGCATCGGTATTCACCGAGGAGAGGGACATGAGAGATGTTGAGGTTAGCGATAGCTGTTTGATGACTCTAGGTCAAGTCGGCATAAGGAGGGAGGGAGTGTTGGGTATTCTAAAAGGCATTAAGGTGGACAAGTCCCCAGGTCCGGATGGGATCTATCCCAGGTTACTGAGGGAAGCGAGAGAGGAAATAGCTGGGGCCTTAACAGATATCTTTGCTGCATCCTTAAACACGGGTGAGGTCCCGGAGGACTGGAGAATTACTAATGTTGTCCCCTTGTTTAAGAAGGGTAGCAGGGATAATCCAGGTAATTATAGACCGGTGAGCCTGACATCAGTGGTAGGGAGGCTGCTGGAGATGATACTGAGGGATAGCATCTATTCCCATCTGGAAGAAAATGGGCTTGTCAGTGATAGGCAACATGGTTTTGTGCAGGGAAGGTCATGTCTTACCAACTTACTAGAATTCTTTGAGGAAGTGACAAAGTTGATTGATGAGGGAAGGGCTGTAGATGTCGTATACATGGACTTCAGTAAGGCGTTTGATAAGGTTCCCCATGGTAGGCTGTGGAGAAAGTGAAGTCGCATGGGGTCCAGGGTGTACTAGCTAGATGGATAAAGAACTGTCTGGGCAACAGGAGACAGAGAGCAGCAGTGGAAGGGAGTTTCACAAAATGGAGACGTGTGACCAGTGGTGTTCCACAGGGATCCGTGCTGGGATCACTGTTGTTTGTGATATACATAAATGACTTGGAGGAAAGTATAGGTGGTCTGATTAGCAAGTTTGCAGACGACACTAAGATTGGTGGAGTAGCAGATGGTGAAGGGGACTGTCAGAGAATACAGCAGAATATAGATAGATTGGAGAGTTGGGCAGATAAATGGCAGAATGGAGTTCAATCCGGGCAAATGCTAGGTGATGCATTTTGGAAGATCCAATTCAAGAGTGAACTATACAGTAAATGGAAAAGTCCAGGGGAAAATTGATGTACAGAGAGATTTGTGTGTTCAGGTCCATTGTTCCCTGAAGGTGGCAACGCAGGTCAATAGAGTGGTCAAGAAGGCATACGGCATGCTTTCCTTCATCGGACGGGGTATTGAGTACAAGAGTTGGCAGGTCATGTTACAGTTGCATAAGACTTTGGTTCGGCCACATTTGGAATACTGCGTGCAGTTCTGGTCGCCACATTACCAGAAGGATGAGGATGCTTTAGAGAGTGTGCAGAGGAGGTTCACCAGGATGTTGCCTGGTATGGAGGGCGCTAGCTATGAAGAGAGGTTGAGTAGATTAGTATTATTTTCATTAGAAAGACGGAGGTTGAGGGGGGACCTGATTGAGGTGTACAAAATGATGAGAGGGATAGACAGGGTGGATAGCAAGAACTTTTATCCCAGAGTGGGGGATTCATGTACTATTGGTCACGAGTTCAAAGTGAGAGGGGAAGCGTTGAGGGGGGATATGCGGGGAAAGTTCTTTACGCGGAGGGTGGTGAGTGCTTGGAACACGTTGCCAGCGTAGGTGGGAGACGTGGGCACAGTAGCGTCTTTTAAGATGTATCCAGACAGATGCATGAATGGGCAGGAAACAAAGAGATACAGACCTTTAGAAAATAGGCAACAGGTTTAGATAGAGGATCTGGATCGGGGCAGGCTTGGAGGGCTGAAGGGCCAGTTCCTGTGCTGTCATTTTCTTTGTTCTTTGTTCTATTTGTATAAAGCGGAAGGAACTCCTTCTCTAATTATAAAGTGGAGGGAGCTAGCTCCGTCCACATTATACATAGAGAGGAGCTCAGTCCACTCTATACATGGAGAGGGAGCTCCTTCCAGTTTATACAAAGAGTGCGAGCTCCGTCCAGTTTATACATAGAGAGTGAGCTCCGTCCAGTTTATACATAGAGAGGGAGGTCCCTCCACTTTATTGGTAGAGAGGGAGCTCCGTCCACGTTACACATAGCGAGGGAGCTCTGTCCAGTTTATACATAGAGAGGGCGCACAGGCCAGTTTATCCACAGAGAGGGATATGCCTCCACGTTTTCCATAGAGTGGGAGCTCCCTGCACTTTATACATTGAGAGGGAGCTCCGTCCAGTTTATACATGGAGAGGGAGCTCCGTCCAGTCTATACATAGAGAGGGAGCTCCCTCCACTTTGTACAAGAGAGGGGGACCCCTCCACTTTATACGTAGAGAGGGAGCTCTCTCCATTTAATACATAGAGTGGGAGCTCCCTCCACTTTACAGATAGAGGGGGAACCTCCTCTACTTTATACATAGAAACTGAGCTCCCTCCGCTTTATACATAGAGAGGGATCTCCCTCCACTTTATACGCAGTGAGGGAGCTCCTGCACATTGGACATAGAGAGGGAGCTCCCTCCACTTTATGCATGCAGAGGGAGCTCCCACCACTTTAAACATAGAGAGGGAGCTCCCTCCACTTTATTCATAGAGAGGGAGCTCCATCCACTTGATACATAGAGAGGGAGCTCCCTCCAATTTAATCATAACGAGGGCGCACCCTCCACATTTTTCAAAGCGAGGGAGATCCCTCCACTTTATACATAGAGAGGGAGCTCCTTCCAATTTTTTCATTTAGAGGGAGCTCTCTCCATTTTATACAGAGAGACGGAGCTCCCTCCACTTTACAGAGAGAGGGGGAGCTTCCACTACTTTATACATAGCTCTCGATGTATAATGTGGACAGAGCTCCCTCTCTATGTATAAACTGGACGGAGCTCCCTCTCTATGTATAGAATGGACGGAGCTCCCACTCTATGGAAAAAGTGGAGGCACATCCTTCTCTGTGGATAGACTGGACTGTGCACCCTCACTATGTATAAACTGGACAGAGCTCCCTCGCTATGTATAAGGTGGACGAAGCTCCCAATCGATTTATAAACTGGACGGAGCTCACTCTCGTTGTATAAACTGGACGGAGCTCCCGCTCTGTGTATAAACTGGAAGGAGCTCCCTCTCCATGTTTACAGTGGACGGAGCTCCCTCTCTATGTATAAAATGGACGGAGCTAGCTCTCTATATATAAAGTGGACAGAGCTCCCTCTCCATGTATAAACTGGACGGACCCCCCTCTCTATGTATAAAATGGACGGAGCTCCCACTCTATGGAAAAAGTGGAGGCACATCCCTCTCTGTAGATAAACTGGACTGTGCACCCTCACTCTGTATAAACTGGCGGAGCTCCCTCCCTACATATAAAGTGGAGGGAGCTCCCTCTCTATGTATAAAATGGACGGAGCTCCCAGTCCATGTATAAAGTGGAGGGAGCTCCCTCTCTATGTATCAACAGAACGGAGCTCCCGCTCTATGTATAAAGTGGACGGAGCTCCCTCTCGATGTATCAACTGAACGGAGCTCCCTCTCTATGCATAAACTGCACTGAGCTCCCTCTCTATGGACAAAGTGGAGGCATCTAAATCTCTGTGGATAAACTGGACGGTGCTCCCTCTCTATGTAGAAAGTGGACACAGCTCCCTCTCCATGTATAAACAGGACGAAGCTCCCTCTCGATCTATAAACTGGACGGAGCTCCTTCTCTAAGTCTAAAGTGGACGGAGCTCCCTCTCCATGTATCAACAGAACGGAGCTCCCTCTCTATGTAAAAACTGGACGGAGCTCCGTCCCGATCTATAAACTGGATGGAACTCTCTCTCCATGTAGAAAGTGGACACAGCTCCCTCTCTATGTATAAACTGGACGGAGCTCCCTCTCGATCTATAAACTGCACGGAGCTCCCTCTCTAAGTATAAAGTGGACGGAGCTCCCTCTCTATGTATCAACAGAACGGAGCTCCCTCTCTATGCATAAACTGGACGGAGCTCACTCTCGATCTATAAATTGGCTGGAGCTCCCTCTCTAAGTATAAACTGGACGGAGCTCCCTCTCTATGGACAAAGTGGAGGGTGTTCTGTCTCTTTGTATAAACCGGACGGAGCTCCCTCTCCATGTATAAACTGGACGGAGCTCCCTCTCTGTGCATAAAGTGGACGGAGCTCCCTCTCTATGTCAAAAGTGGAGGGAGCAGCCTCTCTATGTATGAACTGGAACGAGCTCACTCTGTTTATAAACTGGACCGAGCTCCCTCTCTATGTATAAACTGGACGGAGCCCCCTCTCTATGTATAAAGTGGAGGGAGCTTCGTCTCTATGTATGAACTGGAAGGAGCTCCCTCTCAATGTATAAAGTGGAGGGAGCTCCCTCTCTATGTATATATAGGAGGGAGCTCCCAATCTTTGTTTGAACTCGATGGAGCTCCCTCTCGATGTATAAACTGGACGGAGCGCCCTCTCTATCTATAAAGTGGAGGGAGCTCCCTCTCAATGTATGAACTGGAAGGAGCTCCATCTCTATGCATAAAGTGGAGGGAGCTCCCGCTCTCTCTATAAAGTGGAGGGAGCTCCCTCTCTATGGATAAACTGGACGGTGCTCCCTCTCCATGTATGAACTGGACGGAGCTCCATCTCTTTGCATAAAGTGGACGGAGCTCCCGCTCTCTGTATAAACTGGACGGTGCTCCCTCTCTATGTATAAACTGGACGGAGCTCCCTATCGATGTATAAAGTGGAGTGTGATCCCTCTATATGGATGAACTGGAAGGAGCTCCCTCTCTGTGTATAAACTGGACGGAGCTCCCTCTCTATGAATAAACTGGACGGAGATCCCTCTCGATGTATAATCTGGACGGAGCTCCCTCTCTCTGCATAAAGTGGACGGAGCTCCCTCTCTCTGTATAAAGTGGAGTGTGATCCCTCTCTATGGATGAACTGGACGGAGCTCCCTCTCTATGTATAAAGTGGAGGATGCTTCGTCTCTATATAAAAACTGGACGGAGCTCCCTCTCTATGTATAAACTGGACGGAGCTCCCCCTCTCTGTATAAAGTGGAGGCAACTCCCGCCCTATGTATAAAATGGAGGGAGCTCCCTCTCTATGTATAATGTGAAGGGAGCTCCCTCTCTACGTATAATGTGGAGGGAGCTCCCTCTCTATTTATATACTGGACGGAGCTCCTTCTCTATGGACAAAGTGGAGGCAGCTCCCTCTCAATGGACAAATTGGCGGACCTCCCTCTCCATGCATAAAGTGGAGTGAGCTCCCTCGGTTTGTATAAAGTGGAGGGTGCTCCCTCTCATATAAAGTGGAGTGTGCTCCCTCTCTATGTATAAAGTGGAGGGAGCTCCCTCTCTACGTATAATGTGGAGGGAGCTCCCTCTCCATGTTTTAAGTGGAAGGAGCTCCCTCTCTATGTATAAACTGGACGGAGCTCCCTCTCTTTGTATAAAGTCGACGGGGCTCCCTATCTATGTATAAACTGGACGGAGCTCCCTCGCTATGTATAAAGTTGAGGGAGCTCCCTGTCTCTGTATAAATTGGAGGGAACTCCCTTTCTCTGTATGAATGGGACTGAGCTTCCTCTCAAAGTAGAAACTGGGGTGAGCTCCCTCTCTATAAACTGGACGGGACTTCCACTCCATGTATAAAGTGGAGGGATCTCCCTCTCTATGTATAAACTGGAGAGAAGTCCCTCTCTCTGTATATAGCGTAGGATAATCCCTCTCTATGTATAAAGTGGACGGAGCTCCCTCTCTATGTATAAACTGGATGGAGCTCCCTCTCCATGTGTAAAGTGGGCAGAGCTCCCTCTCTGGGTATGAACTGGACGGAGCTCCCTCTCTTTGAACAAAGTGGAGGCAGCTCCCTCTCTATGGACAAACTGGACGGTGCTCCCTCTCTATGTATAAACTGGACGGAGCTCCCACTCTGTGTATAAAGTGGATGGAGCTCCCTCTCTATGTATAAAGTGGAGGGAGCTCACTCTCCATTGTTTAAGTGGAAGGAGCTCCCTCTCTATGTATAAACTGGACGGAGCTCCCTCACTATGTATCAAGTGGACGGGGCTCCCTATCTATGTATAAAGTGGAGGGAGCTCCCTCTGTCTGTATAAATTGGATGGAACTCCCTCTCTATGCGTGAACGGGACGGAGCTCCCTCTCTATGTATAAAGTGGAGGGTGCTCCCTCTCTATGTATAAACTGGACGGAACTCCCACTCCATGTAGAAAGTGGAGGGATCTCCCTCTCTATGTATAAAATGGACGGCGCTCCCAGTCCATGTATAAAATGGAGGGAGCTCCCTCTCTATGTATCAACAGAACGGAGCTCCCGCTCTATGTATAAAGTGGACGGAGCTCCCTCTCTATGCATAAACTGCACAGAGCTCCCTTTCTACGGACAAAGTGAAGGCATCTAAATCTCTGTGGATAAACTGGACGGTGCTCCCTCTGTATGTAGAAAGTGGACACCGCTCCCTCTCTATGTATAAACTGGACGGACTCCCTCTCGATCTATAAACTGGACGGAGCTCCTTCTCTAAGTCTAAAGTGGACGGAGCTCCCTCTCCATGTATCAACAGAACGGAGCTCCCTCTCTATGTAAAAACTGGACGGAGCTCCGTCTCCATCTATAAACTGGACGGAACTCTCTCTCCATGTAGAAAGTGGACACAGCTCCCTCTCTATGTATAAACTGGACGGAGCTCCCTCTCGATCTATAAACTGGACGGAGCTCGTTCTCTAAGTATAAAGTGGACGGAGCTCCCTCTCTATGTATCAACAGAACGGAGCTCCCTCTCTATGTATAAACTGGACGGAGCTCCCTCTCTATGTATAAAGTGGAGTGTGCTCCCTCTCTATGTATAAACTGGAGGGAGTTCCCTCTCTATATTCGAACTGGACGGATCTCCTACTCTATGTATAAACTGCACGGAGCTCCCTCTCTTTGCAGAAAGTGGAGATTGCTCCCTCTCTATGTATAAACTGGATGGAGCTCCCCCTCTATGTATAAAGTGGAGGGAGCTCCCGCTCTATGTATAGTGGAGGGAGCTCCCTCTCTATGTATAAAGTGGAGGGAGCTCCAACTCTATGTATAATGTGGAGGGAGCTCTCTCTCGACGTATAAAGTGGAAGGAGCTCCCTCTCCATGCAGAAACAGGAAGGAGCTCCCTCTCTATGTATAAAGTGGACGGAGCTCCCTCTCTATGTATAAAGTGGACGGAGCTCCCTCTCGAGGTATAAACTGGACGGGGCTCCCTCTCTATGCATAAAATGGACAGTGCTCCCTCCCTATGTGTAATGTAGGCGGAGCTCCCTCTCTTTGTGTAAACTGGACGGAGCTCCCTCTCTGTGTATAAAGTGGACGGAGCTCCCTCTCTATGTATAAAGTGGACGGAGCTCCCTCTCGAGGTATAAACTGGACGGGGCTCCCTCTCTATGCAGAAAATGGACAGTGCTCCCTCCCTATGTGTAATGTAGGCGGAGCTCCCTCTCTATGTATGAAGTGTAGGGAGCTCCCTCTCCATGTATAAAGTGAAGGGAACACCCTCTCTGCGTGCAAACGGGACGGAGCTCCCTATCCATGCATAAAATGGACGGTGCTCCCTCTCTATGGACAAAGTGGAGGCAGCTCCCTCGCTATGTATAAACTGGATGGAACTCCATTTCTGCGTGTAAACTTTACGGAGATCCCTCTCCATGTATAAAGTGGACGGAGCTCCCTCTCTATGTAGAAACTGGACGCAGCTCCCTCTCAATGTATAAAGTGGACGGAGCTCCCTCACTCCCTCTCTGTTTATAAACTGGAGGGAGCTCCTTCTTTATGTATAAACTGGACGGAGCTCCCCCTCTATGTATAATGTGGAGGGAGCTCCCGCTCTATGTATAGTGGAGGGAGCTCCCTCTCTATGTATAAAGTGGAGGGAGCGCCCTCTCTATGTATAATGTGGAGGGAGCTCTCTCTCTACGTATAAAGTGGAAGCTGCTCCCTTTCCATGTATAAACAGGAAGGAGCTCCCTCTCGATGTATAAAGCGGACGGAGCTCCCTCTCTATGTATAAAGTGGACGGAGCTCCCTCTCTGTGCATAAACTGGACGGAGCTCCCTCTCTATGCATAAACTGGACAGTGCTCCATCCCTATGTATAATGCAGGCGGAGCTCCCTCTCTATGTTTCAAGTGGAGGTAGCTCCCTCTTTATGTATAAACTGAAGGGAGAACCCTCTCTGCGTGCAAACGGGACGGAGCTTCCTATCCATGCATAAAGTGGACGGAGCTCCCTCTCTATGTATAAAGTGGACGGAGCTCCCTCTCTATGAACAAGGTGGAGTGTGCTCCCTGTTTTTGTATAAATTGGAGGGAGCTCCCTCTCTATGTATGAACTGTACGGAGCTCCCTCTTTATGTATAAAGTGGAGGGAACTCCCTCTCATTGCATAAAGTGGAGGGAGCTACCTCTATATGTATCAAATGGACGGAGCTCCCTCCCTATGTTTATACTGGACGGTGCTCCGTCTCGATGAAAAAGTGGAGGGCGTTCCCTCTCTATGCATAAAGTGGAGGGAGCTCCCTCTCTATGTATAAAGTGGACGGAGCTCCCTCTCCATGTATAAACTGGACGGAACTCCCGCTCTATTTATAAAGTGGAGGGAGCTCCCTGTCTATGCATAAACTGGAGTGAGCTCCCTCTCTATGTTTGAACTGGACGGAGCTCCCTCTCTATGTATATCCTGGACGGAGCTCCCTCTCTCCGTATAAAGTGGTGGGAGCTCCATCTTTATGTATAATGTGGACGGAGCTCCCTCTCTATGTATAAACTGGACGGATCTCCCTCTCTATGTATAAAGTGGAGTGTGCTCCCTCTCGATGTATAAACTGGAGTGAGCTCCCTCTCTATGTTTGATCTGGACGGAGCTCCCTCTCTATGTATATCCTGGACGGAGCTCCCTCTCTGTGCAGAAAGTGGGGATTGCTCCCTCTCTATTTATAAACTGGAGAGAGCTCCCGCTCTATGTATAGTAGAGGGAGCTCCCTCTCTATGTATAAATTGGAGGGAGCTCCCTCTCTATGTATAATCTGGACGGAGGTCCCTCTCTTTGTGTAAACTGGACGGAGCTCCCTCTCTGTGTATAAAGTGGAAGGAGCACCCTCTCTATTTATAAACTCGACGGAGATCCTTCTCTATGGACAAAGCGGGGGCAGCTCCCTCTCAATGGACCAATTGGCGGACCTCCCGCTCCATGCATAATGTGGAGGGAGCTCCCTCGCTTTGTATAAAGTGGCGGGGCTCCCTCTCTTATAAAGTGGTGTGTGCTCCCTCTCTATGTATAAAGTGAAGGGTGCTCCCTCTCTATGTCTAAACTGGAGAGTGCTACCTCCCGATGTTTAAAGTGGAGAGTACTCCCTCTCTATCTATAAACAGAAGGGAGCTCCCTCTCAGTGTACAAACTGGACGCAGCTCCCTCTCTGTGCATAAACTGGATGGAGCTCCCTCTCTGTGTATAAAGTGGAAGGAGCTCTCTTTCTATGTATAAAGTGGATTTAGCTCCCTCTGCATGTATAAACTGGACGGAGCTCCCTCTCAGTGTATACAATGGACGCAACTCCCTCTCTATGTATAAAGTGGAGGAAGCTCCCTCTCTATGTTTAAACTGGACGGAACTCTCAGTCTGGGTCGAAAGTGGAGGAAGCTCCCTCTCTATGTATTGACTGGACAGAGCTCCCTCTCTATGTTTTAACTGGACGGAGCTCCCTCTCTATGTATAAAGTGGACGGTGCTCCCTCTCTATGTATAAAGTGGACGGAGCAACCTGTCTGTGCATAAAGTGGAAGTAGCTCCCTCTCTATGTATAAACTGGACGGAAGTCCCTCTCCATACATAAAGTATAGGGAGCTCCCTCTCCATCTATAAAGTGGAAGGAGCTCCCTCTCTATGTATAAACTGGACGGAACTCCCTCACTATGTATAAGCTGGATAGAGCTCCCATCTCAATGTCTAAACTGGACGGAGCTCCCTCTCTATGGAGAAACTGGCTGGAGCTCCCTCACTCTGTATAAAGTGGATGGAGCTCCCTCTCTATGTATAAACTGAACGGAACTCCCGCTCTATGTGTAAACTGGACGGAGCTCCCTCTTTATGTATAAAGTGGACGGAGTTCCCTTCTTATGTATAAAGTGGATGGAGTTCCCTCTCTATTTATAAAGTGGAAGGAGCTCCCTCTCTATGTATAAAGTGGAAGGAGCTCCCTCTCTCTATAAACTGAACGGAGCTCACTCTTTATGTATAAAGTGGAGGGAGCTCCCTCTCCATGTATAATCTGGACGGAGGTCCCTCTCTTTGTATAAACTGGACGGAGCTCCCTCTCTGTGTATTAAGTAGACGGAGCTCCCTCTCTTCGTATAAAGTGGAGCGAGCTGTCTCTCTATGTATAAAGTGGAGGGAGCTGTCTCTCTATGTATAACGTGGAGGGAGCTGTCCCTCTATGTATAACGTGGAGGGAGCTGCCTCTCTATGTATAAAGTGGAGGCAGCTCCCTCTCTAAGTATAAAGTGGAGGGAGTTGTCTCTCTATGTATAACGTGGAGGGAGCTCCCTCTCTATGTATAATGTGGAGGGATCTGTCTCTCTATGTATAAAGTGGCGGGAGCTCCCTCTCTATGGAAAAGTGGAGGGAGCTCCCACTCTACATATAAATTGGAGGGAGCTCCCTCTCTATGTATAAACTGGACGGAGATCCCTCTCTATATATAACTGGACGGAGCTCCCTCTCCATGTACAACCTGGATGGAGCTCCCTCTCAATGAACAAACTGGCAGCAGCTCCCTCTCTTCGTATAAATTGGAGGGAGCTGTCTCTCTATGTATAGCGTTAAGGGAGCTCCCTCTCTATGTATAAACTGGAAGGAGCTCCCTCTCTAGGTCTAATCTGTGCGGAGCTCCCTCTCTATGTATAATCTGTGCGGAGCCCCCTCACTATGGATAAAGTGGATGGAGCTCCTTCTCTATGTATAAATTGGACGGAACTCCCGCTCTATGCACAAACTGGAGGGAGCTCCCTCTCTATGTAAAAAACTGGACGGAGCTCCCTCTTTCTGTATTATGTGGAGGGAGCTCCCTCTCTATGCATAAATTAGGAGGAGCGCCCACTCTATGTATAAACTGGAGCAGCTGCCTCTCTCTGTGTAAACTGGACGAAGCTTCCTCTCTCTGGATAAAGTGGACAGAGCACCCTCACTATGTATAAAGTGGATGGAGCTCCCTCTCTATGTATAATCTGGACGGAGGTCCCTCTCTTTGTCTTAACTGGACAGAGCTCCCTCTCTATGTATAAAGTAAACGGAGCCCCCTCTCTATGTATAAATTAGGAGGAGCGCCCTCTCTATGTATAAGCTGGAGTAGCTGCCTCTCTCTGTGAAAACTGGACGGAGCCCCCTCTCTATGTATAAAAAGGACGGAGCTCCCTCTCTGTGTATAAACTGGACGGAACTCCCTCTCTCTGTATAAACTGGACGGAGCTCCCTCTCTATGTACAAAGTGAAGGGAGCTCCCTTTCTATGTATAAATTGGAGGGAGCTCCCACTTTATGTTTAAACTGGACAGATCTCCCTCTCTATGTATAAAGTGGACGGAGCTCCCTGTCTATGTAAAAAGCTGGACGGAGCTCCCTCCACATAATGCAGAAAGAGGGAGCTCCGTCCACTTTATACATAACGAGGGAGCTCTGTCCAGTTTATACAGAGAGGAAGCTCCTTCCACTTTATACATAGAGAGGGAGCTCCGTCCACTTTATACTTAGACAGGGAGCTCCGTCCAGTTTGTACGTAAAGAGGGATCTGCATCCACTTTATGCATAGGGAGGGAGCTCCGTCCAGATTCTGTATAGAGAAATAGCTCTGTCCCGATCATTCAGAGAGGAAGCTCCTTCCACTTTATACATAGAGCGGGCCTTCCGTCCAGTTTATACTTAGAGAGTGTGCGCCGTCCTTTGTATACAGATAGAGGGGCCAGCTTCTGGGTTAAATTAAAGTGAATGATATAGGGCACTGCACGGAAGAGCACAGGGACTCACATTGTTAAAATGCTGTCATGTCGTGTCTGGTACCTTTGCATCTGTGTCCTCCAGTTAGTGGCTATTTGTCACTGGAAATAGGTTCCTCTTAGTCACTCTGTGGAAATAATTGACGATTTGAGACACCTCTACAAATATACTCTCAACTCTCTCTGTTCAAAGAGGCATTTTATTCGCCAAAGTTGAGATGCTGTTATATCAAATGCCACCGCAGAAATTTCATTTGAATTGCATTTCGAGTTTGGGATGGACACTCTCATAAAGAACATGTTCAAAGCATAGTGGGCTGGCAGCGACTTTTGCAAAAACACAAACAATAACATTTTCACAGAGACCCAGGCTATAAGAATTACCTGCGAAAAAGTGCCCATTTCACCAGATGACAGGCTGCATTTCCCGTTCAAGACAGAAAGCTGCTATTTAAAATGTGATTGCACGTGCTGGCCATTTCTCTAAAGGCAGCTCATTTCTGGAGTGACCAAAGTGTAGTTGTATGAAGTAACATGCCTTCGAAACGATGGGAGTACAGGAGAAATTAAAATTTGTAATGAGTAACGAGGTAGAATTAAATAATATTCAGACACCAAATGAGCAGCGAGCAATGAGTGGTCATAATATGTTAGAGGCAGACCTTCAGTTTGAGGAGAAATGTAACACACGTGCAATGCTATTCACCTTAAATAAGGCTGGCATGAAATGAGACGTAGTCTGAGCACGTTAAACTCGGATGTGTTAATAACAGGCAAAACTAGGCACAAGCAAACGGAAGCACTGAAAGAAGCATTTAGTGCAGTAGGCATCCAATGCATAGAGCCGGTGCCAATCACCTGAAGCATCTCTCCACTTACCTTCCCTTCTGCCAGGAAAGAGTTTACAGTGAGAAAACAATTACTGATTTGGAAAACGTCTGCCAAATCTTCTCATGGATTGGCTGATTTGAGAAAACAAGGCTAAACCATCAAGACACTGCTCCAGGTTGATATGTAGCGCTCACCTTCCCTCACTCACATCGACTGCTTAGACAAAAGCGCCAACTCCCTGTAAACAAAACCCAGTCCCTCTGGTTGCATCTCTTGGATCAGAAGATTCTCCAAGAACATTTTGTGAACAAACCAACAGCTGTCCTTCCAAAAGCCAGCCTTCCTTTTGCAGAGCTTATCCATTGTGAAGACAGTCAGAATAATGACTGAGTTCAAGTCACAAAGAAACATTGCTGTGAATGGAACATCTCCCCCCAGGAGCAGCAAGGTAAACCGGTGTAACATAATGACTACGGCTCAGCCGTAGTAAAATGTCAATGAAATGGAAGCAGATCAGCATTAAAACTGGACAGGAGAATAAACTGGTGTAAGAGTTAGGTTTGCATGGTGGAGGGTGAACTACAGACATGTGTAAGTGCGGGGATATAAAAGGAAAAGGTTTTGAACATCAAGAACTAATGCATTTACATGGAGTGATGTTTGGTTTCTTGTTGAAGTTCTATGAGCAGGTGTGACAGATGTTTCAGACAGAAAGCAAACTTGCTACAGATTTGAGTTGACGTTGTTATGCAAAGTATTAACCATTGTACAGTCACAGCGTCCGGAAATCCGCTATGGTAATCTTAAACAGGCCACTTAAATGCTGGTGAAAAGAAGATATATTTGATAAAGAGCATCTCTCCAAAAGACCTGCCTACTCTGCTGAACATTCCGCAGTCAACTGCTTTCATTTGAATAACATCAATAACAGTGATGGGAATCGAGGTTCGCAGAGACTCGATCCTAAATCCAGCACCTTTGAACGCTCAGTCCCACCACCACGCGTGACCTAACTCATTGTTGATATTGTTGACTGGTGGTTGAAAGCTGCCATTCCTGCTGTTTATCCTCTGAGTGTAATGATTTTCAGTGAGAAATAAGAGAACATTGTGAGATGCGTTCATGGAATGAAGTAGCCGAGAGGTTGAAGCAGCGGACCACTAATCCATTACTCTCTGCATGCATGGCTCTGAGTTTTACCATCATTGATATTGTATTTCAGACTAGATGTGTTTTCCTTTTCTTTAACCAATCCAAGAGTCCAACATATGAGTCCCATCCTTCCACAAGCCGCAGAGCTGTCTCACTCTTTTTGCTCAAATCAACAAAGTCATAATTTCCACCCAAACTGTTTCCGCAGGGAGGTGTTGATAATGGAAGATCTGAGCTGCCTGAATTCTCATTCCAAGTGACCAATGACATCCTGGTGAAATAAATATCTCTGCACACATTCTGCTTGATTTCACCTAAGTTTTGTTCATTTTTCTTTTTTTAAATTTCTGCTTTCACAACAACAGTATCACTGAAAATACAAAACCTGCCTCATGTTTGCAGCTCCAGACAGACTTTGGTCAGCTCTTCTCAGATGCATGTTTGCTCTTCACTTTCTTACAGGTTAACTCCGGCGTTTCCACGCACAGTAGGCTGAAGCATGACTATCCAAAAACACGTTACTCATGTTTTCAGGGGTTCTCAGTGAAGTCGCAAGGGAGGGGTTCCACAGTGACTGTGACGGAGTATAATGCGTTATTGAGTTATGAAGTGGATTTGGAGGCTTCAGCGGGTGGGGGATGGGGGAGTGGGCGGCGGGCAGCAAAAGAGTAAGGGAGTTTCACAAGATATCAGAGACAAAGACAAAGACAAAGAACAGTACAGACGTCAGAGACAAAGTGAGATTGAGAGGATAATGAGCTCCAGGAGCATGAAAGCATATCAGACACGCTGAGGGGGTATTGGATGGGATAACGGACGCTCAGGAGATATCAGAAAGGGTAGAGACGCTTTTGGCGTAGGAGATGGTAAAGAATACTCAAAGGCAGCACATGGGCTAATGGAGGCTCAGGATGTCTCAGAGACCAGCAGGGACGTTCTGGATTTAATGGGGAAGGTGAAGCGTGCTCAGATTATACCACAGATCGGAGCGAACGCTCAGAAGGTTTCAGAAAGGCTAAGTTAAGCTCAGGCTATTTCAGAGAATGTAAAGGACGCTTATGCACCTTAGTTGCTTAGCTCAGTCCCTTTGGCATGGAAGCTTCAAGTGTGATATAGTTGCGGCATTTAAGATGAATATTGGATTGATCGACTGAAATTATCTGAGCAAGGGCTCATAACGAGAAATAATAAAAGACTCTAAAGACACTTGAATAATGCAAGGAATAAGGGTGGGAATATGAAAACTCAGACACACTCACTATAAACTAACAGCTAATGGCAGGGACATGGCCATAATATTCAAATGCACTCCTGGCTGGTCTGCCACATTCTATTCTACGCAATCTTGAAATGCTCAAAAACTCTGCTGCCCATATCTTAACTTGCACCTCCTCCCTTTTTCCCCTATCACCCCTGTGCTCGCTGGCCTACATTGGCTCCCAGTCAAGCATTGTCTGAATTTTAAAATTGTCCTCGTTTTCAAATTCCACCATCGTTTCGCCCCTTCTTTCTCCGTAATCTCCTCCAGCACTACAACCCTCAGAGATATCTGCACTTCTCTAATTCTGGTATCTTCTGCATCCCTGATTTTAATCGCTCCAACGTTGGTGGCCACATCTTCAATTGCCCAGGCTTCAATCACTGGAATACCCTCCCGACACCTCTCTGCTTCTCTACCTTGATTTTTACCTCAAAGACACTCCTTAAAACCTACCTCTTTGACCAAGCTTTCGAATATCTGCCCTACTATTTCTTCATGTAGCTCAGTGTCATACTTTGTTTTATAATTCTCCAGTGAAGCACCTTGAGACGTTTTATTACGTTAAAGGCGTTATATGAATATAAGTTGTTGTTGTTACTTAGATGACCCCTCACTTTAAACTACATCTGAGGTAGTATGTCTCATATAATTAATCTATTAGGAGGTTTCGAAAATACATTCATTCCCAAAGGTTAACGTTCTGCATCGGCTCCTTCACCAAGTTTTCTCATTAATCATTCATTCGATGTGAATCCAGGAAAAGTAAAGAGGCATGGAACGGATGGAGAAAAAAAATCGGGGTTTCGTTTGGGATCTCTGTTTTATATTCATTCCAGTATAACTTGGATGAAGGTTTCCATATGGGAGCGATAATTTTAAAATGCGTTGGGGAACTGCAGTGAGATATTGCAAAGTGTATTCAAACACAAACATTAATGCATGCATGTTACATAAGTAAATAAGCACAAAGGGATTCAAAACCGTGCATTGCAGAGCACGGTACATTCGCAGTCCATTGGCTTAACCACTCGGGCACCTCGGTGTGGACACTTGAGCCGTTACATGTCCTTTTTGAATCCCTTCAATGTTTGTGCAAGGAAGCTAACATTTGCACATCTCCCAATTGTGCAGCCACAAGCTCAATTTGTACAGACTCAGAGAATTGTTAGAGCACAGAAGGGGCCATTTCACCCGTTTTGTCTGTGCTGAATCTCCGAAGGAACAATACACCTAAATCCACACCCGCGCCTTCTAACTGTAGTCCTGCACATTCTTCCATTTCAGATATTCCTGATATATATTAATGACCTAGAGCTTGGTTTAAAGGGCACAGTTTCAAAGTTTGCGGGTAATATGGAACTTGAAAGCATTGTGAACTGTGATGAGGATAGTGTGGAACTGCAAATGAACATAGACAAGTTGGTGGAATGGGGGGTGGGGGAGGCGGCAGATGACGTTCAATGCAGAGAAATGTGAAGTGATAGATTTTCGTAGGAAAAAACATGGAGACACAATACAAAATAAAGGATACAATTCTCAAGGGGGTGCAGGAGCAGAGGGCCCTTGGTGCATATGGATATAAGTCATTGTAGTTGGTGGGACAGATTGAGAGAGAAGTTAATAAAGCTTTAGGTGTCCTGGGCATTATTATAAGGCACCCAGATAACAAGAGCAAGGAAGTCATAGGGAAGTGATGTCGAACGTATATAAGACACTAGGTTGGCCTCAGCTGGAGTATTGCATCCAGTTCTGGGAGCCACACATTAGGAAGAATATGAAGCTGGTCTGGAGGGAAAATGTTGGGGGCAGAGGGGGGGTGGGGTGTTGGTTTCGGGGGTGAAATTTGCAAGGGATGGAAATTGCGGGTGTGTGGGAGGGGAGAGATTTACGGAGGTGGGCACGAATTTGAGGGGACGGAAATTTGCGTGGTTGGAATGTTCGGGGGGAGTTTGGGTGGATGGTTTTTAAGGGGGCAGAAATATGCTCGGGGGTGGATTTACGGGTGTGGAACTTTGCAGGGCGAAATTTGCGATGGCTGGAAATTCCAGGGGAGATTTACGGGAGGGGGGGATTTGTGGGGTGAGGAATTGCTGGGGTCCGGCAATTGCGGGGGTGGAATTCAGGTGTAGGGGGGATTTGCGGGCGGGGGATAGAAACTGTGGGGGGCATAAATTTGCAGGGGGCAGGGATTTTCGGGGTGGGGGCATTTGCCGATGGGAGGGGACTTTGCAGGGGCGAAATTTGCAGCGGGAATTGACGGATTGGGGTTAATTTGAAGGGGGTAATGTGCGCTGGGGTTGGGGGGGTTTGTGATTGGGGTGATTTGTGGTGGGGAGAGATTTGCTTCGGAGGTGGGGGATTTGCCGGGGGGAAGGGTGGAATTGCGGGGCGCATATTGGCAGGGGGAGGGAAATGTGTTGAGGACGCCCAAAATATGCAGGGAGGCTGTAATAAATCCAGAAAGAGAGAAAAAGCTACACAGCAAGTGAGAGAGAAGAAACCGCAGAGAAAAAGCCAGAAAGAGCCGAAGAAAGAGACAGAAAAACGTCAGATCAATGGAGAAAAGAGAGAAAAAGTCTGAGAAATAGAGGAAAGATAGCAAGAGACAGAATAGACAGCAAGAAATCGAGAAGAGAGAAAAGAGAGAAAGAAAGAGAATAGATGGAAAAATTGAGGGACAAAAAGCAGAGGGAAAGAAATGGAGGCAGAAATAAATTGTATGCACCAGAGACGGACAGAAAGCCAATAGGAGAGAAAGACACACAGAGAATCATACAGAGAAAAATACTGAGAGAAATAAAGAGATTGAGAGAGCGAGAATGTTGGAGATTGAGAGAGTTTGAGAGAGTGAGAGAGATTGAGGGAGTGGGAGAGATTGAGTGAGAGGGAGATTGAGGCAACAAGAGATTGAGACAGAAGGAGGAAAATAAAGCAGAGAAAGAGAGAGACAACAAAGATGATGCTCTTCATCCCACACGGCCTACGCTCCACAGATGGGCTCAAACATCTACCCGTCCATCAGCTCGCCCATGGAGAAAAGATCCTGGACAGAGGCATTAGGTTGCAATTGTAGAAAAGGGTCGGGACTGGGACAGAGATAAAGGGCTTCAGGCTGGACTGTCTCTCTCTCTCTCACACACTGTAATCAGCTTGCAATTCACCTGGGCACAGAGACACAGTGTCTGAGACACAGAAACTCACCTTCACACACCAGTCGCTGGAAAGAAAATATTGGTGGCTGATGTTGAACTAATATATCCTGGAATCTGTCACTCAAAAACCTAGTCCAACCAAAGTACAGTTCAGTCAACCAGCTCTCTGCTTCCTCTATCTGGACACTCCCTCCCAGTTATGGGCCGTCCAATGTGAGTCGCTGTGTAACAAGCGAGTGGGGCAGGGAGGGATATTCCAGCCATATCCCAAATGAGCCATTCCAGAGAGAAACCTGCCCGTCTGCCTCTCCCTCCCAAAAACCTCATTACCAGTGCAGAAAAGCTGCTTTCATTTTAAAACATGGAGGGTCCGGATTTGATGAAGGCCATTGAACACCAATTACATTAAATGTTTTTCACTATTCACCTGCAATTTACAGAAAGTTCAGAAATTAACTGAACATGTCTCGCTGCAGTTAGTTTGAAAGTCTGGCAATGAGTTTTTTCTTGAGATGTCTGTTTGACTGAAGTATAAACAGGCAGTTTTTCTTCGGTTTTCTATTCCAGTGTATGACAAAGTCTGAAACTCAAGTCAGGTTAATGATGCAGCCAAGATAACTTTTACAACTGGTGACATTTCACAGAACAATTCTGACACATATTTACAGTTATATTTGTCAATGATTGTTTGTACTTTATTTAATGCTGCTTTGTTTATGCATTACCCTGTAATCATTGGAAAAAATGTTCTTAACATTTTCCACTTTAATGTTACAGGAATTTACAAAACTGGAAAATGGCCATTTAACACACATTCTATTGAAGATATTTTACTTTTCACCTGCAGTTTATGTAAAGTTCAGCGATAAAGACCTGCACATTCTGACAGAGTTTTTGACGCTGCAATAAATTGTCACTTCTTTCCCATTGCTTCCTGCCTGTTTCTTTCCTCTGCTCTCCTGGGGGATCCAGGGGGATTTTTCTTCATCACTTGTCCAAATTCAGGAGGGTCCTGCTTCTCTGCAGCTCCTGTCTTCGCGAAATTAATGATATTCAAAATCTTTCTCTCAGTTTGGCGACATGAGGAGAGACTTTACACTAGCAGAGGGGAGAAACAAATAGTCAGGGAGTTGTTATGGTCTGAAATTCACAGTCTGGCAGGGTTCTGAAAGCAGATTCAATATTAACTTTCAAAAGACAATTGGATCAAAACTTCAATTGCTCTTGGTTATAGCAGAGTCGATACCAGCATATTAAGAGAAGGTGTGACAGAGAGATGTCATAACTTTAGCAATAACGAACTCAACACAACTTATATTGAGAATTTTATTTGTAAATGATTGTTCGAGTTTTATTTGATGCTGTTGTTTTATTTATACATTACCTTTAATTACTCACAATAATTTTCCAAACAGAAACCAGTTTAATGTTACTTGTGTTTAAATAGTAGGAAAAGAGCCATTTAACACAAATTGTACTGACATTATTTTATTCAGCAATGGCTCATCATCTCCATCTGCTGGTTTCCCTGCCTCGTTGCAGCCACGGCCACTCTCAACATCTCCATCTGCTGGTGTTCTGAAGAAGGGTCACTGAACTGAAACTTTAACTCTGCTTCCAGCTCCACATATGCTGCGAGACCTGCTGAACTTTTCCAGCATTTTCTGTTTTTATTTCCGATTCCCAGCATCCGCAGTATTTTGCTTTTATTATTATATGGTGCCTCTGTCTCACTGCAGTTGCTGTCCCCTCTCACCATCTCCATCTGCTGATGTCCCTGCCTCACTGCAGTTGCTGTCCCCTCTCAATATCTTCAGCTGCTGGTATCCCTGCCTCACAACAGTTTCTGACCCTCTCACCATCTCATAATGACTGTGATTTGCAGCTTTGTGCATTTTGCTCTGGGTCCAGGGTGGGTTTAGTTGAATCCAGCTGAGCTTTGTAATGCCGCCCTTTTTGAGAAACAATTCATGAATCTTCTTCAGAGCAAGTATAGCCTTAATAGGTCAGATTATCAATAAAATATGGTCTCAGAATCAGATTTAAAATCATTTCAGTGCTCTGTGCTGTGAATAGAAAATACATTTTCTGTCCTGTGGGGAGTGTCGGGAATGGAATATGAAATGGGATTTAGTTCTGGTGTTTGAAACCCTTCACCTCTTTCTATGATTTCACTAATTTAACAATGAGATTGATAGAGTATTTCACCGCCTTCTTCAGCTCCTGTCTGAATTTATTCTGGGTCACAGCGTAAATACATGTGTTGGTGCAGGAACTGAGAACCTGCAGCATCATTGATGTGCGATCTGTGATAAAGAGAGGGTCAGTGTAGGAGGAATAATACCGAATATCTGCAATTCGTCTATAAATGCTGAACACAACCCGGGTCACCCATAACAGTATAAAACTGCCGGATATAGTGAAGAGTAATATAATTGATTTTCTGCGATTCTCCATCTCTTGGTCCTTGTGATTTTCTCCATTGTTGTGGCCCCGAATTCCCCGGCGGACCTTACTGGAGGATAAAATCCGTCTGACAGTCAAAACATTGAGCAGTAAAATCATAAAGACAGGGACACAAGGGGTTAAAATATAGTGACACAATTCAAATGTCCCCCATGTGGGGGAAGTGAAGAAGCTCAATTTAGCAGCACAACCCATGGGAACATTATCAATAATGTAATATTGTTCCTGTGTAAAGTACCAGGGGACAGACTGTAAACAGCCCAGCACACTCTCTGTTCCGACAACCACAACCGCCGTTTTCTCGCTGCAATATTTTGCTTTCAGCTTCACACAACAAATGGCCACAAATCGATCAAAGGTGTAAGTGACTGTGAGCCAGACAGAAACAACTGTGGCTGCATTAAGCAGAACTATAATGAGAGAACACACTGCTGTAATTCTCAGGAATGAATCTGGGAAATAAATTGAAACAATCCAACTCAATATGGGATCAGTGATAACGACCAGAAGATCAGACACTGCCATTCCCACCAGGTAGACAGTGATACATTTGGAGAGACCGCATTTTCCTCGAGAGAAGATCACAATCGCCACCAAGTTAACTGGAAGAGAAAGAAAAGGAAACAGGGAAATACCGATCAAACCTGGTGACAAAGCAGCAATTTGCAGGATCTCGGCTGAAATTTCCAGCTTTGTTGCTGCCTCAGGCAATAAAAACTGATTAATTGACCTGGGCATTGCTTTGTCACAGTGAGATATTTGAAAACACAATTATAAAAATGAATTGGGAAATTGATACAGAAAGTGAATAAAGTCAGCACCGGTTCTATTGGACTTATTGAGTGAGGAGGCAATGCCAGTGGGGAAATAAGAATGGGTTTTACAGAGATGGAAGCCAAGGGGTAATTGGGAATTTGTCTCCAGACTATTGGTTGGGAAGGTTTGGGGAGAGCGGCATGTGCAGCTGCTTATTTGCTCTGGGTTCCAGGAACTGACAGGGACTGTTACCAAATAGGAGAATGCTGGATACTGCAGTGTTGAGTTTCACTATCAGCCATGATCGAGAATGGAGGAAAAGGCTCTAAGGGCTGAATGGCCTCCTCCTGCTCCGATGTTCCTTTGTTACTATCAGATTTCACGAGGCAGCTGGAGTTGGAGCCAGTGAGTGAGATTGGGAGGGAGAGAAGGAAAACGACATGTTGGTACTGGAGGGGAGACAGGAGCAGATGGTCTGGGAAAGTGGATAAACTGAAGCAATGGATGAGGAGACTAAGGATTCAATACAGTGAGAGGAGAGACTGAGATTCACAGGGACAGACTGCAGCAGAGTGTTAGAGGAAATCTAATCTGCAGATCCAAGTAATACAGTTCAATGAATACATTTAAACAATAATCCCTGTGGTTATTGGTGTTGGAGAACAGTTCATTGTTTATACAATATAGTCAATATATTTAGTTTGTACAGGCAATTAAATATAAATATCAATATATTTCCGATATCAGCATCTCTTTATTGAATTCAGCAGTCACAGAGATTTTAAAGTGCGGTATTTAAATAATTTATTACCATCAGTGAAGAAAGATTCTATTCTGTTTATTCGTAAGGAATACGAACTTTCTACAAAACAAAATGAAGACCTGACAGAAATCCTCCGATTCACCTACACTCTTCACTTCATCTACAATGCATGGAAATAACAGGATCGAAAGCTTCTTCCAGAAAAACCTGGCAATCATTGAAATTCCTTCTCCTGAAATTATAAAGTAACCATTTAGAATATGGGACTACTTAATTAATAAAAATAACAACATCAGCGCTGCAGCTGATAATCTACCGATAAATGGAAAGACTCTTGATTCGAACTGATCGAGTGTAAACCAATAAAACATCACATCAATACTTTCTATTTCCCAGTCCAGTGACAGTGAAGGCTCCACAGTGAAGCAGAGAAGGAGATGTAAAAATGTCAGCAGCAAACTCAGTTTAGTTGTCAGACCTCTGAAGCATCGACAGACACACACAGAATGAAATAATATTTGAAAACTGTGTTAACCAATAATACACTGGAATCTCAGTTAAACTGGGCCATGTTATTGACGAGAAAGGACATTGTGCTGTACCCTTGTAACACTGAGACCGTGAGATGTCTCATTATCAGTCAGCGAAAATAAAATTCATTAAAAAATTGCAGGACTGGTTAGATCCACATCATGACTGTTAATAGCTCCTGATGGATGGATTTCTGATCCTAACCGAAACACCTCATTCAATACACAGAATAATCCAGCAACAGTGCCACGGTCACTTAAAACAACACGATTAAAGACATAATACAACTTCTGCAAGACTGAAAGTGTAGTCAATGAGGAGATTCTATCAGTAAATTGCTGGAAACGACCAGGTGCCTGTGTAAAACACGCATTGAGAAATAGTACTGTGTACAGCAGCACAGTTAACAAAGATTTAGACCATTAACAGCTGAGATACAGGCTTACCAGGAACTCCAATTGCTGCAAGTATGGGATAGTAAATGCCTTCTATCTGATACATTACTGGATATTCCATTTCTGGGAGAGGTAGAGACTTCTGTTAGCCTGGAACCCAGAGCTCCAGCAGGCACTCGGAGCTGATTCATTCCAATGGGTCCTGATTTATACAGGGGATAAATCTCCACAGCCACAATTATACCCCTGATCATTGCTATTAGTTACAGTCACCTGAACAAACACATTACATCAGCAGCATTGAATCTGATGAAAGTAATGTGGTGGATTAAACACAATCATTTCAATTTCAATGCCATTTTCTTAGTAAGACCTCTTTCGGGAATAAATGTGAAATCTACACACATACTGGACAGATCCCACAATTATGAGTGGCGTCATTTGGATTTTCCATATTATTGTATTGACCTTGTTCACTCTTGGTGTTTCGAATGTAAATGTAATTGATCTGTTTGCAGTGGACACTGAATCCTGGGGCAGGAACAATGCCGTTTTTCTGTGTTCCTGCCTTTTCCCAGTCAGCATGTGAACTTCGATTCTCTGATTTAGGACCATGTTCAGGGTTACAGCCTAGAAACTACTGTGGGTGATATTAGGGGAGAAACACTGTGCACGTCCACAGGGGACGCACTCGCATAGGGATAATATCACTGGGCAAGTAATCAAGAGGCCCAGCCCAATGGCCTGGTGACTGGAGTTCAAATCCCACCATGGCAGCTGCTGGAATTTAAATTCAATTAATTAAACAGAAGTCTGCAATTGAAATCTGGTCTTTGTAATGATGCCATGAAACTATCATTGATTGTTGTAAAACCCACTTGGTTTGCAAATTCCTTTCAGAGAAGGAAATCTGCCATCCTTACCTGGTCTGGCCTACATGTTGCTGCAGAGCCAGAGCAATGTGGCTGACTCTTAACAGACCTCTGAAGAGGCCCAGCAGTCTGTCAAGAGGAACAAATGCTGACTTTGTCAGCGGATCTCACATCAGATGAAAGAATAAGAGAAAATCTTCTCTCTGCTATTTCATTGCAGATATTTACCTGTTTATTCTACAGTGGCTAATGGCTTCGGTAAAATTACTACAGTACCAACTCCTGACTCCTTACCTCCAGTCCACTGCTGACCAGAACCCAAGTTCCACCTTCCCACACTATCAACTGTTCCAAATCCCTGATTCCATGTCCAACCCTCACCAAGTCTATCTCGCCCAACACCTTCAGCCTAATTGACCTGCATTGACTCCCAGTCCTCTAAGTACTTACAATTATAATTCTCACCATTGGGTTAAAATTCTTGCATGTCCTCACCACTCCTCATCTCCAACCATTCCTCCAAACCAGCAGTAAACCCATCCGTGATCTCCCCATAGCTCTGACATTGGTGTCTTTTAGTGGGACTGCCCCCGCCTGGTTCCAATTTTACTGATCTGATTGTAACCAGAACATCTCCAGCAATGGCCTCTCTTCCAACACCAGCACTGTTACCTGTGGAGGCCCAGAACTTTCTACTCTTGCACCCTCCTCTTCCTCATCTACACACTGCAAGCTGGCGACATCATCGACAGATATCGGGTTAGTTTCCACATGTACGCTGGCAACACCCAACTCCAGCTCTCCATCATCTTTCTCGATTCTCCACTGCTCTGTGTTAACAGACTTTAACAGTCTGTTTTCCATGAGCTGCAATATCCTCCAATTAACCATGGGGCAGAGCGAAGTCTCCACCTTTGCCTCCACCACAGAATCCGCTCTCTTGTCATTGATTCGATCGTCATCAGTTGCTGTTGCATCGGGATGAATATGATGTTGTGTAAGATATGATCGTTATTCATCCCTGACCTGAGTTTCCAACCTCATGTTTTCTCCATGAGAAATGACGCCTATTTCCACCTTCTTAACATCTCTGACCTCTGTCCATGTATCAGCCCATCAGGCACTGAAAACACTCAATCCCTCATCTGTGTAAGATTATTACGTTACTAAAATATACTAAACAGAGTACTCATTGTTGAATTCTAGTTGTCATGAACTAATATTTGACCTATTATTAAAAACGAACATTTAGCTTTCTTGGAACCTTTCTTAGTCGTATGGAAAAGTGGAAAAGCTTAGAAAATAGGGTTCCGTATAGACAAGATGTCACGAATTCTTGGAGATTTCGTTAATTTTTAAAATTCTTAACTGCTGCACAAGGGTGATACATTGACAGCAGAAAATGAAAATAGCTTCTGTGTAGATTTGCCTTGTAATAAGATAAAGAACCTCGAAATGTGACCGCACTGATATAGAGTAGTCAACACAAAAGGGTATTAAATGCACAAATCCATCACAAAATGATCCTTGGTTAGTTCAGAAAGTCATCCATTCATATAAAACTAATCACTGACAAGGAGAGAGAGAGTGAGTGAAAAGGAGGTGGGGGAGGGAACCGTGATTGGACGAGACCGCTCAAGACCCATCTGGAGTGTAGCCCCCACACGCCCCCACCCCCCAATGTCGAATATCCACTTTGCACGTCATGAATTCTCTCATCCTTCTAAAGGTTGGTAACTCATCCTGTGAGCGGAATCTTTACCCGAAGGACCCGGTGAGCAGTTGTTACAAATCTCTGACCCCTCTGGCACTGCCACACCAGCTGTGGAATATTCATCGCCACCTCAGCTCCCAGCACCGCTCCCCCCAACCCAGGCAGTGAAAGGATCTGGGCTAATGCAATTGCCCTAACAACACCCCTTCAGCCCCTCCCACTGCCCCACCACCTGCTTCAGCAATCGAAAGAAAGAACAATAAGTAAAAGTTCCTGAATTCTTTAATTGAGAACTGCACGATGCCACTGCAGTCAAATAGCTTCCTCATGGACAACGTATCTAGGGTGGGCGAGGGCGCCTTGTAGCAGCAGAGGTGCTGCTCAGTTCTTCAAATGTACTTGAACGAGTTGTGTTGCATGGAGACGGAGACAGTTTTATGCACAGGAAGATGCTGTGAGCACATCATTCAGCTTTTTTTCTTGTTGCCTGTGTTTTATTTTGACGGCAGAATGGGGATTTTTTTCTTTTTGAATCATCTATTCTGTGGTTGTGCGGGATCACTAGCAAGGCCTAGCATTTATTGCCCATCTCTAATTGACATTGAGAAGATGCTGGTGAGCTGCCTGCTTGAACCGCTGCAGTCCATGTAGGGTAGGTACACCCACAGTGATGTCAGGGAGGGAGTTTCAGGATTTTTACCCAGTGTCCTAGTTATTTGGCTCACCAAAACACTGGTCCCAGATCGGTTTAAGTGGAGCCCGACCCAGCGGAACATGTCTTTCCCCAGGACTGGTTCCAATGGCCCAGGATGTGAAACCCCTGCCTCTCATGCCACTCTTTCACACCCACATTTAACCTTCTAATCTGGTTCTTTCTGTACCAATTGGCGGGCTGGTGAAACAGGGGCTCAACCGAAAATGTCCAAACTGAGATTGATTGATTTTCATTCGACACAGGGATTAAGGGTGACGTACCCAAGTCAAGTAGATGGGTTTAAGATCCATATGAGCTGAGATGGCACTGCATGGGGAACAGGATCAAGGGAACAATTCCACAGCGATAACAGGTCAGAACATCCATCATATCACTGTAAAGGCATTAGTCACATTCCATAAAGGTCACATTGTCATTCCTGACAGTTTTTCGTCCTGGCACATGGCTCAGGTTTTACTAAACGTCCAGGAGGTAAAGAATAAAATCTGTTTTCTTTCATACCAAGCTAACAAGAGCAAATTTACTACTGGGGGAGGGAATGTATCAGTGAAGGGGGAAAATGATGCTCATACATCTTCCTAATGTATTTTAATTTCCCACGGTGAAGTATCTCGTCTTTAATGTGTCAGGATATGAAGCAGGTCTATGTTGTCACAAGTCCCATATTGAGAGAGTGGTGAATAAAGTCCATGGGATCTTAAGCTTCATAAATAGAGGCACAGAGTACGAAAACAGAGAGGATATGCTGAACCTTTATAAAGCCCTGGTTAGGCACCAACTGGAGTTTTGTGTCCAGTTCTGGTCACCACACTTTAGGAAGGAGGTGAGGGTCCTTGATATGGTGCAGAGGGGATTTACCAGAATTGTTCCATGGATGGGGGATTATAGCTACAATGTTATGTTGGAAAAGCTGGGTTTGTTCTCACAGGAACAAAGGAGATTGAGGGGAGATTCATTAGAGTTGCACAAGATTATGACAGGCTTAGATACGTTGGACAAGGAAACAATGTTCACATTAACAAATGGTACAAGGACTAGGGACACAGGTTGAATGATTTGGGCGAGAGATGCGGGGGTGCGGGGGGCGGGTGGGGTGGGGCGGTGGAATATGAAGAAGCACTTTTTTCCGGAGTGGGTGGTAATGACCTGGAACTCGCCACCCACAAGGGTGGTGGAAGTGTAGACGATCAATGACTTCAAGAGGAAGTTGGATGTCCACCTGTGAGCAGTAGATTTGCAGGGCTACGAGGATCGAGTTGGAGAATTGGACTGATGAATAGCTTCGTAGAGAGCAGGCAAGGACTCGATGGGCCGAGTAGCCTCCTTCTGTGCTGTGAAAGACTCAGTAGGTATAAGACTCTATGACTCCCGCTCCTGCATTCCACGCACCAGGTGGGTGCTGTTAACTTTTGTGAAATTGCACATCCCCATTCAGCTGGTTAACCCATTGCTCAAATTCTTGGACCGGGGTCTAAGTTTGTGTTTTACACCCACACTATGCAGAAACAGTGATGCAATATGCAGTTATCTCAAGACGATAGGGAATACAAATGGATCAAAGTTATGCTTCAGGTGTACGGATTAATAGCAAGACCCCTTCTGGAGTCGCTGTGTGCAGTTCTGGTCGCCAATCCCCAGGAAGGATCTATTGGTATCAGAAAAGGTGCAGCACAGATTGACAAGACTGATATTGGGCTCAGAGGATTACATTATGAGGGCAGGTTGCATAGGCGAGGCTTGTATTCCCTTGTGTATAGAAGATTGATGGGAGATTAAATTCAAGTACTTACTATATATCAATCTACAAAGATAATTTGGATTTGGGCACCAAATGTAATTTTCCCACCTTTGCGAATGACACAAAACTAGCAGGGAATGTGGGTTGTTTGGAGGATACCAGGACGCTTAAAGGGGATTTGTACAGGCTGAATGAGTGGGAAAGAACATGGCAGGTGGAATATAATATGGAAAACTGTGAAGTTATCCACTTTGGTAGGAAAAACAGAATTGCAGAAATGTTCTTAAATGGTGAGAGCTCAGGAAGTGTTGATGATAAAAGCGACCTGGGTGCCCTCGTTCATGAGTCACTGAAAGCTAATATGCAGGTGCAGCGAGCAATTAGGACGATAAATGGCATATTGGCCTTTTTTAACGAGGACTTGAGTGCAGGAGTCAAGATGCCTTGTTGCATTTCTATAGAGCCTTGGTGAGACCGCACCTGGAGTATTGTGTACAGTTTTGTTCTCCTTACATAAGACAAGGCTTGGAGAACAAAGAACTAGCTATGCAATGTGCTCAAAACCTGAACGACCAGGGTACCAGAAATAATTAGATGTCAAAACCGGTGAAAGGTTGACCGACTGTGGTTGACGCAGCACGCCCGTGGCTTTAGCAACCGCTGACTGACCAATCACTGTACATCGGGTAGTCAGGCCTGACCCATCCCAAGCTGACCTCGCAAGTAACATGTACGAAACAGGGTATAAGAAAGCGTGCTCTGAAGTGCTGTCTAGCTAGCTCAGGACTAAGTAGTCTGATCAACTACTTGGAGAATCGGAAGGGGAGGATTGATCACTTGTTCTTTTCCGGCTCTGAGATGGACCTAAGTAACGTAGCTTATATGGATTTAAGAGTATAATCTCTGTTGAAGATAAGATTTTGAAACGCTGAATAAATGTGCTATGTGTGAACAATAAGTCTAGTGCGCATTTTATACCAATTGTCACTAATCCAGCATTACTGATTGCAGAACTGCCTAAACCAAATCTATTAGTGGATTCTAGTGGTACTACTCAGGGTGGAGAGGTCATAATTAACTGTACAAGCCCCCGGGACCCTCCTGCCATCACATTTTACCTGTACGGACAAGGAGAAGCCAATTACTCAGGTGTCCAGTCTGCTGATGCAGGATGTAATTCTGTCACCTTCACCATCAGGAATATAGATCATAGTGAAGGAGGAAATTATACCTGTCTCCATGAAGTTGATAAAAAGGGAAGGAGGCTAACATCAGCTCTACTTGACCCTGTACACATCACTGAAAGAGGTGAGTGACATTCTCACATTCACTGTGTTCATCAGACCTCAGTAGAAGCTGTATCTGTTTGATTTTCAGTCTGTGTCAGTTGCGAAAGGACCGGTGTACCACGGTGTGAAATGACAACCAGATGTAAAAATTCATCTTGAGTGAATAGCACCTCTCTACCACTTTACAACTCGTCCACTATTCACTGGCATTGACTTCAGTCGAGCTGATTATCGGGCAGGTCCTAAAACAGGCGGCCTATGCAAACATCGCCCATTTTGATCTATTGCCGCAAGACCTTTCAATTCCTATTTCATTATGTTCTCTGTTCATCGTGTAATAGTATTCCAGTTACAATTTGTCTCCTGTGTTAAGCACCAGATTGTTTATCTTGTGTAGATGCTGTTCATTAACTTGGTGCCATTGTGTCCCCTCTATCTGATTTAGTGCACTCCATTGCGCTGGAGGCTGGTGTTGGATCTGTTATAATTCTGATTCTCATCATTGGTCCGTTGGGTGTTTATCTCTGGAGGAAAGGTCTGTTAAACCCAATGTAGTAACCATACATTACAGATGCTCAGACGAAGGTAACTTTCACCTCTTCTTCACCACTACTAACCAAATCTCTAAATCCTTTAGCCTCTGACCCCAAACGTCTGACATCTAAATGTAGGGAGATCACGATCTGAAAGGTGAAATAGCCAATTGCGAAGCTGGAATTAACCTGGGTAGAAGTTCACCTTGGGTTGAATGCCAAGAGAGGCAATATCACAATGACTGCCTGTTACACTCCGCACCAGATATTCAGTTCCATGGTCTTCACTAGGACTGAATAAATGGTTCGGTTTATAATGTGGGACCTCAGCCATAATAGTACTGCTGGGCCTTAGAAATTTCAAAGTGATTCTCGACAAAGCAGCCGGCCGCTGACGTCATCCGGCTGACCAAGATGCGCACATGCCCAGATGGGTTCCTACTGTCTGCACGTGCGCGGCATTCCGACTTGCCAGGACTGGTTAGCGCATACGCTGAAATGTCATCAGATAACATGGACATCTTGGTGCAATGCGCCAGGTCGGGTCCGCTTCCCCCCCCCCTTATTGGACTCTCTCCAGCCGCTCCTCTCTTTCCACTACCCCGCCGCTCTATCCTGCCGCTCCACTCGCCACCCCCATACCCCACGGCTCTCTCCGGCCGCTCCACTCTCCTCCCCCCCTTCAGCGCCGCTCTCTCTCACCCCACTCCCCGCTGCTCTCTCCGGCCGCTCCACTCACTTCCCCCCCTACACCGCCGCTCTCTCTGGCCGCTCCACTCCCCCCCCCACCACTTCTCCGGCCGCTCCGCTCCCCGCCTACAACGCCGCTCTTCTCGGCCGCTCCACTCCACCCCCATCCCACCGCACTCTTCGGCTGCTCCGAACCCCCCCTTGTCCCGCAGCTCTCTGCGCCCGCTTCGCTCCATCCCCTACCCTGCCTCTGCCCCCCGCCACCCGCTCTCTCCTCCAATCGCTCTCCACATTAGCTCAATGGGCGCCGCTTCCTTCCTCTCTGCCACGTGCTCCTACATCGCCTTGCTTCTTAGGGCGGGGCGGAGCGGGAAGGGATCAGGAGAGCGGGAAGGAAGCAGGAGGCAGAGAGGGAGCGGCCAGAGCGGAATGGCACTTAAAACAGTTAGAATTCGGCAGCACTGTCAGAGGTGCTGCACTTTAGATTTCTATTCCGTGATGCCATAGGTTTACTTTGTCATTCTGTGATTATTTGAACAGTGCCATCTTTCGTCCTGCCAGCTACCTAAACGTCGCAGAAAGTGGCTTTAAACTGGAACAGACTGAATTTGCGCATGTGCCAGGACAGAGCCACCCAGTGGTTGCGTTGTCAGCAAATGTGGCACAGAAAATTACCTGGGTTGGTGAATAAACAGAGGGGCCCCATCGCACAGGCCGATCCAACAATGACAATTCCTTGCCCCAACCATGTCAGTTTCTGGGCAATGAGTGGAAAATGTCAGATTTCTCTCTCTGGAGGGAGATCACGGAGAGGTGATTATATTGAGGTTCATCAGATGATAGAGAAGAGGGAAAGCTGGAATATGGCAGGAAATGAGGGTGAGACAAAGGGATGCAGACTCAAACTGGCGAGAGGTACACCTGGACAGATATAAGGGAGATCTCCTTCAATGAGTATTGGTGCTTGGAATGGACTCCCAACTACAGGTCCGATGTGAATATTTTGGAATCATTGCCAGAATGTTCAGATGCTGCAATGAAGAGGGGTAACTTTAGACACTTTCCTGAAAATGTTTGAAGGTGCAGTGTCCTTATCCATAAGTCTTGTGTCTTTCAAATTCAAAGATAAGCCAAATCTCCACTTGACTCCTTCCCACCACTCTGCTTCCAGGTCGCCTGCCCCCTTCCCTTGGGTAACCTTCTCCAACAAAACTGTGTATGTTTTAATAGCCCCTCACCCATCATAGTTAAACTTATCCGGTCCATGAGACCCACCAGCTTCTCAAAAGACCCACTCCCTTCTGAATATCTCCCCAATCCAATTATTCACCTCCGTTCCCTCAACGCATTGATCCTCTTTTGGCCCACTGGATGCATCCCTCGAAACTTCTGTCATCAAGAAACTATCTCCAACCCTTTCGAAATCCTGACATCTTGTTCATCTCTCAAGCGCTGTGTCCTGCACAGACAACCTCCCTGGAGCTGTTTGCTTCCTTTGCTACTCCTCTGTATCCCAAACTAATCATAACATTATCTACTTAAGCTTCATCTCCCTTGTCTGTACAGCATTTGAACTGACGCTAGGTTCTGTCCTTTCACATATTCATCATCATCTTACACATCAACACAGTTGAGAAGTATGTACTGGAAGTACGATCCTAATATGACCATTTAACACTTGGTAATGTTTGGGCAACTCCATATAAACATTGTATGCTTCTTCTTCTTATGGGATATTGGCCTCAGTGGCAAAGCCAGTATGTATTGCCCATGACAGCATTGCAGAGGTAAGTTAAGAGCCGATCACATTGTTGTGGGATCTGGAAACACATATCAGCCTGACTGGGTAAGTGTGGCGAATTTGCACCCCGAAAGGACATTGGTGAGCCTGATGTGTTTTTTATTACAACAAACCAGTATTTTTTTTAAAAACGGTCACCATTGTTACCTTCATTTTTTGAACTTATTGAATTAACTAACTTTCAATTCTCCAGCTGCCATGATGGTATTTGAACTCTCCTTTATAGATCATTAGTCTAACCTGGCAGATGATATGTCTCAGCACATAGCCACAAATCAACGCCACCTATTGTAGTGGGCATTGGAGCATGAAAAACATTTTCTACTCTTTGACTTTCCTCATGCTCCTAATCTATCGACCAGCAACTGGCTCGCAATACTGAAACTTTTTGTTTTCTTCTCAGGGAAGTGCAGAAGCAGCAGATAATTAAGGTGAGAACATTAAACCTTCAGCCACACCGACCACCGTCATGCTCAGAAGCAAATGTTAAGAACAATGTGCCCTCTCTGCACACATTGTGTCTTTTTTCATTTAAGATATGAGCATCCCATTCACACTCACTTGAACGGAAACTGCATCAGACAATTAGACAGAAGTTGAACGTCATAAACACGTGGGTGTCTGTGTTAATGATTCCGTGAAAGCTAACATTTATTTTTATTTATTCACGAGATGTGAGTATCGCTGACAAGGCTATCATTTAATGCCAATCCCTAATTACCCTTGGGAAGGTGGTGGTGCATTGCCTTGTTGAACCGCTGTCGTCTGTGTGGCGTAAGTACAACAACAGTGCTGTTAGGAAGGGAGTTCCAGGATTTTGCTACAGTGATAGTGAAGGAACGGCCGTTATGTTTCCAGGGCAGGATGGCGTCTGGCTCCGAGGTGAAATTTCAGGTGGTGGTGTTCCCATGCATCTGCTGCCCTTGTCTTTCTAGTTGGTCGAAGTCGCGGTTTTTGAAGGTGCTGTCGAAGGAGCCTTGGTGAGTTGCTGCAGTGCATCTTGCAGATGATACACAATGTCAGTGGAGGATGGAATGAATGTTTTTGTGCATGGGTTGCCAATTAAGTGAGTTGCTTTGTCCTGGATGGTATTTTGCAGTTGAGTGTTGTTGGAGTTGTTCCCTTACAGGCAAGTGGAGAGTATTCCATCACAGTCCTGACATGTAGGTGAAGCAAACAATTAAAAAGGCAAACGCTTGGCCTTTATAACAAGAGTATTTAAGTATCAAAGTAAAGAAGATTTACTGCAATTATATACAGACACATACATATACTCTCAGGGAAACACACACACACACACTAATAAACACGCACCCACACATATACACCCAAACACTTGCCGGGTTTATCCAACTCAATAATTTGGTTTCAATCTAAGGAAGACATCTGGGCTTTGAACAGCTGGACAGGCACATGTTCCTGGCCATGCAAAGAGGGGCACTGTTACCCATAACGTCGAAACCACACCTGTAATCTATTCAATATCTGCCTTGATAAGTTCATAACCAGGGTCATGAAAGTTATTCTGAATAATTGGTGATGGTTAATTGATTTTAGGACCGCAGCACCTCCTTGCGACCAAACCAGCGAAGTCCTTACATGGAAATTCTGTTTTGCGTTTCTGCTGACAGAGTTGTCATTATCGTTGAGAATTTTCACAACATTTAATGAATAAGAATAGGTTACTGTACAATTCCCATTAATTGTCTGTTGATAATTCTGGTTGGGGCCGAAGCAGAGATTTATAAAGTTTCAGCATACCATCCCTGCTTTTGTACTCAATGCCTCTATTTATGAAACGCAAGAAACCACATGATTTGCTAACTACTCTCTCAATATGTTCTGCCACCTTCAAAGATAGATGTCCAGACACCCCCAGGTCCCTCTGTTCCTGCACACTCTAAAGAACGGTGCCATTAAGTACATAATATAAAATAAAAACAAGAAATGCTGGAACCACTCAGCAGGTCTGGCAGCATCTGTGGAAAGGGAAGTAGAGTTAAAGTTTCGGGTCAGTGACCCTTCTTCGAAACTAGACCTATCAGGGGAAATCAACAGCAGCAGCCACAGCAGTGGCACCACGGCTGGCACTGTTGTTCAGCAGGGAGGGACTAAGCGCAGAAGAGCAATAGTTAAAGGGGACTCTGTAGTCAGGGGCACAGATGGGCTCTTCTGTGGACGTGAAAGAGACTCCAGGATGGTATGTTGCCACTCTGATGCTAGGGTCAAGGATGTCTCTGAAAGGACAGGGAGCATTCTGAAGGGGGAGGGTGAACTGCCAGAGGTCGTGGTACACATCGGTACCAACGACATAGGCAGGAAGAGTGACGTGGTCCTGCAGGGGGGGGTTTAGCGAGTTAGGTAGAAAGTTAAAAGACAGGACCTCTAGGGTTGTCATCTCAGGATTACTCCCTGTGCCACGTGCCAGTGAGGGTAGAAATAGGAAGATAGTGCAGCTAAACACATGGCTGAACAGCTGGTGTAGGAGGGAGGGTTTCAGATATCTGGATCATTGGGATCTCTTCAGTGACAGGTGGAACCTCTACAAGAAAGACGGGTTGCATCTAAACTGTAGGGGCACACATTTCCTGGCTGCGAGGTTTGCTGGCGTCACTCAGGAGGGTTTAAACTAGTGTGGCAGGGGGGTGGGAACCAGAGCAATAGGACAGCAGGAGAAATAAATGAGGGGGAACTAGTAAATAAGGCCAGTAAGACTAAGAGGAAGAGCAGGCAGGGAGATGTTGCTGGGCACAGCGGCACTGGTCGTCTGAAGTCCATTTGTTTCAATGCAAGACGTATAACAGGGAAGGCAGATGAACTTAGAGCTTGGATTAATACCTGGAACTATGATGTTGTTGCTATTACAGAGACTTGGTTGATGGAAGGACAGGATTGGCAGCTAAATGTTCCGGGATTTAGAAGCTTCAGGCGGGATAGAGGAGGATGTAAAAGGGGTGGGGTAGTTGCATTACTGTTTAAGGAGAACATCACAGCTGTACTGCGGGAGGACAACTCGGAGGGGTCATGCTTGGAGCTCAGGAATAGGAAGATTGCAGTCACGATGTTGGGGGTTTACTGCAGGCCTCCCAACAGCCAGCGGGAGGTAGAGGAGTAGATATGTAAACATATTTTGGAAAGATGTAAAGGTAACAGGGTTGTAGTTGTGGGTGATTTTAACTTCCCTTATATTGACTGGGACTCACTTAGTGCTCGAGGCTTGGAGGGGGCACAATTTGTAAGGAGAATCCAGGAGGGCTTCTTGAAACAATATGTCGATAGTCCCACTAGGGATGAGGCCGTACTGGACCTGGTATTGGGGAATGAGCCCGGACAGGTGGTCGAAGTTTCAGTAGGGGAACATTTCGGGAAAAGTGACCATAATTCCATAAGTGTATGGTACTTGTGGATAAGGAAAAGAGTAGTCATCGGGTGAAGTTGCTAAATTTGGTGAAGGCTAATTATAAGAATATTAGGCAGGAACTGAAGAATTTAGATTGGGAGCGGCTGTTTGAGGGTAAATCAACATCTGACATGTGGGACTCTTTCAAATGTCAGTTGATTAGAATCCAGGACCAGCATGTTCCTGTGACGAAGAACGATAAGTTTGGCAAGTTTCGAGAACCTTAGATAACGCGGGATATTGTGAGGCTGGTCAAAAAGAAAAAGGAAGCATTCATAAGGGCTGGAAGGTTGGTACCAGACGAAGCCCTTGAAGAATCTAAAGACAGTCGGAAGGAACTTCGGTAAGGAGTCAGGAGGGCTAAAAGGGGTCATGAAAAGTCATTGGCAAACAGGATTAAAGATAATCTCAAGGATTTTATACGGATATAAAGAGCAAGAGGGTAACCAGGCAAAGCGTTGGCCCACTCAAGGACAGAGCAGGGAATCTATGTGTGGAGCCAAAGGAAATGGGCGATGTACTAAATGAGTACTTTGCATCAGTATTCACCAAACAGAATGACTTGGTGGATGATGAGTCCAGGGAAGGGAGTGTAGATAGTCTCGGTCATGTCATTATCAAAAAGAAGGAGGTGTTGGACGTCTTGCAAACCATTAAGACCCCAGGGCCAGATGGGATCTACCCCAGAATATTGAGGGAGGCAAGGGAAGAAATTGCTGGCGCCTTGACAGAAATCTTTGTATCCTGTACTCAAATCCCTGCTCCTGTACTCAAATCCTCTCGCTATGAAGGCCAACATACCATTTGCCCTTTTTACTGCCTGTTGCACCTGCATGCATATCTTCAGTGACTGGTGTACGAGAACACTTGGGTCGCGTTGTATATTCCCCTCTCTCAGTTTATAGCCGTTCAGATAATAATCTGCCTTCCTGTTTTTGCTACCAAAGTGGATAACCTCACATTTATCCACATTATACTGCATCTTCCACGCATTTGCCCACTCACTCAACTTGTCCAAATCACCCTGAAGCCTCTCTGCATCCTCCTCACAACTCACCCTCCCACCCAGTTTTGTGTCATCTGCAAATTTGGAGATATTACATTTAGTTCCCTCATCTATATCATTAATGTATATTGTGAAAGGCTGGGGTCCTAGCACTGATCCCTGCGGTACCCCATTAGTCACTGCCTGCCATTCGGAAAAAGACCCATTTATCCCTACTCTTTGTTTCCTGTCTGCCAACCAATTTTCTATCCATGGCAATACACTACCCACAATCCCATGCGCTTTAATTTTACACGCTAACCTCTTATGTGGGACTTTGTCAAAAGCCTTCTGAAAGTCCAAATAAACTGCATCCATTGACTCCCCTCAACAACTCTACTAGTTACATCCTTGAAGAATTCTAGTAGATTTGTCAAGCATGATTTCCCTTTCGTAAATCCATGCTGACTCCGTCCGATTCTACCCTGTTCTCCAAGTGCTCTGCAATAACATCTTTGATAATGGACTATGGAATTTTTCCACTACTGACATCAGGCTGACTGGTCTATAATTCCCTGCTTTCTCTCTACCTCCCTTTTTAAATAGTGGGGTCACATTAGCTACCCTCCAATCTGTAGGAACTGTACCGGAGTCTGTAGAATCTTGCAAGATGACCACCAATGCATCCACTATTTCTCGGGCCACTTCCTTAAGTACTCTGGAATGTAGATTATCAGGCCCTGGGGATTTATCAGTCTTCAATCCCATCAATTTCCCCAACACCATTTCTCTACTAATACTGATTTCCTTAACTGTAGATGTAGAGAAACTGTTTCCCCTTGCGGGGTATTCAAAACTAGGAGCTCTAAATATAACAAAAACAAGAAATGCTGGAATCACTCAGCAGGTCTGGCAACATCTGTGGAAAGAGAAGCAGAGTTAACGTTTCGGGTCAGTGACCCTTCTTCGGGCTGCAGGTGAGGTCCCAGAGGACTGGAGAATAGCCAGTGTTGTTCCTTTGCTTAAGAAGTATAGCAAGGATAATCCAGGAAATTATAGGCCGCTGAGCCTTACGTCAGTGGTAGGGAAATTATTAGAGAGGATTCTTGTGGACAGGATTTACTCCCATTTGGAAACAAACGAACTTATTAGCGACAGGCAGCATGGTTTTGTGAAGGGGAAGTCGTGTCTCACTAACTTGATTGAATTTTTTGAGGAAGTGCCGAAGATGATGATGAAGGAAGGGCAGTGGTTGTTATCTATATGGACTTCAGTAAAGCCTTTGACAAGGTCCCTCTTGGCAGACTGGTACAAAAGGTGAAGACACACGGGATCAGAAGAGTGCTGGCAAGATGGACACAGAACTGGCACGGTCATAGAAGACAGAGTGTAGCAGTGGAAGGGTGCTTTTTCTGAATGGAGGGCTGTGACTAGTGGTGTTCCGCAGGGATCAGTGCTGGGACCTTTGCTGTTTGTAGTATATGTAAATGATTTGGAGGAAAATGCAGCTGGTCTGATTTGTAAGTTTGCGGACGACAAAGGTTGGTAGATTTGCGGATAGTGATGAGGATTATCCAAGGATACAGCAGGATATAGATCGGTTGGAGACTTGGGCGGAGAAATGGCAGATGGAATTTTATCTGGACAAATGTGAGGTAATGCATTTTTTAATGTTTCATGCAGGTGGGAAGTATACAGTAAATGGCAGAACCCTTAGGAGTATTGACAGGCAGAGAGATCTGGGCGTATATGTCCACAGGTCACTGAAAGTGGCAACGCAGGTGGATAAGGTAGTCAAGAAGGCATACGGTATGCTTTTCTTCATGGGTCGGGGCATAGAGTATAAAAAGTGGCAAGACATGCTGCAGCTGTACAGAACTTTAGTTAGGCCACACTTAGAATATTGCTTGCAATTCTGGTCGCCACACTACCAGAAGGATGTGGAGGATTTGGAGAGGGTACATAAGAGGATTACTCGGATGGTGCCAGGTCTGGAGGGCATTAGCTATGAGGAGAGGTTGGATAAACTCGGATTGTTTTCACTGGAACGAAGGAGGTGGAGGGGCGTATTGACAGAGGGTTACAAAGTTATGAGCAGCATGGACAGAGTGGATAGTCAGAAGCTGTTTCCCATGGTGGAAGAGTCAGTAACTAGGGGACATAGCTTTAAGGTGCGTGGGGCAAAGTTTAGAGGGGATGTGCGAGGCAAGTTCTTTACACAGAGGGTGGTGAGTGCCTGGAACTTGCTGCCGGGGGAGGTGGTGGAAGCAGGTACGATAGCGACGTTTAAGAGGCATCTTGACGACGACATTAATAGGATGGGAATAGAGGGATACAGTCCCTGGAAGCGCAGAAGGTTTTAGTTTAGGCAGGCTTCAAGATGGGCGCAGGCTTGGAGGGCCGAATGGCCTGTTCCTGTGCTGTACTGTTCTTTGTTCGAATGCATTTCGTTGTGGAAATTCGTAGAACTATAGCACATGGAGAAATACTGATTCATAGTCAAAGTGGAAAGTGATACAGTTAAACAATCATCATGACCATTGATCAGCTCAAGACTCGACACTCCAATGCTGCCTTAGTGAGAGCTGTAACAATAACAAGTCACACACAGATAATCTGCACCCTTTCCCCAGGGAAATCTTGGCCATCCCATCCAGCTTCTGGTGCAAGAGTTGAAATGGGAAAGGAAAGGTCAGCAAAGGTGGTACATTCACTTCTTCATGAGCAACCAAAGAGCTATTAGTGTTTGTCAAGGACTAGCTGCTCCCCACACTTGGCAGTAGAGTCAGTGTCCCATCCATGTGGTACAACACCCAGCTATAATTATATAACGCTTGTGAATGACTAAAACAAACCAAAGCACTTCACAAGAGGGTTATCCAGCAAAATTAAGCATTGAGCCACATTAAGTGATAATAGGGCAGATGGTCAAAGGCTTGGTCAAACAGGTACACTTTAAGGAACATCTTAATGAAGAAAGAGCGGTACAGAGTTGGAGAGGTTTAAAGAGTGAATAAAATCGGGAATGCACAATCGGTGCAAAGATTTGCTGAAGTGAAAATGAGGACAATCTGAAAAACAACATAGACCTCTTCAAGAAACAAGCAAATATGTTAAGTATTTGCACATCAATGATTCATTGCTTTGTTTTGCTTCATTTAGACGCTAAACGTAATCTGCAAGTACTACCAAAGAGACACAATGCAAATTACAAATGGCCCTGGGGGTGACATCTATCATTTGATGTTGCCTCTTATTTCACTCATTCATGCTCTTGACAAGCAGTGCCCTAATATCTTGCTGCTTCCTCTCACTGAGTTCATGCTCTGTTTTTAGTATCTCAGCTCACTTGTTCCATTAGTAAATATTCATGAGGAAAATAGTTTTTCACTCATATTTCAACTATTTTAAAATTGCCACAGAAATGCATACAGGCAATGGAAGTGAACAGTTTGTGTTTGTCTCAGTGGATTGATCATCAGTAGAAGGTGAATCATTGAGCAGTGAAGAGCAGAACTGCTCCCTTTAAGAAACGAAGGGCATTGACAATTATGTTAGGACAATTGCAGTATGTATGTTAAATATACAGTTATGTGACTAGATGTAAGTATTTTCAGCAGTTACTGTTTCACTGTTGGTTTATCTGTGGACTGTGAAGAGTATTGTTTGGTCTAAGTAACGCATTTCTCTGTTTTTTGTCTTCCTTCTGCTGCCGTCCACTTGCTGAGAGAATTTCATTGAACTTTTGTTAGATTTTAAGACAATGTGTTGATTTTTTCTGACCAATTTCACCATTTATTTCAGCGTCAGGCAGAGAGCACTCCAACCCTGCGTGAGGACCCCACCCTCTATGCAGCGGTTAAGATATAATACATTTACAGATGTCCTGGGCACAAGACGAGGCCCCTCAACAGGAGGTCCCGTGCTATGCAGCATAATGATCATTGACACTTCATTCAGTGTTATCCAGAGAGAGTATGCGTTTGCAAACAGCCAGCTTGAGAAATAGAATCTACAACAGAAACTCTACCCCACTCCTGGTAAGGAGTTTCCTTCACATGTCAATCTCTCAATCCTTTTGAAACGTAGCAAGCAGGAGTGGGCCATTCAGCCCTACTGCTTTTCAATTATGTCATGGCTGTTCTGCAACTCAGCTCTCTTTACCCGCCTTTGCTCCATCAACCATGATACCAGTAATTAAGAAACATATCACAGTCTCTAAAGTTACAATGGTGCAGCAACATCCATCGTACTTTGGGGAAAGAGTGCCAAATTTTTGCTGACTGTTGTGTGCAAAGGTGCTTCCTGATTTTTCTCCTGAGCTACCTCACTCCAACATAGGAACAGGAGAAGGCCATTCGGCCCCTTGCGCCTGTTCCTCAATTCTAACAGATCATGGCTGATCTTCGACCTCAACACCATTTTCCCGCACTATCCCGCACTATGGGCGGCACAGTGGCGCAGTGGTTAGCACCGCTGCCTCACAGCTCCAGCGACCTGGGTTTAGTTCTGGGTACTGCCTTTGCGGAGTTTGCAAGTTCTCCCTGTGTCTGCGTGGGTTTCTGCCGGGTGCTCCGGTTTCTTCCCACCTCCAAAAGACTTGCAGTTTGATAGGTAAATTGGCCATTGTAAATTGCCCCTAGTGTAGGTAGGTGGTAGGAGAATGGTGGGGATGTGGTAGAAAATATGGGGTACTGTAGGGTTAGTATAAATGGGTGGTTGTTGGTCGGCACAGACTCGGTGGGCCGAAGGGCCTGTTTCAGTGCTGTATCTCTAAATAAAAAAATAAAATCCCCATATCTCTTGATATCTTTAATATCTCGAAATCTATCCATCTCTGTCTTGAGCATATTCAATGATGGATCTTCCACAGCTCTCTGAGCTAGGGAATTCCAAAGATTCACTACCCTCTGAGTGAAGAAATGCCTCCTCATCTCAGTCCTAAATGGTTTGACCCTTATTCTGAGACTTTGTCCCCTGGTTCTCGACTCCCCCAGCCAGGGGAAACATCCATCCTGTCACACCCTGCAAGAATTTTTTTATATTTGAATGAGATCACCTCTCATTCGTCAAAACGCTGGAGAATATAGGCTCAGTCTCCTCAAGCTCTCCTCATAGGGCAAACTCATTAACCCAGGAGTCAGTCTGGTGAACCTGCGCTCTACTCCCTCAATGGCAAGTATATCCTTCCTTAGGTAAGGAGACCAAAATTGGACAGAATACTCCAGGTGTGGACTCATCGGGACTCGATAAAATTGCAGCAAGACTTCTTTACTCCTGTACTCAAATTCTCTTCTGAAAAAAGGCCGATATGTAGTTTATTGTCTCAATTGCTTGCTGTGCCTGCATGTTACTTTTCTGTGACTCATGAACAAGGACACCCAGGTCCTTTTGGACATCAACAGTTGCTAAACTCTCACCATTTAAAATAGAACAGTGATTCCCGACAACGCAGCCTGCCACTGACGTCATCAGGCTGGGCCGCAGTGCGCACATGCGTAGACGGTTTCCTGCTTTCTGCGCGTGAACTGCGTTCCGGCTTGCCAGGACTGGTTAGCGCATGCGCCGATGACGTCATCGCGACGTGTGCTTCTTCGCGCAGCGCGCCCAGTTGGCCTCTGCGCATGCGCTTTAAGCAATGCCAACAGGTATCCACGCATGCGTCAACCTTCTGATATTCACGAATGCGTCAAAGATTCAGCGCGAGTTTCTGAAAGTGGAAGGAGGAGAGGTATCGTCGGGCATTTTATCGCAATTATTTTGTCGTTTTGGACATTTGCTTCATTTTTATTAGAAAGAAGAGATTGCTCCAAGGTAAGTTGCGCTGCTGTTCTAAGCTGCTCTGAAAAATTTCCATTGACTGGGGCACTGCATGTGCTCCAGTCCCTGTTGTAAATTGCTCTGAAAACATTTCCATTGTTTGGGGCACTGCATGGGCTCCAGTCCACTGCACTGCACTAAAATCCTTTCCATTGTCTGGGGCATTGTGCAGGCAGTACATGTGCTCCAGTCCCTGTTGTAAGTTGCTCTGTTCCTGCACCCATTAGAGCCGTGCACATGAACACACAGCCACATGTTTCCCCTTTCGCCCTTGAAACAACCATGCAGAGCCTTGTGAGACTCTGCAATTGCGAGCTGCTGCCTGTCAAGCAGAGAGGGCATCCAAAGCGGTCAAGCACTTGGGGAACATTCAGAAAGATGAGACTGAGCACTGAAAGAAACAAGCATGACGTGTCCAGTGGTAGCACAAATCTGAATGCCCTTGCTGAGTACACAACTGGTGAGGTGGGAGTGCAGCCACACCATTCTCCATCCTCATTGTTGTTTGAAGGCAAAGGTAGATATGAGCGAAAGAAATTGACGGTGATGCTGATAGTCGTAGGCAGGATTAAATGGGAGTGGATGGGAAGGTGCACGAGTAGCATAACCACGAGCAGGGAACAGCTGGGCTAAATGGTCTGCTTTTTGTTCATAGTACAAAAGAAATGTGCTTCTGTTTCCAGTACCCTCACATCATTCATGTTTTCCCTGAGAGCTGCATTGAACCATCACGAGATAGGGGCAGTAACTTCATCCTGACTCCTACAGCTGAGTTGAGTACTAAATGATTCATTGGCGGTGTTATCAGTACATGCCTTTACTGCAGAACATAAAGCATGCTCAACAGTAATTTCACTGGAGGAGGGAAGCTCTGACACTGATGTTCTTTCCTTATTTCTTTTCACGTAAAACATGCTCTTGAGAAAACAAGCCTTGAGTTTTAAGGTAGGCATTCAAGCAACGAAGGCAACTGGATTATGCTGCGGAGCTTGTCACGATATGGAAAGGAACCTTGCATTTATGGATGAAGTGGGAGTGCACATTGGGATGCGTTTGGGGAGCATGCACCAAGAATAGACGGAGCTCAGACTCTTGTGACTTTGCCTTCTTCACGTGGGCAATACAGTAGTGGAATAGAGAGCAACGCATTCATTCACCACAAGGCTCTCCAGGAACAATCTCTTTAATTCTGCATAGCAGAGACTCGGCCTGTCTGTCTCACGGGAATGCTGGCAACACAACACTCATGTATCCATGCACAGCAGTGCCTCGAATGTTTAATGCACTTAATAAAATTTCTCAATAATGAAACCTGGAATTGTTGAGGTTTTTGATGTTATTTTCCCGACTTTGCAACTGCACTGCAGAAATTCAACTGTGGTGTGCTCCTTTGGGGGGCGGTTATGGGGGGTCGGGAGTGGCGTGGGCTTATGAGGGGGTGGGGGGGTTATGAGGGGGTGGGGGAGAGGGGGTTTATGAAGGTGTAGGGGGAGGGGGAAGAGGGAGGGGATTGTGAGGGAGAAGAGGGAGGGGTTGTGAGGGAGAAGAGGGTGGGGGTTGTGAAGGGGTCGGGAGAGGGGGAGGTGGGGTAACAGTGGGGAGCTAGGGGGAGGTAGAGAGGGTGTGTGGGGGGTGGGGTAGTGGGAGGGAGTTAAATTCAGAAGCTCCTGAAGAGAGGGATGCAAAAGGTAGGGACCAGAGAGCTGCAATGCCTGAAGTACAGTTGAGAAGTCGGGAAGAAAGCGGCTGGATGGGGGATATGCAGCTGGAGAGAACGGCTGGATGGAGAATGCCTGAAGCGAGAAGCCGTGGATAGCCACGGGGAGCGAGTGGCCGAAGACCTTGGTGTCGCCGGGTGCAGGTAAGTTTGGTAAGTCATTTGCCGTTGCAAATTTATGACGCATGCTCCGCTCCCCTCCGTCACCGTCCACTCGCCGACCGCTCCGCAGCAACCAGGCCCACTCCGCTCCCCCTCTCTCCCCGGCCCGCACCCCCCTCCCTCCCCGGCCGCACACCAGCCAGCTCGTTCCCCCTCTCTCTCCGCCATTGTGTGCTGACATGTGTTTGTTGGGTTGCCACCGTGTGATTATTTGAGCAGCGCCATCTTTAGTCCTGGCAGCTGCCTAAAGTCGCAGTCTGTGACGTTTTAGTGGCACATGCTGCATTAGCGCATGTGCCACAACAGCGACCCCTAGCGGTAACGTTGTCAGCAAATGCAGACATTTATTAATTGGTGCTAGAAATGTTAGTTGGAGGGGTAAAGTGCTTCACCTGTGAGATGTGGGAGATGTATGCCGCTTCCAGCGTTCTGGAAGACTATATCTGCAGGAAGTGTACCCAGTTGCAGCTCCTCACAGACCGCATGGATCGGTTGGAGCAGCAACTGGATGCACTTAGGAAGATTCAGGTGGCAGAAAGCATCATAGACAGGAGTTTTAGGGACGTGGTTACACCCAAGGTGCAGGCAGATAGATGGGTGATCGCTAGAAGGGACAGGATCTCAGTGCAGGAATCCCCTGTGGCTATCCCCCTCTCTAACAGGTATACCGTTTTGGATACTGTTTGGGGGATGGCCTATCAGGGGAAAACAACAGCAGCAGCCAGAGCAGTGGCACCACGGCTGGCACTTCTGTTCCGCAGGGAGGGACAAAGCACAGAAGAGCAATAGTTACAGGGTTTCTCTCTCTCTCTCTCTCCGTCAGTGGGAATGGATGTGCAAGGTGTGGATTTCTATGTGTGTGTGTGTGTGTTTATCTGGACATGTTAGTCTGCCTGTATTTATGTGACTGTCTTTGTGTCTTTGTGTGGGTTTGTGTCTCTGTATTTGTGTTTCCAAAGCTGGATGTGAGGGTGGGAGAGGACACAGAAGGACACTCTCTAATCTCTTACTAAAGATCTTTCATCTTAACAACTCTGATGAATAGACAGAAATATCCTCCACAAAATATCAATACTTGTCTTAATACTTGTCGGGACAGAGGTGCCTCTCTCAAACACGGCCTATGTTAGGTTTATATGAGCTGATGATATAAAGTTAATTGGGACAGTAAGCTGTGAGGAGGGCACAAAGAGACTGCAAAGGGAAATTGACAGGTTACGTGAGCGGGTAAGAAATCGGCAGCTGGAATATCATGTGCAGAGATGTGAGGTTCTTCAGTTAACATGCTGGTACAGCAAATGGACTGTTGGACTTTATGGCAAGGGGGTTAGAGTACAACAGTGAGGAAGTCTTGCTGTGATGGTACATGGTTTGGTGATCCCACACCTGGAGAGAGACGGAGTGAAGGAGAAGGTGAGGAATTAGAAGTCCCAAAGGTGCTACACAGGGTGCATTATAAAACAAAATCTGACACCAAACCCACATAAGGAAAGATTAAGACAGCTGGCCAAACGCATGGTCAAAGAGGTTAGTATTAAGGAACGTCGTTAAGCAGGAATGAGAGATAGAGAGACAGAGAGGTTTAGGGAAGGAACTCCCCAGTGTTAGCAGGCAGTGACATTAATTCCTGATTGCCGGTAGAGATTTGTTAGGAAAGGGTATTAATGTTTAGGGAGGTGAGAGAGCTCGATGTGGAGAAGGTGCAAATCATCCATGACCTGGGTGAATGGACGGGACATGCTCGAGGGGCCGAATGGCCTCCTCCTGTCTTCGTAAGGGCGTTATTAATATCCATTCCAATGTGTCTGCCTTTATAAAAGAGGGGGAATGATACAGACATTGTCGTTAAAGAGGAGGAATGTGAACTATTGGATGGGATTAACAGAGTGAGAGGAAAGTATTAAGGTGTTTGGTATCTTTGAAAGTGGATAAATGGTCAGGCCTGGATGGATTGGAACCAGTGCAGAGAAGATTCAGTGTCTGATTCCTGGGATGAAGGGGTTGTCTTATGAGGAACGGTCGAAAAGGTTGGGCCTGAATTCATTGGAATTCAGAAGACTGAGAGGTGATCTTATTGAAATATACAGAAAACTTAAAGGGATAGACTGGTTCGATGCAGGTAAGATGTCGCATTTGGTTCAGGAGTTTAGAACCAGGGGACACAATTTCAAAATAAGGGGGAAGCCACTTAGGACAGCGACGAAGAGAAATTTCTTTGCTCAGAGGGTTGTGAATCTTTGGAATTCTCTACCCCAGTGGGCTGTGGAAGCTCAGTCTGGGAAAAAGGCATTGAAATGGATAATCAGCCATGATCGTATTGAATGGCGGAGCAGGCTCGATGGGCTGAATGGCTTTCTCCTGTTCCTATGTTCCCAAGCTGCTGAAATAGTTTCTCCCAAACTACCCCATCAGTTCTCCTTAATATCTCAACATCTTTGAACAAATCGCCTTGATCCTGCTACATTCCAGGGAATAAATCCCTGGTTTGTGTAATATCACCACATAATTTAACCCTTGAAGTCCAGTTATCATTCTGGTAAATCTACACTGCACTCAAATGGACATGGACCCCCCCGCAACCCCCCCCCCCCCCCCCCCCACCCAAGTCTCTTTGGACCTCCAGTATTTCTAACTTTTCACCATTTATAAAGTACTTTGTTTTAGTCTTTTTTTTGCTGACAGTAAAATCTATCTACCACAGTTTAGCCCATTTATTTAAGATCTTGGTATCTCTTTGTAATTTGATGCTTCCAGCTACACTGCTTACAATGCAGCCTATGTTTGTGTCATTGGCAAACTTGATATGTGGCATTCTACCCCATCATCTTAAATCGTTAATAAATACAGCAAAACTGAGACACACAGGGGCTTTGCACTAGTAGACAGGAGTGAATCATTCCATCCTAGATGTTTTTTAATTACAGATTTATGTTTTTTTAAGAAAAAACAGTATTCAAATTCACAACAGCTCAGTGTGGGATTTGAACTCCTGCTTTTTCAATCATCAGCTCAGGCCTTCAAATTAAAACCCATAAAAAGAGATTAATTTTCCTACTGCTGTGATCTGACTGTCTCAGTATTGTATATTGTTCCCTTCTGCTCTTCTTCCACGTGTCTGAAGACTTTGAAGTTTGTCAGACATTGGTAGACTACTTCATGTGGTGTTCTGTAAATACCTTCAATTCTGTGGATCTGCAAGGGACACAATTCAAATTCTCACCTTATTAAATCAGCCAACACCTGCAGCTCCATTCAAACACCCCTATTTCCTGTCGCTGAAAAGATTGCTCACACTTCCACAATTCAGGAATGTCTGAACAGCTTTTGACACATTTCCCAAAACATTGCTCACACTTTTCAGGATGAAGCTCAATTCAACTTGCAGATTGCAAGCCCCAACTTTTAAATTTCAGATATAAAAAGTGACCCAAATGTAATCCCAGGTCTCTCTGTCCCGGCACCCATTTTAACATTGTACCATTTAGTTTATATTGCTTCCCTTCAGCCTTCCTGCCAAAATGCATCATTTTACATTTCTCAGCAATGAAGTTAACCTGCCATGTGTCTGAACATTTCACCAGACTGCGTCAATCCTGCTGATGTCTACTACTATTCCCTTCCCTGTTTATTACGTTGCAGATGGCACAATGTTAAAGTTATGCCCTGTAAACCCACTCCAAGTCATTAATATATATCAAAACGATCAGTGGTCCTAATCCAAACCCCTGGGGAATACCCCTGTACCACAATGTACACTGTATACAGTCAGTACAAATGCAGGGAGGGTATGCTGAACATTTATAAACCTCTAATAGGGCCCCAAGTGGAGAACTGCGCCCAGTTCTGGTCACCACACTTTAGGAAGGAGGTGAGGGTCCTTGAGAGGCTGCAGAGATTTACCAGAATGGTTTCAGGGATGAGGGAGTTTAGCTACAAGGTTAGGTTGGAAAAGCTGTGTTTGGTCTCCTTAGAACAAAGGAGATAGAGGGGAGATTGAATAGAAGTGTATAAGATTATGTCAAGCACAGATGCCACCCTCCAGTCTGAAGCAACCATTCACCACTACTCTCTGTGTTCTGTCCCTTAGCCAATGTCGTATCCACTCTGTCCCTGTCCCCTTCATTCCATGAGCATTCATTTTGCGAACTCGTCAATTATGACACAGCATTACGACCTCCCCATGAAGAAATTGGCCCCAGAGCACAGAAAAACACACACAGACAGGCAATGACCATCTGCAACAAGAGAGAATCCAAACACCTCCCCTTGGCATTCAAAGCATTATCCCCTCGCTGCTGAACCCCCCAGCATCAACATCCTGGGGAAACATTCACGAGGAACTGTGCTGAAGAAATCATATCAATACTGTGGCTGCAAGTGACTCACCCCCTGACTCCCCAAATCCTTACCACCACCTGCAAGATACAAGTCAGGTGTGTGATGGTATCTCTCCACTTGCCTGGATGAGTGCAACACCTACGACACTCCAGATGCTCGACACCATCCAGGATAAAGGAGTCCACTTGATTGGCATCCAATCCACCACTTTAAACTTTGATCAGATCACCCTTAACCTTCTAAATTCCGGGGATACAGAGTAAAGCTGCGTCTACATTGTCGCATCAAATGCTGCCAAGCTATTAGTTAGCTATTGAGTAAATCTCCTCCTCTTTGTTCTATCAAACACTCCCATGGCAGGTACAGTGTGGGGTTAGATACAGAGTAAAGCTGCCTCTATATATGCCTCTCTTTCTCCTCCTCCATCCAGATGGAGAGAGTAACAGTGAGAAAGACAGGGATAGATATAGAGAGGGAAGAACAGAGAGAGGGAAGGATGGCAATGGGAAGGAAGTACCAGAGAGGAAGAGGAAGTGATTAAGATGGAGAGTGTCGGAAGGGTTCCTGCAAAGCTGTGTGCAGCATCGTTGAAGGTAGGACGCAGCGAGAGATTGAGATTAAGTGGGCACAGATGGAGATAGAGAGAGAAGAGAGAGATAAGCATGGAGAGAGTAGCAGAGAGAGGAACTAGGAATTGAGTGAATAAGGGAGAGGGGAAGACGGAGATGGAGAGAGATTATCAGTAAGAGTAGATCTGCACTTCTCACTCCATGCCTATCTCTCCCTGTCTCACTGTTACACTCTCTCCATCTATATTTCTCCATCTCTCCTGATCGTTCACACTCGATGCCTATTTCTTGTACCTCTGTGTACACAGAATTACATCTATCTATGATTATATTTGACATTGGCCCTTTCAATCCACAAAGTGATTTCTGACAACGCTGCCGCCACTGATGTCATCAGGCTGCGCCGCTGTGCGCACAATCACAGCCGGTATCCTGCTCTCTGCGCACGCGCTGTGTTCCGGCATGCCAGGACTGGTTAGCGCATGCGTTGAAAACGTCACCGCGGGGCGTGTTTATCTTCGGGCAACGTGCCTGGCCGGCCGCTGCGCATGCGCTTTGTGCAACGCCAACGGGTACTCACGCATGCGTCAACCTTCGGATATTCACGCATGCGTCAAGCTTCGGTGAGAGTTTCTGAAAGTGGAAGGAGGAGAGGTTTTGTCGGGCATTTTCTCGCAATTATTTAGCCGTTTTCAAGATTTCAGTCTGCTTCATTTTCATCAGAAAGAGGAGATTGCTCCAGTCCCTGTTGTAAATTGCTCTGAAAACATTTCCATTGCCTGGCACACTGCATGTGCTTCAGTCCCTGTTGTAGGTTGCTCTGAAAACATTTCCATTGCCTGGCACACTGCATGTGCTTCAGTCCCTGTTGTAGGTTGCTCTGAAAACATTTCCATTGCCTGGGGCACTGCATGTGCTCCAGTCCACTGCACAGCAAAGTGAACAAATGTGGCTACCCTCTGTACCAGGTGATGGTGCAGGACAATGTTGGTAGGGGCAGAGCTATGTTCTGTGCCATGGTGAGCTGAGATGCTGCACGAGATTGTGAGTGTTTTTGTCGATTCCATGGGACCCACCGCCTGCTGCGTAATATCAGCCATTGTGGATAAGGACATCAATGAGATCAATGCGATCAGGAAGCATCTCCCAGCTGCAACGGTTCTCCTCTGTCAGTTCCATGTGATGCAGAGCATGAGGAGGAAGATCAGCAGCTACCCATTGAATGGTGAACTGAAGGATCAGTTGTTTATGATCTGCAAGGAAATGGTACATGCGCCTTTGGAGGAGAAGATCACAAGTTGCGTTGAAAGGATTGGACACCTCTACCCCCCACCCCCCACCCCCTTGCAGGGCTACCAGCTTACAAACTGCATTCTACAGAAGGAGATGTGGGCATCATGTTCACGTGGTAAACATTTGTGAACAACACCAACAATCACATTGAATCAGAGAATGGCAAGATAAAGCACTTGCTCCTCTCCTCCTTTTCCATGAAGGAATGCATCTCAGCGCTGATCTTCCACAATACTGTCCTGGTCCTATGGGGTGTAGGGGAGATGGGCAGATGGGGGTAAGGGGAGGGCAGGGTAAGGGAGTGGTGGTTGGGGTGAGAGGGGGTTCGGGGATGAGGGTGGCGGCAGTGGGTGGGGGGAGATGGGGGAGGTAGGGGTGGGAGGTAGAGAGGGGGAGATGTAGAGGGGTGGGGGGAGAGGGGGTGTGGGGGTGTAGCGGGAGGGAGTTAAATTCAGAAATTCCTGAAGAGGGGAATGCAAAAGGCAAGGACCAGACAGCTGCAATGCTTGAAGTACAGTTGAGAAGTAGAGGAGAAAGTGGCTGGATGGGGGATCTGCAGCTGGAGGGAATGGCTGGATGGAGAGGGCCGGAAGCGAGTGGCTGTAGAGAGCCATGGGGAGATAACGGCCGAAGAACTTTGTGTCGCCGGGTGCGGGGTCCAGCCGGTACTTCTTTTGCTGTTGCAAGTTTATGGCGCATGCAAGGAAAAACGCACTCCTCCTCCCTCCAGCCGCTCTGCTCCCCCGGCCCGCTGGCTCTGTCACTCCGGCCATTGTGTGCTGCCATGTGTTTTTTCGGTTGCCTCCGTGTGACTTTTTGAGCAGCGCCATCTTTAGTCCTGGCAGCTGCTAAAGTCGCAGACTGTGACGCTTTGGTGGCACATGCTGCATTTGCGCATGTGGCACAGCAGCGCCACCTACCGGTAGCGTTGCCAGCAAATGCAGCCTCAAATTTGGAGTTTCTGATGTCAATGCATTAAAAGGCAACACAGTGCGCTGGCCGGGAATTGAACCCGGGTCAAAAGCTTAAACGGCAGCTATGCTCGCCGCTATACCACCATTGCCAACTATGTGGAACTCCTTCACTCCTTAAGACAATATCTTCCTTTAAAATATAATATGATTTGCACATCAAATTGCATTTGATTGATATTACGATACAATTATTCTCTCTCTGCTCCTCTGCTTTACTCTCTCATTTCACTCTAAATGACAAATCAACACTAACTGCTGTCTTCACCACGCCATGTTCACTACCCAAAGAAGGTCACTGATACAATAATCCCATTCTCACATCCGGTGGGTTTTCTGACAGTAATAAAAAACAAGAAATGTTTTAACGTTTCAGGCAGTGACCCTTCATTTTCACTGACCCGAAACGTTAACTCGGCTTCTCTCTCCAACAGATTGTGCCAGACTTGCTCAGTATTTCCAGCATATTTGTTTTAATTTCAGATCTCCAGGATGTGCAGTATTTTTCTTTTATTTTGGAGTTTCTGACACTGATGGGCTATTTCGAATAAGAGAAGATTAAGAGGAGATGTGATCGAGGTGTACAAACTCAAGAGGGGTCTAGACAGAGTAAATAGGGAGAAAGTGTTGCCATTGGCAGAAGGTTCAGGAAGCAGATGGCACCGATTTCAGGTCAATGGCAAAATAAAAACAACGGCGACATGGATGTCTAAATAGACCAATCAGAGAGGGACCCTGAAATAAAACACCGTCAGAACTTTCAAACTGCCAATATCAGTCAGCCCCTTCACCAGTCCTCCATCAGCACAGGGCTGTGGGAGCTCCCTATTTAATCCCAGTGTGTAGTGGTTTGGGGAGATTTCCATGTCGGAAAGTGATTTGAGGACTGTCTGATCCGGTACATTTCTACTCCAATCATTTTAATACAGTTATGCAAGCAGAGCTTAATAACCTAATAACTGACCCACTTAAGTGCTTGTGTCTCTTTTTCCATAGTGTGAAGTCAAACCCATAACCCACTTTGGCCTTAAAGCAGTTCTTTTCAACCATAATGGCGAGAGTTATCCCTTCTGACAGAATTGCACCATTGTTGCAGAGCAGTAGGAGGCCATTTGGCCCATCGTGTCTGCACTGGCTCTCTGAATGAGACATGCACTTAATGCCAATCCCCCACCTTCTCCCCGTAACCCTGCACTTTCGTCTTGTTCCCATCAGAGTCTAACTGCCTTTAGAATGCTTCGATTGAACCTGCCTCCACCACAGTCGCAGGCAGTATGTTACAAATCCTATCCACTGGCTGTATGAAGATGTTTGTCCTCATGCCGTTGTTGCTTCTTTTACCAATTACTTTGAATCTGTGCCGTCTCGTTCTTGATGCTTTCATGAGTGGGAAGTTTGACCCTATTCACTCTGTCCAAACCCCTCATGATTTTGAATACCTCTATCAAATCACCTCTCAGCCTTCTCGTCCCCAGAGAAAACAATCGCAACTTATGCAACATATCTTCATAACTGAAGTTCTTCATCTCAGTACCATTCTCGTGAATCTTTTCTGTACTTTCTCCAATACCTTTACATCTCCTTCAATGGTATCTTTCTCCTTCCGCAGCCACACGATCCAGACCTCGCTATTTGCCCACTCCCTCGGCCGATTGTTCCCCACTCCTCGCTTTGTGCCATCCCGCTCTCCGGCTTCCCCCCACCCCAGCTCTTGACTGTGCTGCTTCCCTCCTCTCGGCCACTCGCTCCTCCCTCACCCCATCACCCTTCCCGGCATGCCTTGCTTCTTCGGGCGGCATGCAGAGAACAATTAAATATGGGAGCGAGTGGCCAAGAGGAGGGAAGTGGAGTAGCCCAGATTTGGGGCATTGTGGGGAGGAGGGGAAGCGGGAAGTGGGAAGGGAGTTGCCAGAGAGTGGAGTGGCGAGGAGAAGGGAACAAGCAATCAGGGGAGAGGGGGAGAGCAGCAAGGTCTGGAGTGAGCGCTTTAGTAGGGGTGACATCACTCCTGGTCAGTCATATAAAATGTGGATACCGAATTGCCAGCACATTTTATACTCTGGTCGATTTTCTTCTCCATCGATCACGGTGCCAAATCAAGGAGGTTATGATAAACCTGCATAAAACACTGTTTCGGTCTCAATTGGAGTATCAGATTCAGTTCAAGACTCCACACGTCAGGAAGAATGTTGACCCATTAGAGAGATTGCAGAAAAGATTCGTGAGAATGGTTCCAGGGATGAGGAACCTCAGTTACCTGTATAGAATGGAGAAGCTGGGTCTCTTTTCCTTGGAGATGAGAAGGTTGCGAGGAGATTTGATCGAGGTATTCAAAATCATGAGGGCTCTGGACAGAGTAGATATGGTGAAACTGTTCACATTTGCGGAAAGGTCGCGAATGAGAGAACATCGAGTTAAGGTGATTGCAAAGAACCAATAGCAACCAGGGGTAAAAAGCGTTTTCACGTAGCGAGTGGTAAGGATCTGGAATGCACTGCCTGAGAGCGTAGTGGAGGCAGATTCAATGGAATAATTCAAAAGAGAGTTGGATAATTATCTGAAGGGAAGAAAAATAAATGCTTATGGGACAAAGACAGGGGAATGAGAATATATAAGTTGAACTGCCGAGCTTTGTTTGAAATAAAACCAGGAACATTGACTCTGATTGGCAGTTAACTGTCATTCACCATAAACTGGTGCATTCTCCATAGCAACGTTTCGACCAATCAGAATCCACTTGCCAACCAATCAGCACTCTCTTATATCGTATAAATTTATTGTTTACATTGGTATTCTTGAGATTGTCCTGATGACTGCAAGATAAAAGTCCTCGACAAATGTCTCTGTTTTCAGCAATACTCATGAAAATGAGAAGTTTATCAAATTGTCTCAAAACTAAAACTTTCCATTAATTCACTTTTGTCCCACATCGGAATTGCCAGGGGTTTTTTTTTGTGAATAGAAAATCGAAACCAATGGCTTAATGTATAGTTCGATACGTGGCTCTCTGATTGGTGATGAAATATAACATTTGAGATTCTGCCAGGCAGCGGATTCCTGCTCTGGTGATTTTATCATGAAGGCAGTTTTGTGTGGTCACTTAGCTCCCGCTTTGCCCGGTACTTTGCATCCTTCCCCTCGCTCAGACACACCGCCTGCACGCTATATTTCTGTATTCCTGTACAGGCAGACCACAGGCTCTTTGAACAGCAACACTTACAAGTTTCAGGGATGGATTAGGTACGGGATAATCCGCTCTCTGCCAGACAAGGCACAGTCAGGCACAGGAATTTAGGCTCTCTCCTGATGTCCAGGCACAGTGGCGCAGAGGTTAGCACCGCAGCCTCATAGTTCCAGCGACCCGGGTTCAATTCTGGGGACTGCCTGTATTGAGTTTGCAAGTTCTCCCTGTGTCTGCGTGAGTTTTCCCCGGGTGCTCTGGTTTCCTCCCACATGCCAACGTCTTGCAGGTTGATAGGTAAATTGGCCATTATAAATTGCCCCGAGTACAGGTCGGTGGTAGGGAAATATAGGGACAGGTGGGGATGTGGTAGGAATATGGAATTAGTGTAGGATTAGTATAAATGGGTGGTTGATGGTTGGCACAGACTCGGAGGGCCGAAGGACCTGTTTCAGTGCTGTATAACTAAACTAAAAATATCTCTTTGATTAAATTAATCTGATACTTGAGTTATGACGAAAATTTCAAATAATGCTTGCTAATTAACTATCAGTCTCCATAAGCTGGTGCATTCTCCATGGCAACGCCTATACCAATCAGAATCCACCTGCCAACCAATCAGCAATCTCTTCTCATACAGTACAATTTGTTGCTTTCTCTTGCATTGGTATTCTTGAGACTTGTCCTGATGAGTGCAAGATGAAAAGCTTCGACAAAATGTCTCTATTTTCAGCAATACTCAATCTCTGTACAACCAAACGACTAATTTTATCTGCGAATGTTGCCTCAGGAATTAACTCCTACACGATTCCAGCAAACACACGGAGATCCTCTTCCCTCCCACCTCTCACCAGGATTGGTTCGAGAAATTTCCCTTCAGGGTCACAGTCAGGAAAAGGTTCTTTCCATCAGAAGATACTGAGAGGAACTGAGAGAAGGATTCTATCTCGTTGAATAGTTCTAGATCGTAAATACACTTTCAATTACAAACATTCAATTGGACGGCGGTGAATTCAATTTCAGTCAGAAATTGCAGTGCACTCGCCTGTGCCAATAATTAGGGAGTGCTGCTTTGTCAGAAATGCCGTCTACCAGATCAGACATTAAAATAAGACGCTGTCTGCCCTCTCAAGTACATGTAACAGATCCCATGATATTAGTCTGAAGAAGAGCAGTAGTGGTGGTGTGGGCGGGGGGAGGGGGGGTGCATTCTCGCCGGTATCCTGAGGCCTAATATTTATCATTCAACCAACGTTATTACAACAAATTATCTAGGTTTTGGAATATGTTTGTGGGTTCTTGCTGTGCAGAAACTGACTTCCAATTTCCTGCATCACAATAGCGACTACACTTTCCAGAGTACGTCATTGGCTGTTGAGCGTTAGGTGACGCACTAAGGTCGTGAAGGGGGTTATAGACATGCATGTCTTTCTTCACTGCTGACAACACATAATTCCAGAAATACATAGTCTGAAGTTCAAACATGTAATATTTAAATCATGTATACAAAAACTGTCTGCCTAAAATTATTAACAATATATCAACCCTCTTTGCTACTCTCGTATTTCTTAAAGGAGCTCCCATGGTTTCAGCATGAGGATTGTTCAGTGTATTGTCATCAGTTAGGTTTTAATAGTTGCTCATAGTCTGTGGTATCTCAGAGCCCGAGCCTGAGGGGTCTTGCTCACAGTCTGCAGTATTACTGCTGTCACAAGTGCAGTCTGGTCTAACCCGCTTCCTGGCCTTGGGGCAGTGTTGGGTTGAGGAATGGACGCGGTCACGGATGCAATAACGCTCCGAGTGAGGGCAGTGGTGCCAGTCCCATGAGGCTGGGACTCAGTACTGACCGGTGGGAGATCTGACTGTAGCAGAGCTGTGACACGACAGAAGCCACAGTCAATATATCCCACCAGCTTTTCCAAGCTGGAGGAAACAGTGCAGGTCAGAGCCTGAATAGTGCCTGTTCAAGCCTCGATCAATGATACCAGGGCAGGGGCCACCGGCTCTTGGGCAGGGAGCATCACTGCGGCGTCCGTGGAGCTGACCACAGGCTCCATGGTGGACTGTAAGGCGGTGAGGTCTTGTGGCAGAGCATCACCCAGTATGTACACAAACTCCTCCATCCCCTCAGACAGAATGAGGCACGTACTGGACAGGTTGTCCATTGCCTCCAGCAGTTGATGATGTACATGGAAGAGCCTCCTTTTAAAGGCTGGTCCGGTGAACTCTCCATTCTTGTGCTCTTCAGCAGAACTGGAAGCTGAGCTTGTCCTTCGGCCTTCTGTCTCCTGCAATCTCATTTCCACCTTGGCCAGCTTCTGCACACCATTCCTGAATGATTCACTCTCCATGCTTCCTGACAACTGGACATCTCTTCCACCAGCGAATGCCGTGCTGGTGTGCCGGAATCCTGGAGCCGGTGACAAAGCGTTTTCTGTGAGCGGGTTCCCTTCTATTTCATTCACAGCAGGACGCAAATAATGGCACAGACATGGAACAGAGGGGAGAGGGTCAAGTTGCAGTGTGTGATGGGAATCTGAGGCAGCAGCAAGATGAGGGGGCAACACAGTGTGAGTGCAGGGGCGCCAGAACGTCCACGTGATTGTTTAAGGGAAGAGAGAGGACAGGAGAATTTGGTCTCCACCCTGTCTCAACCAGCCTTCAACAATGTCATTCTGCATTCTTCTCCAGCTGCCGAGCCATATCATGTTCAGAGCTTCTTGCTTCATCTGGGTGAGTTCCTGAATGCACGTCCTCTTCATGGGTTTGTGTGTCAGTTTGTCCTGTGGAGAGAGTGTGAAGGAGTTACTGTCTGCTATCTGAGCCTGCAATCTGCAGAGGTGTTGGGGCAACTCCAGATAAAGGAAGAAAAGGTGCACTTTTGCTGCACCATCCAAGACCTCAAGATCTCCCGAACACCCTGGAGCCGGGAGAGGACTTTGGAAATCTCGTCACTGCTGTAATGTAGGAAATGCGGCAGCCAATTTTCCAACAGTGAGGTCCCACTTTGAGATCATTGAACATATAATGTGTTTCAGGGCAGTTTGTGGAGGGATAAGTGTTGACCAAGTGAACATAGGTGAACTCTCTTGTTCTTCTTCAAAATAGTGCAATGGGATTGTTTGCACCAACCGAGAGGACAGGACCATGGTCTGACATACAGGGCAATTTGGCAAATTGGATTCAAAATTGACTTAGTGGCAGGAAACAGAGGGTAATGGACGTTGGTTGTATCTGAGATTGGAAGCCTGTGACCAGTGGTGTATCACAGGGATCGCTGCTGGGACTCTTGCTGTTTGTAGTGCACATTAATGATTTAGACGTGAATATTGGAGGTATGATTAGTAAGTTCGCAGATGACACGAAAAGTGGTGTTGTCGTAATTAGTGAGGACCGAAGCCTTAAATACATGACGATATAGATGGGCTGGTAAGATGGGCAGAAAAGTGGCAAATGGAATTTAATCCTGAGAAGTGTGAGTTGATGCATTTTGGGAGGACTAACAAGGCAAGGGAATATAGGATGGATGATAGGGCCCTAGGAAGTACAGAGGTTCAGAGGGACCTTGACATACTAGTCCATAGATCACTGAAGGCAGCAGGACAGGTACACAAGTTGGTAGGAAGGCGTATGGGATACGTGCCTTTATTAGCTGAGGCATAGAATATAAGAGCAGGGAGGTTATGATGGAGCTGTGCAAAACGCTAGTTAGGCCACAGCTGGAGTATTTTGTTCAGTTCTGGGCACCACACCATATGAAAGATGTGATTGCACTGGAGAGGGTGCAGAGGAGATTCACCAGGATGTTGCCTGGGCTGGAGCATTTCAGCTATGAAGAGAGATTGAAAAGGTGAGGACTGTTTTCCTTAGAGCAGAGAAGGCTGGGGGTGGGGGGGGGGGCTTAGTGGGTGGGGGTTGTGGGGGGGACATGTTTGAGGTATACAAAATTATGAAGGGCATCGATAGATGAGATAGGAAGAAATGTTTTCCCTTAGCAGAGGGGTCATTAACCAGGGGGAATAGATTTAAGCTCAGGGGGAAAAGGTTTCGAGGGGACTTGCTGGAAAATGTTTTTACCCAGAGGGTGGTTGGAATCTGGAACGCACAGTCTGAAGGAGTGGTAGAGGCAGGAATCCTGAAAGCATTTAAGAAGTACTTAGATGAGCACTAAATATGCCATTGCATGCAAGGCTGCGTGCCAAGTGCTGTGAAATGGGATTAGAATAGTTTGGTTCTTGATGGCCGACACGGACACGATGGGCCGAAGGGCCTGGTTCTCTGCTGTATAACGCTATGACTCTATGACTATCTCACCTAAAACGCAACACCAGTGTTACCTAGATTGTGCTATCAAGTCTGTGGAGAAGCATAGCAATCCACCATCTCTGACCCGATGATCACCGACTGCACTGCAGTGGATGCAATCAAAGATAAGGACCTGCATTTATATAGCAACTTTGAAGACCCAATGAGGTTGTAAAATGCTTTATCGTCAATGAAGTATTTTGAAGTATATTCGCTATTGGAATGGAGGAAATATGGCAGACAATGTATGCACAGCAAGATCCCAATTACATCAATATGATTCTAATCTGATCATCTGATTTTGTGATGTTGATTGAGGGTTGAATATTGGGGAGAATTGTCCCTCTGCTCTTCCCCATATAGTGGTCATGGGATCATTTACATCTACCTGAGAGGGCAGACGGGATCTCTCTTTGTCATTGCATCGGAAACATGGCACCTCTGACTGTCTTACAATTGTATGGGGACCTGGTGAGACCGCACCTGGAGTACTGTGTGCTGTTAGGTCTCCGCACCAAAGGAAGGATATATCCTTGGAGGTAGTTCTAGGTTGGTACCTCGGATGACAGGGTTGTCCTACGATGAGTTGCTCAGCAAATTGTACTCATACTCCAGGCAGTTTAGAAGAATGAGAGGTGGTGGTTCACATTCGTACCAAGGACATAGGTAGAAAGAGGGATGAGGTCCTGTAAAGAGAATTTAGGGAGCTAGGTAGCAGATTAAAAAGCAAGACCTCAAAGTTTGCAATCTCTGGATTACCCCCAGTGCTACGTTCTAGTGAGTATAAGAATAGGAGGATACAGCTGATGACTGCATGGCTGAAGAAATGGTGCAGGGGTGAGGGCTTCAGTTTACTGGATCTCTGAGTCTGTTTCTGGTAAAGGTGGGACCTGTACAAGTTGCACCTGAACCACGAAGGGACCAACATCCTTGCTGGGAGGTTTGTTTCTGCAGTGGGGAGTGAGGGTGGGGGGAGGGGTAAGTTAATTTGGCAGGAGATGGGAAACAGAGTGGAGGTACAGTAGGGGATAATGCACTGTCAAATATAGAAGAGAAATTGAGTCAGTCTGGAAGGTAGTGCAAATATCAACCTGTTAATGCACAAGCGAATAATGCAAGGCTGGATTGCATCAATTTTAAAGCAAGGAGTCTTACTAGTAAGGCACATGGATTGAGGGTGCTGATTAACACATGGGAATATGATATTATTGCTATCACAGAGACATGGTTGAGGTAAGGGCAGGACTGGCAGCTCAATATTCCAGGGTATAGAATCTTCAGGCGAGATATGAGGGGGTGTGAAAGAGGAGGTGCAATTGCACTTTTGATTCAGGAGTCAATTACTGTCGTAAGGAGGGATGATATCTTAGAAGGTTCCTCAAAAGCAGAGGGATCAATATCCAGTGGGCATCGATTTAAGGCAAGGGGCAGGAGGTTTAGACGGGATTTAGAATTAGAATTAGAACATTACAGCGCAGTACAGGCCCTTCGGCCCTCGATGTTGCGCCGACCTGTGAAACCATCTGACCTACACTATTCCATTTTCATCCATGTGTCTATCCAATGTCCACTTAAATGCCCTTAAAGTTGGCGAATCTACTACTGCTGCAGGCAGGGCGTTCCACGCCCTTACTACTCTCTGAGTAAAGAAACTACCTCTCACATCTGTCCGATATCTATCACCCCTCAACTTGAAGCTATGTCCCCTCGTGTTTGCCATCACCATCCGAGGAAAAAGACGCTCACTATCCACCCTATCTAACCCTCTGATTATCTTATATGTCTCTATTAAGTCACCTCTCCTCCTCCTTCTCTCCAACGAAAACAACCTCAAGTCCCTCAGCCTTTCCTCGTAAGACCATCCCTCCATACCAGGCAACATCCTAGTAAATCTCCTCTGCACCCTTTCCATAGCTTGCACATCCTTCCTATAATGCGGTGACCAGAACTGCACGCAATACTCCAGGTGCGGTCTCACCAGAGTTTTGTACAGCTGCAGCATGACCTCGTGGCTCCGAAACTCGATCCCCCTACTAATAAAAGCTAACACACCATATGCCTTCTTAACAGCCCTATTAACCTGGTTAGCAACCTTCAGGGATTTATGCACCTGGACACCAAGATCTCTCTGTTCATCTACAGTACCAAGAATCCTCCCATTAGCCCAGTACTCTGCATTCCTGTTACTCCTTCCAAAGTGAATCACCTCACACTTTTCCGCATTAAACTCCATTTGCCATCTCTCAGCCCAGCTCTGCAGCCTATCTATGTCTCTCTGTACCCGACAACATCCTTCGGCACTATCCACAACTCCACCGACCTTAGTGTCATCTGCAAATTTACTAACCCACCCTTCTACACCCTCTTCCAGGTCATTTATACAAATGACAAACAGCAGTGGCCCCAAAACAGATCCTTGCGGTACACCACTAGTAACTAAACTCCAGGATGAACATTTGCCATCAACCACCACCCTCTGTCTTCTTTCAGCTAGCCAATTTCTGATCCAAAGCTCTAAATCACCTTCAACCCCATACTTGCGTATTTTCTGCAATAGCCTACCGTGGGGAACCTTATCAAACGCCTTACTGAAATCCATATACACCACATCCACTGCTTTACCCTCATCCACCTGTTTGGTCACCTTCTCGAAAAACTCAATAAGGTTTGTGAGGCACGACCTACCCGTCACAAAACCGTGCTGACTATCTCTAATGTACTTATTCTTTTCAAGATGATTATAAATCCTGTCTCTTATAACCTTTTCCAACATTTTACCCACAACCGAAGTAAGGCTCACAGGCCTATAATTACCAGGGCTGTCTCTACTCCCCTTCTTGAACAAGGGGACAACATTTGCAATCCTCCAGTCTTCCGGCACTATTCCTGTCGACAATGACGACATAAAGATCAAGGACAAAGGCTCTGCAATCTCCTCCCTAGCTTCCCAAAGAATCCTAGGATAAATCCCATCTGGCCCAGGGGACTTATCTATTTTCACTCTTTCCAAAATTGCTAACACCTCCTCCTTGTGAACCTCAATCCCATCTAGCCTCGTAGCCTGAATCTCAGTATTCTCAACAACATTTTCTTTCTCTACTGTAAATACTGACGCAAAATATTCATTTAACACTTCCCCGATCTCCTCTGATTCCACACACAACTTCCCACTACTATCCTTGATTGGCCCTAATCTAACTCTAGTCATTCTTTTATTCCTGATATACCTATAGAAAGCCTGAGGGTTTTCCCTGATCCGATCCACCAATGACTTCTCGTGTCCTCTCCTTGCTCTTCTTAGCTCTCCCTTTAGATCCTTCCTGGCTAGCTTGTAGCTCTCAAGCGCCCTAACTGAGCCTTCACGTCTCATCCTAACATAAGCCTTCTTCTTCCTCTTGACAAGCGCTTCAACTTCTTTAGTAAACCACGGCTCCCTCGCACGACAACTTCCTCCCTGCCTCACAGGTACATACTTATCAAGGACACGCAGTAGCTGCTCCTTGAATAAGCTACACATTTCGATTGTTCCCATCCCCTGCAGTTTCCTTCCCCATCCTACGCATCCTAAATCTTGCCTAATCGCATCATAATTTCCTTTCCCCCAGTTATAATTCTTGCCCTGCGGTATATACCTGTCCCTGCCCATCGCTAAGGTAAACCTAACCGAATTGTGATCACTATCACCAAAGTGCTCACCTACATCTAAATCTAACACCTGGCCGGGTTCATTTCCCAGTACCAAATCCAATGTGGCATCGCCCCTGGTTGGCCTGTCTACATACTGTGTCAGAAAACCCTCCTGCACACACTGGACAAAAACTGACCCATCTAAAGTACTCGAACTATAGTATTTCCAGTCGATATTTGGAAAGTTAAAGTCCCCCATAACCACTACCCTGTTACTCTCGCTCCTGTCAAGAATCATCTTTGCTATCCTTTCCTCTACATCTCTGGAACTATTTGGAGGTCTATAGAAAACTCCCAACAGGGTGACCTCACCTCTCCTGTTTCTATCCTCGGCCCATACTACCTCAGTAGCCGAGTCCTCAAACGTCCTTTCTGTCGCTGTAATACTCTCCTTGATTAACAATGCCACACCCCCCCCCCCTCTTTTACCATCTTCTCTGTTCTTACTGAAACATCTAAATCCCGGAATCTGCAACATCCATTCCTGCCCCTGCTCTACCCATGTCTCCGAAATGGCCACTACATCGAGATCCCAGGTACCAACCCATGCTGCAAGCTCACCCACCTTATTCCGGATGCTCCTGGCGTTGAAATAGACACACTTTAAACCAGGTTCTTGCTTGCCAGTGCCCTCTTGCGTCCTTGTAACCTTATCCCTGACCTCACTACTCTCAACATCCTGTACACTGGCACTACAATTTAGGTTCCCATTCCCCTGCTGAATTAGTTTAAACCCCCCCGAAGAGCACTAGCAAACCTCCCCCCCAGGATATTGGTACCCCTCTGGTTCAGGTGAAGACCATCCTGTTTGTAGAGGTCCCACCTACCCCAGAAAGAGCCCCAATTATCCAGGAAACCAAAACCCTCCCTCCTGCACCATCCCTGCAGCCACGTGTTCAACTCCTCTCTCTCCCTATTCCTCGCTTCGCTATCACGTGGCACGGGCAACAACCCAGAGATAACAACTCTCTTTGTTCTCGCTCTAAGCTTCCACCCTAGCTCCCTAAATTTCTGTCTTAAATCCCCATCTCTCTTCCTATCTATGTCGTTGGTGCCTATGTGGAACACGACTTGGGGCTGCTCCCCCTCCCCATTAAGGATCCCAAAAACACGATCCGAGACATCACGAACCCTGGCACCTGGGAGGCAACATACCAACAAATTCACGCAGAGGGTGGTTGGAATCAGTAACAAACTGACTTATGGGGTGGTAGAGGCAGGAACCCTCACGACTTTTACTAGGTATTTCGATGTGCACTTGAAACGCCATAGCATATAAGGCTATGGGCCAAGGGCTGCAAAATGTAATTGGAATAGATAGGCGCTTGATGACTAGCACAGACGCGATGGGTCGAATCACCTGATCTCATTGACACATAAAAAGCTCTGAAGGGGGTTGATAATGCAAGGCTGGAGAATCTAGACACAGGGACACAGCCTCAGTATTTGGAGCCAATCATGTAGGATGGCAAAGTGGCACTGTGGTTAGCACCACAGCCTCACAGCTCCAGCGCCCCGGGTTCAATTCTGGGTACTGCCTGTGTGGAGTTTGCGAGTTCTCCCTGTGTCTGCGTGCGTTTCCTCCGGGTGCTCCGGTTTCGTCCCACATGCCAAAGACTTGCTGGTTGATAGGTTAATTGGCCATTATAAATTGCCCCTAGTATAGTTAGGTGGTAGGCAAGTATAAGGACAGGTGGGGATGTGGTAGGAATATGGAATTAGTGTGGCATTAGTATAAATGGGTGGTTGATGGTCGGCACAGACTCGGTGGGCTGAAGGGCCTGTTTCAGTGCTGTATCTCTGAACTAAAACTAAAAAGACTAAGAAGAGGAGAAATTCATTCACTCAGAGGGTGTGAAACATTGGAATTCTCCATCTCAGAACGGTTCATCTTTGAATATTAACAGGGCTGTGATTGATACATTTGTAAACTCTCAGGGAATCGAGGAATATGAGGAGCAGTTGCAAAATTGGAGCTGAGGTAGACGATCAGCCAGGATTTCATTGAATGTTGGAGCGGACTTGAGGGTCTACCATTGCTTCTAATGGCTTTAGGCAGCACTTGCTCATTGGTGCATCAATGAAGTTTGTTGTGCTCAGGTCCAGGAGCAGGCCCTGAACTCACAAGGTTTTGACTAAGAGGCTTCAGTGCTTGGAACAGGGCCGCAGAGCGATGTACCGAAATGATAGGAGGAATGAGGGTCCTCAGATAATGTGCAGAGACTGGAGAAGCTTGGATTTGTCTCCTTAGAGCAGGGGAATCTAATGGTAGATTTAACCGAGGCATTCATAATTGGGCGGGTTTTAATACAGTAAGGAAGGATAAACAATTTCTCTGCTCCTGTTCAAATATAGCAGTGAGATCTTCCATGTCACACGTGGCTTGTTTTAACCAATCATGGTAAAGACGCACTTCTGACAGTGTCGACTCCTTGAGAGGTCCTACCATTGCAGTGCGGGTGATGTCGTTGAACATTTTGCGGCACTGCACCCCTGTCCGGATGAGATCAGTCCTGGGATTCACATTGAGTGCCAACTCGTCCCAGGACTGGCGTAGTGTCTGTCTGGGCATCTTCCTCCCGACCGATCAGCAGAAGACTTCCTTGCGGGACCACCACCAGAATCTCCACTGCTGCATCGTTGAATCGCGGAGCTTTGGCTTCCGACATGTTTCAGGGCCAGAGGCAGCGAAGAAGCAGCGAATGCAGCCGAAGTGATCGAGCAGAGAAAGTTTTAAAGAGCGTCGGGCCCGCCGGAAGTCCGAGCCCCTGGGAATTCCCAACCTTCCAGCTGGACGAGCAGTCCGTCACTACACCGCACGCTGCCTCATTGCCCCAAACCCATACAAAGACAGGCCGCCAGTCAAAGTGATTCCTGCCAATGGGGGGCGCTTTCAACACTCCCGCCTGATATCCACCCGCTCTAAAAATGCTCCACGGCTCTCATGGCAACGGTGCTGCTCAATAAATACCTGTGCTAAAGCAGCACTGACACAGTTTCAAATGCAATCCCCACCTCTTACTTAAGGTTGAATTCCTTGCAGGTATTCTGTTCCGTATTCTGCTCAGTACAAACTTTCTGACTGATTTATTTGAACAGGAGATAAATTACCATACAGAGATTGTCAATAGATGATTAATTCTATATCTGTGACTAACTGTACCGTGTCTGAATGTTATATTAATTCTGTATCCGTCTGCAAATGGTTTTGTGTGTGAACGTGCTATGAATTTTCTATCTGTCACTATCTGGGACTATGTATCAGATTCAAATAATTCTGACTCAGATAAAAGCAGAAAGTTCCGGAAATACTCAGCGGCTTTGAATACTCAGCGGGTTTGGCAATATCTGTGGAGAGAGACACGGAGTTAACGTTTCACGTCTGTAACTTTCATCAGAACTGGTAAAGGTTAGAAATGTAAACGGTTTTGAACAAGTGAATAGTGGGATTAGAGAGAGAACACAAGTGAAGGTGTGTGAGAGGGTTGAGAGCAGGAGAAAATAAATGATAACGAGGTCATGGAATACAGGCAGAGGGAGTGCTCATCATTGTATTAGGAGGCAAAGCATTAGTGCAGAGAGAGTGTTAATTGCAGATTAATGATCAGTTCTTTTCAAAAGCAAAAACCTGAACAGGTGGTTAAAAGAAACAATGGTTAACGAAATAAAGAAGTGGTTAAAAGAAATAATATAACAAGGCAGTTATGCGCTGAAGTTTTTGTACTCAATGTTGAGTCTAGACGGCAGTAGAGTGACTCAAATCTGTCTGTTACTTTCTGGTACTAAGAGTGATATTAATTCTCCGTCTGAAACTTGCTGATACTGTGTATGAGGGATGGTAACGCTTTCTATCCGTAAATCCCTGCTACAGAATGTGAGTGAGGGCTTCATTCAAGAAATTTGCGTATTCAACTCTCTCTGGTACTGCGTGTGATGTAATCATTCTGTATATGGTCGGTCTCTGATAATTGCTGTGATTGTAGCCGCGGCAGCGGCTGCAGGACCCGTTTCGTGGCTGCTGTGTCGGTCATGTCCGGTACTTAATGTTTCTGTCAGTCCCTAATACAATATGATTTTGGTATTTCTTCTGCATTAGTCTGACTATGTTACTGTGTATGAGTCTGGGATTCCTTCTGTACTTGTTCGTTTCTGGTACTGGGCGTGTAGGGGATTAGTTCTGTCTCTCTTCGCCCTGGTGTTGTCAGCATGGGATTAATTCTGTAACTGATTTTTTTTCTGTTTCTACCAATCTCTTGTATAACGGGTAACTGATAGATTCTTTCTGGAGCTGTCTGCATTTGATACTGTGCAATAGTGGGATTCAGTCCGCATTCATTCTTCGTCTGCTTGGGAGTCTTGACTTGAGCGGCGGCGAACTGGTGGAGCCGTTTCGGCGGATGCTGTATCTGGCATGTCCGCGACTCTGCACAAATTCTCTTTGTCAGTCAGAACTGGGTCCGAAATGGAGCCTGTGGTGGCGGCACTGAGAAATTTAAAAACAGCAAGTGGACGGGGTGGTGACAATCTGCTGTCAGCTCCAGGCACCTGCTGTTTCTCCGAGTTTCTCTCTGGTCTGAAACTCTCCAATTCCATTGAAATTCGGATAAAGTCATAGAAAGATACAGCACAGAAACAGGCACTTCGGCCCACCGCATGTGTGCTGGCCATCAAGCACCTATCTATTCTGATCCCATTTTCCAACACTTGGCCCATAGCCATGCATTAGCGTTTTAACTACTCATCCAAATACTTCTTAAATGTTGCACTCCAGAGTCCCAGACTTGACTTTTTGTCTTTATTGTACTTTAGTTTGTTTGTACTGTGCCTACCCACTGTTTTCTTTTTCATTTTTTGTGCTTGGGTCCAGGATTCTCAGTTTTCTGTCCATTAACACCCTCTCTGTACTAACGTTTTGCCTTTAAGCACACCATTAACATACCCTTTGCCTTTGTTACATGACCGTCTGGTCAGTTATCCTCCCTGACCTTGTCCTATCAACACCTTCTCTTTGGTTATATCTTGTCCCGCCCCCGGTTTAATTGCTTAAAACCTTTTGTATTTCTAATATCTGTCAGTTCTGATGAAGGATCACTGACCTGAAACGTTAAGTCTGCTTCTCTCTCCACAGATGCTGTCAGACCTGTTGAGAAATTCTAGCACTTCTTGTTTGTGTCCCAGACTAGATCCTTCCCTGTCTTTGACACCTGTTGTCACAAAGGTTTCACACGAATTAAAGGCTCATTTTCGATTGAAACCCATTTCATTGTTTCACCCCTTGCTCTCTCTCTCTCTCTCTCTCACTCGATCGCTGTCATGTTCTCAATTTCTAATGACTAAAATCTTGAAACCAGTGTGAATTTTACCTTGAATTCCTACTTCCGGGATGAACAAGGGAGCAATGTGTTTCTTTGGCGAGAAAGACCAGTTATTTTCCTCACGACGATCTCGGAAATTCGTTGGCATTAGACTAACGGGCGGCAATGGTACTGCACAGGGGTGGTGGAGTCGTGGTAGTGCCCCTGGACTAGTGATACAAGGGCCCAGGCTAGTGCTTGGGGGACATGTTCTCATCTCTCAGTGCATTCTTACGGAAGTGATTATTCTACAGAAAGAAAGAAATCAAGGGCAGCAATACCCACATCCCATGAACGAATAATAATATAAAAGAACTTGTAATCCAAAAGCTTGGGCTAATTCGTTGGGGAGATAGGTGCAGTTTAACTTGAATTAATAAAGTCAATTAACTTAAAAAATCTAGAATTGAAAGCTAATATCATTAGCTCTGAATCTGAATCTGTCATCCATTGTCGTAAATATCCATCACTAATGGCTTTTAGGAAGGAAATCTGACATCCTTACCTGCTATGGTCTCCATGTGACTCCAGACCGACGGCAATCTGATCCACTCTTAACTGCCCTTGAAAAGGCTTAGTAAGCCATGCAGAAGTCCAGGACAATGAGGGATAGGCAACAACTGCTGGACTTGCCAGCGATGCCCACATCCATGAAAGACTAAAAACGCCTGCCCCTTTCATCCACTCTCTTACACAATATTCACTTCTGCACATTTTCGGGCTGAAGTGTTCACTAAATATGGAGCTCCCAGGACATGTTTCCCCCTCTGCTCAGTCTGTGCTGCGGATCCTCGGGAGGATTTGCATTTTCTCAGATCAGGAAATGTTATGGCTCTCGTGAAGATTAGGTTGTTGCCCTTAAACAGTTCACTTATGATGGGAGGTTCAATGAAGATGTTGAAAGTCAGGAAGGGGTTTCATACCGTAAAGAAGATGAAAAGGTTCCCTTAGAAGCTGGGATGGTAACCACAGAATTATAAAATCCAAGAAGGAGACCGTTCAACCCTTCCAGCCCTTTCCCGCTCTCCGGAAGAAAGATATACCTCGCCACATTCCCATGCCGTTTTTTTCCTCTTCAGATAACTATCCAATTTCCTTTTGAAAACCATGATTGAATCTGCCTCCGCCACACTCTCAGGCAGTGCATTCCAGATCCGAACCACACACTGGAGAAGAAAAGTTGTTTTGTCATGTCACCTCTGACTGTTTCGCCAGTTTACATTCCAGAATAAGCCAACTCCCCTCTGTGCAGAATTGACGAGATCGAGAGTGGCTTACAAATCCAGTGTGGAAAGGGCAATGACACTGCAGTCATCCGCAAACTGTAGATCATATATGATGATGGCGCATAATTCAGTTTTAGCACAGAGGCGACTGTGGATAATGAGTTTTCCATCTCGGCAGAATTCAATAATCACACCAGAGGGCAGTTTAACTTTGATGATGCAAGTAACCTCTGTCAGTTAGACTGTAAATAATATTTGTAAACTAAGGAATATGTGACTGTAGCATAGGAAATTGTCACATCTGCGGTACACAATAAGTTATTTGTGAAAAAAAATGTTTATGCTATTAGGAGCTTATTGCATTTTTGAACTGTCTGACAGAGTCGTACTGCAGTAGGGCATTTATTTTTCCCAAGCGGGGACATGTGTTGGAATCCTAGCGCTGGATGTAATGCCTTGCACCACACCCATATCCTGAGATGGGCTAAGAGGCGGGTGTCCCATAGATGTGCAATGGTAGGCAGGCAAGGGAGCGCCCATTATCTCTGCATAACACTGCAACCATGTTGGGAGTGGAAAAGGTCAGCAACGCCTTCCCACCAGATGCCAATTGAGGCCCTTAACAGACCTACTTACGAGCGTCTTCCCGTCACTGCTGGAATTCAGCCCAGTAAAATGTGACCTCCCTTGGTCTTTGGAGGGCCTTATCCGTGGGCCATCTGTGGTCCACGGGGGTCCATTGCAGATAGCAATCCACCCCTTTCAAAAGCCCATCTTCCTGCCTCATCACCGGTGCCTGCTAGACTGTCCTCGGTGACCGCGCATCACTGACCAGCATTTCGGCTCTGCAGTGGTGGACCTGGTTCCAAGGCCTCTGTAATACCAGCATTAGCCACCGCTCCCGGTGGGGCTGCCTGTACAACTGAGCTGCCTGCCCTCTGAGTGGTCGACTACTCGAGGAGACAGAATCCCAGACCGAAAATAGACTGTTCGTGGAGAACTGGTTTAGGACCAATGAGAGCTGGAGGAGGACTAGGAACTTGGAGGAGAGGAATAATGGACTTTTGAGAGGACAGCAATGTTCCCTTTAAGGTGCGTGACTGTGTAGCAATTTTGACTGTCATAGTGTCATAGAATCTTAAGATGTCAATATAAGTAGATAGCGTTTGCTGCCAGACAGAGTAGGGAACACGGAGTGACCTGGGAGTAGATGGTTTCTTGAACCGAATGCTAAGGCAGGCATTTAGTGCTAATGGGAATTTGGTGCAGAGTAAGATGGATGTGTTGCTTTTATATTTGTTCTGCCTCCAGTAGCTGGTGAGTGTTCTTATGTTGTCTCCAAACATGGTTTTTGGAACTTGCTATTAATTTAGCTGACTTGCTTACTTTGTAATGTTATCAAATAAATAATTAACGTTCGACAGACACGGCAGGGCATACGGTGTGCTATGATTGCAGCATGTTTCAGTTTGTGGAATACATTGCAGTCCCGTACAGCCATATCTGCGGTAAGTGTGGACAGCTCGAGAAACTTCAGCTCAAAGTTGCTGAGCTGCGGCCTGAGCCACAGACATTGCGGGGCATCCGGGTGCTAGAAAGGTCCATATAAATCTGGTTCTGGGATGCAGTCACTCCCGTTAGGTTAGGTAGAACTTTAGAGTTGTTCAATATTTAGGACAGCTCTAATCGATCTGTCGATGTGTATTCAAGACTGAGGTCAATAGATTGCCTTGTACTGCAGGAATCAAGGGATATGGAAATAGGACAGGAAAGAGGAGCTGATGCGGTACTTCAACCAAGATCTCAATGACTGGTGAGCAGGTTCCAGAGGCCATCTGGCCTAGTCCTTCTCCTGTTTCTTATGGGATGTTTGTGGTTCTTATGAAAGAGAAATTCCGACTGCCCTGTAGTCTGCTTAAATCCTACTATTGTTAATTTGAAATATTGTTGTAATGTTAATGCTGTGTCCAGACTGGCCAAGAGGGTGTGGGAAATTGGCGCACTGACATGGAACACAAATGTCCGACTGTTTCAAGCCTGTGGCCTCAGTACCTTGCTCTATGGCAGCGCGACTAAAGAGGGGCGAGTCGAAGAGACTGATCAGTTGGCAGGAAAAAAGACAGAAGCGCAATGTGTGTAACAGCCCCGACAACCAATTTTATTTGCAGTTCCTGTGGAAGTGTGTCACTCTAGAATTAGCCTTTATAGCCACTCCAGGCGCTGCTTGACAAACCACCATCCACCTCTAAGCGCTTACCCATAGTCTCTCAAGATAAGAAGGCCAAAGAAGAATGTTACCCATCGGCCTTTGTGCTAAGTAGCGAAGTTGAAGCTAATGGAAATGCCCACTAGGCTGTCGAACGCAGGCTGGCCTGAACGCAAAAGCTACCTTCAGAGTGAATTTTTTTAATAATGCATTTAATCATTTGATAACGAAGTGTAGAATAGTAAACACTGCAAAGGAAAACATCTGTGTTTACATTTCATTTTTAATTGGGTTTCTTTTAGAAGTCGGAGTTTGACTTGTATAAATATTGGTGAGGACAGATTCATCGTGTTTTAAAATGAGAAATTGTTACGTTCTGGAAGAGAAAAATGCAGGACTGTGTGAAAAGGACCGGTGAGAGGGACCAAATGGATTCCTCTTTTAGAGAACCAGCATTCTCTCGACCGTCCAAATGATCTTCTTCTGTGTTGTAACTATTCTGATTCTATGATTCTAAAATGTACTCAGTCGAAGACAGACTTATATAAGTCATTTCAATTCTCCTTATTTGGGTGTGTTCTTCAACAATATTATACTTATGTAACACAGCATTGCATGGAATCTCACATGGATAGTCTGGGCACAATGTGTTTCACTTCGTAAAGGACTAACAATCTGAGATCATTTCTATTACACATTTGAATCCTTGAATTAAATCTGCACGATTCAGTAGCAATTACGGTAAGTAGGTGTGTGTTTCAAATCCATTAAATGATGTTTCTACTGATAATTCCTGATCCTCAATGATGAGCAAAATAATTGTTTTGAGAAGTATGTTATCCATGAGAATGGATCCACAAACATTTCTATGCTGTAAATGTCGCTTGTTCCTGATTTCTACAGAATTTACTGTGTTAGGATCGACGTTAGAGAAATGCACTGTTTTTCTCCAGTTCACTTCGCCATGGGCCACAACATATATTCAAATGTTTTACCCAATTACTGATATTGCCAATTATAAATGTTAGTTTCAGAATTTTAAAAAAATGCCAATCAGGTTTCACATTCAATGAAAAATGTTTGGTCATTTGTTCTGCCTTCCTACACCATCTTGATGTTGTCTTCGAGGCAGCAACCGGCTCGCTGTCCCAGGCAGACCAACGATGTCCAACTTTAATTCGCTGCCACCTTTACTGATCCAAACCCTGTCCCCATATTCTGTAAAGTTTCCTTTCTGATACCTATTATTGCAGCCAAATTTCAGCATGAGTGAAACAATTCTCCTGGCAGCACCTCTGTCCCATTGATAACTATCTCAATGTACCTCAAGAGATATGTTAACAAGGAATTTTTTTATTATTTTTGTTTTCTTTCATGGACGCAGGCATTGCTGCCAAGGTCAATATTTGCTGCCCATCGCTATTTGTCCTTCGCAGCTCAGTGGCTTGCTTGGCCATTTAATATGGTAGTTCAGAGCCAACCACATTTCTGTGGGTCTGGAGTCACAGACATCCAGGCTAAGCAACAGCGACTTATATCCTTCCCCAAAGGATATTAGTGAATTAAATGAGTTTTTACAATAATCAATGACAGTTTTATAGCATTATTACTGGGACTAGTTTTTTTATTTTCGAGATTTTTGATCAATCAATTGATAATTTAATTTAAATTCCACCAGTTGACATAGTGTGATTTTAATCGACAGTCCCAGGGAATTAGCCTGTACATCTGGATTACTAGATTAATGATATTACCACAACTCCACCGCCGCCCCAAGATTTATGCGACAAGATGAACATTTGGACCAAATGTGAAGTTGAAACCAATATTAAAGGCTTATCATGTCTGACAAACTTGGTTGCATTCTCTGATGAAGTAACAGAGGGTTGATGAAAATTGGCAGTCTCTGCTGTGTATTTGGACTTTGAAATGACGTTTGATAAGGTGCCATCTAATTGACGTGTTCGCAGTTGTGATATATATGTTATGAAACAGACAGTTGCGAAGTGAATATGGAATCGCCTGAAAGGCACAAAAGCAGAGACAAAGGGTGAATGGTTCTTTGTCAGACAGAAGGGAAGTATACAGTCGTACTCCCTGGGGGTCGATAGTAGGACCATTGGTCTTTTTGATATGCATCAAGTCCTGTAAATGGGTATAACTGACATCACTTCAATGTTTTCAGCTATCACAAAATTAGAAAACATTGACAACACTAATGAAGACAGTGGCACATTTAATGATAACGTGGACATGGTAAGATGGGCAGACAGCATGATGTCAAAAACGTGCCACACAGAAGTGTGGGGTGAGATATATTGAGAGGAAGAATTTTGACAAGCAAAATTAACTAAATGGTGCCATTTTAAGGGGTGCAGAAACAGAAATGTGCATGTTCACAAACACAAAATCATGACGACGGCAGGAGAAGCTTATCAAATTGTTCATAGAGTGGAAGCGATTATTGCTATTTTATTTCCCTGGTTTATAGGTTTAGATTTTAAAAAATAAAAACAATGCAGATAACATTACACTACAACGTGTATCAAATAGACCACACAATGGATGGAAAGATATAGACGAGTAACTTTGCAGGGAAATTACAGAGAGTTGAAAAAAACCTAGAAAGTAGTATACAGGGGATATTACTTGTCCGAACATAGCCTGCGATAGTAATAATGAAAAGGACAAAGAGGGGAAGAGTTTCGGAAGTGTTTTCAGGCGAATGTTCGTAATTAGAATCAGAGATTGGCAGGCCAAACTTTAGCAGAGCACATAGCTCCCTTTAAAGGAGAGATGGATCGTAAAATGTCAAGTGACATTCAAACGAGGATAAAGGTGAGATGATGGGGGAAAAAGCTCCTGGATGACGAAACAGATAGAGAATCGGGAAAGCAGTAATCGGGTGGGTGTGACATTTATGCGATTGAAAGGAGAAGTGAGAGACAGGCTGATTATAGAAAGTTTAGAGGGGAAATGTATAAGGAAATACGAGAGGTGAAGAGAAAGTATGTGAAGCAATTGGCATATAAATAATAAAAAGGTTATGAACAGGAGGGGTGTGGCTGAGTAAGGAACAACAAGTGGATCGCACCATGCAGGCAGAGCACATTGCTCAGATAGTAATAGAACACTTTGCATCTGTCTTTATCAAGGAAGAAGATGCTGCCAAAGTCACAGTAAAAACAAAATCAGGGTCGGTGAGTCGCTGGATGGGCTAAACATTGATAAAGACAATATATTAGATTGGCTAGCTCTACATAAAGTGGCAGTCACCGGGACCGGAGGGAATGCATCGATGATACTGTGAGAAGTAAGGATGAAAATTGCACAGGCACTGGCAATAATCTTTCAATCCTCCTTCGATACAGATGTTGTGTCAGGAGATGAAGAATTGCAAATTTTGCACTGATTACCCAAAAAAGGTGCAACAATAAACCCAACTACAGGCCGGTCCGGTTAATTGTCGTGTGGGAAAGCTTTTCGGAACGACAAATCTTGAAAAAGCAAAATGACAGCCACTTGAACAGGTGTGGCTTATTCCCGGGAACTATAGCACGGATTTTTAAAAGGCAAATCGTGTTTCGCTAACATGATTGTTTTTTTTTTTGATGAGCTGATGGCGCGGGTTGATCAGAATAATGTGGTTGATGTTATGTACCTGGACCTCCAAAAGACGTTTTATAAAGAGCCACATAATAAGTTCGCCAGTGACGTTGCATTCCAGACGATAAAATATACAGTGGAAGCATGGATCCCGTGTTAGCTGAGTGACAGGAAACAAAGTGTCAAGGTGAACTGTTGTGTTTCGGACTGGAAGATGGTATACAGTTGCGATCCCCATAGGTCGCTACGATAACCACTGACTGTAGTCAAAAATAATAATGACCCATACATGGGTGTGCAGGGCACAATTTTAACATTTGCACTTGCCCAAACACTCAGAAATATTGTGAACTGTGAGGACGATATTGATTTACTTTTGGAGGATAGAAATAGGTTGCGAGACTGGGCAGAAAGGTAGAAGAAGCAATTTAATGCAGAGAAGTGTTATTTAACACATATTCTTACGAAGAACGATGACAGGCAATATAAAGTCAAAGGGGTATTCAACAGGGGGTTCAGGAGCAGAGGGATCTGTTGTATATGTGCACAAATTGTTGAAGGTGGTACTGCAGGTTAAGAAAGTAATTACAGATGTATAAAATATCCTAGTCCTTACGAATAGAGTCATAGTGTACAGAATCAAGGAAGCTTTGGTGAACCTTTGTAAGACACGGTCTGGGCTTCAACAGGAGTATTGTGTCTGGGCAGCACACTTCCAGAATGTTGTGAAGAATTTATAGAGGATGTAAAAAAAAATTACTGGAATCGTTGCAGGGATGGGGGACTTCAGTCGAAAGGTGGGCAAAGGAAATATGACCGAGCCTGAATGCCCGACCCGGAAGTTGGGCCCCACAAGTCATGATCCCGGCACATGTCAACGGGACCAGTCGGGATCCGGTCGGGTAGCAGGCCTTTACCCATGCACTGATGTAAAGGCCTGCTACCCGACCCGACCCCGACGGGATACGACGACACGTGTCGGGTTCGGGTCGGGTCATGTCGGGCTTCCCTCTCCAGCAGACGGACTGGGGTCGGTTTTCCTTCGCACACCTTTATTTCAATCACTTGGATAGAATGGAGAAACTGTGATCGTTCACCTTAGAGTAGAGAAAGTTGAGAAGAAATTTGATAGAGGTGTTGCAAAACATGAAGAGTTCTGGACGGTGTAGATAGAGATAAACTGTTCCCATGGATGGAAGAGTCGAGAACCAGAGGATACCGATATGAGGTCAAGAGAAAATGAACGAATGGCGACATAAACAAAAGCTTTTTTTGGAATGTAGTGAGTAGCTAGAATCAGGAATGCGATGCCTGAGTGGGTGGTGGAGGCAGATTCAATGAAAAGGGAATTGGAGAAGCACCTGAAGAGGAAAAAATACAGAACTACCGAGAAAGGGCAGAGCAGTGGGACTAGTTGAGTTGCTCTTGAAGGGAGACAAAACAACATAAACCCTATGGGTCGAATGGCCTCCTTCTGTGCTGTAGTCATGTTATTAAACCGTAATCCGATGTTTGGCTCGCTTCAAAATAGAGGCAGACTGTAGAAATGTAAATATTGAGAAGTAACTGCTTCAGCATCAGCTGGACTGTTGTGTCATTTTCGTGGGACCATACTATAGAAAGGAATTCATGGCTTGGAAAACCGTGCAGAGGATTGCACTAGCATGCTGCTAGGTATAAGTACTTCATTTACGTAGGAAGACCAGAAAACTCATTCTGTGCTCCTTAGAGCTGAGAAGGTTAAGGGAATAAGTAGTAGAACTGTTCAGAATATGGGTACTTTTGATTTTGAATGTACTTGAGAGAGCAGACAGAGAACTTGCTTTCTCTTGCTGTAGAATCTACATCACGAGGGCTCTGTCTCAGGAAAAGTGGCCTATCATTCAGGACTGAGATGAGGAGGAATTTCGTCACTCAAACATTTGTGCATTTTTGGAATGCTCTACCCCAGAAGGAAGTGGCTTCTCCATCGTTGAATATATTTAAGGCTGGGATAGACAATTTTTTGGTCTCTCAGGGAGGCAATGGAGACCGGAGCTGGGGGAAGATGAAGGTGAATCGAGGATCATCCATGATCATTTTAATGCTGCAGCAGCCTCCATGGGTCATATGGTCTGCTGCTGCCCCTTTTCCTAATGTTCTTATGTTCTTGTGACTGTATAAATAGGAAGATACTATTTCCAATGACCAGAGATCTGAAACCAGAGGACACAGATTTATAATACTTGCAAATGAGAAGGGAGATTGCACATACACGAGCAGAATATTTTATGTGAACTATTAACAGTTGGAATGCCCCGTGTGGAAGGGAGGTCGAAGCAGGTTCAATGGTAACTTAGAAAAAGGACATGGATGCACACATGACATTCACAGGGCTATCGTGAAAGGGAAAGAGAGTCAGAGTAATTGGACATCTCTTGCAAAGGGCTTATACAGTTATAATGGCCAAATGGCCATTTTCTTTGCTCTAACATTCCATTTTTTGAATCAAACATCACCCACTGACGTGTGGTTTTGCATTTTGAGGAAAAGATGCGAGACACTCACCCTCCACTCCAAATAAAATGTGCATTTATAAAGTTATTTAAAGTAATAACACGGCCCAAGTCGCTTCACAGGGCGATTATGAAACAACGTATGAGAGCAACACATATCGGGAGATATTAGGGCAGGAGAAAAAATCTTGGAAAAAGAAGTAGGTTATAAGGGGTGTCTTAAAGGATGAAAACGCGGTGCACAGAATTACATTATTTGGCTGCTGACCGTTCCTTTTGTGGAGGTACAATCTACACAGTCAGCTAATCATCTGAGGCCCTCACGGTGATGTAAAATAAAGCAGAAAATGATGGCAATATTCTGAAGGTCAGGCAGCATCTGTGGAGAGAGAAATAAAGTTTATATTTCAGGCCGTTGGCATTTAATTAGCACTGACATAATTTAGAGCAGTAAAGGTTTCTAAGAAAATACAGAGCCAGGAGAAGTGTGGGGGTGGGTGGGGGGCGGGGGGGGTGGGGGGTGGGAGGTGGTGGTGTGGTGAGGTTGGAAATAATGATAGCAACTGTCATGCATATAACCTTTGCGAAACCTCCCAAGGCCAATGTATTCGAGATGAAAGCAAACTCTTTGAGGGTGGACTTGATATGGAGTCCTGGCACTTTGTGATAGGAGAATGGCAGAGGCAGCTGATAAGATCAGAAGACAAAGATTAATCCCGGTGTGAAAGAAAGATTAGTTGGGAAGGTTGCATTCCCTTTGGCTAAATAAATAAGCTAAGGATATACCAAATTGAAACAAACACTGTACAGATCTGAAAAGATTAGTGGTAGCTCATCAGATTGGACAGATTTTAAGAATCATCAAAGAACAACAAAATAAACAGAGAGAAAGTACATTGTGAGAAAAAAATGGCTGGTAATGTAAAAACAGATGGAACGAGTTTCTACAAGTACTTAAATGGTAAAAAGAGCAACGCCAGCTATTGTTGACTCATGCAGATGGTGAGTCTGGGGAATTGAATGGAAACAAAGAAAAGGTGGTTGCGTTGAACAGGTTTTTTTTGTCTTCTTTCAGTGGAGAAGACTTAGAAAACACACCAAATATTCTTCAAAGACAAGCGAACGAAGGGAGTGAAGAACATGGAACAATCACCACCACCAGAGAAAAGCTTCTGGGAAATCTATTAGGCCGAAAGGTTGGCAAGTCCCCGGGACCAGATGGTCCGCCTCCAGTTGCCTGAAAAGAATTCGCTGCAGAGATAGTCAAGGCCTCGTTTATAATCTTCCAAAATTCATGAGGTAGTGGAAGGGCCCCAGGGAACTGAAAGATAGCAAATGCAGCTCTTTCATTCAATAAAGGATGGAGACAGAAAGCAGGAAACGAGAGGTCAGTTAGACTAACATCTGTCATAGAGAAATTACTAGGATCCGTTATTAAGCAGGTTACAGCAGATATGTAGAATATCGTTATCAGATCAGACATGGTCGACAAGATTTTGTGAAAGGGAAATCGTTCTTACCTACTTCGTTGGAATTCTTCGAGGAAGGAACAAGCAAGATGGGTCAAGGGAAACCTGTAGGTATAATGTGCTTGGATTTCCAAAATGCATTTGATAAGGAGTCTTATCAAACCTTACCACACAATATAGGAGCACATGGTGTAGGGAATAAGACATTAGCATTGATAAAGGACTAGTTAGCTAACAGGAATCAGAGAGAAGCGATCCGAAGAAGGGTCACTGACCCGAAACGTTAACTCTGCTTCTCTTTCCATAGATGCTGCCAGACCAGCTGAGTGATTCCAGCATTTCTTGTTTTTGTTTCAGATTTCCAGCATCCGCAGTATTTTGCTTTTACATTAATTTTCATCCGGGTTGACAAGCTGTTACTATTGGACTGCCTACAGTGATCGTGCTGTGCCCTCAACTATTTGCAATTTATATCAATGACTTGGATTAGGGGGTCGAATGTATGGTCGCTACATTTGCTGATGGTGTCAAGATAGGAACGAAAGTACGTTGCAAAGAGAAGCATAGATAGTTAGAGAGAGTGGGCAAAAGTTTGACAGATGGAGTATAATGTGAAGTTGTCCTTTGGCAGGAATAATTGAAAACCCATGCACTATTTAAATGGAGGGAGATTTCAGAACTCGGGAGTACAGAGAGATCTGGGTGTCTTGGTGCATGAATGACCAAAGGTTAGTATGCAGGTGCAGCAAGTGGTTCAGGAAGCAAATGGAAGGTTGGCGTTTATTGCAAGGGGAAACGAATATAAAAGTAGGTAAGTTTTACTGCAGCTATTCAAAATCTTGGTGAGACCACATCCAGAGTAATGTGCACAGTTGCAATCTCTTTATTTGAAAAAAATTGATTTAATTGCATGAGAAGCAGTTCAGAGAAAGCTCACTCGAATAATTCCGGGGATGATGGGCTTATCTTTTGAATAAAGGTTGAACAGTTTGGGCCTAGAACCATTAGAGTTTCAAAGAGTAAGAGGTGATCAGATTGAAATAATTAAGATCCTGAGGAGGCTTGATAGTGTGGATACCGGGAGGATGTTGCCTCGTGTGGGGGAGACTAGTGCTAAGGGATAACGTTTAAGAATAAGAGGCCTCCCTTTTAAAACGGATTCGAGGAGAATTTGTTCTCAAAGTTTCGTTAGTCTGTGGAAATTTCCTCCCAGAAAGCAATGCGGGCTGTGTCATTGAATTTATTCAAGACTGAGTTAGAGAGAAATGAAGAGGGAGAAACAAGGCGAGATGCTCAAGGAAGGAGACGATTCTAGGAGCAGATGGACAAACCAAAGTGAGATTTGGTGATCAGGGGCCACACTTCCACTATGGCATTCTCGGTGGGACAGATAGCAAGTAGGTATAGCCAGTCCATGTTAAGGGGAAATGAATCATTACACATGTGCCAAGATTTTAGTCAAGGCCTTGATGTCGATGCAATGATGCAAAATCAACGTGTAGATGAATAGAATCTTGTTAACAATTGCGAGGACATTTTGGAGGGATGAACAGAGATGGACAATGACAGCCGACCCACTGACTGATTCCACATTGGTAGCTTTTAGAGGGTTTAGTGGGATGGGAATGATATCGATAAGATTATCCCAGGAGGAAAGAAGGTAAATGAGTGGAAGGGCGGCTGGGGATGTCAAGAGAATCACAGAGGGACCTTTCGGCGTATCGAAGAGAGGGGCAAGCCTGGAATGGCAGCAGGGGAATAGGAAGATCAGGGATTGATTAAGGATTGGAAAGGATATTTGGGAGGGCAGAGTACTAGAGAGGGGAGGAATAAAATGAGGAATTTGACAGGGGAGGGGGACAGCGGAGGGTGAAAAGCAAAGACGAAAAGTGGGAAATAGAAGCAATGCACTCTATTCCAGAACGGGAAAATATGTGATTGCATGGCGGGCAGGAGTTATTAAAAGATAGAAGGGATGATGATGCAAGCAAAATGCATCGTAGTGGGACATGTGAATAAGCAAATGATGAGCCCAGCGAAAGTACACATGGCAAGAACAGAACCATTACCGGCAACATTTCCTAACAAATGAGACCGGTAGTTCTAAACCAAATTGTTTAATTCGGCATTTAGGTCGAAGGTACTAAATTACCTAAAGACAATGCGTGGTACTCCTGCGATATCTTCTGTCTCATTGGTCTAGATTCCTGCCATAGAACCTTTGAATAAAAGTTGATGTTCAGAGAGTCTGTGAAATCGCTAATACTTCAGGTTTAACTAAGAACTTTACTCGGTATGTTTCTCCCGATTCACAGGTCAGAAATTTTTTTCGCAATTTGACAACTCTTAAATATCCTTCATCCCATCTTCTGTGATTATGATTTTCGACAGATAAACCCTTTTGAAAAAAGGGAACATGGACTGGTCATAAGCTGTGCAAACGTTGACGCGAGGTTACTTACAATTTACAGCACGGAAACAGGTCGTTCAGCCCATTTAGTCCACGCGAATGAGCACGCCATACGTGAGCCTCATCACATCTCTCTTTGTCTCACGTCACCAACATATTCTTCCATTGTTTTCTCCACCATGTTCTTACGACTGAGGCTGGACGAGTTCATTGTCTTTCTCTAGTTCCACTCCTCCACGGGTCACAAAATGTATTTCAATGTTTATCCAGTTACCGATACAACCAATTAGATAATCTTCTTTTATTTAAGAATAAAATCCACCAACCAGATTTCTTAAATAAACAACAAAATTATTAATTTGTTATAAAACACGACTTAGTCAGTCAAGATGAAGCGCATTAACACACTGATTGAAATATGAAAATTCCTTTCTAATAATATCACAACACACACACACCCGTTAAAGAAAAAAATAAAGACATTCTCTCTGCAGAGCTCTCTTTCCAATAAAGGCAACAAAAGTACTTTGGCCAAATACTTGTTAATTGTCGAAGGAATAGGAGAGGATGTGAAATGATAGCAGTTGTCCGATTTTCTAGTGTCCCACGGCTGTCAGTGTGATCTTTCGCAGCCTTTACCTTCAGGCGATGTGGAAGATTAATTTGTAATGCCTTCCAGAGGAAATACAACATCAGGAGTTTCTGTTATCCCACTGGATTCTCAGGGTTTCTCAGTGAACTGCAGTACAGATCAGATGGCATCCTCTCTCTCGGCAGGCTGATCTGCAACTGACTTAGAAAAACATCCACAGCCCAACAGAAAGTCAATACTTCCTGACCACCATAAATCTTCACATGTCATTTCTCTGTGTACAACTCCTTTAGTCATCAAGTTTCTTGTTGTTTATTTAGCTTAAGGCATGTGACATCCAGTAAAGGTTAAATTTTACACAGAAAATCAAAACATTCAAATGAGCATTCTTTAAAAAAAAGTTCATCTGTGGAAATCTCTTCACTCATTCACAACAAGCAACAGTACAGCACAGGAAAAGGCCATTCGGCCCTCCAAGCCTGCGCCGATCTTGATGCCTGCCTAAACTAACACCTTCTGCACTTCTGGGGCCCATATCCCTCTGTTCCCTTCCTATTCATGTATTTGTCAAGACGTCTCATAAACGTTGCTATCGTATCTGCTTCCACCACCTTCGCTGGCAGCAAGTTCCAGGCACTCACCACCCTCTGTGTAAAAAACTTGCCTCGCATATCCCCTCTAAACTTTGCCCCTTGCACCTTAAACCTATGTTCCCTAGTACCTGACTCTTCCACCCTGGGAAAAAGCTTCTGACTATCCACTCTGTCCATACCGCTCATAACTTTGTACACCTCCATCATGTCGCCCTCCAACTCCGTCGTTCCAGTGAAAACAATCCGAGTTTTTCCAACCTCTCCTCATAGCTAATGCCCTCCAGAACAGGTAACATCCTGGTAAACCTGGAACCACTCAGCAGGTCTGGAAGCATCTGTGAAAAGAGATGCAGAGTTAACGTTTCGGGTCAGTGACCCTTCATCATGGGTTCCGATGAAGGCTTACTGACCCGAAACGTTAACTCTGCTTCTCTTTTCACAGATGCTGCCAGACCTGCTGAGTGGTTCCAGCATTTCTTGTTTTTATTACAGAATTCCAGCATGCGCAGTATTTTGCTTTTATTATCCTGGTTAACCTCCTCTGTACCCTCTCCAAAGCCTCCACGTCCTACTGGTAGTGTGGCGACCAGAATTGCATGCAAAATTCTAAGTGTGGCCTAACTATGGTTCTGTACAGCTGCAACATGACTTGCCACGTTTTATACTCTATATCCCGACCGATGAAGGCAAGCCTGCCATATGCCTTCTTGACTACCTTATCCACATGCGTTGCCACTTACAGTGACCTGCGGACCTGTACGTCCAGCTCTCTCTGCCTGTCACTACTCCTAAGGGTTCTGCCAATTACTTTATACCTCCCACCTGCATTAGACCTTCCAAAATGCATTACCTCACATTTGTCTGGATTAAACTCCATCAGCCATTTCTCCACCCAAGTCTCCAACCGATCTATATCCTGCTGTATCCTCTGACAATCCTCAACATTATCCGCAACTCCACCGACCTTTGTGTCATCCGCAAACACCATTTTAACTGAAGTACTTTCATAGAAATGTGATTATCTATTTTCCTCTTAAATACTTCCCTGCTCTCTTTTCCTGGAAGCTCAAATCATCAATTGCATTCAATAATTTCAGCTCCCAATTACAAATACTTGAGGGCCATTCACACAGTACACAGTTCTGAGTAGAGATTTTTGAAAATGACGATCAAAGTGCATGTAACCAATGTCCGGATGTTTGTTCAATGAGAATGTTTATGCATCTCCATCGCAGCGTGCAGGGGACCTCTTGTTTTTGAAGATATTCCAAAGCAATTTTAAAGTGTTTTGAAATTGCCCTGAAAATAGGTTGAGTTGCATCAAGGAGCATTGGGGAGAATAGATGATTAATTTTGTTTGTTTAACTGAATGTAACTAATGTGGTGCACTTCAGCTAAGTGTCCCAGTGGCTGTCGCTCACTGGTATAAGTAGAGTCTCATTTGACTGAACTGACAATTTTCATTCAGAGTCTCACAGACATCGTTCCATGACATGGAACATGGACTTTCCATTCATCTTTGAATTTGAACGCATCTACTACCCTGTTCTTGCAGCCGTTGGTATAATGGGTAAGGCAACAAAACTGGTCAAAGTATAAAGCACTGCAACTGTTTCTGTTCTTGTTCCTTGTCCTCTATTGTAACATATCAGTATTAATTAATTTGGACATAGGAAAGAGATGGAGAGTGTTTCAGAAAGACATATGGAAAGAAAACAAAGAGTTCAGAGAATATGCAAACTATGTGACATGTTTTGACGTCTGTGATATAATCGCCTATTCCATTGTATCAATATTTTTAGTGTTGTTAGTTGTCTGCTTAATACGATTTCTTAATTAAAATTATCAACTTTTTTGAAACTTCAACCGCTGAAGTAATGGTGACTGATGCCCCAGTACTGTATCCGGGAGAAATACATGAATTTTGTCCAGTGTGTGCAGGAGGGTTTTCTGACACAGTATGTAGACAGGCCAACCAGGGGCGATGCCACATTGGATTTGGTACTGGGAAATGAACCCGGCCAGGTGTTAGATTTAGATGTAGGTGAGCACTTTGGTGATAGTGATCACAATTCGGTTAGGTTTACCTTAGCGATGGGCAGGGACAGGTATATACCACAGGGCAAGAATTATAACTGGTGAAAGGAAATTATGATGCGATTAGGCAAGATTTAGGATGCGTAGGATGGGGAAGGAAACTGCAGGGGATGGGAACAATCGAAATGTGGAGCTTATTCAAGGAGCAGCTGGTGTGTGTCCTTGATAAGTATGTACCTGTGAGGCAGGGAGGAAGTTGTCGTGCGAGGGAGCCGTGGTTTACTAAAGAAGTTGAAGCGCTTGTCAAGAGGAAGAAGAAGGCTTATGTTAGGATGAGACGTGAAGGCTCAGTTAGGGCGCTTGAGAGCTACAAGCTAGCCAGGAAGGATCTAAAGGGAGAGCTAAGAAGAGCAAGGAGAGGACACGAGAAGTCATTGGTGGATCGGATCAGGGAAAACCCTAAGGCTTTCTATAGGTATATCAGGAATAAAAGAATGACTAGAGTTAGATTAGGGCCAATCAAGGATAGTAGTGGGAAGTTGTGTGTGGAATCAGAGGAGATAGGGGAAGTGTTAAATGAATATTTTGCGTCAGTATTTACAGTAGAGAAAGAAAATGTTGTTGAGAATACTGAGATTCAAGCTACGAGGCTTCATGGGATTGAGGTTCACAAGGAGGAGGTGTTAGCAATTTTAGAAAGTGTGAAAATAGATAGGTCCCCTGGGCCAGATGGGATTTACCCTAGGATTCTCTGGAAAGCAAGGGAGGAGATTGCAGAGCCTTTGTCCTTGATCTTTATGTCGTCATTGTCGACAGGAATAGTGCCGGAAGACTGGAGGATAGCAAATGTTGTCCCCTTGTTCAAGAAGGGGAGTAGAGACAGCCCTGGTAATTATAGACCTGTGAGCCTTACTTCGGTTGTGGGTAAAATGTTGGAAAAGGTTATAAGAGACAGGATTTATAATCATCTTGAAAAGAATAGGTTCATTAGAGATAGTCAGCACGGTTTTGTGACGGGTAGGTCGTGCCTCACAAACCTTATTGAGTTTTTCGAGAAGGTGACCAAACAGGTGGATGAGGGTAAAGCAGTGGATGTGGTGTATATGGATTTCAGTGAGGCGTTTGATAAGGTTCCCCACGGTAGGCTATTGCAGAAAATACGGAAGTATGGGGTTGAAGGTGATTTCGAGCTTTGGATCAGAAATTGGCTAGCTGAAAGAAGACAGAGGGTGGTGGTTGATGGCAAATGTTCATCCTGGAGTTTAGTTACTAGTGGTGTACCGCAAGGATCTGTTTTGGGGCCACTGCTGTTTGTCATTTTTATAAATGACCTGGAAGAGGGTGTAGAAGGGTGGGTTAGTATATTTGCAGATGACACGAAGGTCGGTGGAGTTGTGGACAGTGCCGAAGGATGTTGTAGGGTACAGAGGGACATAGATAGGCTGCAGAGCTGGGCTGAGAGATGGCAAATGGAGTTTATTGCGGAAAAGTGTGAGGTGATTCACTTTGGAAGGAGTAACAGGAATGCAGAGTACTGGGCTAATGGGAAGATTCTTGGTAGTGTAGATGAACAGAGAGATCTTGGTGTCCAGGTGCATAAATCCCTGAAGGTTGCTAACCAGGTTAAGAGGGGTGTTAAGAAGGCATATGGTGTGTTAGCTTTTATTAGTAGGGGGGTCGAGTTTCGGAGCCACGAGGTCATGCTGCAGCTGTACAAAACTCTGGTGAGACCGCACCTGGAGTATTGCGTGCAGTTCTGGTCACCGCATTATAGGAAGGATGTGGAAGCTACGGAAAGGGTGCAGAGGAGATTGACTAGGATGTTGCCTGGTATGGAGGGGAGGTCTTACGAGGAAAGGCTGAGGGACTTGAGGTTGTTTTCGTTGGAGAGAAGGAGGAGGAGAGGTGAGTTAATAGAGACATATAAGATAATCAGAGGGTTAGATAGGGTGGATAGTGAGCGTCTTTTTCCTTGGATGGTGATGGCAAACACGAGGGGACATAGCTTCAAGTTGAGGGGTGATAGATATAGGACAGATGTGAGAGGTAGTTTCTTTACTCAGAGAGTAGTAAGGGCGTGGAACGCCCTGCCTGCAGCAGTAGTAGATTCGCCATCTTTAAGGGCATTTAAATGGTCATTGGATAGACATATGGATGAAAATGGAATAGTGTTGGTCAGATGGATTCACAGGTCGGTGCAACATCGAGGGCCGAAGGGCATGTACTGCGCTGTAATGTTCTAATTCTAATTCTAAAATCCATATTTCCCATAGACGCTGGCAACAGCTGCCATCAGCCATCCCGTGAGAAATTGCACCTTTGTTTCCATTGACGTTTCAACTTTTATATTTTTGTATTGCCAGAAATATCAAGTTAATACCGAAAGAGAAGCAAAGCATTTTCACCTGAAGATTAACCAGTTTAGTCCAGACCGTTGTCTCTGAGCACTTCACAAGAATCAGGGTTCCAGAGAAAGGTAGCTCTGTACTGCTGGTATTGAAAAGGGTCCTGATCATTCATTAATTGAAAAAATGTATTTTCTATTGTTGAATTAGACTACATGCTCAACATCAATGATGAAATAAAGCCAGAAAGAATGGCAATACTCACCACGTCTGGCAGCTTATGCAGCTAGGGAAACAGAGGTAAAATTTCAGGCCGTTAACCTTTTACCAGTAACTTTCACTCTGCCTGAGATCTGAGAGAAGTTATCAGGGCCAGTGATTGCCTCGTAGGCTCTCTGCTGGTGAGGGTGCTGTTCAAAAGTCACCTCTGTAGGAAATCAATTAGTTATTAAGTAGCGTTCTATGCACAGTTATTGTTTGGCTTCCAACCAGTAACTTGACTATTTAAACTTGATGAGATGGCAGAGAAATGTGACAGTTATCTAGGATAACTAATAGTCTTTTAAAACTATGTTTGGATGCAGAACAAATGGCGTCTCCATTGATCGCTAAATGTAGGAGAAATACCACAGGGCAAGGCTTTGCATGTGATTATTTGGTCATACTGAAACAGATAGGTTTTTGTTAAATGTAAATACTGCACATGAAAATTGAAATCTAAATGAAGCATGCCGAAAATCACATCTATGGAATTCATAGGTTATGGACAATGTAGGTTTAATACACGCCAATTCAAGATTTCCCCAGTGCTTGGGAAATAAATGGTAGGGATAATCCCCGTCGTTGTATTTGAAATCTCAACTTCCAACAGACCTGGCGGAAAAAGGGCAGCATCAATTGAAGCTGGAATAGAGAGAGAGAGACAGAGAGAGACAGATAGAGAGAGAGAGAGAAGCAACAAAACGGATTATGGGAAATGCATTTAGCTGGTGGAAGAAATGGATAAAGACATGTATATGAACTGGGATTTTGTAAAACTGTCACTTGATTGAACCTTTCCCTTTGGCTGGTTTTCCCGTTATTTGATTCTCTAGCTCCATTCAAGATTAATCTCTCTGCAACCCACCAGACACACCATAAATTCCCTAGATCTCCGAGGGATATATTTTGTCCTGATTCTCCCTCCACTGTCTTTCTCTCCATTTCAGAGTTGCCTGAAAGTACAGGGTGGTTATCAGTATTGGTTGACCGTGAAAGATTAGATTGGTAAGGTGGATAAATTAAAGAGTAAAGAGGATAGGAGAGTCGGGCTGGTAAGTGTGATTTCGTTGCTTCGTTTTCCGTTTTGTTCCCCCCTTTGAATTCATTATTAATCGTATTGCAGTCTCTTACCTTCGCTCCACATTCCATTTTACATCTTGTTTATCTTTGGTCCACATCAATGTCCAGGCAGCAGCAGCACGTTTTGTTACTATAGCGCCTTTGAAGGAATAAAACTTTCCTCGGACCTTCACAGGAGCATTAGAAAGAAAACAAATGTGACTCCGAGCCACGGAAGGAAATAATGGCATTCTTTAAGAAATATCATAAAGGAGCAAAGCGAGTTAGAGAGGTGAATAGATTTCGAAGGGAATTTCAGATATCAGAACCCAGGCAGTGAATGCACGGTCGCGAATTGTGGAGCAATTATTATCAACGATGAACAAGCGGCCAGGATTGGAGGAGACCAGAGATCTGGAAAGATTTTCGAGCTGGTGGAAGCTAAAGAGTTAAGGAGGGGCGAGGCAATCGAGGGAATTTAAAACAAGGCTGAGAATTTTACAATAGAGGCGTTGTTTGGCAGGCAACCATGATAGGTCAGTGAGCACAAGGGTGATAGGGAAGCGGGACTTAGTGCGAGTAAAGCCATCAGCAGCAGAGTTTTGAATGACTTCAAGTTGACAGAAGAATGAATGTGGGAGGCCAGTCAGGCGTGTATTGGAATAGTCAAGTCTGGCGGTAACGATGGAATGGATGAGGGTTTCAGCAGCAGCAGATGAGTTGAGGGAAAGACTGAGGAAAGATTCAGCAGCAACAGCCGAGTTGGGCAATGGAGAGAAGTTTAAATAGTGATGGTGCAGATATGTGGTTACTCCTCATCAGTTATAACATTGACGTTGTGAACAGTCTTGTTCAATGTCAGACAATTGTCAGGGAGTGGTTTGGAACTGATGGCTAGGGAACGGAGATGTGATGGGGGAGAAGGCAATTGTTTCACTCTTACTAATATTTAATTGGAGGAAATGCTGTTCATCATGGATATCAGACAAGCAGTGTGATAATTTAAGGCGGTGCAGGAGTTGACAGATGTGCTAGTGATGTAAAGCTTGGTGTTGTCAAGGAAATTTGGAAAATGATGCAGCATGTCAATGAGATTTGTGAGCGGGTAAAGGATAGATAATTGAGGGACACCAGAGGTAACGGTGCTGGAGCAGAATGAGTAGACTTTGCAGGTAATTATTTGGCGGCAATTGGAAGGGTAAGAATGAGACCCAGTGACAGCAGTACTCTCCATCTGGATTCTCATATTAAACTTGTCTTGCTCTGTTCCTCCTTCATGTAATCTCTTTCCGAAGCAACTCACTTTGTTGTTGCTTTATCAGTATTTTCCACAGTCTTACATATTCCCTCAATCTTTTATTTAACTCAGTTTTCATACAATTCAGTTCACTTACGGTAACTTCTTCATTTTAGTTTGCCTCAGTGTAACTCCAGAGCAGTTTTGTGTACAGAACTAGTTACAATTAACAAAGGCAACATCAAACCAGGAATTAGTGCCAAGGGTCGGGGACTGCGACTCACCTTGGGATGGTCTAATGATAATTATCTTTCCTCTCTCTTGCAGTGAACTTGCTAGCGATTGTGATCCTGTCCCGTGGAAAGTGCGGTCTCTCCAAATGTGTCACTCATTACTTGGTGGCCATGGCAGTGGCGGATCTAATGGTCGTGATCATTGAAGTCATATTGAAGCGGATTAACAATATTTACTTCCCAATAAATGTCTTGTTCATCACTCCCATATGTGCCATGAAACTTGTCACGAAAATTGCAGCACTGGACTGCTCCGTCTGGTTCACGGTTGCTTTCACCTTTGATCGCTTTGTAGCCATTTGTTGTCCGAATCTCAAACAAAGGCATTGTACCCAGAGAACGGCGAACAAGGTTTTAGCGACTGTGTGTGTGCTCGGCTGCCTGAGAAGCATCCCCTTTTATTTCATGTATGAACCCCAACTTCTAATTAACAACATTGCATACTTCTGCATTGAAACCTCTGCCTATTGCACTTCGCCCTTATGGGCGGCGTACGAGTGGTTTGACAGTATTTTAACACCTTTAGTGCCGATCCTTTTGATCCTTCTGTTAAATGCTCTCACTGTCAAACATATTATAAAGTCCAATATAGTCCGCAGGGCGCTCCTCAGCAGCATCAATAACCAAAATGATCCAGAGAGTGAGAACCGGAAGAGGTCAATGATCTTGCTCTTTACTATATCTGGTAATTTTATTCTTCTCTGGATGACATATGTTGTGCATTCCCTAAGGTGGCGGGTGAAAAACTACAATTATACAGACAGATACTACAGTAACCCAATATACATCAACCAGCAAACGGGATACATGCTTCAGCTTCTCAGTTCTTGCACTAACACGTGTATCTATGGGTTGACGCAGAGAAAATTCAGAGAAGAGCTGAAGAATGGAATGAAATACTTGATTACACTGAATGGGAGACTATATAAATAGCAAGCAATTGGCAGAAAGATGCATCAAGCTGTGTAGATTGCAATCCATACCCTTCTTCTGTCCCATAACACCAGGCTGTCAGGTGATGGCAGGAAACAGGCTGACTCTCTTGAGAGAGGGAACTGGCCAATAAACCACCTAGCCAGCAGAATGCATTTGCATTGGGTATGCTGCCTGCAGTGCATATCCAATAGAACGAATAAACATTAGTATCTGAATTACAACAGAGCCAATATTGATAACTCGGAACAGAGGGTGAAAAACTGGGAAAACATCTGGTCACTGCAAAGCATGTAACAATAATGCCCATTGAACACCATCTTGTAAATGTAAAATGTTCAAATATAATGCACACTGGCCCACATCAGATAATTCTGAAGGCCTTAGTGATCATGCAGATTGTATCTGTTAAGTGTGAACCATTAATAATAACAGACACTTAGACCACATCGACTAAATGGGGAGTGTCAACTAATAATGCGCGCTGCACCACAGCTGGTAAATGTGGAGTGTTCAATGTTAATGCACACTGGATCGCATCTCATAAAAATGAAGCAGTTAATAATCATGGACACGGGACCACATCTGGTAAATGCGAAACATTGAATAATAAGGTACTCTGGACCCACATATGGTAAATGTGAAGCAATAGTAATAACAAACACTGGACCACATATGGTAAACGAGAAGTAATAGTAATAATAAACACTGGACCACATCTGGTAAATGTGAAGCAATAGTAATAATAAACACTGGACCACATCTGGTACATGTGACGCAATAGTACTAATAAACACTGGACCACATCTGGTAAATGTGAACCATTTAATTATATTGCGCACTGGACCACATCTGGTAAACGTCAACTGTTCAATAATGATGCACACTGCGTTCAATGATATTGTAAACTGGAACTTGTGAGGTGTTTAGTAATTTTAATTCTTTCAGGGGATGTGGGCACCGCTGGCAAGAATAACATTTTTTGCCCACCCATAATTGCCCTTGGCAACTGAATGGCTTGCAAGGCCAGTTAGTTAAGAGCCAACCACATTTCTTTGGGTCTCGACTCATAGAGTCATAAAGTTATACAGCACAGCAACAGGCCCTTCGGCCCATCGTGTCCACGCCGGCCATCCAGCACCCAACTATTCTAATCCCAAATTCCTGCACTTGGCCCGCAGCCTTGCTGTGGCAGTTTAAGTGCTCATATGTACAGCAGAGCAGGTAAGGACAGTAGACTCTTTGCCTAAAGGATATTATTGAACCAGATGGGCTTTTACAACAATCACTGACAGTTTTACACCTCCAGGACTAAGACGAGCATTTAATTGCTGGATTTTACTAATGAGCTTAAATCACATTCCAGCTACTGACATGGTGGGGTTTGAACATGTGTCATCAGGAAATTCGACTAAGTCTTTACAGCACTAGTTCCGTGGCGTTACTACCATGTCACCACATCCCAGATGCACCGGGCCTAATGTGACAAATTTGAAACTTTTAATGATAATGCATATTGGATCATACCTGATAGGTATCAAGTCTTCAACAATAATGCACACTGGACCACAACTGGTAAAAGTGAAACGTTTAGTCATAATACAAACTGACTCACAGCTGTTAAATGAGTATAATGTAATAGTAATGCAAAATGGACCACATCTGGTAAATTTTAATCTTTTAACAATAATGAAAACTTGAGCATATCTGGTAAATGCGAAACATTTATCAATTATACACAGTGGAACACATCTTGTAAAGGTGATTCATTTCACATTAAGACACACTAGATAACATCTGGGAAATGTGAAATATTTAATAATAATTCGCACAGGAATACATCTGATAAATCTGAAATACTTAATAATAATGCACATTGAAGCACATCTGATAAATGTGAACAATTTAGCATTAAAGACACTGGAGCACATCTGGTAAATATGAAGCATATAATAATGCACACTGCAGAACATCTGGTAAAAGTGAATCATTCAACATTAAGGTGCATTGGACTACATCTGGTAAATATGAATCATTTAATAATATTGCACACAGGACTACATACAGTAAATGAAAAGCATTTAACACTAATGACCACTGGATTTCAAATGGTAAATGACCATTATTTAATAGTAATACAAAGCGGACCACATCTGGTAAATCTGAATCTTGTAAAAAATAATGCACACTGGAACATATCTTGTAAACGTGAATCACTTAACATTAAGGCCACTGGACAACATCTGGAAAATGTGAAGCATTTCATAATAATTAACACTTGACTACATCTGGTAAATTTGAAGAAAGTAATACTAATGCATAACTGAAGCACATCTGGTAAATGTGAATCATTTAACATTCAGGCACACTGGAGCACATCTGGTAAACATGAATCATTTAATACTAATGCATAACTGCAGCACATCTGGTAAACGTAAATCATTCAACATTAAGGTACACTGGACAACATTTGGGAAATGGGAAACATTTAATAATAATACGCACTGAAACACATCTGGTAAATGCGAACCATTTAGGATTAAGACACACTGGACCACATCTGGTAAATGTGAAGCATTTAACAATAATTCACACTGAAGCACATCTAGTAAATCCGAATCATTCAACAATAAGGCATACTGAACCTCAACTGGTAAACGTGAAGCATTTAATATTAATGCACACTGGATCTCAACTGGTAAATATGTATCATGTACCAGTAATACAAACTGGACCACATCTGGTAAATCTGAATCTTCTCGTAACGATGCACACTGGAACACATCTTGTAAATGTGTCAGTTAACATTAAGGCACACCAGTCAACATCTGGGAAACGTGAAGTATTTAATAATATTTCATACTGGACGACATCTGGTAAATGTGAATCAATTAATAATAATGCACACTGAAGCACATCTGGTGAATGTGAAACAATTAATAATAATGCACATTGAAGTACATCTGGTAACTGTGAATAATTTGACATTAACGCATACTGGACCACATCTAGTAAATGTGAAGCATTTCATAATAAGGCACACTGGATCACATCTGGTAAATGTGAATTATGTAATAATAATAATGCACAATGGACCATACCTTTTACACAGACTCTTTGCTTTCTGTCTTGAAGGGAACCAGCAATCCACTCTGTCACTTGTCAACGAACTCCTCATTCGCTGACCGAATTGATTAGTCTATTATGGGATAACTTATAGAAGGGATTTTCCCCCCCAAAGTCCATATAAATTACATTTATCGCATTAGCATCGTCTACTGTCTGTGTTACTGCTTAAGTAATTCAGTACGTTTGGTCAAGAAAGATTGTCCCTTTCGAAGCCCATGTTGGGTGCTCCTTCCTATATATTTTATTTTCCAGGTGTTCTATTCTCTCCTTGAGTAGGTGTTCCATTACTTTTCCTGTCACCGATGTTAAGCTAACTTATATATAAGTGCCTGGGCATTTACTTCCCCGCTTCTTAAATATAGGAATTGAATTTAGTGTCCACTAGATCTATGGGGGTGGGGGGGTGGGGGGGGGGGGGGGGGTGGGTGGAATGGTAGGGGGAAATGGTGAAGAATTGAAGTGATAGTGCCCGCCATAGATGTCAATACCAGAATTCCAGATTCCAATTCTCCTGGAGGTAGCGAAGCTCTATGGCGGAACCTCCACAACTCTGTAACGGAAACCGTACATTAAATATGCAAAGTAGCTTTTTGCATTTATTATAATGCAATTCAACATCGATGATACCAGCCGGGTCCAATCTTCAGCTCGACGTACAGCACTCACATGCCTCCACTTCCACATTTTTGAAATGCTGCAGCCACTGAGGCGAGAGCCCTCGGTGACCTCAAAGTTCTGGTAACTTTCGCCTAGCTGTCCTTCAGACTTCTTGCGAACTCAGATACCGCCACGAAGTTAAATCACCAGAAGTGAGGGGAGGTTGGAAATCTGCATCTGTGTATCCATAAAGGGATAATCGGCAACTCTGCAACTGTTTAGCAGTGGAAGTGGGGAAGGGGTTAGCTCTACATTCGTTTAGCAATTTGGAGAGGAAAGAGCAACTCTTCATTTATTGAAACGGTGGGAAGGGGCTGCTGTGTATCTTTGTATAAATATGGGGGAAGGGGACAACTCTGCGTCCGTTTCTTGATAAGGCGTTTTATATACAGAGTGAGAGAGAGAGAGAGAGAGAAAGAAACAGCACTGAAACAGACCCTCTGACCCAACGGGGCTGCACCAACCACTCATCATTACTAATCTGTCATTAATCTCCATGTTCCTTACCACAGCCCCACCATTTCCCTAATACCTACCTACACTAGGGGCAATTTATAATGGCCAATTTACCTATCAACCTGCAAGTCTTCGGCTGTGGCAGAAACCCACGTGGTCACAGGGGGAACTTGCAAACTCCGCACAGGCAGTACCCAGAACTAAACCCGCGTCGCTGGAGCTGTGAGGCTGCGGTGCTAACCATTGCACCACTGTGCCGCCCGCTGCTAAGGCGTATTCAGGTGGCAACTCTGCACCATCTTACCAATAAGGGGGAGGGTGCACTTCTGCATCTGTGTGTCGATATGGTGGAGCAGGAGACAACTATGCATCTGTTTATCAATAAAGCAGAGCAGGAGGCTAATCTGCATCTGCTTATCAATAAAGCGGAGCAGAAGGCTACTCTTTTCTGTATATCAAAAACGTGGAGAAGGAGGCTACTCTTCATCTGTGTATCAATAAGGCGGAGCAGGAGGCAATTCTGCATCTGTTTATCGATAGGACGGGGAAGAGAGCAACTTTGTATTTTTTTATCGATAAGTCGGGGAAGGGAGCAATTCTGCAGTTGTGTATCATTGGAGTGGGGAGGCGGAAACTCTGCAAGTGGACACACTGTTTGGGGGCACAACTGGGAAACAGTATAAGTTGCTGTTGTCGATGGTCAAGTGGAGACAAATCAAATGATATTCCAATGGTCATGATGGCTCTCATTTACTTAAAAATTGTGTGGGCAATGCTATGCCATAACATTGAACTCATGTTGGAATGCTACTGAAGCAGGAATTAACAGAAATCTCTGCCCAGGTAGGTGACCTTTTAAAGGAAGCCAACGTTGCCAGAAGTATAGAAAAAGGTACAATTCCCCCTGTTTTCCATCAGCCCTTTGCTGTGATGAGGCATCGCCACAAGAGGCAGGCCCCAGAGGTAGTTGCATTCCAGCAGCAGCAGCAACCTTTCAGACGCGAGCAGCAACAGCCAATGAGGCACAGAGTAGCTCAGATATGCCAGAAAGCAAACATCTCAGATCCAGGACATCACTTCAGGATTTCCTGAGGGTTGTATCCTAGCCCCAACCATTTTCAGCTGTTTAACAATAACCTTCGTTCAATCGTAAGGTCAGAGTGGGAATTTTCACTGATGATTGCACAACGTTCAGCACCATTCACGACACCTCGGATATTGAAGCAGTCCGTGTACAAATGCAGCAATACCTGAACAATATCCAGGCTTAGGCTGATAGGTGGCAAATAACATTTGTGCCATGCAAGTGCCAGGCAATGACCATCTCCAAGAAGAGAGAATCTAACCATCTCCCCTTGACATTCAATGGCATAACGATCACTGAATCCCCCACTCCCAACATCCTGGGGGTTACGATTGACCAGAAACTGAATTACAGTAGACATCTAAATAGTGTGGCTGCGAGATCACGTCAGAGGTTATGTACCCTGCGGCGAGTAAGTCATTTTCTGACTCCCCAAAGCCGGTCTATCATCTACAAGGCACAACATAGGAGTGTGCTGGAATAGCCTCCACTTGTCTGAATGGGTGCAGCTCCAACAAAATTCAATAAGCTCGACACCATCCAGCAGCCTGCTTGATTGGCATCCCATGCACTAAAATCCACTCCCTCCACGACGAGCACAAGGTGACAGCAGTGTGTGTAATCTACAAAATGCACTGCCGCAATGCACCAAGACTCCTTCAACAGCACTTTCCAAACCCGCGAACACTACAACCGGGAAAAAACAGGGCAGCCTATGAATGGGAACATGCAGGTTCCCCTCCAAGCCACACACCATCCTTACTTGGAACTAAATCACTGTTCCTTCACTGTCGCTGGGTCAAAAACCTGGAACTCACTTTCTAACAGCATTGTAGGTGTACTGACCCCACATCAACTGCAGCGGTTCAGGAAGGCAGCTCATTGCTACCTTTGCAAGGGCAATTAGGGATATGCAATAAATGCTGGCCCAGCCAGCGACGCCCACAACCCAGGAATGAGTAAGAAACTTCCAAGGGTCCAGTTATCTCATCCTTTACAATAGATTCTAATATTTTCACTAGTGCTGATGTCTAAACAATAGGCCAGTAGTTCTCTGTTTCCTCTCTCGCTTCCTTCTCAAATAGTGGGGTTAGATTTTCTCCTTCCTCATCTGCAGGAACGCTTCCATAACTCACAGAAGTTTGAAGGAAAGCTACTAAAACATCCATTATGTATATAGTCATCTGGTTCAATACTCTGAAATGCCTCTCATCTGGTCCGGGGCATTTATCAACTTTCAATCCAATCATTTTTTTCTCGTACTATCTTTTTATTATTACAAAGGACTTTCAGTTCCTCATTTTAATAGTACCTTGGTTCCCTATCATTTCTGGTAGATTTTTTCATCTTCCACCGTGAAGAGAAATGCAAAGTAATTGTTTACTCTCTGCGTTATTTTTTTTTCATTCTACACCACAAGGTCTCCTGTCGCCGCCTGCAACGGAACCGTATTCTTCCTCTCCAATAATTTTCTTTTCATACCTAAAGAAGATTTTACAGTCCGCATTTATGTGCCTATCAAGTTGCATTCATTATCATTTTTCTTTCTGCATCAGTTTTTTGGTGCTCATTTTTTGGACTCTAAATTCCTCCCATGCTTTGGCTTATCACTTTGTCCAACGACCACTTCCTTTGGCCTAATGCAATCTTAAACTTCTTTCGTTAGTCACGGCTGATACACCTTTCATGTTTTTGTGTGTTTTAGACAAATGTATATTTGTTGTAAACCGTGTAAGCCTTCTTTAAATACTAGCCATTGCCTGTAAACTGACAAATCATTTAATGCATTTTCCAATACACCATAACCAACTTGCCCCTCATACATTCATAGTTTACTTTGTTGAGATTTAAGACCCTAGTTTCACAATGACTTATTTCAAACATAACGTAGATTTCTAACATAATGTAGTCACTGTTTCCTATTAGTTCATTTACACCAAGGTTATGAATTTGCCCTCTCTCATTAGATAATACTAAATCTAAAATATCCAGCTTCTGATCGCGTGTTGGTCCTTCAACATACTGCTCCAGAAACCTATTTCGTACACACTCCAGGAGTTCATCCTCTTCGGCATCAGTTCTGATTAGTTTTACCAAGTCTATATGTAAATTCAACACACCCACATAATGGAGAGGGATAGGTATGTGCAACAGGGCAAGGTTTACAATTGGGGGAAGGGTAGATATGATGCTGTCAGGCAGGAACTGAGGAGCATAAGTTGGGAGCATATGCTGGCAGGGAAGGGCACGGTCGAAATGTGGAACTTTTTCAAGGAGCAGATAGTAGGGGCCATTGATAAGCATGTCCCTGTCAGACAGGGAAGGGATGGTCATGTGAGGGAACCGTGGTTGACAAGAGAGGTTGAGAGTCTTGTTAGGAAGAAGAAGGATGCGTATATAAGGTTGAGGAAAAAGGGCACAGGCATAGCTCTGGAGGGATACAAGATGGCCAGGAAGGATCTGAAGAAAGGGATTAGGAGAGCTAAGAGAGGGCATGAAAAATGCTTGGCGGGTAGGATAAAAGAAAACCCCAAGGCCTTTTACGCGTATGTCAGAAATATGAGGATGACTAGGGGGACCGTAGGTCCGGTCAAGGACAATAGCGGGAGACTGTGTGTTGAGCCGGAAGAGATAAGTGAGGTTTTGAATGAGTACTTCTCTTCGGTATTTACGAATGAGAAGGGGTGTATTACTGAAGAGGACGGTGTGAAACAGACTGGTAAGCTCGAGGAAGTGCTCGTTAGGAGGGAAGATGTGTTGGGGTTTTTGAATAACTTGAAGATAGACAAGTCTCCCGGGCCTGACGGGGTATATCCAAGGATGTTATGGGAAGCAAGGGATGAAATTGCAGAGCCGCTGGCAATGATCTTTTCATCTTCTCTGTTGACGGGGGTGGTACCAGGTGATTGGAGGGTGGCAAATGTTGTGCCCCTGTTCAAGAAAGGGAATAGGAACAACCCTGGGAATTACAGGCCAGTTAGTCTTACTTCGGTGGTAGGCAAGTTGATGGAAAAGGTGCTGAGGGATAGGATTTCTGAGCATCTGGAAAGACACTGCTTGATTCGGGACAGTCAGCACGGTTTTGTGAGGGGTAGGTCTTGCCTCACAAGCCTGATTGAATTCTTTGAGCAGGTGACCAAGCAAGTGGATGAGGGTAAACCAGTGGATGTGGTGTACATGGATTTTAGTAAGGCATTTGATAAGGTCCCCCATGGTAGACTTATGGAGAAAGTCAGGAGGCATGGGATAGTGGGGAATGTGGCCAGTTGGATTAAGAATTGGCTAACTGATAGAAGGCAGAGAGTGGTCTTAGATGGTAAATACTCAGCCTGGAGCCCAGTTACCAGTGGCGTGCCACAGGGATCAGTTCTGGGTCCTCTCCTGTTTGTGATTTTTATTAACGACTTGGATGAGGAAGTCGAAGGGTGGGTCAGTAAATTTGCAGATGATACAAAGGTTGGTGGAGTTGTGGATACCGAGGAGGGCTATTGTCGTCTGCAAAGGGACTTGGATAGGTTGCAGTGCTGGGCTGAAAAGTGGCAGATGGAGTTTAACCCTGAAAAGTGTGAGGTCGTCCATTTTGGAAGGACAAACATGAATGCAAAATACTGGGTTAACGGTAGGGTTCTTGGGCATGTGGAGGAGCAGAGAGACCTTGGGGTCTATGTGCATAGATCGTTGAAAGTTGCAACTCAAGTGGATAGGGCTGTGAAGAAGGCATATGGGGTGTTAGCATTCATTAGCAGAGGGATTGAATTTAAGAGCCGTGAGGTGATGATGCAGCTGTACAGGACCTTGGTAAGGCCTCATTTGGAGTACTGTGTGCAGTTCTGGTCGCCTCATTTTAGGAAGGATGTGGAAGCCTTGGAGAGGGTGCAGAGGAGATTTACCAGGATGTTGCCTGGAATGGAGAATAAGTCTTACGAGGAAAGGCTGAACATTCTAGGCCTCTTCTCATTAGAACGGAGAAGGATGAGGGGTGACATGATAGAGGTTTATAAGATGATCAGGGGAATAGATAGGGTAGACAGTCAGAAACTTTTTCCCCGGGTGGAGCAAAGCGTTACAAGGGGTCATAAATTTAAAGTGAAGGGTGGGAGATATAAGGGGGATGTCAGGGGAAGGTTCTTTACCCAGAGAGTGGTCGGGGCATGGAATGCCTTGCCTGGGGAAGTTGTTGAGTCAGAAACTTTAGGGACTTTCAAACGGCTTTTAGATAGGTATATGGATAAAGGAGAATGATGGGGTATAGATTAAATTGTCCTTGACAGAGGACAAAGGATCGGCACAACATCGTGGGCCGAAGGGCCTGTTCTGTGCTGTATTTTTCTATGTTCTATGTTCTATCAAGTCACCTCTCATCCTTCTACGCTCCAATGAGAAAAGCCCTAGCTCCCTCAATCTTTCTTCGTAGGACATGCCCTCCAGACCAGGCAGCATCCTGGCAAATCTCCTCTGCACCCTCTCTAAAGCTTCCACATCCTTCCTATAATGAGGCGACAGAACTGAACACAATATTCCAAGTGTGGACGAACCAGGGCCTTATAGAGCTGCAGCATGACCTCGCAGCTCTTAAACTCATTCCCCCTGTTAATGAAAGCCAACACACCATACGCCTTCTTAACAACCCTATCAACCTGGGTGGCAACTTTGAGCGATCTATGGACATGGACCTCAAGATCCCTCTGTTCCTCCACACCACCAAGAATCCTGTCTTTAAGCCTGTATTCCGCATTCAAATTCGACCTTCAAAAATGAATCACTTCACATTTTTCCAGGTTGAACTTCATCTGCCACTTCTCAGCCCAGCTCCACATCCTGTCAATCTCCCGAAGCAACCTACAACAGCCTTTCACGCTATCCACAACTCCTGCAACCTTCGTGTCATTGGCAAACTTGCTAAATCAGCTTTCCACTTACTCATCCAAGTCATTTATAAAAATCACAAAGAGCAGAGGTCCCAGAACAGATCCTTGTGGAGCACCACTGGTCACCGAGCTCCATGCTGAATACTTTCCATCTACTACCACCCTCTGACTTCTATAGGCCAGCCAATATTGTATCCAGAGAGCCAACTTTCCCTGAATCCCGTGCCTCCTTGCTTTCTGAATGAGCCTACCATTGGGAAGCTTATCAAACGCCTTGCTAAAATCCATATACACCACATTCACTGCTCTTCCTTCATCAATGTGTTTTGTCACATCTTCAAAGAATTCAATAAAGCTTGTGAGGCATGACCTGCCCCTCACAAAGCCATGCTGACTGTCTGTAATCAAACCATGTTTTTCCAAATAATCATAAATCCTGTCTCTCAGAATACTCTCCAATAATTTGCCCACTACTGACGTAAGACTGACTGTTATATAATTCCCAGGGTTATCCCTATTCCCTTTCTTGAACAAGGGAACAACATTTGCCACCCTCCAATCATCCGGTACTACTCAAGTGGACAGTGAAGACGCAAAGATTATCGCCAAAGGCGCAGCAATCTCTTCCCTCGCTTCCCGAAATATCCTTGGGTATATCCCGTCTGGCTCCGGGGACTTATCTGTCCTCATATCATTCAAAATTTCCAGCACATCCTCCCTCTTAACCTCAACCTATTCGAGCATATCAGCCTGTTCCACGCTCTCCTCACAAACGATCAGCTCCCCCTCACTAGTGAATACTGAAGCAAAGTATTAATTTATGACCTCCCCTACCTCCTCCGATACCAGGCACAATTTCCCTCCACTATCCCTGATCGGCCCTACCCTCACTCTGGCCATCCTCTTGTTCCTCACATAAGTAAAGAACGCCTGGGGATTTTCCTTAATCCTACCCGCCAAGACTTTTTCATGTCCCCTTCTAGCTCTCCTAAGTCCATTCTTCAGTTCCTTCCTGACTACCTTGTCACCCTCTGGAGCCCTGTCTGATCCTTGCTTCCTCAACCTTAAGTAAGCTTCCTTCTTCCTCTTGACTAGCTGTTCCACATCTCTTGTCATCCAAGGTTCCTTCACCCTACCATCCCTTCCTTGCCTCATCGGGGAAAACCTATCCAGCAGTCGCAGCATGTGCTCCCGAAACAACCTCCACATTTCTGTCGTGCATTTCCGTAGAACATCTGTTCCCAATTTATGCTCCCAAGTTCCTGCCTAATAGTATTGTAATTCCCCCTCCCCCAATTAATTACCGATTTACCTCTATTTGTGCATTCAAAGCATTTACATTATTTCTCATGTTTCGTGCATTCCGATAGAATTCCCTGAAGTTTGTCTTAATATTATTCCTCATTCCGACCTCTTTCATATGTGCCTTCATTTCGTCTGCTTTCCAATTTCGGTTACTGCTTTTCTACTTCGTCTTACCAGTTTTGCTTCCCACCTATCTGAGATTCCTCTTAATTTCTCAACCCCTGAAAATTTAGTTTAGACGCTCCGCAACTGTATTAGCAAATCTCCCGGTAAGGATGTTAGCTCTGGCCATGCTAAGGTACAATCCATCCACCATGTACCGGTCCCACATGCCACATAACAGATCCCAATGCCTCAGGTATCTGATGCCCTCCCTCCAGGCACGTGTTAAATTACTCATTCCTTCTATTGCTATTCTCGCTAGCACGTGGCACTGGTAGTAATGCCAAGATAACTGCTCATAATGTTCGACGCTTAGTTTCCATCCTAACTCATTAAAATCTGTTTATAGGACCTCATCCCTCTTCTTTCCTATGCAACTGGTACCAATATGGACCACGACCTCTGGTTGGTCACCCTCCCCCAGAAGAACGTCCTGTAGCTGCTTTGTGACATCGTTGACCTTGACACCAGGGAGGCAACATACCATCCTGGTGTCACTTCTGCAGCCGCACAGGTGCCTGTCTGTTTCTCAAACTAATGAATCCCCTATTACTACTGCTTTTCCACTCTTCTGGCTCCCCTCTTGTGCAGCTGTGCCACCTGTTGCACCATGGACTTGCTGCATTCCTTTGAAGAAACATCGGTCTCACCATTATCCAAAATGGATAACAGTTAGCAAGTGAGATCGACTCAAGAGACTCCTGAAATACCTGTCTGGTTCTCGTAGACTGCCCTTGGTCACCCATTCCCTCTCTTCCTACATGCTCCTACCTGCGTTGTGACCACGTCCTCAAAGGTGTTATCCACGTAGTTCTCTGCCTCACGGATGCACGACAGTGACTCCAGCATCCCCTTGAGTTCCACAACCCAGAGCTCAAGCCTCTGCAGCTGAAGGCACTTACTGCACACGTGTTTGTCAAAAACATTGTGTTTCCCCCACTTCCCACATAACAAAGGAGGCACATTCCACTCGGCCGACGTTGTAGCCATCCATGTCAGCCGTCACCATTTAAATTACTTACTTCAAACCATGGAATTAAGAGCTATGCCCACACCAGCAGGTCTTTTGAGGCCTGTGTAAAGGCAATGGCTCTTGGCCATTGTCACAGCCTCACAGATGTGCGATAAGACAGCTTTATAAATTGTTTTCCTGAAGTCTGACCGGGCACTCTCCCTGCCTGATTAAGGGACTAACCAAAGATGGGACTTTTGTGCCAGTGTATACAATGGCAGCAACTGCACAGCGGATCCTCTAGTCCAACGCTCGGCCTTTCATTGCCAGTGAGCTGCTCCTACCCCACCTGCAACATGTGCAGGAGGCATTGTCGAGGATCGCCCCAGTGCTGGTCGGCCTGCATGAAAGCAGCCTCAAATACATCTGTTCCTTCTGCCGTCCGCTATTTATGCAGCTGGCATGGGCGGAAGTCACGAAGGGCCACATTAATGTCGCGTTCCGGGAACACCATATATATCTACTGGACATTGGATTGGGTATGGTGTCATGCCTTTAAGGGGTTGGGGCAGCTTCGTAAGAACTGCACCAACCATTGGGCTGCCAAGCATCCTCTGCGGCCCAGGGTGGCGTCGTTGCTCATCTCCCTGCTCTTCCTACACAAGCAACAGAGACCACACAGGCTTTTCCAGAGGGCCTGGTTTTCATGGCCTCTGTTGGAGAGACTGAGACCCGTCCGGGTTGAAGGAAAGAGCATCTCTAAACAAAACACCCGAAGGCGCATACTTGCTTGCGGGGAAACACCTTGAGCCTGAGCAGAGCCCTAGACCTAATCTGGGGAACCCACATGCCCCGTGGCTGCGCTCAAGCCCAAGGAATCAGGGTAGGTGGTGGCAAAAGTAGAATCAAAGACCTCTAGTGAGATTAAGGTCTTTGAAAATACGTGTCGCTCCCACAATAAAAGGAGGTAGTCCCCCTCCCCTGACGAGGGCCGTGAGGAACAGGGTCTCTCGCCTGGCGTGGGCCCTCTGGCCCCCCCTACTGCCTGTACAATCCTGGCCTTAAGCCTCAAGTGGCAGCACCCAATCCCTTGTATTAGAGTGAGGACCGAAAACCGTGTAAATTTGCCAGCTCTCCAGGGGCAGGAGGGGGCCCGTATGTGGTGTTATGTGTGCATGTGGGGTGGTGGGATGGGGGAGACCTGGGATGGTCCATTCCACGCCCTTGCCCAGCAGCCTGTTTCTGTTACCTCTGCATCGGGTGCCAATGGTGGGTCGGGCGGGGTGGGCAGACACGTTCGGGTCAACACCAGCCTCTGCCTGGCAGCTTGTTTAGATTGCCCTGAATATACATGACCAGTGGCCAATTTGCATTATGTACCGTCTGTTGGGCGTGTAGGCAATGGCAGGCGAGGAGATGGTCTCCTCTCTCCGCCTCTGCTCCCTGCTCCAGCCATTTCCCGAAGCCCAGGGATGGAGTCAGATGGTAGTTTGGAACATCTTTCTCCCAAAGGCCCCGTTTCCTTGGAAGAACCCAGAAAAGGCGCTGTTGCCATTCCTCCTGATGGTGAGATTGCTATAGAGTTTGGAAAAGGTGGCGAAGCCTGGACATCTGCTTTACAGTGTGCGCTGGGTACGTAGACCGCGCTGTAACTACCTAGAGGAAAATGGGGACTCAGTAATGCCCGGCGCATTGCAAGCATGTATCCTTTGAGCTCTAACGATAGCAGCGAGTGAGTGCATCATTCCTGGGGGCGGAGGGATTTAAATTATACCCTTATGTTCAGGGATCACTCTGCTCCCCAGCGTCACTAAGTGTCTGTGTAGATGTTGAGGGAACTGAGCAGCTCGGTCAGCTTGGTGGATGCTTAAACTCTATCCTGTAGCGGGCAACATCACCTGGAGATCTGCAGGAGATGTGTCCCCAATCGACCGTCTCGACAGTTCACTAGCTGCATCTCAACAGCTTCCATGTGGCTTGTGCTCAGCTCAGACCACCACCTTTCTGTACGTAGATGGGTCCACGTCATGGCACTTTCACAAACGGCTGCTGGAGGACGAGTGATTCTAGGACTCTGTCCGTTGACTCTGCTGCGACTGGAGAAGGAGGCAGTGGGTCTGCTCCTTGAGGTTATGGTGGGATGTGGGCAAGATGAAAAGCTATGTCTTCTGTCCGGAGTACGTGAAGGGATCGATTAAGAAGTGCGAGACCATGATCGTCCACCTGCAGAGGGAGGTTTTTAACTTTCGGTCCCATCTCAGTGATGCCATCATGGACCCTGCCCTGTGTCAGGCTTACAAAGAGAAGGAGGGGGCATTGCGGGACTGCAGTTTGCAGGTTCCCGACGAGCATACATGAGGTCGCGGATCCAGATCCTGAAAGATTTGGATCGTGCTTCACACTTCTTCTGCTCGCCAGTAAAATGGCGGCGTGTCCGTAAGCAACTGTTCGAGCTGTTGTCCGATGTCAGTTCATCCATCAGACATCCAGAGAGATTGGACCGCTTGATTTTGCTGCTTGGTCAATACCTACTATGACACGTTGTGCTCTCTGGATCAGTCCAGCGAGGACGCAGAAAGATGTTTGTGGGAAGTCCTGCTGAAGCTCGGCCTAGACGGCGCTGAAAGACCTGAGACTCCACTCACGGTGGCCAAATTGACCAGTGAACTTCACTGGCTTTCGATTGGCAAATCTCCAGGGCTGGAAAGTCTGACCCTGGAATTCCTCAGGGCGTTCTGGGACATCCTTTGTGGCGATTATGCATGGGTCCTGGGGAAAGGGCTGGTGAGCGTTTCAGTGGAGCACCGGGCATCTCCTCTATCTGGGAGTCCACCTGGGCCCGGCTGAGGAGGTCTGCCTGAAAACTGGCAGGATTTAGAGGCAAAAGTCAACACTCGGCTGGGCACTAGACAGGACTGCTCTGCGTTCTTGTCTACAGAGGCTCCTGGCTGTAAACAGAAGGAAGAAAAATGGCAACCTCTATGGTTTGGTACGAGTTGGTCACTCTGTTTCCGCCCTTGCTTTTGTCGCTAGAATGCAGGAAAAAAACGTGTTCAAATCTTCTGGGCAAGCGGAAACACTGGGTCTCTGCTGCAGTCCTGAGACTACCAATTGAGAACGGCGGTCAGTCGCTGAAATGCATTGCTACCCAGACTATGAATCACCACCTTCAGACCGTGCAGAGTTTATTATCCCTCGTGTTTGCTCCAAGATGGTTTGTGATGGCTCCTTATTGTATCCACTGGGGCACTGACTTCAAGACGACACGCAGTTCCAGGCTCCAACCATCAGATGTGCCTCCCTCAGGGAGGTGTCTGTCTTTACCGGGATCTATTGAGAGTCTGGAACATAGTTGCCTCCAATCAGGGTGACCTACCACCGGTGGAGAAAAGGCTTCTGGCTGTCCAGACGGCTGGCTCTGGAGACAAGGAAAGAGGTGGATGAGTAGCTGAAGCCTATGAGATGTCCCTCAATGCAGGTGTGTGGGAGACTGGAAGTGCGGTGTGCTCCTGGCCGAGCTGATCCCTGCTCAGCCGGAACTGTTCATCTGTCAAAGACGCAAAAGCTTTCTCGGGTGCCAGTCACACACAACCTGAGCCACCGCTCAGAAATGCCCTCTATGCAACTCCACGCGACATTTGCAGAGCAGTAAAGCAGGGATGTCACATGTCTGGCCAATTATATACCATCTCTGTTGAGCCATTCCTGTGCCTGCTTTCCAAGAGGTTGGCGGGATTACTTCTGCTCGGGCCAGGCATGCAGGTTGTCATCTAATATTATGACTGGCACAGATTTTTTTCACTTGCAGAGGATGCATAAGTGCAAGCATATCTGTTCTTCTTCATGCTCCACAAGGATCAATGGGGTGAAATATTCTATACTCCTGGTGGGTCAGTGGCTTGTGGACTCCCCTCTGAAGGATTTAGTGCCTTTTGCGTGGTGCACCACACACCTCCTCTATCTGGGTGTCTACTTGAACCCGGCTGAAGAAGTTTGGCTGACAAATTGGCAGGAGTTGGAAGTTACCACTCAGCTAGTACGCTGGGCAGAACTGCACCAAATTATTTCCTACAAGAGTCAAGTGCTAGTCTAAACCATCTGGTGCCCTCGATGCTGCGGTAATGGTTGATCACTTTTATCCTACCTACTGCATTTGTCACCAAGAGCCAGAAGAAGATCGTCAATATCTTCTGCATCTGTGCCCTGGTCCTGAGTCTCCTGATAGAGGAGTGCGGACAGTAGCTGGTGTGCACCCGTACTCTCCACCTTTACACCATGCAGCGACAGCTTTACATACATGGTGGTGATCATGGGGGAGGTACATTAGTCATAGTTATAGAGATAAAGCACTGAAACAGGCCCTTCAGCCGTCCGAGTCTGTGCTGACCAGCAACCACCCATTTCTACTAATCCTACATTAATCCCATATTCCCTACCACGTCCCCACCATTCTCCTACCACCTACCTACACTAGGGGCAATTAACAATGGCCAATTTACCTATCAACCTGCAAGTCTTTGGCTGTGGGAGGAAGCCAGAGCACCCAGTGGAAACCCACACGGTCACAGGGAGAACTTGCAAACACCGCAAAGGCAGTCCCCAGAATCAAACCCGTGTCGCTAGAACTGCGAGGCTGTGGTGCTAACCACTGCACCACTATGCCACCCTTTTTTTCTTTTTTTTTTTAACCATCCTCCACTACTCTGTCTCCTATCACCAAGCCAAGTTTGTATCCAATTTGCTGGAACACCCTGGATCCCATGTGTTTGAACCTTCTGGACCAGCGTACCAGTGTTTTCCACCAGCACACTGCCTGTAAGACAACACTCAGCACCTGTAGACAACTGTTATCTACGTCTCTGTGAAGGAGTGTCTGTCTTTTAGCGGGATCTCTTCATTGTCCGGAACATGGTTGCCTCCAGTCAGGACACTTACCTGCCGGCCGGGTGGCTGGCTCCTGGGATGGACGTGTAGCGAAAGCTTTTACGATATCTCTCACAGTGGGGTCGACAGGACTATGGTGTGGCGTGCTCCTGGCAAAGCTGACCGCTGCTCATTCAGAATTGTTCATCAGACCTAGGCCCTGCAAACTTTCTCAGGAACTGATCCCACACAGACAGTGCTGCTTCTCGGAAATACCGTCTATGCCATTCCACAGAGTTCATAGAAGTTTCTTGTATGATTTGGAGTCCGTGTTTCCATCTGCCAGTGAAGAGAAACCCCACAAAATGTCTATTAACACGGCAGTCGTTTCCCTTTATATCGTGGACCTGGGCTGGTGAGTGCTGGACGTGCAATGGACTTTTAGTTAGCTTTATGGACTTCCCAGCTCCATGTAATTTCTGCAGTTTGGACGAGTCCGTGTTTCATGTTTATATGGAGTGTGCAAGGTTGCAGCCGCTCTTTGAGTATTGAAGAGGCTGCTCCTCGGATGTCGGCTGTTTTTCAGCCCCTGGAGATAATATATACAGATATATGTATATATTTTTTTTCTATAAAATGAATATCAAATGGTCCTGAGGAATAAAGGCCACCCACAAATATGAAATGGTTCTTGGGTATAAAAGCCGCTTCATAAAACAAAAATAATGCGTTCTGCACCGAGTCGAGCTCCCTCTACAGTACCACATCAAACAATCTTCGAGGCTTTTGCAGCACGGGATTAGAAACTGAGAAACCATCAAATACTCTCAGGGCAGATAGAGCACGGGTTTGATACAAAGTAAAACCCTCTCTTCATTTGCCCAATAAAAAAAGAATACTACAACTATCCCCTTCAAGCACTCCTGCAGAGAGTTTTGCTGTTGCTTGATTGGGACTGTTGAGTGCATCAACGAGTAGCAGCTGACTGTGCTGCAGGTAGTTGGAAGCGGATAACCCGAGAAGAGAGAGATGAGGAGTCTGTTATGCAATTTTACAATAATAATTGCTGAAAGGAAGAGGCTTTATAAACCTAAGGCTGTGTTTTGTGTTGGGTGGCATAAAACCGGACATTGCTTTGATTTGGACTGTTGTGGGAAGTGGGAAAGGCGGGAAGAACAAGAGGTAGGGCTGCAGGGAGCTGTGACATTTCATTAAGCAGACAGGGGAACTCCATCCCCACCCCATATGCCGAGCATGGGTTAGCTGGAGCTGCTTGCCTGAGGAGGCAAAAGGAGATGGCTAATGCTTGGGCAGCTGCTGCTAATCTCGGTGAAGACGCCTGCCCCAACCAGCAGGGTTGGCAAATATAGTTTAAAAGTGTTCTTTACGTACCTTCACATTGAGGCAAAGTCACAACTCTGTTTATTTGTTTGGTGGCAAAATATTCATTTATCTAATTATTCATTTACTTGCCTTGAACACTTTCTGTTGAAGTTTGCAGGTCTCTAATTGCGGTTGCATTTAACTATTGGACCCACGGCCGGACCACCTGCACAATTGGCGTTGCCCACTCACACCTATTCATCTGCAGCTTCTGTGATCGCCCATGTGCCCTGAGGGCTATTGAGATTAATCACCAGTAGCCATAGATTGAATGGCAATGCCCAGCCGAATATGTATATTAAGTGTATAATGGTGGTTGTCAGTCCGACGGCCATCATTGCATGCCTCGAAAATGTATGGGGATGGCTAGCATTCTCCGGGACGCAGAGTGGACAGTGGCTCTGGCCCTCAGGGAGGGGCTCAGCGTGGATAGGACTTTCATGCCTGATGATACCTTGGGGGACACTGCGCACTGGATTCTAATATCGAATGGCAAACCCTTGATTCCCAGTGAGCTCCGCCATCCTTACCTGCAGATGTCGGGGTGTTGAGGTCGTGGATTGCAACTGTCTCTACTGATCTTCAGCCCACATTATCCGCCTGTTTACTCCTTCTCCCGTGAGCACTTTATGCACCTGGTGCGGGAGCAGGTTACAGTCGACCAATTAATTGTTCAGTTCCAGTGTACAGTCTAGCAAGCCTTTTGAACCTCGGACAGGAAACTGGGCCATCCCTGCATAGGGGGTAAGGCATGTTTGTAAGAGCTGTCGCAACCTCTGGGCGGTCAAATCCACTTTGGCGACCGAAGATGGCTGTGTCACGCCTTCCACTCTTCTGCCTACAGCTACAGCAATGGTTCTGGAAGTCGTAGTTTCCAAGGGGGTGGAAGGTGCGACATGCAATAAAATATCTAAATACGTGTCCCCTGGACACTGAGGAGCAAAATGAGCCTAAGATCACAGCTGAACCTGATCCCAGGTAGCATATCTGCCCCCGTGTTCTGCTCAGGCCCAGGAGATCTGGGCTGAAGGAGGGTCGGGAGGTTGGGTCAGGGACGGCTTTGGTGATGGAGGTCTCTGAACTTCTGCACCCCTCCTGGAATATGAGGAAGAAGAGCCCTTTCTCTGAAGGGCGTCCTTAGATACATTGTCTACTTCCCAGAGTGGGTCTTCGGGCTCCTCCCACAGCCACCAGCATCAGGACTTCAAGCCATGGGTGGGAGCCTTTTATCTCTCAAGATGGAGGGGAGGGCGAAGCCACTATAAATATGATAAATTCCAGTGAGGGGGGAGTGCCCCCCCCCCCCCCCCGTAGTAGGGGATCCTGTTGTCCTGCAGGTTAATAGGGCTGTTAAGAAGGCATATGGTGTGTTAGCTTTCATTAGTTGGGGTTTCGAGTTTCGGAGCCACGAGGTCATGCTGCAGCTGTACAAAACTCTGGTGCGGCCGCACCTAGAGTATTGCATGCAGTTCTGGTCACTGCATTATAGGAAGGATGTGGAAGCTTTGGAAAGGGTGCAGAGGAGATTTACTGGGATGTTGCCTGGTATGGAGGGAAGGTATTATGAGGAAAGGCTGAGGGACTTGAGGTTGTTTTCGTTCGAGAGAAGGAGGAGGAGAGGCGACCTAATAGAGACATATAAGATAATTAGAGGGTTAGACAGGGTGGTTAGTGAGAGTCTTTTTCCTCGGATGGTGATGGCAAACACGAGGGGACATAGCTTTAAGTTGAGGGGTGATAGATATAGGACAGATGTCAGAGGTAGTTACTTTACTCAGAGAGTAGTAGGGGAGTGGAACGCCCTGCCTGCAACAATAGTAGACTCGCCAACTTTAAGGGCATTTAAGTGGTCATTGGATCGACATATGGATGAAAATGGAATAGTTTAGGTCAGATGGTTTTACAGGTCGGCGCAACATCGAGGCCCGAAGGGCCTGTACCGCGCTGTAATGTTCTATTCTATTATCTCTGCGTTTACAACCGGGTTAGGTGTCCTTTATGGAATTCGGGGCGTGATTGAGAGGGGAAATCCTCCCAACCTCCAGCTGCTGCCAGCCGGGATGTACCCGATCCAGATGGTCATTTGACACTGTAAATAGTGTCAGTCTGCTGAGCTTTCGGCATTGGTGAGTAGCAGGACTCCTCCACCATCTATCGTGGGATGAGAATCTGTCAGAGCTGGAGTGGCCGAGATACTTGCCCTACAATGTATGTGATAAGGGGTGGCAGTGAGGGGAAGGGTCATGTCAGCCGCTGGCGATCACTACCTCGTGGAGGAATGGAGTCTGATATATAGTCCAGCACCAAGGAGACAGGAGACACCTTTTTGCCCCAATATGTCTCCTCGCATCCTCATTGTGAAACTTCTGAATTTCCTTGCTGCTTGCAGGAGTTGCTGCAATAATGTCCAGCAGGCCCTCGAACGCTGGTCGGATCTATCACTGTTCATCGCTCCCTCTGCGCCGTCCTCAAAAAAAGATGGTGAAGGGTGCAGGCATGGAAACAATCATGCAGCCCTGGTAAAAGGTGTTCGTCGCTGGTCTGCTGCGGGAGTGGTCAGTGACTCGCACTCTGCTCCCGACTCAAACTGACTCAGCATTTTGCTGAGGGAATTGAAATACTTTTGATATGAAGGTATCCAAAGCCAGTCTCAATATCAACGGCAGCAGGGGGACACTTTGCAGATTTCCCAAACGCTCAGTCCTCAAGGAAGTCAGTGTCATTAAGTGGTCTGCAACACAGAAGGAGGCTATTCGGCCAGGCGAGTCCATGGCGGTGCTCCATGGAGTTATTCAATCAGTCCCACTCCCTGGCTTGATCCGCAAATCCCTGCAACGCTATTTCTCTCAGATGACCATCAAACTTCTTCTCAAAGTCCTTCCTCATTTCCGCTTCCACCAGCCTTGTGAGAAGCGAGTTACAGGTAATTGCCACAAGTGAGCTTTCTGCAGGAAGCCCCCACCGTTGCAAGATATGACACCACCTGTCTTCTGGAGTGGCAGGGTGGAGTCCACATGAGACGGCTCACCGCTTATTCTAGTAAGGACAATGTGTTTTGTAGTGCAAATCACAAATACCTTTCCAGAATATTGCACGTGTTCGGACTTGAGCCTCATTTCCTGGCTTGCGTCCACTTTTGTTCACTGCTGCAAAGTGCCCAGTCAAATTTAATGGGTACTTGATGGCACCGCTTTCTTTTGGGGTAGGGTTATGTCAGAGATGCCCCAATATCTAGGCAATTGTGCACCATCTGCGTGGAGTCATTCTTGTGCAAGATTCACAGGGACTAGTGGGTTTGGCTCTGCTTGTGCCGGGCATGCAGGTCATAATCTCTGTTTTCACCATTGACATGTTCCACACGATCACAGATCCTGATGACTTGCAGAGGATGTGCGAGTGCCATCAGATTCCTTCTGCTACATTCTCTGTGAGGATCAATTTGCAGAAATGTTCCATACTCCTGATGGGTCAATGGTGCGTGGACTCTCTGCAGAGGAACTTTGCGTGCAGCACAACGCACCTCCTCTGTCTGGGACTCTATCTGAGCCCCGCTGAGGATATCTGGTCCATAAACTGGCAGGCACTGAAGGCAAAAATTCAACTGTCGGCTTGAGCTCTGGACAAGGCTGTTCCGTGTACTTTTCTGTAGGGGCCTCGATGCTGCGGCATTGGTTGGCCACTTCGGTCCCATGACCATAGCCAATAGGTTTTAGAAAAGTGACAACACTGACATCTATCTAATAATGTACATAATTGCCCAGGTATTCCCTATCCACAAAAAGCAGGACAAATCCAATCTGACCAATGACTGCTCCATCAGCCTGCTGTTGATCATCAGCAAAGAAATGGAAGGTGGCATCGACAGCGCTACCAAGTGCTTCACGAACAATAACCTGCTCATCGATTCTAAGCCTGTGTTCCTCCAGGGCCATTCTTCCCGTGGCCTTGGCCCAAACATTGTCAAAAAGAATGGAACTCCAGAGGTAACATGACCGTTATTGTCCTGGATATTTTGACACCATTTAACCGCGTGTGCCAACAAGAGCCCGAACAAAGCTGGAGCCAATGGGGAATTGAGGGAACTCTTCAGTGGTTGGAGCATGAGTAGCGCAGAAGAAGATTGTTCTGATTGCTGTACGTCAATTATCTCAATCCCAGGATAATACATCAGGAGTTCATAAGGATAGGATCCTTGGCACAGTCATGTTCAGCTACTGCATCAATGTCATACCCTCCATTATAAGGTTAGAAGTGGGAATGTTCCCTGATGATTATATGATGCTCAGTGCCATTTTACAACTCCTCAGTTACTGAAGCTGTCGGTGTTAACATGCAGCAAAACCTGGACCATTTTCAAGCTTTGCCTGGTTATTGGCGAGTAACATTTGTACCACACAAGTGCTAGGCAACGGTAATCTCCTATAAGAGAGCGTGTACCCATCTCTCCTTGACGTTCAACACCATTTCCATCGCTAACTCCTCCACTTTCAGCATTCCTGGGCTTACCATTGACCAGAAATTGAACTGGAATCAGCTACATTAATAATGTAGTTACAAGTGCAAGTGCAAGTGCATTTCTGCGGTAAGCAACCAAACTGCAAGCTTCCCAAAGCCTGTTCACCATCCACAATACACAGGTCGGGAGAGCGATGGAATACTCTGCACTTTTCCTGGATGAGTGGAGCTTCAATAGCACTCAGGAAACTCAACACCAACCAAGACAGAGCATCCCTCTTGATCGGCACCCGATCCACAACCACAATCCACAGTGGCGCAGTGGTTAGCACCGCAGCCTCACAGCTCTAGCGACCCGGTTTCCTCCCACATGCCAAAGACTTGCTGGTTGATAGGTTAATTGGCCATTATAAATTGCCCCAAGTATAGGTAGGTTGCAGGGAAATATAGGGACAGGTGGGGATGTGGTAGGAATATGGAATTGGTGTAGGATTAGTATAGTGGGTGGTTGATGGTCGGCACAGACTCGATGGACCGAAGGGCCTGTTTCAGTGCAGTATCTCTAAACTAAACTAAACGTAACTAATCTAACATTCACTCCCACCACCACCAACGCACAGTGGCAGTAGCGTGCACAATATACAAGATGCACTGCAGCTACTCACCCGACCTCCTTTGACCGCACCTTCTAAACCTGTGACCTCTTCCAACTAGAGGGATAAGGGAAGCAGACAAGTGGCAACACCAACATCTGCAAGTTCCCCTCCAAAGCAAATCATGACTTGGACATATATCATAATTTCTTCACTGTCACTTGGTCAACATCTTGGAGCTCTCTTGCGAACAGCACTGTGGGTGTACCTGTACCAGATGACTGCAACGGTTCAAGAATGCAGCACACCACCAACTTCTCAAGATGAATTTGTGATGGGCAACACATGTTGGTCTTGTCAGCGATGTCCACAATCCATGAAACGAATAAATAAATGAAAGTTACTGTTAATTGTTAATTTGGGTCAGATAAGCAATAGGCTGAGATATGAAGTTAGTTAATTCCTCAATTAAATTCAACGAGTACGCGAGCTGATAAAATGTGCTGCTTATTAACTTAGACATCTGGTGATGTACTTCAGCAGAAGGGACAATGAGAGGCAAAATGAATTAATGGCACTGTGCTAAAGAGTATGCAGGAACTGAGGGACTTCTGGAGTGCATATGCATGAATATTTGAAGGTGGCAGTATACATGGAGAGAGTGGTTCGAAAAGCATGTGAAATCTTGGGTTTTAAAACTGGACACATAGAGTGCAACAGAAGGGAATTTATGCAGAACCTTTATAAAGCTCTTGTTAAGCATCAACTAGGTTATTGTTTCCAGTTCTTGTCTCCACACCTGATCTCAGTGTCCTTCAGAGGATGCAGCGCCTCTCTCTATTTAAAATATCCACTAACTTTCTGTTTTCTTTTCTCCCAAAGTTGATCACTTCACATTTATTAACATCATATTCCATCAGCCATGTTTATTGCCCATTCACGTAGCCTGTCCAAATCCCTTCAAGTGTCTTGCATGTTCCTCACAACTTACTTTCTCACCTGGTTTTGTGTCATTAGCAAACTTATAAATATTACGTTAGATCCATACATCCAAATCATTTCTGTCGATCGAGAACAGATGCAGCCCAAGCACTGATCCTTGCAGGACCACACTAGTAATAACGATCTATCCTGAGAATGACCGTTTATTCCTACTCTCTGATTTCTATCTTTGAACCGATTCTCTGTCCATATCAGTATATTACCCCTCCCCCCCACCCCACCCCCCTCCCACCCGGCCTCCAACCCCAACGTGGTCTAAATTCCTTTGCTAACCTCTTGTGTGGGACATTATAAAAAGCCTTCTGAAAATCGAAAGGCACTACATCCACTGGTTCTCCTTTATCTGTTTTGCAAGTGACACCTTCGAAGAACTCCAATAGTTTTTTTGGACATGATTTCCTTTCATAAATCCATGTTGGCTCTGCCCAATCAGATCATTATATTCCAAATGTCCAGTTATCACGTCAATTAATTATATTCTAGCATTTTCCCTACTACTGGCGTCAAACTAACAGGTCTGTCGTTCTCCATTTTCTCTCTCGCTCCCTTCATAAATATTACTTAAATTGTTCGCATGTGTCTAACTTAAATTGTCCACAATGTACATCGTTAAAAATGTCGGCAACATATAACTCTCAAAATGTTCATCACAAGTATCTCTTTACATTTCTGCCATGTATTTGCATTAAAGTGCCTACCAGGCATATCCATTAATTTTCCAGTGCACAGATCGCTTAAAATGTGTACACACACTCCTTAAAATAACTGCCATACATATCATTCTTTGTCCCAACAAGGCTATAATCAATATCGCAACAGGATACTTCTTGTAGTCATTCAGGAAAACTTTCCTAAGAAATAGTACGCTATACATAACTAAATTCAAATAGTCACTTTGTGGCTCTCAGTGTTGCGGTTTGCAATCGTGTTTTGGTCGCAGACGACGTGAGGATGAACTCAATCTATCTGGTTTCATAACTTTTTTGTTCTTTCTCCGACACATTCTGGAATTCTTCTACTTCTGTGATTTCACTTCTGAAAATCTTCATGTTCTCTGTGCACCCCGGCATTGTGAACCCTACCTTTTAACCCTTTATGACCATCAGGCCATTTGCTTTTGGCTGGATGTTTGACTCAGAACTTGTTCTGGTTGTTGCTATCCCACTTGAGGTGATAGGACACCTGCCAAAAGTTATGAAAAGTTCTTTTCACTTTAGGTATCACCCTCTTGTGCTGACACAGGCAGTCCGAAATGTTTACAAAAACTGGTTCATTGTTAGACAGGCTGCTGATGGTTGTCAGAGTTCTCAATTTATTTGTCCTGGCACAGACAATACATTATCATTAGACATTTTTTGTTTACATTGTTAAAGTTACATTTATGCTACATAATAGATAAATACGCAATGCAACCCCTTTTAGCCCTCCTCACTCCTTGACAGAAATATTTGCATCCTCATTGGCTGCAGGTGAGGTCCCAGAGGACTGGAGAATAGCCAATGTTGTTCCTTTGTTTAAGAAGGTTGGCAAGGATAATCCAGGAAATTATAGGCCGGTGAGCCTTACGTCAGTGATAGGGAGACTATTAGAGACGATTATTCGGTACAGGATTTACTCCCATTTGGAAACAAACGAACTTATTAGCGAGAAACAGTATGGTTTTGTGAAGGGGAGGTAGTGTCTTAATAATTTGATTGAGTTTTCTGAGAAAGTGACGAAGATGATTGATGAAGGAAGGGCAGTGGATGTTATCTATATGGACTTTAGTAAAGCCTTTGACTAGGTCCCGCATGGCAGACTGGTCCAAAAGGTGAAGTCACACGAGATCAGAGGTGAGCTGGCATGATGGATACAGAACTGCCTCGGCCAGAGAAGACAGAGTGTATCTGTGGATGGGTGTTTTTTCTGAATGGAGTTATGTGACAAGTAGTGTTCCACAGGGATCAATGCTGGGACCGTTGCTGCTTGCAGTATATATAAGTGATTTGGAGGAAAATGTAGCTGGCCTGATTAGTAAGTTTGCGGACGACACAAAGGTTGGTGGAGTTGCGAATAATGATGAGGATTGTCAGAGGATACAGCAGGATACAGATCGGTTGGAGACTTGGGCGGAGAAATGGCAGATGGAGTTTAATCCGGACAAATGTGAGGTAATGCATTTTGGAATGTCTAATGCAGGAGGGAGGCATACAGTAAATGGCAGAACCCTTAGGAGTATTGACAGGCAGAGAGATCTGGGCGTATAAGTCCACAGGTCACTGAAAGTGGCAACGCAGGTGGTTAAGGTAGCCAAGAAGGCATACGGCATGCTTGCCTTCATCGGTCGGGGCATAGAGTATAAAAATAGGCAAGTCATGTTGCAGTTGTACAGAACCTTAGTTGGGCCACACTTAGAATATTGTGTGCAATTCTGGTTGCCACACTACCAGAAGGACGTGGAGGCTTTGGAGAGGGTACAGAGGAGGTTTACCAGGATGTTTCCTGGTCTGGAGGGCATTAGCTATGAGGAGAGGTTGGATAAACTCGGATTGTTTTCACTGGAACGCCGGAGGTGGAGGGGCGACATGATAGAGGTTTACAAAGTTATGAGCGGCATGGACAGAGTGGATAGTCAGAAGCTTTTTCCCAGGGTGGAAGAGTCAGTTACTCGGGGACATAGGTTTAAGGTGCGAGGAGCAATGTTTAGAGGGGCTGTGCGAGGCAGGTTTATTACACAGAGGGTGGCGTGTGCCTGGAATCTGCTGCCTGGGAAGGTGGTGGAAGCAGGTACAATAACGACACTGAAGAGACATCTTGACAAATACATGTATAGGACGGGAATAGAGGGATATGGGCCCCAGAAGTGCTGCAGCTGTTAGTTTAGGCAGGCATCAAGATCGGTGCAGGCTTGGAGGGCCGAATGTCCTGTTCCTGTGCTGTACTGTTCTTTGTTCTTTGTTCTTTGTTCAAACCATGCAGAATCCATATATAACAACATTCGCAAAGCTACACGACATCCACAGCAAAATAATACACTTGATTGGCACCAAATCCACCACATTAAACATTCACTCCCTGTACCCCTGACGCATAGTGGCAGCAGCCTGTACCATATTTAAGTTGCACTGCAGAAACTCACCATGCCTCCTTCGACAGCACCTTTTCAAATTCGTGGCCTCTTCCAGCTAGAGGGACAAGGACGGCAGACCCTTGGGCACACCTCTATTTGTAATTTCCCGTCCAAGCCTTGCACAATCCTTACTTGGAAATATATCACCGTTCATTCACTTTCGTCGGATCAGAATCCAGAAACTCCCTCCCCAACAGCACTGTAGGTGTACTCCCAACCGGTGGACTACCACAGTTCATGAATGCAGCTCAACACCAGCTTCTGTAGTGAATTTGGGATGGGCTTCGAATACTGGCCTTGCTAGTGAAGCCGACATCCCATAAAATGAATAACAAGAAACACATTGATGTTGTTACTGTTAACTCTAACTGTGTTTTTTTTTTTGCTTGGAATGCATTGGTTTAATTTAAAACTGATTCATTTAACTAATGTGTTCGTATCAGATTGAAGGATAGTGTAACCGTAATTCTAACCATAACAAAACTATCTACAATGTCCACCAAGCATGCACTTCACATGGTGGATATGCAGAGGCATTAAAATGACCAGCACCCTCGTGGATGGCCAGAGTACCTCAGTGCATCAGTTCTCACTAAAATTGCCACAATGCTCCCAGTAAAGTCACATGAATGGAATACATTTAAAATGACTGCCATGGAACAATAAGACAGAAAATAGCCACTGCTCTTATTACCATTTTGTCAGCTTCGCCATACTCTTTGGAAATACAAGCAATTTTTTCTGGAACTACAACAAGCCTCGATATATATTCATGTTGATGACTTTAATTTACTCAGCGTTCCGCACCAATGATTAATGCTTTTGTCTCATTTTACAAGGGTAGGGCTACTCTATCCCAGGATATAGTCCTCCTTAAATCTCAAGGAACACAATACAACAGAGCAATTTAACCACAGGCACCAATAACTAGGGTCTCTGAGACGAAAACAAAGCCCAGAAGAAAATAGTGAAAAAAACTGCTTTTTTTGGCCAAAAAAACAATGTCAGTCCATTCATTCTGGATTAACACAAAACAAATCAAATTGCATTCCTTTATCCCGCTGCGATAACAGCCCAACGAAAAATGCAGTTTGCCACCACCCCCCACCCCCTCTGCCCCAGCCACCCGACCCAAGGGAAACACTTGACCCCAGGTTACACCAAACCCAAACCAATCTACAATCACTGTCACTAGGCTAAGTAAACTTCAAGCCCTGATCCCTATAGGAAAATAAGAACAGAAGATAGCGGAACAGGAATAGACCACATTCCCCTTCGATACTGCTCCATAATTCACGATGATCCCCATGATCAAGAGCTTGAACTCCACTTTCCTGCCCGTTCCCCATATCTCTCGATTCTCTGCGAGACCAAAAATATCTCGACGTCCCCGTTCAATGTATTCTGTGGTGGCACATCCACATCCCTCTGGGAAAGAGAACTGCAACGATTCACAACGCTTTGAGTGAAGAGATTTCTCCAACGATCATTCCTGGATGACGTAACTTTATCCTGAAAATATGTCCGATTTTGTTTCGATTCCCCAGCCTGGGAAAACAATCTTCCACTGTCTACCCTGGCAAACCCTTCATAAACTGGAATGTTTCAATGCCTGCCATTTTTCTAAACTTCAGAAAATATGGACACAACTTACTCAGCCTCTCATCATAGGGCAAGCCTTTCATCCCAGGCACTAAGCTAATGAAAATGCGTTGTATAAACTCCAATGAAGGAAATCCTTTGTTAAATATGGAAATCAAATTTACAAACAGTATTCTGGGTGCCGTCTCATTAGAGCCTCGTACAAGTGTAGCAAGAATTCTTTATTCTTGTCCTCTAATCACCTTGCAATAAATGCCAAAATGTCAATCTATTTCCTAATTGCTTGCTGTCATTGCGTGATAGGTTTTTGTTCTCCTTGTACGAGTATATCCAAGTTTCTCAGAACATTAACAATTGAAAGTTTAAAGCATTTCAAACGTAATCTGCTCTCTATTCTTATAATGAAAGTGAATAACCTTACAGTTCTGCACAATATATTGCATCTGCCACCTTCTCGCCCACTCAGTTAACCTGTGTATATCTGTTTGCAGCGCATTCATGTAATCCTTTCAGCTTGCATTTCCACCCATCTTAGTATCAACAAACGTAGACAAATTACAGTCTGCAGTAAATATCTGAGGATCCAGCACCAATATTTGCAGACTGCCAACTTGAAAATATACCTCTCATGCTTACTGTTTGCTTCATGTCCATTAACCAATCCTCTATCCGTGTACTATATTGATCCGAACTTCATGAACTCTTATCTTGTGTTTTAACCTTTTGTGTTGCACCTTATTGATACCTTCTGGAAAACAAGTCCAATAAACCTACTAGTTCTCCGATATCTATCCCATTAGTTACATACTCAAAAACTCAAATATGTATGTCAAACGGGATTTCCCTTTCTTAAAACCATGTTGACTTGTTTGGTCTTATTATACTTTTCTAAGTGCATTGCGAAGACTTATTTAAAAATAAATTAAAGCACATTCGCGACAACTGATTTCAGGCAAACTGGCTTGTATTTGCCTGTTTCCTCCATCCCTCCTTTCTTGAATAACAATGTTATATTTGCGAACTTCCAATCTGCTGGGATCGTTCTGTAAACTAAGTCATTTTGGAAAACCACAGCTGGCGCATTGAATATCTTTGCAGCTATTTATTTTAGAATCTTAGGATGTAGGCCATCAGGTACTGAGCTTTCTCTGATTTTAGGCTCTTGCTTTTGTCCACGGCATTTCCTTTGCTGGTATTATTAACTTTAATTTCCACAATCTTATTAGCCCCTAGTTTACTCCTTATTTCTGGTATGAAACTTGTGTATTTTACTATAATGACAAACACAACTTATTTGTTCAATATCTCTGATATTTTTTCATTGCCCTTAATATTTTCTCATGTAACAAAAGCAGAACACGTTGGAAATAAACGATAGGTCTGCCAGCATCTGTCCAGAGGGAGACAGAGATCTTATGAAAGGTTTTCGATCTGATAAGTTGACTCAGTTCTCTCTCATTAAGTGTTTTATTTTGTCTGTAATAGAGCTCTAAACAACATAAATCCCTTTATTTCTCCGATTAACCTGTGCATGTGTGTGCGTGTGTGTCTGAGTGTGAAGGGCTAAGATAAAAATGAGAACTTTAATATTTCAATTTGTGTGTTTATGATTTAGTTCATTACTGATTAAGATTTGTTTCATAACAAACTGATATTTGTATTGTTTATTAAATGCAGCTGGTTGGTGCGATTTATTCTGAGTGAATATAGAATCTATGATTGACCGTATTGGTAACTGTGGAAAAATAAATAGATGTTGTGACCCGCGGAGAAGTGTAACTGGAGAAAACACTGCACTCCTCCCGCCTCTGACGTACCACTTCAGGGTTCTTTCCTTCCAGTTGGTGATCGAATCGATGGTACATGGAATGGGATTTTCTTCTCGTTCTGGAAAATCTTCAGCTTTTTCTATGATTTAACAAATTTAACAATTACACTGAATGGATATTTTACTGCGTTCTTCAGCTCCTCCCTGAATTTACTTTGGGTCACAGCATAAATGCACGTGTTGGTGCAGGAACTGAGAAGCTGCAGCATATTTGCTGTGGCTTCGGTGAAATAAAGAGGGTCTGTTTTGGAGTATGAATGTAACTGTGTGATTCGCTGGTAAAGGTAAAATACAACTTGCATCATCCATAAGAATATAAAACTGCCAGATATACTGAAAGGTAAGACAATGGATTTTCTTCATTTCTCCATCTCTGAGTCCTTGTGATTTTCTCCATTGCCTCGGCCCCGGAGTCCCCTGCGGCCTCTACTCGCCACTAAAATACGCCTGACCGTTTGAAGATTGAGTAGATAAATCAGAAAAAACGGGGCACAAGGGGTTAAAATTACGTAAAATATGACAAATGCTGCCCATGCAGTGGAAGTGAAGAAGTTCGGTTTCGTAATGCAATACCAGGAAACATTATCAATTGTATATTCAATTTCATGTCTGAAGTACCAGGGTACAGATACTAAACAGCCCAGCACGCACACCGTTCCAATAACCACTGAAGCCGCTTTCTCAGTGCAATATTTCGTTTTCAGCGTCTCACAACAAATGGCCACAAATTGATCAAAAGTAAAAGCAACTGTGAGCCAGACAGAAACAACTGTGGCTGTAAAAACCAGGTAGTAAATGAAATTACACACGGGAGTAATGAACAGGAATGAATCTGGAAAATAGATCTGAACAATGCTGAAGAATATCTGTTCAGCGATAACAACCAGGAGATCGGCCGCTGCCATTCCCACCAGATATCTAGTGATACATTTGGAGAGACCACACTTGCCTCTGGACAGTATCACTAACGCCACGAAGTTAACTGTAATATAGAGAAAAAAATAAGCAGACAGAGTACATTTCAGACCTCAGGTAAAACAGTAATTTGATAGCGTCTGGCATCAGGTTAAACATGGACCAGAAAACATGCTTCTGATTACCACCTATTGCATTTCTCATCTGATGATTCGGCGTTCTTCCATGTTGAACATTATTTGGAAGCGCTGGGGAGGGTTGAAATGGTGCAGCATGGTCTCTGCGTTGGGGACTTCAATGTCCACCACTAAGAGTGGCTTGGTAGCACCACCAGGGAGCAAGCGAACTGACTCCTGAAGGAGATAAAAACACGAAATGCTGGCACCACTCAACAGGTCTGGCAGCATCTGTGAAAAGAGGAGCACAGTTAACGTTTCGAAGGGTCACTGACCTGCTGAGAGGTTCCAGCATTTCTTGTTTTTATTTCAGATTTCCAGCATCCGCGGTATTTTGCTTTTATCCTGAAGGAGATATCTGCCGGACTCGACCAGTATCATGATATGAGAGAAGCAACAAGAGGGAAGCAACTCACCAATCTACTACTAAGGGAGGGATCTGTCCATGAAAGTATTTGTAGTGGTGACTGCCGCACAGTTCTTCTGGAAACGAAGCCCGTCTGAAGACTGAAGGCATATTTCGGCGTGCTGTGTAGCAAAACCTCCATGATAACTGAGATAGAAATATAAAATCATCGAAAAGTTACAATGCAGAAGGAAGCCATGCAACGCGTGGTGTTCATGCAAGTTCACTGCAAGAGCCATATGCATGGTCCACATTCCCTTCGACTAATTATCCCACTCCATTTTGAGAGCTATTAGATTCGGAACAGATGTAACTGGGCATCAATTCGGAGATGTGAGCCATGAGCACATCAAAATTGTATTCAACCATAAACTGCAGTCTCAGGATTCGGCATTCCCTCACTTCAGCAGTACCATAAAATCAGGGGAGCAATTGTTGTTCAATGAGGAATTTAGACGAGCAAGGCAGAAACTGCACTAGCCATACCTGAAAACGATGCTAACCTGGTGAAGGTTGATGGACAATTAAACTTAGACATGTTGTCCAGACTAGCTGAACTCCGAGCCAAACTATACCAGTATAGATACTGCAATGACATCTACCCAACAATATGGAAAATCGCCCAGCTATGTCCTTCACCCAAAACCAGGACTTCTGCGATTGAGCAAATTATCGACCCATCAGTCAACTCCAAATCATCAACTAAGTTGTCTAAGGTGTCATTGATAGTGCTATTAAGCAGCACTTACCCGTAATCAGCTATGCGCCAATGCTGAATTTGAGTTATGCAATGGCCACTCGGCTTTAGACCATATTACAGCCCTGCACAGACATAGAATGAAGAGCTGAATTCCAGAGGTGTGGTAAAAGTGATATTGAAGCAATATTGGACAGAATGTGGCATCAATGAGCCTTAGCAAAATTGAAGTAAATGGTAATCAGGCGACAACTCACCACTGATTGAAGCTATACCTAGTTCAAAGGGTGAGGGCTGTGGTTGTCAGAGGCCAATGCTCTTCGCCCCAGGAAAGAGCCTCAGGAGTGTCCCAGGCCAAATCAAATTCAGCTGTTTCATTAGTTACCTTCCCTCCAACATAATGACAGAAGTAGCGATGTTCACTGATGATTGCACACTGTTCAGTACCATTCACAACTCCTGAGATGTTGAAGCATCCGTCCTGGCTTACAGCCAGACCTGGACAAAATTAAAGCTTTCATTGATAATTGGCAAGGAACATTCTCACCTCAAAACTTCCAGGCAATGCTCAACTCCAACAAAAGAGAACCTAGCCATTTTCACATTACATTCAACGGCATTTCCATCACTGAATAACCCACCAGCAACATACTTGGAATTACCATTGTCCAGAAACTTAACCGAACGAGCGGTATAAATGCTATGGCTACAAGAGCTCAGGTCATAGCTGAAACAGCTGCTCACAGTACGTTTAGCAATGAGAATAGTATATCAACATTTTTAGAGTTGGATACACATGATCAGGGTGTAAATAACTCTATAATACAACTGACAGGAAAATTCAGGTGTCTGTACAAAGAAATGCAGTGAGTAAAATGTTAAAAAACATATTGACACGATTAACAGCTGTGATAGCAGCTCACCAAGAACACAAGCCAAAAGACTTGCAGGTTGGTAGGTAAATTGGCCATTATAAATTGTCACTAGTATAGGTAGGTGGTAGGGAAATATAGGGACAGGTGGGGATGTGATAGGAATATGGGATTAGTGTAGGATTAGAATAAATGGGTGGTTGATGTTCGGCACAGACTCGGTGGGCCGAAGGGCCTGTTTCAGTGCTGTATCTCTAATCTAATCTAAAAAAAAAAAAAAAAAACCAAAGACTGCAAGTGCAGGATAGTAAATGAGTTCTATATGATGCATTACTTGAAACCTCATTGCTGAGAGAAGCCGTAACTTATGTTGATGCGGCAAGCACAGCTCCAGCAGGCACGTGGTGCTGATACCTTTCAATAGACCCTAATTTATACAGATGATAAGTCTCCATTGACATGGTTATCCCCCTGACTGTTGGTATTAGTTACAGTCACTAGAACAAACACATTGCATCAGCAGTTTTGTGCCTGGTGTGAATAATGTGCTGGATAACACATCTCAAAGTACAGAATATTACCTGAATAAAAACTCGCTAGAGAACAAGCCGGGAAGCTTTAATCCTGGAAGACTGTTCCAACAGTAATTAGCAGCTTAGTTTCCATTTTGCATAATATTGTATTGGGCCTGTACATTGCTGCCTATTCATTTTTTTCAAATTTTACCGATTTCTCCACAATGTCCACTGATCCATGGATACAAATAAACCCGTTTTATTCTTTTTGCTGCATTTACACAGTTAAAATAGAAACTTTGATTCCTTGAGGTGAGGGCAATTAAAGGTCACGTTCAGGATTAAAGCCTAGAAATCATTGTCTGTGATGTTAGGAACATAAGAGTGTAAGCAACAGGGGCTATAATAAGCCCTTTGGACCTTGAGCAAGATTCGCAATGTGCTGACATCATGGTTGATTGTCTTCCTCAACTCTATCTTCCTCTCATATCCCACTTTCCTTTTATTCTCTAAGTATCCAAAATCTATCATTTTCTGTCTTCAGTATATTCCACGAATAAGCTTGTACAACCCTATTGCCCAGAAGAAACTCCAAATATTTACAACACATTCAGTGAATAAAACATCATTCTCACCTCAGTGCTAATTGTTCCACCTCTATTTCTCATACTGTAACACCTATTTCTGTACTTCACAGGCATGGAAAAAGTCCTTTCAGCATCCAGCCTATCTAACCAGTAAGAAAATCCAACATGCTTCAATTATAACACCTCTGAGCCTTCTAGATTCCACTGAATGCAGGGCCAGTCTATTAGCCCTTTACTTGTAGGGTCATTCCCATCCCAGGAATCAATCTAGTGAGCACTCGTGAACGCGTCTAAGGCAGGTTTATTTGTCGTTGGATAAGGAGACCCAAACGGTATCCAATATGCGAGGTGTGGTCTCAGCAAGTCCTTATACAATTTCAGAAAGACTTCTTTACTCTTATACTAAAATTCATTTGAAAGTCAGGCGAACATACAGTTTGGGTTCCTAATTGCTTCCAGCTCCTGCATGTTGCCTTCAAGAAGTTCGAATACAACGATACCAAAATCTCTTTTGAACGCCCATATTTCCCAGAATCTCACCATGAAAAAAAACTGAGTTACTATTTTCTATCGAAAGTATACAGGGCCACACTTCTATACAATGTATTCCATTTTCTGCGTTCTTATCCAATCACTCAACCGACTTAATTCTATTTGCAGCCTATTTCATCCTCCTCACAGCTTATTTTCATACAGAACTTAGCCTTGTTTGCAAAATTCGATAAGTTACACAGGTCCCTATCGGCTAAGTCACTCATGCTAATTCTAACTTAGTGACGCCCAAGAACTTGAGATACCTTGCTTTTTACAGTATCCTCGTCTTCTTTGGCCTGCTTGACTCGAGAGGCAATGGGTAAGCGCCGGAAGTTGGTCAGTGGTTTGTGAAGCAGCACCTGGACTGGCTATAAAGGCCAAATCTAGAGTGACAAACTCTTCCACAGGGGCTGCAGATAAAATGGGTTTGTCGGGGCTGTTACATAGTTGGCTCACTCCTTGCGCTTCTGTCTTTATTCTGCCAACTACTAAGTCTCTTCGACTCGTCACGCTTTAGCCCAGCCTTTTTGGTTGCCCGCCAGCTCTGGCAATCGCTGGCACGTGACTCCCACTACTTGTGATCAATGTCACAGGACTTCATGTCGCGTTTGCAGACGTCTTTAAAGCGGAGACATGGATGTCCGGTGGGGCTGATACCAGTGACGAGCTCGCTGTACAATGTGTCCTTGGAGATCCTAACATCTTCCATGCGGCTCACATGGCCAAGCCATCTCAGGTGCCGCTGGCTTAGAAGGGTGTTTGCTGGGGATGTTGGCCGCCTCAAGAACTTCTGTGTGGGAGATACGGTCCTGCCACCTGATGCCAAGAATTTTCTGGAGGCAGCGAAGATGGAATGAATTGAGGCATCGCTCTTGGCAGACGTATGTTGTCCAGGCCTCGCTGCCATTGAGCAAGCTACTAAGGACACAGGCTTGATACACTCGGACTTTTGTGTTCTGTGTAAGTGCGCCATTTTCCGACACTCTTTTGGCCAGTCTGGACATAGCAGAGGAACCCTTTCCCATGCGTTTGTTGAATTCTGCATCGATAAGACAGGTTGCTAGTGATAGTTCAGCCGCGGTAGGTGAACTCTTGAACCACTTCCAGAGTGTGGTCGCCCATGTTTATGGATGGGGCATTTCTGACGTCCTGTCCCATGATGTTCATTTTCTTGACGCTGATCGTGAGGCCAAATTCGTTGCAGGCAGCCGAAATCCTGTCGATTAGTCTCTGCAGACACTCTTCAGTGTGAGATGTTAATGCAGCATCGTCAGCAAAGAGGAGTTCCCTGATGAGGACTTTCCGTACTTTGGCCTTCGCTCTTAGATGGGCAAGGTTGACCAACCTGCCACTTGATGTGTGGAGGAAAATTCCTTCTTTGGAAGACTTGAAAGCATGTGAGAGAAGCAGGGGGAAGAAGATCCCAAACATGTAGGTGCGAGAACACAGCCCTGTTTCACGCCACTTAGGATAGGAAAGGGATCTGATGAGGCCCCGCTATGCTGAATAGTGCCTTTCATATTGTCATGGAATGAGGTGAAGATACTTGGTAGCTTTGGTAGACATCCAATCTTTTCTAGTCGTCTGAAGAGACCACGTCTGCTGACGAGGTCAAAGGCTTTGGTGAGATCAATGAAACCAACGTAGAGGGGCATCTGTTGTTCACAGCATTTCTCCTGCAGCTGGCGAAGGGAGAACAGCATGTCAATGGTGGATCTCTCTTCTCGAAAGCCACACTGTGCCTCAGGGTAGACACGCTCAGCCAGCTTCTGCAGCCTGTTTACAACGACTCGAGAGAATACTTTCCCCACTATGCTGAGCAGGGAGATTCCACGGTAGTTGTTGCAGTCACCATGGTCACCCTTGTTCTTATGGAGGATGATAATATTGGCATCGCGCATGTCCTTTGGTACTGCTCCCTCATCCCAGCACAGGCAAAGCAGTTCGTACAGTGCTGAATGTATAGCAGGCTTGGCACTCTTGATGATTTCAGGGTTAATGCCGTCCTTCCCAGGGGCTTTTCCGCTGGCTAGTGAATCAATGGCATCACTAAGTTCCGATTTTGTTGGCTGTACGTCCAGCTCATCCATGACTGGCAGAGACTGGGCTGCATTGAGTGCGCTCTCAGTGACAACATTTTCCCTGGAGTATAGTTCTAGGTCGTGTTCCAGCCAGCGGTCCATTTGTTGGCGTTGGTCAGTGATTGTGTCCCCTGATTTAGATTTGAGGGGGGCAATCTTCTTGATGGTTGGCCCAAATGCTCTCCTTATGCCATCATACATTTCTCTGATATTTCCGGTGTCAGAGGCCAGCTGAATATGACTGCATAGTTGTTGGCAGTAGTCATTTGCGCCGGGCCTGGCTGTTCTTTGTGCAGCGCTTCTGGCTGCTTTAAGTGGTACGGATGTTAACTCGCTGGGGGCTTTCTTATAGTTCAGCAGTGCAATGCACTTAGCGGCTATGACAGGCTTCAGCTCTTCAATGTGAGATTGAAACCAGTCTGCATTCCACTTCACACGATTGCCACAGGTGGTCATTGCTGAGTCATAGATGGCATCTCTGATGTGAGCCCACTTGATCTCTGCATCCCCAGTGGGAGTGTTTTGGAGGGCTTTTTCAAGTGAATTTAGAAACTTATGTAACAGCTCTGGATGAGAAATTCTGCTAGTGTTGATGCACGGGCGGCCTGAAAATACCCTGACATTTCTTCCTCTCTCTTTCGAGACTGTTATCCAATCCTGAAACCATGCAAATATATTACCGACAGTCACAGGTGACCTCAGTTTGTATAATGAACTCTCTGCAACATCATAGCACATGTTGCTTTGTGGGAAAAAACAAATATATTGCATCTGCTGGCTTCCCTCCAAATTATCCTGCTAATTCCAATCTCAAGAAACTTTAACGTCAAAAAACTGTTACCCTTACATAGATTCGTGTTGTCTCTGCCTAATTGTATTATCAAATCTCTAAAATACCTATCACCACCTGCCTAGCAGTATCATTAACCCTCAGACAGATGCTAGCTCTACTTGCCTGGAAGTCCCGATTTTATTTTTCCCTTCCTCCTTAATTGTGGCGGTGGGAGTGGGGCGGCGATTCCATTTGCTACTTTCCAAAATCATAATGACAGTTCCAGAGTATAAGGAATTCTGGAAGATCAAAACCATTTCAGTCGCCATCTCAGCAGCCAGCTCTTTTATAACCCTGAGTTTCAGGCAATCAGCTACAGTAGACGTATTGACATTCACAGAATCACAGAATAATACATTGCAGAAGAGGCCCTTCAGTCCATCGAGTCTGCACCGATGCATTAAAGTCACCTGACCTGTCTACCTAATTCCATTTGCCAGCTCTTGGCCTCACATCCTTTCAAAAGTACTTGAACGTGCCAAGCGCTCATCCAGGTACTTTTGAAAGGATGTGAGGCAACCTGAATCTACCACCCTCGCAGGCAGGGCATTCCAGACCGTCACCACCCTCTGGGTAAAATAGTTCTTCCTCCATTCCCCCTTAAACTCCCGCCCTCACCTTAAACTTATGACTCCTCGTCACTGTCCCTTCAACTAAGGGGAACAGCTGCTCTCCATCCACCCTGTCCATGAACCTCATAATCTTGTACCCCTCGATCAGGTCACCCCTCAGTCTTCTTTGCTCCAGTGAAAACAACCCAAGCCTATCCAACCTCTTTTCATAGCTTAAATGTTCCATCCCAGGCAACATCCTGGTGAATCGCCTCCGCAACCCCTCCAATGCAATCACATTCTTCCTATAATGTGGCGACCAGAATTGCTCACAGTACTCCAGCTGTGGCTTTACCAAAGTTCTGTACAACTCCAGCATGAGCTCCCTGCTTTTGTAAACTACGCCTTGATTGATAAAGGCAACTGTCCCATATGCCTTTTTCACCACGCTATTAACCTGCCCTTCTTCCTTGAGAGATCTATAGACAAACACGCCAACGTCCCTTTGTTCCTCGGAATTTCCCAGTGTCAGGCCATTCATTGAATATTTCCGTGTCACATTACTCCTTCCAAAGCGCATCACGTCACACTTTTCAGCGTTAAATTCCATCTGCCACTTTTCTGCCCATTTGACCATCCTGTCTATATCTTCCTGTAACCTAAAACACCTCACTGTTAGCCACTCGGCCAATCTTTGTGTCATCCACAAACTTACTGATCCTACCCCCCCACATATTCATCTATGTCGTTTATATAAATGATAAACAATAGGGAACCCAGCACAGATCCCTGTGGTACGCCACTGGACGCTGGCTTCCAGTCACTAAAGCAGCCGTCTGTCATCATCATCTGTCTCCTACAGCTAAGCCAATTTTGAATCCACCTTATCAAGTTACCTTGTATCCCATGTGCATTTGCTTTCTTGATAAGTCTCCCATGTGGGACCTTGTCAAAGGCTTTGCTGAAATCCATGTAAACTACATCAACTGCACTACCCTCATCAACACACCTGGTCACATGCTCAAAACTTCAATCAAATTTGTTATGCATGACCTCCCTCTGACAAAGCCATGCTGACTATTCCTAATCAAATGTTTCCTCTCCAAGTGGAGATAGATTCTCTCCGTCAGAATGTTCTCCAATAGTTTCCCTACCACTGACGTGAGACTCACTGGTCTGTAGTTCCGTGGCTTATCTCTGTAACCTTTCTTTAACAGTGGGACCACATTAGCTGTTCTCCAGTCCTCTGTCACCTCCCCTGTGGCCAGAGAGGAATGAATAATTCGGGTCAGAGCCCCAGCAATCTTCGCCCTCGTCTTCCGCATCATCCTGGGACACAAATCGTCCGGACCTGGAGATTTGTCCTCTTTTAAGCCTTCCAGAACCTCCAATACCTTGTGACTCTCGATGACAATTTGTTCAAGAACCTCACAGTCTCTCTCTCTAAGTTCCATATCTACATCCTCATTCTCTTGGGTGAAGACAGATGTGAAGTATTCATTCAACACACTACCAATGTCCTCTGGCTCCACCCACAAATTTCCCCCTCGGTCCCTAATTGGTCCAACTCTTTCCCTGGTTATCCTCTTCCCATTGATGTACTTATAGAATATCTCTTTTCTTTCTCATCGTACCCTGAATGTTTCTGGTCATCCATGGTTCTCTGGGCTTGTTGCTCCTATCTAATACCGTAGAGGGAACATGTTGGGCCTGTGCCCTCCACATTTTCTTTTTGAATACCCCCCACTGCTCTTCTGTCGATTTCCCGACAAGTAACTCTTTCCAGTGTACCTTGGCCAGATCCTGCTTTATTTTACTAAACTTCGCTCTCCCCCAATCTAAAACCTTTTTTTGAAGCTTGTCTATTTCTTTCTCCACAACAAGATTAAATTGTACCATGTTGTGGTCGCTATCACCAAAATGCTCCCCCACCAACACATCAACCACCTGTCCGGCTTCATTCCCCAGAATTAGGTCCAGCACTGTGCCCTCCCTTGTTGGATCCTCTACATATTGAGCTAAAAAGTTGTCGTGTATACATTTTAAAATCTCCAATCCATCTAAGCCCTTAATACAATGACTATCCCAAATAATGTTGGGAATGTTGAAATCACCTAATATAATTACCCTATTATTTTTACACACCTCTGCAAATTGTGCACATTTTTGCTCCTCAATTTCCCACTGACTATCTGGGGGTCTATATTTAACACCTAGCAATGTGGCTGTCCCTTTTTTATTCCTAAACTCTACCCATAAAGCTTCATTTGACGCCCCCTCCAAGAAATCATCTCTCCTTAATGCTGTAACTGACTCCTTAACTAATATTGCAATTCCCTCTCCTCGTTTACCCCCTCCTCTGTCTCGCCTGAAGATTCTATTCCCCGGGATATTGAGCTGTCAATCCTGCCCCTCCCACAACCATGTCTCCGTGATGGCTACCATATCACAATTATACGTGTCAATCATTTCCCTTAACTCATCCGTTTTACCTGCAATACTCCTGGCATTAAAGTAGATGCCTTCCATCCTGGTCTTTTTCCCTTGAAACGTACTTCCACTGTATTCCCTCTGATTTGTTCGCTTTCCTGTGTTTAGCTGCGTCCCTATTCTGCTCGGTGTCTGCATCCCCTGCCCCTGCCAAATTAATTTGAACTCCTCCCAACAGCACTAGCAAACCCGTCAGCAAGGATGTTAAGCCCCCCTCTGGTTCAGATGTAGACCGTGCCGCTTGTACATGTCCCACCTTCCCCAGAAACGGTCCCAGTGGTCCAGGAAACTAAAACCCTCCCTCCTGCACCAACTCTTAAGCCACGTATTCATTTGTGCTATTCTCCTATTTCCATACTCGCTGGTACGTGGCACTGGGAGTAATCCAGAGATTGCAACCCGAGAGGTCCTGCCTTTTAGTCTGCTGCCTTACTCCCTGAACTCTTGATGCAAGACCTCACCCCTCTTTCTACCTATATCATTGGTACCAACATGTACCATGACTTCTGCCTTGTCATCCTCCCCCTTCAGGATGCCCTGCAGCCGTTCAGTGACATCCCATACCCTGACACCAGGGAGGCAACACACCATCCTGGAGTCACGTTGACGGCCACAGTAGCGCCTAACTGTTCCCCTGACTGTAGAATCCCCTATGACAATTGCTCTTACTCTCTTTCCTCCTTGCTGTGCAGACAGGCTGCTTGTGGTGCCAGAAGCTTGGCTCTGCCCGCACTTCCTGGAGATACCAGCCTCATCAGCCTCCAAAATGGAATACCGATTTGCAAGCGGGACCCCGAGGTAATCCTGAACTGCTTGCCTGATTCTCTTGGTGCCTGATGGTCACCCATTCCCTTCCTTCCTCAAGTCCCTTCATCTGCTGTGTGACCACCTTTCTATACGTGCTATCCACAATGCTCTCAGACTCGCGGATACTCTGAAGTGTTGCCAGCTGCCGTTCTAGCTCTGAAACCCGAGCTTCCAGGAGCCACAGCTGGACACACTTTCTGCGCACATGTTCCCGGATTCCCTCATGCAGCAAGAGGAGCAAACCACGGCTTCAAGCTCTCCCGCCATGAATAAACCCTTTAAATGTAAAACTTTAGAAGATTATAATGTAAAAAAACAACGATGTGTTGCTAAAACAATGACTTACAATTCAATCCACTTTGAAAAACACCCACCAGGAATTACTCACCAGTCAGATGTCCTCTTTGGAAACTCTCGGCTCCCCTCACTCTGAGGACAGGTTGGAAATGAAAGGAGATCCTCGCTCCCTCCTCACCGAACTTCCTCAATCACCAAACTTCCACTTTAACACTCTAATGCAACCCAGGTCAGCACTCTAGTGCAAACAAGGTCAGCACTGTAAGATGGCCCACTTTGATACTGACTGACTCTAGCCCCTGAAAACTGGTTTAAGCCAATTCTCTAATTCGCAAGGTGCAGCTGCAAGCTGAGCCTGAGTGAACTCTGCTTAAATATGATCTAAAACTCACCTTCTCCAACCCAAACTCAGTGCGAGTGGCTTGGATGGGGAAGAATGTGTAAGGGACATCCAGGAGGGCTTCTTTAAACAATATGTGGATAGTCCAACTAAGGATGGGGCCGTACATGACCTGGTATTGGGGAATGAGCCCGGCCAGGTGGTCGAAGTTTCAGTAGGGGTGCATTTCGGGAACAGTGACCATAATTCCATAGGTTTTAAGGTACTTGTGGATAAGGACAAGAGTAGTCCTCGGGTGAAGGTGCTAAATTGGGAGAAGGCTAATTTTAACAATATTAGGCGGGAACTGAATAATTTTGACTGGGGGCGGCTATTTGAGGGTAAATCATCATCTGACGTGTGGGAGTCTTTCAAACGTCAGTTGATTAGAAACCCGGACCAGCATGTTCCTGTGACGAAGCAGGATAAGTTTGGCAAGTTTCGGGAACCTTGGAAAACGCGGGATCTTGTGGGCTTCATCAAAAAGTAAAAGGATGCATTCATAAGGGCTGGAAGGCTGGGAACAGATGAATCCCTTGAGGAATACAAAGACAGTAGGAAGGAACTTAAGCAAGGAGTCAGGAGGGCGAAAAGGGGTTTTGAGAAGTCATTGGCAAACAGGATGAAGGAAAATCCCAAGGCTTTTTATATGTATATAAAGAGCAAGAGGGTAACTAGGGAAAGGGATGGCCCACTCAAGGACAGAGAAGGGAATCTATGTGTGGAGCCAGTGGAAATGGGCGAGGTACTAAATGAGTACTTTGCCTCAGTATTCCCCAAAGAAAAGGACTTTGTGGATGATGAGCCTAGGGAAGGGAGTGCAGATAGTCTCAGTCATCTCATTATCAAAAAGGAGGAGGTGTTGGGTGTCTTGCAAAGCATTAAGGAAGATAAGCCCCCATGGCCTGATCGGATCTACCCCAGAATACTGAGGAAGGCAAGGGAAGAAATTGCTGGGGCCTTGACAGAAATCTTAGTGTCCTCATTGGCTACAGGTGAGGTCCCAGAGGACTGGAGCATAGCCAATGTTCTTCCTTTGTTTAAGAAGGGTAGCAAGGATAATCCAGGAAATTATAGGCCGGTGGGCCTTACGTCAGTGGTAGGGAAATTATTAGAGAGGATTCTTCGGGACAGGATTTACTCTCAATTGGATACAAATGAAGTTATTAGCAAGACGCAGCATGGCTTTGTGAAGGGGAGGTCGTGTCTCACTAATTTGATTGAGTTTTTTGAGGAAGTGACGAAGATGATTGATGAAGGAAGGGCAGTGGATGTTATCTATATGGACTGCAGTAAAGCCTTTGACAAGGTTCCTCATGGAAGACTGATACAAAGGTGAAGTCACACGGGATCAGAGGGGAGCTGGCAATATGGATACAGAACTGGCTCGGTCATAGCAGACAGAGGGTAGCAGTGGAAGGGTGCTTTTCTGAAGGGTGGGATGTGACTAGTGGTGTTCCGCAGGGAACAGAGCTGGGACCTTTGCTATTTGTAGTGTATATAAATGATTTGGAGGAAAATGTAGCTGGTCGTATTAGTAAGTTTTCGGACGACACAAAGGTTGGTGGAGTTGCGGACAGTGATGAGGATTGTCAGAGGATACAGCAGGATATAGATCAACTGGAGACTTGGGCGGAGAAATGGCAGATGGAGTTTAATCTGGACACTGTGGGCGGCACAGTGGTGCAGTGGTTAGCACTGCAGCCTCACAGCTCCAGCGACCCAGGTTCAATTCTGGGTACTGTCTGTGTGGAGTTTGCAAGTTCTCCCTGTGTCTGCGTGGGTTTTCTCCGGGTGCTCCGGTTTCCTCCCACAAGCCAAAAGACTTGCAGGTTGGTAGGTAATTTGGCTAATATAAATTGCCACTAGTATAGGTAGGTGGTAGGGAAATATAGGGACAGGTGGGGATGTTTGGTAGGAATATGGGGATTAGTGTAGGATTAGTATAAATGGGTGGTTGATGGTCGGCACAGACTCGGTGGGCCGAAGGGCCTGTTTCAGTGCTGTGTCTCTAAACTAAACTAAACTAAATGTGAGGTAATGCATTTTGGAATGTCTAACGCAGGTGGGCAGTATACAATAAATGGCAGAACCCTTAGGAGTATTGACAGGCAGTATCTGGGCGTAGAGGTCCACAGGACAATGAAAGTGACAACGCAGGTGGATAAGGCAGTCAAGAAGGCATATGGCATGCTTGCCTTCATCGGTCGGGGCATAGAGTATAAGAATTGGCAAGTCATGCTGCAGCTCTACAGAACTTTAGTTAGGCCACACGTAGAATATTGCGTGCAATTCTGGTCGCCACACTACCAGAAGGACGTGGAGGGTTTGGAGAGGGTACAGACGATGTTTACCAGGATGTGGCCTGGTCTGGAGGGCACTAGCTATGAAGAGAGGTTGGATAAACTCGGATTGTTTTCACTGGAGAGCCGGAGGTCGAGGGGCGACATGATAGAGTTTTACAAAGTTACAAGCCGCATGGACAGAGTGGATAGTCAGAAGCTTTGTCCCAGGGTGGAAGAGTCAGTTACTGGGGACATAGGTTTATGGTGACAGGGGAACAGTTTAGAGGGGCTGTGCAAGGTAAGTTTATTTACAGAGGGTGGTGAGTGGCTGGAACGTGTTGCCAGGGGAAGTGGTGGAAGCAGGTACCACAGAGACGTTTCAGAGGCATCTTGACAAATACATGAATAGGATGGGAATAGAGGGATACGGACCCTGAAAGTGCAGACGGTGTTAGTTTCGGCAGACATCAAGATCGGTGCAGGCTTGGCCATTGGCTTTTTTCACCTTTCAGGTCGTGATCGCCCTGCAACTAAATGTCAGATGTTTTTGGTCAGGTGCTAAATGGTTTACAGATTTGGTTGGTCGTGGTGAAGAAGAGCTGACAGTTACATTAGTCAAAGCGTCTGTAATGAACGATTACTACATTGGATTTAACCTACCTTTCCTCCAGAGGCAACACCCAGCAGAGCAAGGATGGGAATAAGAATCACAGCGGAGCCAACACCAGCCTCTGGCGCATGGGATTTTGCTAAATCAAATGAAGGGGACACAGTGCCACCAAGTTAACGAACAGCTTCTACACAAGATAAACAATCTGATGCTGAACACAGGACACACACTGTAACTGGAATACTATTGCACAATAAGCAGAAAATATAATGAAATAGGGATTCAAAGGTCTTGGGGCAATAGAGCAAAATGGGCGGTGTTGTTTGGGCCGCCTGTTTTAGGACCTGCCTGATATTCATCTCCATGAAATTCAATGCACGTGAATATTGGGCGGGTTATAAAGCGTGAAGCAGGTGCGATTCGGGTCAAGATTAAATTTTACATCTGGCTCTCATTTCAATCCATGATAAACCGGTCCTTACACAATTGACACAGACTGAAAATCAAACAGACACTGCTTTTATTGAGGTCTGCTGAACGCAGTGATTGCAAGAATGTCACTGACCTCTTACAATGATGTGTACAGTGTCACTCAGAGCTGATGTTACCCTCCTTCCTGCTACCTCAGCTTCCTACAGACAGGTATAATTTCCTCCTTCACCATGATCTATATTCCTGATGGTGAAGATCACAGAATTATTCCCTGCAGCAGCAGACTGGTTATCTGAGTAATTGACTTCTCATTGTCTGTTACGTATAATACGATGGCAGGAGGGTCCTGAGGGCTTGTACAGTTAAATATGACGTCTTCACCCCTGTTAGTAATACTAGAATCCACTGGCAGATTTGGTTTGGAGAGATCTGCAATTGGTAATGTTGAATTGGTGACAACTGGTATAAAATGCAAACCAGACTTATTGTTTACACATAGCTCGATTATTCAGTGTTTCAAAATCTTATCTTCAACAGAGATTATACTGTTACTTCGACATAAGCAAGGTTACTTCGTATCATCTGAGAGTCGTACCGGAGCAGATGATCAGACCTCCCCTTTCGATTCTCCAAGCAGTTGATCAGACTACTTGGTCCTGAGCTAGCTATCTCGCACTTTGCAGCATGCTTTCCTGTACCCTGTTTCGTGCATGCTACCTGCATGATCAGTTCGGGAGTAGCCAGGCATGACTACCCGATGCACAGTGATTGGTCAGTCAGATTTTGCGAACGTCATGGATGTGCTACGTCAGCCACAGTCGGTCAACGTTTCACCAATTTTGACATCTACCTATTTTGGGAAGCCTCATTTCCCAAGTTTCGACCACATTGTTTAGCTAGTCCTCTTTTCTCTAGCCCTTGTCAGATAACTAGGTTTCACTTCACTCCGTCGAACCCCGGTCTCCAAGCAACCAGCTTGGTGTGTCTGTTCCAAACTTAGTTATAGTTTAGACATGCCTTAATGACCACATTGCAATTTTTACCGCATTCACTTCTTCCTTATCAGTTCTGATCCAACGCATTGCGACTTCAGTACATCCCGCTTCCCTGCTATGGAATGGTTTACCACTTTTACCCACACACACTAATTTCCCCACATACCAAGTTAGATATAGTTCACGGGTTGGATGGAGCTCGCCGACAATTGACAGGGTAGATGTATGAACAATGCTTTCACTCGCAAGCACGACCCAAACGAGGGGCCATCATTAGAAGATGGTCAGCAATAAATTCAATCGTTACCCACAGTGTGGGCAGAATGTCGAGCATCTTATAACTGGGAGAGATTGAGAAGATTTTCGATGCATTTAAGGAGCAGATAGATATCCATGAGTGACTGCGCAGTAGAAGGATATACAGATAGGATGAAGTAAAGTGGGATGAGGGTCGTTCGGAGCATCAACACCAGCGCCCAGCAATTGGGTCGAATGTTCGGTTTCTATATTTTAAATTCCACGTAATTATTTGCAGAGCAACACTTTCCTCTTTCAAGAAAGCAGATGAACATGTGTTCCATTGTTACAGAGACAGTCAGACGCTGAGTACAAAGACACACTCTGCGATATCTAAACACTGTTACATTGAAATAAATATGAATTTCTGTAAATATCAATGGGTGTTGAGCAAACATAGTGAGGTCCAGGAGGACTGGAGAGTTGCTAATGTTGTCCCCTTGTTTAAGAAGGGTAGAGGGGAAAATCCAGGTAATTACAGACCGGTGAGCCTGACGTCAGTGGTAGGGAAGCTGCTGGAGAAGATACTGAGGGATGGGATCTATTCCCACTTGGAGGGAAATGGGCTTATCAGTGATAGGCAACATGGTTTTGTGCAGGGAAGGTCATATCTTACCAACTTAATAGAATTATTTGAGTAAGTGACAAAGTTGATTGATGAGGGAAGGGCTGTAGATGTCATGTACATGGACTTCAGTAAGGCGTTTGATAAGGTTCCCCATGGTAGGCTGATGGAGAAAGTGAAGTCGCATGGGGTCCAGGGTGTACTGGCTAGATGGATAAAGAACTGGCTGGGCAACAGGAGACAGAGAGTAGCAGTGGAAGGGAGTTTATCAAAATGGAGACGTGTGACCAGTGGTGTTCCACAGGGATCCGTGCTGGGACCACTGTTGTTTGTGATATACATAAATGATTTGGAGGAAGGTATAGGTGGTCTGATTAGCAAGTTTGCAGACGACACTAAGATTGGTGGATTAGCAGATAGGGAAGGGGACTGTCAGAGAATACAGCAGAATATAGATTGGAGAGTTGGGCAGAGAAATGGCAGATGGAGTTCAATCAGGGCAAATGCGAGGTGATGCATTTTGGAAGATCAAATTCAAGAGTGAACTATACAGTAAATGGAAAAGTCCTGGGGAAAATTGATGTGCAGAGAGATTTGGGTGTTCAGGTCCATTGTTCCCTGAAGGTGGCAACGCAGGTCAATAGAGTGGTCAAGAAGGCATACGGCATGCTTTCCTTCATCGGACGGGGTATTGAGTACAAGAGTTGGCAGGTCATGTTACAGTTGTATAAGACTTTGGTTCGGCCACATTTTGAATACTGCGTGCAATTCTGGTCGCCACATTATCAAAAGGATGTAGATGCTTTGGAGAGGGTGCAGAGGAGGTTCACCAGGATGTTGCCTGGTATGGAGGGCGCTAGCTATGAAGAGAGGTTGAGTAGATTAGGATTATTTTCATTAGAAAGACGGAGGTTGAGGGGGGACCTGATTGAGGTGTACAAAATCATGAGAGGTATAGACAGGATGGATTGCAAGAAGCTTTTTCCCAGAGTGGGGGATTCAATTACGAGGGGTCACGAGTTCAAAGTGAGAGGGGAAAAGTTTAGGGGGGAAATGGTTGGAACGTTCTTTACGCAGAGGGTGGTGGGTGCCTGGAATGCGTTGCCAGCGGAGGTGGCAGACGTTGGCACGATAGCGTCTTTTAAGATGTATCTAGACAGATACATGAATGGGCAGGAAGCAAAGAGATACAGACCCTTAGAAAATTGGTGACGGGTTTCGATAGAGGATCTGGATCAGCGCAGGCTTGGAGGGCCGAAGGGTCTGTTCCTGTGCTGTAATTTTCTTTGTTCTTTGTTCTTTGTTCTTTGCTACGTCCTTATTATAGAGCCCCAGATTGTAAGCGGGAAATTGAGCAGCAAATATGTGCGCAATTCATGGAGGTGTGTGAAAGTAATAGTAGGGTCATCATATTAGGTGATTTCAACTTTACCAACATTAATTGGGATAGTCATCGTGTGAAGGGCTTAGATGGAGTGAAGTTCTTAAAATGTATACAGGAGAACGTTTTAGCTCAATATGTAGAGGATCCAACAAGGGCGGTGCAGTGCTGGAACTAATTCTGGAGAATGTAGCCAGACAAGTGGTTGATGTGTTGATGGGGAAACCCTTCAGTGATAGCGACCACAACGTGGTACAATTTAAGCTTGCTATGGAGAAAGAAATAGACAAGTTGCAAAAAAGAAGTGTTGGATTGGGGGAGAGCGATTTTTAGTTAAATAAGGCAGGATCTGTCCAATGTAGACTGGAAAGAATAACTTTTCGGGAAATCTGCAGAAGAGCAGTGGTGGGGGCGGCGGGGGGGGTGGTGGCATTCATAAATGAAATGGGGAGGGTACAGGCCCAACATGCTCCCTCTAAGATAATAGTTAAGAGCAACAAGCCCAGAGAACCATGGATAGCCGGAATCATTCAGGGTTCGATGAGAAGGAAAGAGAGGCTTTTAGTAAATACAATGAGAGCAAATCAACCGAAGAATTACTGGAGTACAGAAAGCTTAGGATGGAGCTTAAGACAGCAATTAGGAGAGCAATGGAGGGATGTGACTAGTGTTCCGCAGGGATCAATGCTGGGACCTTTACTGTTTGTAGCATGTATAAATGATTTGGAGGAAAATGTAGCTGGTCTGATTAGTAAGTTTGCAGACGATACAAAGGTTGGTGGAGTTGCGGACAGTGATGAGGATTGTCAGAGGATACAGCAGGATATAGATCGGTTGGAGACTTGGGCAGAGAAATGGCAGATGGAGTTTCATCTGGACAAATGTGAGGTAATGAATTTTGGAAGGTTTAATGCAGGTGGGAAGTATACAGTAAATGGCAGAACCCTTAGGAGTATTGACAGGCAGAGAGAGCTGGGCGTTTTGGTCCACAGGTCACTGAAAGTGGCAACGCATTTGGATTAGGAAGTCAAGGAGGCATACGGCATGCTTGCCGTCATTGGTCGGGGCATAGAGTATAAAAATTGGCAAGTCACGCTGCAGCTGTACAGAACTTTAGTTAGGCCACACTTGGAATATTGTGTGCAATTCTGGTCGCCACACTACCAGAAGGACGTGGAGGCTTTGGAGAGGGTACCGAGGAGGTTTACCAGGATGTTGCCTGGTCTGGAGGGCATTAACTATGAGGAGAGGTTGATAAACTCGGATTGTTTTCACTGGAACGACGGAGGTGGAGAAGTGACATGATAGAAGTTTACAAAGTTATAAGCGGCATGGACAGAGTGGATAATCAGAAGACTTTTCCTGGGTGGAAGAGTCAGTTACTGAGGGACATAGGTTTAAGGTGAGAGCGGCAAAGTTTAGAGGGGATGTGCGAGGCAAGTTCTTTACACAGAGTCTGGTGAGTGCCTGGAGCTTGTTGCCGGGGGAGGTTGTGGAAGCAGGTGCCACAGAGACGTTTAAGAGGCATCTTGACAAATACACGAATAGGATGGGAATAGAGGGATACGGACCCCGGAAGTGCAGAAGGTTTTAGTTTCGGCAGGCATCAAGATCGGCGCAGGCTTGGAGGGCCGAATGGCCTGTTCCTGTGCTGTACTGTTCTTTGTTCTTTGTTCTTTGTTCAAAGAGGGTACATGAGAAAGCTCTGGCTGCTTAAATTAGGGAGCATTCCAAGATATTCTGTAAGGAATTCAATGGGAAGAGGATAACCAGAGAAAGAGGGAGACCCATTAGGGACCAAGCGCAAAATCTGTGGGTGGAGCCAGAGGACATTGGTAGGGTGTTCAATGAATACTTCACATCTGTCTTCACCCAAGAGAATGAGGATGTAGATATGGAACTCAGAGAGAGAAACTGTGAGGTTCTTGAGCAAATTGTCAGAGGGAGTGACAAAGTATTGGAGGTTTTGGCAGGCATAAAAGTGAACAAATCTCCAGGTCCGGACGATTTGTGTCTCAGGATGCTGTGGGAGGCGAGCGCGGAGATTGCAAGGGCTCTGGCCCAAATTTTTAATTCCTCTCTGGCCACGGGGGAGGTGCCAGAGGACGTGGGAACAGCTATTGTGCTCCCACTATTTGAGAGAGGTTGTAAAGATAAGCCATGGAAATATAGACCAGTGAGTCTCACGTCAATGGTAGGGAAATTCTTGGAGAAATTTCTGAAGAAGTGAATCTATCTCTCGTTGGAGAGGCAACATTTGATTAGGAATAGTCAGCATGGCTTTGTCAGAAGAGGTCATGCCTAACAAATGTGATTGAATTTTTGAGCATGTGACCAGTTGTGTAGATGAGGGTAGTGCAGTTGATGTAGTTTACATGGATTTCAGCAAAGCCTTTGACAAGGTCCCACATGGGAGACTTATCAAGAAAGCAAATGCACATGGGGTACAAGGTAACTTGATAAGTTGGATTCAAAATTGGCTGAGCTGTAGGAGACAGAGAGTGATGACAGACTGGATGTTTTAGTGACTGGAAGCCAGTGCCAGTGACATACTACAGGGATCTGTGCTGGGTCCCCTATTGTTTGTCATTTATGTCAACAACATAGATGACTATGTGGGGGGTAGGATCAGTAAGTTCGCGGATGACACAAAGATTGGACGAGTGGTTAACAGTGAGGTGGAGTGTCTTGAATTACCGGAAGATATAGACGGGATGGGCAAATGTGCTGAAAAGTGGCAGATGGAATTTAACCCTGAAAAGTGCGATACACTTTGGAAGGAGCAATGTGACACGGAAGTATTCAATGAATGGCCTGACACTGGGAAGTTTCGAGGAACAAAGGGACCTTGGCGTGTTTGTCCATAGATATCTGAAAGCAGAAGGGCAGGTTGATAGGGTGGTGAAAGAGGCATATGGGGCACTTGTCTTTTTCAATCAAGACCTAGATTACAAACGTAGGGAGCTCATGTTGGAGTTGTATAGAACTTTGGTAAGGCCGCAGCTGGAGTACTGTGTTCAATTCTGGTCGCCCCATGATAGGAAGGATGTGATTGCACAGAAGGGGGTACAGAGGCGATTCACCAGGATGTTGCCTTGGATGGAACTTTTAAGCTATGAAGTGAGGTTGGATAGGCTTGGGTTGTTTTCGCTGGAGCAGAGAAGACTGAGGGGTCACCTGAAAGAGTTATACTAAATTATGAGGGGCATGGACAGGGTGGATAGGGAGCAGCTGTTCCGCTTAGTTGAAGGGTTAGTTACGAGGGGGCACATGTTTAAGGTGAGGGGAAGGAGGTTTAAGGGGGATTTGAGGAAGAATGCTTTTACCCAGAGGGTGGCGACGGTCTGGAATGCACTGCCTAGGAGGGTTGTAGAGGCGGATTGCCTCATATCCTTTAACAATTACCTGTATGAGCACTTGGCACGTCATAACATTCAAGGTTTTGTGCCAAGTGCTGGCAAATGGGATGAGATAGACAGGTCAGGTGTCTTTCATGCATCGGTGCAGACTCGATGGGCCGAAGGGCCTCTTCTGAAATGTATTATTCTTTGATTCTGTGACAGTAAGTTTAGCTGCAGTGAAAAGCAGACGGTGATCCCCGCGCCCAGCCAGAGAGTTCTTGTGTTAACATGAGTGTGTTGCCCTGCTCTCTTTATAGATTAACATCAAAAACCATCAATATCCCCGAACCATCCAGATAGAGTATTTATGAAAGGTTTGTCAGTCAGGGTTACCTGTGAAGCAACGTCCTCATATTCAGGAAGCATTTTCTCTTTGCACAGAGGAAGCCAGAATGAACCAATCAAAACAGATACAGTCACTCCATCTGTATATTGGGCCATCCTTGACATCACAGACCTGGTGTCTCTCGGGTCAGAGGGTTACTCTTGTGTTTACAACAATACAGTGTCAGAGAGCGAGATCACCTCACATTTAAGTGACACCATGACAATAACATTTGTGGGTAAGTTCTAATCTCTTTCACGCTAAGAATATGGGAAATCATTGAACATCGGAGCATCAGAATTGGTGCAGGAGGTGGCCCTTCGGCTCTTAGAGCTTGCTCTGTCATTCAGTAAGATCATGTCTGATCTTCTACCTCAACTTCATCTTCCCGCACTCTCCCTATATCCCTTAGTTCCTTCAGTACCCACACATCTATTGACATCTGTTTGAATATTGTCAACGACTGACCATCCACATACCTCTGGAGTCGAGAATTACAAAGATTCACAACAATCTGTGTGAAGACAGTCCTCCTCATCTCAGTGTGGAATGGCTGATCACATATTCTGAGATTGTGACTTTGTGTCTAGGTTCTCCAGCCCGGGGAAACACTTCCTCGGCACCTGCCATGTGAAGCAGTTTAAGATGTTTCCGTTTCAAGGAGATCAGCTCTCATTCTCCTAAACCCCTGTCTAGTCCGCCCAATCTCTCCGCATTGGACAATCTTCTCATCCAGCAGCCAGTCTCGTGGACCTTCATTGTCCACACTCTCGGGCAAATCTATCGCTTCTTAGGTAAAAAGGCAGCTTTGTCCTGCATGGTGTCGAGCTTCTTGAGTGCAGTTGGAGCTGCACCCATCCAGGCAAGTGGAGGGTATTCTATCACACTCCTGACTTATGCCTTGTAGATGGTGGACACGATTTGGGGAGTCAGGAGGTGAGTTCCTCGCCACAGGAATTCCTAGCCTCGGACCTGCTCTTGTAGCCACGGTATTTATATGGCTGCTCCAGTTCAGTTTCTGGTCAATGGTAGTCCCTGAGATGTTGATAGTGGGGGATTCAGCGATGGTAATGCCATTGAATGTCAAGGGGAGATGGTTAGATTCTCTCTTGTTGCAGATGGTCATTGCCTGGCACTTGTGTGGCGCAAATATTAATTGCCATTTATCAGCCCAAGCGTAGATATTTCCAGGTCTTGTTGAATTTCTACACGGACTGCTTCAGTATTTGAGGAGTCGTGAATGGTGCTGGACATTGTGCAATCATCAGGAAACATCCCCACTTCTGACCTTATGATTGAAGGAAGGTCATTGATGAAGCAGCTAAAGATAGTTGGGCCTAGGATACTACCCTGAGGAGCTCCTGTGGTGATGTCCTGGAGGTCAGATGATGGATCTCCAACAACCACAACCATGTTCCTTTGCGCTATGTATGACTCCAACCGGCAGAGTGTTTCCCGCCCGATTCCCATTGACTCCAGTTTTGTTAGGACGCCTTAATGCCATACTCGGTGAAATGCTGCCTTCGTATCAAGGGCAGTCACTCTGACCTCACCTCTTGAGTTCAGCTCTTTTGACCATGTTTGAACCAAGGCTGTAATGAGGTCAGGAGCTGAGTGCCCTGGCGGAACCCAAACTGAGCATCACTGAGCAGGTTATTGCTAAGGAAGTGCCGCTTGATGGCACTGTTAATGACACCTTCCATCACTTTACTGATGATTGAGAGGAGACTGATGGGGTGGTAATTGGCCGGGTTGGACTTGTCCTACTTTTTGTGGACAGGACATACCTGGGTAATTTTCCACATTGCCTTACTGGCAAAATCACACATTCAATTTTAAATCTGCTTTCCATTTATTTTGCTGCAGATTCGCCAACAAAGTCAGTGATATCTCTTAATCAACAGACTGGGCTGTATATAACAGGAGAGGAGGTCATCATTACCTACACCGTGACAGGTGATGATTATGCTTACTCCTTCCACTTTTACAGATAGAGTGGGGAACTGCACAATTATACAATTGTCACAGTGGGAAACATTGGAACATTCAGGATTAACAGTAAAACCCGAGGCGGGCAGTATCGATGCAAATATAGCACAGAGTCATAGAGAGATACAGCACCGAAACAGGCCCTTCGGCCCAAAGCGTCCGCGCCGACCATCAACCACCGATTTATACTACTCCTACATTAATCCCATTTTTTCCACTTTGGTGCAAGCAAGGGAGATATGGTCGATGTTCAGCAATGCTGTAAATATCACTATAGACGGTGAAGGGCAGGGAACAGAGATTGTTAATATGTTTTATTACCAGTCTTGGTGGGCGAGGGGGCGGGTGAATTTTATGCTGTCCACCGTGGCAGATTTGGTGGCATCAAGGGTGATATTATGAGGCGCGAGTTGTCTTTTCGGATTCTCGATGGTGGGTTTTTCTTGTGGAATTAAGTCGGCAGCCAGTTTGCAACGTTCGAGGGTTCTCCCAGCCTGATGGCAGATTGCAACTTCGCATTCATTTAAATGACATGATTATCATCTATCCTCATTACCCTACACATAGATACAATGTAGTCTTACCTGCCGGATAGGTGATCAGTGAACAATATCCCCTGGCCACCCAGTTCACAAATGCTTCTACAGGGCATGCAACGGTCGAATTTATGCAGTTGAGTCTCACGATTGTGTTCTTCTCTCTTTGACTCATCCATTAAACTACCGGCAGAATTGGAATGGCCGTTTAACTGGAGGCCAGCACTACAATGCATGTTTACCTTCAGATCAGCATGGCAATGGATGTTTACCTGCAGGCCAAAATTGGCATCAATGTTTAAATTCAGTCAAGGATTGCAAAGGATGTTGAACCGTAGGCAAGCACTGCAATGGATGTTTACTCCCAGGCAAGCATTCCAATGGATGTTTAAACGCAGGCCAGCATTGGAATGGATGTTTAGCCAAAGGCCAGCATTGCAACTGATGTCTAGCCCCAGGCCCGCATGGCAATTGAAGCTGAACACCAGGCCAGCATTGTAATGGATTTTTAACCGCAAGGCAGCATTGTCATGGATGTTTAACGCAAGGCCAGCAATGCAATGGATGTTTACCCCCAGGCAAGCAATGCAATGCATGTTGAACCCCAGGTCAGCATTGCAATGGATGCTTATCTCCATACAAGCATTGGAATGGATGTTTACCCACAGCTAGCATTACAATGGATGTTTACCCCAAGGCAAGCATTGAAATTGATGTTTGACACCAGGCAAGCATTGAAATAAATGTTTAAGCCCAGGCCCGCATTACAATGGATGTTTGAACCCGAGCCAAAAATGCAACGGATGTTTACCTCCATGTCAGCATTGCAATGGATATTTACCCACCGGCCAGAATGGCTTTGGATGTTTACCTCCAGCCAGCATTGCAATGGCTGTTTACCTCCAGACCAGCATTGCAATGGATGTTTACCTCCAGACCAGCATTGCAATGGATGTTTACCTGCAGGCCAGCATTGCAATGGATGTTTACCTGCAGATAAGAATTACAATGGATGTTGACCACCCAGAAAAGCATTGCAATGGATGTTTGCCTCCAGGCAAGCATTGCAATGGATATTTACCCACCGGTCAGAATTGCAATGGATGTTTACCTCCAGCCAGCATTGCAATGGATGTTTACCTCCAGGCCAGCATTGCAATGGATGTTTACCTCCAGACCAGCATTGCAATGGATGTTTACCTGCAGAAAAGAATTACAATGGACGTTGACCACCCAGAAAAGCATTGCAATGGATGTTTGCCTCCAGGCCAGCATTGCAATGGATATTTACCCACCGGTCAGAATTGCAATGGATGTTTGCCTCCAGTCCAGCATTGCAATGGATGTTTACCATCAGACCAGCATTGCAACGGATGTTTACCCAAAGATCAGCACTGGAATGGATGTTTACCTCCAGACAAGAATTACAATGGATGTTTACCCCAGGACAGCATTGCAATGAATGTTATCCTCCAGACCAGCATTGTAATGCATATTTGCATCCCGAGCCGCATTGCATTGGATGTATAACTCTAGGCCAGCATTGTAATGGATGTTCACCTCCAGGCCAACATGGCAATGGATATTTATCCCAGAGCAGCATTGCAATGTGTGTTTAAATCCAGGCCAACATTACAATGGATATTTACCGACCGGCCAAAATTGCAATGGATGTTGACCACCCAGAAAAGCATTGCAATGGATGTTTGCCTCCAGGCAAGCATTGCAATGGATATTTACCCACCGGTCAGAATTGCAATGGAGGTTTACCTCCGGACCAGAATTGCAATAGATGTTTCCCTCCAGGCCAAAATTGGAATGGTTGTTTAACCCCAGGCCAGCATTGCAATGGACGTATACCACCAGAACAGCATTGCAATAGATTTTCACCTCCAGACAAGAATTACAATGGATGCCTACCCCCAGGACAGCATTGCAATGAATGTTTACCTCCAGGCCAGCATTGGCTTGGATGCTTACCCAAAGATCAGCATTGGAATGGATGTTTACCTCCAGGCCAGCTTGGATGTTTACCCAAGGACAAGCATTGGAATGGATATTTACCTCCGGACAAGAATTACAATGGATGTTTACCACCAGGACAGCATTGCAATGGGTTTTTACCTCCAGGCCAGCATTGGCTTGGATGCTTACCCAAAGATCAGCAATGGAATGGATGTTTACCTCCAGGCCAGCTTGGATGTTTACCCAAGGACAAGCATTGGAATGGATATTTACCTCCGGACAAGAATTACAATGGATGTTTACCACCAGGACAGCATTGCAATGGGTTTTTACCTCCAGGCCAGCATTGGCTTGGATATTTACCCAAAGACCAGCATTGGAATGGATGTTTACCGCCAGGCCAGCATGGCAATGGATGTTTAACCCCAGACCAGCATTGAAAATAATGTTTACCTCCATACCAACATTGCATTGGATGTATCATTACTTGATATCACGTGAAGTGAATCGGATTGGCTGAAGACTGGCATCTGTGATGTGGGGGACTGCAGAAGGAGGCCGAGCTGACTCATCCACTCGGCACTTTTGGCTGATGATTGTTTCAAATGCTTCACCTTATCTTTTGCAGTGATGTGCAGGGCACCCCCATCATAGCATACAGCTGTTGTAACACTCCGCAGTGAAACAAAGCCTAATAAGAATGAAATCCCCTTAAAATTGGGGTGACACAGTGGCGCAGTGGTCAGCACTGCAGCCTCACAGCTCCAGGGACCCGGGTTCGATTCTGGGTCCTGTCTGTGCGGAGTTTGCAAGTTCTCCCTTTGTCTGCGTGGGTTTTCGCTGGGTGCTCTGGTTTCCTCCCACAGACAAAAGACTTACAGGTGACAGTTAAATTGGCCATTATAAATTGCCTCAAGTGTAGGTAGTGCATATGGGATTACTTTGGAGTTAGTATAAATGGGTAGTTGTTGGTCGGCACAGACTCGGTGGGCTGAGCGGCCTGTTTCAGTGCTGTATCTCTAAATAAATAAATGAACCTTTAACTTGGCAGGCATTCCCACGTGGGAAGTTTTATAATCATGTTCCTCTCCGCTCAGCTTGCCTCAAATGATCCCAGTCGTGGTTACACACTTCCCTTGCAGACGACACAAATCTGGGTGGGAGTGTGAGCTGCGAGGAGGATGCAGAGAAGCCTCAGTGTGATTTGGAAAGGTTCAGTGAGTGGGAAATACATGGCAGTTGCAGTATAATGTGGATCAATGCGAGGTTATTAACTGTGGTGGCAAAAACAGAAAGGCTGATTATTATCTGAACGGCGATATATTGGGAAAGGGAGTGGTGCAGCGAGACCTGGGTGTCCTTGTGCACCAGTCGCTGAAAGTAAGCATGTAGGTGCAGCAGCCAGTTAAGAAGACAAGTGGTATGTTGGCCTTCATAGCAAGAGGATTCGTGTACAGCAGCAGGGATGTCTTGCTGCAATTATACAAGGTCTTGGTGAGAAAACATCTGGGGTATTGTGTGCAGTTTTGTTCTCCTTATCTGAGGAAAGATATTCTTGCTATGGAGGGAATGCAGCGAAGGCTCACCAGTCAGATTCCTGGGAATGGCAGGACTAAAATTAGAAGAGAGACTGGGTCGATTAGGCTTGTATTCGTTAGAGTTCAGAAGAATGAGAGGGAATATCATTAATATCTATACAATTCTAAGACGACTGGAGAGACTAGATGCAGGAAGGCCGTTGCCGATGGGAGGAGAGGCCACGACCAGGGCTCTCAGTCTACGGATAATGGGTAAACAATTTTGGACTCCGATGAGGAGAGAATTCTTCACCAAAGGGGGGGTGCTGGTGGGAAAACTGTGGAATTCTCTACCACGGAAAGCAGTTGAGACCAAATCATATGATATATTCAAGAAATAGTTAGATATAGCTCGTAGGGCTAATGGGATCAAGGGATACAGGCAGAAAGCGGGAACAAGCTACTGAGTTTGGATGATCATCCATGATGGCACTGAATGGTGGAGCAGACAAGAAGTGCCGAATGGCTTGCTCCTGCTCCTATGTTTCCATGTTTCAATGTTTACTTCCAAACCAAAGGTGCATTGGATGGTTACACACCGGCCAGCATTGCAATGGATGTTTACGTCCAGGCTAGCATTGCAATGGATTTGTAACCCCAGGCCAGCATTACAATGGATGTTTGCATCCGGCCAGCATTGCAATGGATGTTCAACTCCAGGCCAGCATTGTAATGGATGTTTACCTCCAGGCCAGCATGGGAATAGATCTTAAGCTCCTGACAGCACTGCAATGGATGTCTACCTCCACACCAACATTGCAGTGGACTTTTAACCCCAGGCCAGCATTGCAATGGATTTTTAATTACAGACCAGGATAGCAATGGATGATGAGCTCCAGACCAGCACTGGAATGCATGTTTACCTCCAGGCTCAGTACCAGCAACGGTGAATCATTTCTAGGAATGGCTGCGAAGGGAAGGGTGGCGGCTATATGGAGGAGCAGGACAGGGTCGGCACGGAGGACTGGGTGGGGTTGATTGCTTCAGAATGTTGTCAATTCACACGTGTCGAGCAATATGAACTCAATACCGCTTTAACATATCCTTCAAGGAGGAAAGAGGTGAGTTCTGGTCAGGGTCCATTTTTACGCTCTGACTGATTATACCCTCCATTGACTTGAATAGAGTGCAAACTTGTGTTGGTTACAACTGTTATTTTAACTCATGACTGAGTGAATGCCGTATTCCAAAGCTGAAACATCCACATGGTAGTGATATAACGACAGAGGCTTCTGGGCTATAAATCCATCCCGGCTGGTGGCCCAAAACCGGCGGTTTCAGCTCGGCCGCACATTGTAGGGAACACCTCATATTCAGCTCCCTGAGAGGAGAAATTGCGTCCGGCGTAAAACGCGTGGCCGATCCGATTTCACCCTGTTCCCGCATGCTGCAATCGGTTAAATTTATCCCAGTAGGCGTATTGGTGGGTTTAACATGAATGTGTTTCTTTCCTATCCTTATAGATTACCACAGCAAACCATCAATATATGTTAACCGCCAGGATTATGTATTTCTGAGAGAAGAACTGGACATCATTACCTGTGAAGCACCATATCCGTATTCAGGCAGCAGTTTCTATTTGTACAGAGGAGGCCAAGATAAACCAATCAAAACCAAGACTGCCAGATCATGGCACTACACAGTCATCTTTACTGTCACAAAGCTATTGGGCACTGGGTCAGCAGATTATTCCTGTGTTTACAGAAAGACAGTGTTAGAGAAGGAGATCACCTCAGACAATACTGTGAAGGTAACAGTCGTGGGTAAGTTTCAATACATTTCACTTTAAGAACATCTAACACCAATCGATGTCCACACATGCCATGAATAATATGGGAGTGAGTCATACAGTCATAGTGTCAGTAATGGCAGAGAAGGTCGCCATTCGGCCCCTCAAGTCCAAGTGGGCTCTCCATGGAGTGAAACTGATCTTTGGTTGTGGAAATTGGGTGCTAATGAGTCGGCCGCCCATTTTAGTCCCAGCCAAATCTTGCTTTCCACTGGGTGGAAAGGAGATAATAAATACACTATCACCCATTTTTCGCCCCGGTCCAAGGCAAAAATCACCCTTGATATTTTGGCGGAAGCATGTTTCTCACCCCTATTTTCTGTGCATTAGTATTCAGCACAGTGTATTGGGGTAGATATTCTGGACCGTAAAACAGGAGGTATTGAAAGCCACCCCATGACACTCCCCTCCCCATTATCCTGGTATAAGCATCAGTGGAAATGTTATTCCCTGTTAGGAAATGGAGATGCCAAACCATTATGCTCCCCAAGTGCATTGGTGCTTCACAATATTGTGACTTCACCCCTGGTAAAATTCAGACCAAGTCAGAGGGCATTTTCGAAGTAAACCCGACCTGCTGGAATGGAACTGGTTTAGGGGCAGATCCTCCACCTATTTCACCCCTCACTCCATTTAACCATCCATTTAATTTATTGCGAGCACATGCAAAAATAGCATAACATGTGAAGGAACCCCTTGGAGAAAGGTAGCACAGATTCCACAGATCTATTTCCATCTGACCTGTCCAATTATTCTGCAACAGATCCGCTAACAGCTTCAGGGCTCTCTCTTGATGAACGGACTGGGGTGTAGGTCATAGGTGAGAATGTCAGAATGCACTCTGATTGCAGATGATCGCGGCAAAACCTTCCGCTTTTACAGAGAGAGCCAAAGACTATATTATCCTCAATTCGTCACAAAGTGCAACATTGGAACATTTCCAGTGACCAGTACAAACCAAGGAGGGTGGTTCAAATGCAAATATACAACCCCCATCAATGGACGGCGGTTGGACTCCCAGTTCAGTGAATCTGTGATCGTCACTATAGCTGGTATATAGAAGGGGAACAGCGATTGCTACTAGAACAAAGAACAAAGAAAATTACAGCACAGGAACAGGCCCTTCGGCCCTTCAAGCCTGCGCTGATCCAGATCCTCTATCTAAACATGTCGCCTATTTTCTAAGGGTCTGTATTTCTTTGCTTCCTACCCATTCATGTATCTGTCTAGATACATCTTAAAAGACGCTATCGTGCCAACGTCTATCACCTCCGCTGGCAACGCATTCCAGGCACCCACCACCCTCTGCGTAAAGAACTTTCCAACCATTTCCCCCCTAAACTTTTCCCCTCTCACTTTGAACTCGTGACCCCACGTAATTGAATCCCCCACTCTGGGAAAAAGCTTCTTGCAATCCATCCTGTCTATACCTCTCATGATTTTGTACACCTCAATCAGGTCCCCCCTCAATCTCCGTCTTTCTAATGAAAATAATCCTAATCTACTCAACCTCTCTTCATAGCTAGCGTCCTCCATACCAGGCAACATCATGGTGAACCTCCTCTGCACCCTCTCCAAAGCATCTACATCCTTTTGGTAATGTGGCGACCAGAACTGCACGCAGTATTCCAAATGTGGCCGAATCAAAGTCTTATACAACTGTAACATGACCTGCCAACTCTTGTTCTCAATACCCCGTCCGATGAAGGAAAGCATGCCGTATGCCTTCTTGACCACTCTATTGACCTGCGTTGCCACCTTCAGGGAACAATGGACCTGAACACCCAAATCTCTCTGCACATCAATTTTCCCCAGGACTTTTCCATTTACTGTATAGTTCACTCTTGAATTTGATCTTTCAAAATGCATCACCGCGCATTTGCCCTGATTGAACTCCATCTGCCATTTCTCTGCCCAACTCTCCAATCTATATTCTGCCGTATTCTCTGACAGTCCCCTTCCCTATCTGCTACACCACCAATCTTTGTGTCGTCTGCAAACTTGCTAATCAGACCACCTATACTTTCCTCCAAATCATTTATGTATATCACAAACAACAGTGGTCCCAGCACGGATCCCTGTGGAACAGCACTGGTCACACGTCTCCATTTTGAGAAACTCCCTTCCACTGCTACTCTCTGTCTCCTGTTGCCCAGCCAGTTCTTTATCCATCTAGTTAGTACACCCTGGACCCCATGCGACTTCACTTTCTCCATCAGCCTACCATGGGGAACCTTATCAAACGCCTGACTGAAGTCCATGTATATGACATCTACAGCCCTTCCCTCATCAATCAACTTTGTCACTTCCTCAAAGAATTCTATTAAGTTGGTAAGACATGACCTTCCCTGCACAAAACCAAGTTGCCTATCACTGATAAGCCCATTTTCCTCCAAGTGGGAATAGATCCTATCCCTCAATATCTTCCCCAGCAGCTTCCCTACCACGGACGTCAGGCTCACCGGTCTATAATTACCTGGATTTTCCCCTCTACCCTTCTTAAACAAGGGGACAACATTAGCAACTCTCCAGTCCTCCTGGACCTCACTATGTTTGCTCAACACCCATTGATATTTACAGAAATTCATATTTATTTCAATGTAACAGTGTTTAGATATCGCAGAGTGTGTCTTTGTACTCAGCGTCTGACTGTCTCTGTAACAATGGAACACATGTTCATCTGCTTTCTTGAAAGAGGAAAGTGTTGCTCTGCAAATAATTACGTGGAATTTAAAATATAGAAACCGAACATTCGACCCAATTGCTGGGCGCTGGTGTTTATTCTCCTAACGACCCTCATCCCACTTTACTTCATCCTATCTGTATATCTTTCTACTGCGCACTCACTCATGGATATCTATCTGCTCCTTAAATGCATCGAAGATCTTCTCAATCTCTCCCTGTCATAAGATGCTCGACATTCTGCCCACACAGTGGGTAACGATTGAATTTATTGCTGACTATCTTCTAATGATGGCCCCTAGTTTGGGTCTAGCTTGCGAGTGAAAGCATTGTTCATACATCTACCCTGTCAATTGTCGGCGAGCTCCATCCAACCCGTGAACTATATTTAACTTGGTATGTGGGGAAATTAGTGTCTGTGGGTAAAAGTGGTAAACCATTCCATAGCAGGGAAGCGGGATGTACTGAAGTAGTAATGCGTTGGAACAGAACTGATAAGGAGGAAGTGAATGCGGTAAAAATTGCAATGTGGTCATTAAGGCATGTCTAAACTATAGCTAAGTTTGTAACAGACACACCAAGCTGGTTGCTTGGAGACCGGGGTTCGACGGAGTGAAGTGAGACCTAGTTATCTGACAAGGGCGAAAGTACAGAGGAACAGCTAAACAATGTGGTCGAAACTTGGGAAATGAGGCTTCCCAAAATAGGTAGATGTCAAAATTGGTGAAACGTTGACCGACTGTGGCTGACGTAGCACACCCATGGCGTTAGCAAAAGCTGACTGACCAATCACTGTACATCGGATAGTCATGCCTGGCTACTCCCGAACTGATCATGCAGGTCGCATGCACGAAACAGGGTACAGGAAAACATGCTGCAAAGTGTGAGATAGCTAGCTCAGGACCAAGTAGTCTGATCAACTGCTTGGAGAATCGAAAGGGTAGGTCTGATCATCTGCACCGGCCCGACTCTCAGATGAACCGAAGTACCTTGCTTATGTAGAAGTAACAGTATAATCTCTGTTAAAGATAAGATTTTGAAACACTGAATAAATGAGCTATGTGTGAACAATATGTCTGGTGTGCATTTTATACCAGTTGTCACCAATTCAACATTACCAATTGCAGATCTCTCCAAAGCAAATCTGTCAGTGGATTCCAGTATTACTAACAGGGGTGAAGACGTCATATTTAACTGTACAAGCCCTCAGGACCCTCCTGCCATCGCATTATACGGAACAGACAAAGAGAAGTCAATTACTCAGATAACCAGTCTGCTGCTGCAGGGAATAATTCGGTGATCTTCACCATCAGGAATATAGATCATGGTGAAGGAGGAAATTATACCTGTCTGTATGAAGCTGAGGTAGCAGGGAGGAGGGTAACATCAGCTCTGAGTGACACTGTACACATCACTGTAAGAGGTCAGTGACATTCTTGCATTTACTGCGTTCAGCAGACCTCAATAAAAGCAGTGTCTGTTTGATTTTCAGTCTGTGTCAATTGTGTAAGGACCGGTTTATCATCGTTTGAAATGAGAGCCAGATGTAAAATTTAATCTTGACCCGAATCGCACCTGCCTCACGCTTTATATCCCGCCCAATATTCACGTGCATTGAATTTCATGGAGGTGAATATCAGGCAGGTCCTAAAACAGGCGGCCCAAACAACACCGCCCATTTTGCTCTATTGCCCCAAGACCTTTGAATCCCTATTTCATTATATTTTCTGCTTATTGTGCAATAGTATTCCAGTTACAGTGTGTGTCCTGTGTTCAGCATCAGATTGTTTATCTTGTGTAGAAGCTGTTCGTTAACTTGGTGCCACTGTGTCCCCTTCATCTGATTTAGCAAAATCCCATGCGCCAGAGGCTGGTGTTGGCTCCGCTGTGATTCTTATTCCCATCCTTGCTCTGCTGGGTGTTTGCCTCTGCTGGAAAGGTAGGTTAAATCCAATGTAGTAACCGTTCATTACAGACGCTTTGACTAACGTAACTGTCAGCTCTTCTTCACCATGACCAACCAAATCTCTAAACCATTTAGCACCTGACCCCTAACCTCTGACATTTAATTGCAGGGCGATCACGACCTGAAAGGTGAAAAAAGCCAATGGCGAAGCTGGAATTGACCTGGGTAGAAATTCACCTTGGTTGGAATGCCAAGAGAGGCAATATCAAAATGGCCGTCTGCACCAGATATTCAGTTCCATGGCTTGAATGGTATGAATAAGTGGTTCGGTTTATAATGTGGGACCTCAGCCACAACAGTACTCCTGGGCCATATGGCTGGGTTAGAAATTTGTTCTGGCGAGTGAAAAAACAGAGGGGCTCTATCGCACAAGCAAATCCAACAAACACAACTCCCTGCCCCAACCATGCCAGTTTCTGAGGAATGAGTGGAAAATCTCTGGCTTCTCCCTCTGGTGGGAGATCACGGAGAGGTGATTGTATAGACATTGTTCAGATCGTATGAAAGAAGGAAAGCTGGAACATGGCAGGATGTAAGAGTGAGTAAAAGGGATGCAGACTCAAACTGGTGAGATGTAAGCCTAGTCAGATATAAGGGAGTTCTCCCTCAATGAATAATGGTGCTGAGACTGGACTCCCAAATACAGTTCCAGATGTGAATATTTAGGAATGATTGACATAATGTTTAGATGCTGAAATTGGGTTGGGTAACTTTAGAGACGTTCTGGGAGATGTTTTAAGATGCAGTGTCCTAGTCTATAAGATTCTTGTCTTTCAAATTCAAAGATAACCCACATATTCACGTGACTCATTCCCACCACTCCGCTTCCACGTCGCCTGCCCCTCCTCCTTGGGTAACCCTCTCCAACTAGACTGTATTTTCTGATAGTCCCTCACCCATCATAGGTAAACTTACCCCGTGCATGAGACCCATGAACTGCTCAATGGATCCACTCCCTTCTGAACATCTCCACAATTTAAGTATTCACCTCAGTTCCTTCAACGCTTTGATCATCTTTTAGCTCAGTCGATGCATCCCTCTAAACTGCTGTCATCAAGAAACTATCTCCAGTCCATTCGAGATCCTCACATCTTGATCATCTCTCAAACCCTGTGTCCTGCACAGACAACCTCCCTGGAGCTGTTTGCTTCCATTGCTACTCCGATGTATCTTATATGAGTCATAACCTTTTCAAGTATGCCTTCATCTCCCTTGTCTATACAGCATTTCATCTGGAAGCAACGTTCTGCTTTTCAACGTATTCATCATCATCTTACACCTTAACACTGTTGAAAGGTATGTCCTGGAAGTCCGACCCTAATATGACCATTTCACACTTGCAGTATTTGTGCATCTCCATGTAAACATGGTGAGCTTCTTCTTATTAATGCATTGGATATGGGCTTCACTGGCAAAGCCAGCAATTATTGTCCTTGAAAGCATTCCAGAGGTAAGTTAAGAGTCGATCACATTGTTGTTTGATCTGGAATCACATCTCGGACTGACTGCGTGAGTGTAGCGAATTAATATTAAGAAGTTGAAGCGCTTGTCAAGAAAGAAGTTGAAGCGCTTGTCAAGAGGAAGAGGGCGGCTTATGTTAGGATGAGACGTGAAGGCTCAGTTAGGGCGCTTGAGAGTTACAAGCTAGCCAGGAAGGATCTAAAGGGAGGGCTAAGAAGAGCAAGGAGAGGACACGAGAAGTCATTGGCGGATAGGATCAAAGAAAACCCTAAGGCTTTCTATAGGTATATCAGGAATAAACGAATGATAAGAGTTAGAACAGGGCCAATCAAGGATAGTAGTGGGAAGTTGTGTGCGGAATCAGAGGAGATAGGGGAAGCGTTAAATGAATATTTTTCGTCAGTATTTACAGTAGAGAAAGAAAATGTTGCCGAGGAGATTACTGAGATACAGCCTACTAGGCTAGATGGGATTGAGATTCACAAGGAGGAGGTGTTAGCAATTTTGGAAAGAGTGAAAATAGATAAGTCCCCTGGGCCAGATGGGATTTATCCTAGGATTCTCTGGGAAGCCAGGGAGGAGATTGCAGAGCCGTTGTTGTTGATCTTTAAGTCGTCATTGTCGACAGGAGTAGTGCCGGAGGACTGGTGGATAGCAAATGTTGTCCCCTTGTTCAAGAAGGGGAGTAGAGACAGCCCTGGTAATTATAGACCTGTGAGCCTTACTTCGGTTGTGGGTAAAATGTTGGAAAAGGTTATAAGAGACAGGATTTATAATCATCTTGAAAAGAATAAGTTCATTTGCGATAGTCAGCACGGTTTTGTGAAAGGTAGGTCGTGCCTCACAAACCTTATTGAGTTTTTCGAGAAGGTGACCAAACAGGTGGATGAGGGTAAAGCCGTGGATGTGGTGTATATGGATTTCAGTAAGGCGTTTGATAAGGTTCCCCACGGTAGGCTATTGCAGAAAATACGGAAGTATGGGGTTGAAGGTGATTTAGAGCTTTGGATCAGAAATTGGCTAGCTGAAAGAAGACAGAGGGTGGTGGTTGATGGCAAATGTTCATCCTGGAGTTTAGTTACTAGTTGTGTACCGCAAGGTTCTGTTTTGGGGCCACTGCTGTTTGTCATTTTTATAAACGACCTGGATGAGGGTGTAGAAGGGTGGGTTAGTAAATTTGCGGATGACACGAAGGTCGGTGGAGTTGTGGATAGTGTCGAAGGGTGTTGTAGGGTACAGAGGGACATAGATAGGCTGCAGAGCTGGGCTGAGAGATGGCAAATGGAGTTTAATGCGGAGAAGTGTGAGGTGATTCACTTTGGAAGGAGTAACAGCAATGCAGAGTACTGGGCTAATGGGAAGATTCTTGGTAGTGTAGATGAGCAGAGAGATCTTGGTATCCAGGTACATAAATCCCTGAAAGTTGCTACCCAGGTTAATAGGGCTGTTAAGAAGGCATATGGTGTGTTAGCCTTTATTAGTAGGGGGATCGAGTTTCGGAGCCACGGGGTCATGATGCAGCTGTACAAAACTCTGGTGAGGCCGCACCTGGAGTATTGCGTGCAGTTCTGGTCACCGCATTATAGGAAGGATGTCGAAGCTTTGGAAAGGGTGCAGAGGAGATTTACTAGGATGTTGCTTGGTATGGAAGGAAGGTCTTACGAGGAAAGGCTGAGGGACTTGGGGTTGTTTTCGTTAGAGAGAAGGAGGAGGAGAGGTGACTTAATAGAGACATACAAGATAATCAGAGGGTTAGATAGGGTGGATAGTGAGAGTCTTTTTCCTCGGATGAGGATGGCAAACACGAGGGGACATAGCTTTAAGTTGAGGGGTGAAAGATATAGGACAGATGTCAGAGGTAGTTTCTTTACGCAGAGAGTAGTAGGGGCGTGGACCGCCCTGCCTGCAACAGTAGTAGACTCGCCAACTTTAAGGGCATTTAAGTGGTCATTGGATAGACATATGGATGTAAATGGAATAGTGTAGGTCAGATGATCGGCGCAACATCGAGGGCCGAAGGGCCTGTACTGCGCTGTAATATTCTAATTCTAATTCTAAAAAAAAAAATTCTAATTCTAAAAAAATATCTTGAAAGGGATTACTGAACCAGACTTTTTTTTTCACAACTAACCGATTTTTGTTTAATGGTCACCATTGCTACCTTTATTATTCTAAACTTATTCAAGTAATTGACTTTAAATTCTCCAGCGGCCCTGATGGGATTTGAACTCTCGTTTACAGATCATTAGTCTAATCTTCTGGATGATATATCTCAACACTTAGGCGCAAAGCAACTCCACCTGTTGTAATGGGCATTGAGACTTGAAGAACCTTTCTAGTCTTTGACTTTTCTTATGCTCCAATTCTATCCACCAGTAACTGGCTCACAATTCCTAACACTTATTGTTTTCTTCTCAGGAAAGTGGAGAAGCAGCGGAGAAATAAGGTGGAACATTAAACCTCCGATCACACCAACCATTATAATTCTCAGAAGCAAACGTTAAGAACAATGTGTCTGCACTGTACGCATTGTGTCTTTTATAAAATTTAAGATATGAGCTCCTCCATTCACAAACACACTTGAAGGAAAACTACAATAGACAATTAGACATAAGTTGAACTTCAAAAGCAGTTGGATGTCTGTGTTCATGAGACAATGAATGCTAACATTATTCTTTTAATTCATTCACTAGGTGTGAGCATCGCTTGCTAGCCAGCATTTATTACCCATCCCTAATTTCCCTTGAGTATGTGATGTTGAGCTGCCTTCTTGATCCTCTGCAGTCCATGTCAGGTAAGTCCACCCAACGCGCTATGAGTAAGATAGTTCCAGGATTTTGACACAGCGACAGCGAAGGAACTGCCGATATGGTTTCAAGTCAAGATGATGTGTGGCTTGCAGGGGAACTTGCAGGTGGCGGTGTTCCCATGCATCGGCTGCCCTTGTCCTTCCAGGTGGTAGAGGTCGCGGGTTTGGAAGGTGCTGTCGAAAGAGCCTTGGTGTGTTGCTGCAGTGCATCTTGTAGATAGTACCACTGCTGCCACTGTGCGTCGGTGGTGGAGGGAGTGAATGCTTATCGATGGGGTGCCAATCAAGCGGGCTGCTTTGTCCTAGATGGTGTCGAGCTTCTTGAGTTTTGTTGGATCTGAACCCATCCAGGCAAGTGGAGAGCATTCCATCACACTCCTGACATGCAAGTGCAGCAAGCAATTAAGACGGCAAATGGTTGGCCTTCATTCCAAAAGGATTTTAGTACAGGAGTAAAGATAGGTTACTGCAATTATATGGAGCCTTGGTGTTGCCGAACATGGAGTGTGGAGTTTGGTATCCTTGCCGAAGGAACGATGTACTTGCCATGAAGGGAGTGCAATGCAGGTTGACTAGATTGATCTCTTTGACGGAGGGATTATTCTATGATGAACGATTAAGTAGGCTGGACCTTTATTCTCTGGAGTTTGGACAAATAAGCGTTGACCTCATTCAAGCCTACAAAATTCTTACAGGGCATGGCAGGGTCGATGCAGGAAGCATGATTCATCTGGCTGGGGATTCTACAACCAGGGGACACAGTCTCATAATAAAGAGCAGGCCATTTAGGACTGATACGAGGAGGAATTTCTTCACTCAGAGACTGGTGAATTTTGGAAAGTTTCTGCCTCAGAGGGGGGGGTGGAAGCTCAGCTGTTGAGTATGTTCAAGACAGATCGATAGATTTCCACATATTAAAAACATCAAGGGATACAGGGATAGTGAAGAAAAATGGTATTGAAGAAGAAGATAAGCCATGATCTATTTTAATGGTGCACCAGGCTCGAAGGTCTGAATGGCCTTCTCCTTTTCATATTTCGTATGTTCTTATATATCCATTTACATACACACTCGAACACACAATCACACACAGACACAATTATATACTCGCAGGGAAAAGAACACACCCACTCACACTCTGATAAACACACACACACACACTCATCTAAACATTTGCATGGTTTATTCAACCCAATAATTTGTTTTCTATGTAAGGAGTACATCTGGGCTCTGAACAGTTGGATAGTCACATGTGTTCCTGGTCATGCAAAGAGGGGCACTTTTACACATAACGCGTAAACCACGCCCACAATCCATTCAATACCTGCCTTTAAAAGTTCATAACCAGGGCCATAAATGTCACTGTGAATAATTGGTGATGTTTTATTGTTTGAAGGACTGCAGCACCTCCTGGCGACCAAACCAGCGAAGTCCATACATGTAAGTACTGTTTTACGTTCCTTTTTCCGGAATTGTCATCAAGGTTTCGAATTTTTTCAGCATTCCATGAATAAGAATAGGTTATTAAAACATTCTTAATAATTTATGTTAATAATTCCGGTTGTGGCCTAACCAGAACTTTATAACGGTTCAGCATAACTTTCATGCTTTTGTACTCAATGCCTCTTTTTATGAAGCCCAAGATCCCATATGCTTTATTAAACACTCTCTCAATATGTCCTGCCACCTTCGAAGCTCGATGCACATGTACCCCCAGGTCCCTCTGTTCCTGCACACTCTTCAGAATTGATCCAATAAGTATATATCGTCTCTCCCTATCACTCTGCCTAAATCCATCAGCTCACATTTGTCAGTATTAAATTCCATCTGCCACTTCTCTGCCCATGCTGCTAACCTATCTATTCCTCTTCCTCCAAGTTTTGTGCCCAAAAAGTGTGTGTGTGTGTGTGTGTGTTTTTATAGTTTGTGAGGGTGTGTGGTTTTATAGTGTGTGAGGGTGTGTGTGTTTTATAGTGTGTGAGGGTGTGTGGTTTTATTGTGTGTGAGGGTGTGTGTGGTTTTATAGTGTGTGGGGTGTATGCGTGGTTTTATAGTGTGTGAGGGTGTGTGTGGTCTTACAGTGTGTGGGGGTATATGTGGTTTTATAGTGTATGAGGGTGTGTGTCATTTTATAGTGTGTGGGGTGTGTGCGTGGTTTTATACTGTGTGTGAGGGTGTGTGTGGTTTTATAGTGTGTGAGTGTGTGTGTAGTTTTTATAGTGTGTGAGGGTGTGTGTGTGGTCTTATAGTGTGTGTGAGGCTGTGTGTGGTTTTATAGTGTGTGAGGTTGTGTGTGGTTTTATAGTGTGTGAGGATGTGTGTGGTTTTATATTGTGTGGGATGTGTGTGTGGTTTTACGGTGGGATTCTACTCTGTATTCCAAGATCCGTGTCATTTATATAGAAAAAAAAGCAATAGTCCCAGCCCTGACCCTTGTGGGACCAGCGTTGTCTACCATCCTCCAGTCTGAAAAGAAACCATTTGCTGTGACTCGCAGCTTCTGTCCTTCGGCCATTTTATTTTATCCAATAAGACACTGACCCTCCTATTCTACTTACATAGACATTTGCCAGTGGCGGAGATGTGGGGGCCATAGGTTGTTATAATGGGAAGAGAGTGACACCTAAGTAGGATATGAAATATTACTGTAGCTAGTAACAATTTGCAGACAGGGAACAAGATCAAAAATGGCAGCTATTCAAATATGCCAACGTTAATGCATTTCGTTGTAGAAATTTTTCGGAATACAGCACATGGAAAAATACACATTCATAGTCAAAGTGTAAAGTGATACCGTTGCACAATCATTGTGACCATGGTCAGTTCAAGACTAGACACTCCAATGCTCCATTAGTGAGAGCCTTAATAACAAGTCACACACTGAAAATCTGCTCCCCATCCCCAGGGAAATCTTGGCCATCCCATTCAGCTTCTGCAACAAGAGTTGAAATGGGGAAGGAAAGGTGGGCAAAGGAGGTGCATTCACTTCTTCATGAACAATCGAAGAGCTATTAGGATTTGTCAAGGACTAGCTGCTCCCAACACTTGGCAGTAGAGTCAGTGCCCCGTCCATATGATGCAACGCCTACCTATAACTATATAACGCCTGTAAAGTACTAAAACAACACAAACAACTTCACAAGCGGGTTATCCAGCAAAATTAGACAATGAGCCACATAGGCCGATAATAGGGCAGGTGGCCAAAAGTTTGGGCAAAGAGGTACACTTTAAGGAACATTCTTAATGGACACAAGAATGGGAGAGAGTTGGAGAGGTTTAGAGAGGGGATTCGGGAGCCTGTTGACCAGGCAGCTGAAGGCACCGCTGCCAAAGCTAGAGTTAATAAAATCGGGAAAACTCAATAATTGCAATGATTTAGTGAAGTGAAAATGTGGACAATCGAACAATCGACATAGAAGTCTTCAAGAAACGAACAAAAAAGTTTAAGTTTTAGCACATCTAGCATTTATTGCTTTGCTTTGTTTCATTTGGACGCTGTCCTTAACCTGAAAGCACAACCGAAGAGAAACAAAGTAAGTTACAAATGGCCCTGGGGGTAAAATATAGCCTCTGATATCGGCTCTTATATCATTCATTCATGCTCTTGGCAAGAAGCGCCCTAATATCTTGTTGCTTTCTGTTACTGAGTCCATGTTCAGTTTGTAATATCTCAGCTCACTTGTTCCTTTTGTAAATATTCAAGATTTATTCCCAATTTCTGTCTTTCTTTCTTTTAAGCCAGAAAGGGTTGAAATGGCAGTCAGTGGGCTAGTATGCTCCTACTTTGAAATGCGGGAAATCAGGAAGAAGTCAAATGTCCCTGACGAATACGTATGCAGGAAGTGTGTCCAGCTGCAGCTCCTTTCAGATCGCATGAATCGGTTGGAGTGGCAGTTAGACTCACTGAGGAGCATACTGGAGACAGAAAATATCATAGGAGTTTCAGGGAGGTGGTCACCCTGCAGGTTCAGCCAGATAGATGGGTGACCGCCAGGAAGTGAAGGCAGGTCGTGCAGGAGTCCCCTGTGGCTACTCCCGACTAATAAGTATGGTGTTTTGGATACCCTTGGGGTGGGGAGGGGGTGTGGGGGTGGGATGGCCTCTCAGATGAAAGCAGCAGCGGCAGCCAGATCAATGGCACCACGACTGGCTCTGTTGTACAGCAGGGGATGTCAAAATGTTGTTGAGCGGTAGTGATAGAGGACTCTATAGTCAGGGGCACAGATCAGCGTTTCTGTGACCGCGAGCGAGAATCCAGGATGGTGTGTTGTCTCCTTGGTGCCAGGATCAAGGATGTCTCTGAGCAGGCACAGGATATTCTGAAAGGGGAGGGTGAGCAGCCGGAGGTCCTGGTCCACATTGGTGCCAATGACATAGGTAGGAAGAGGGATGAGGTACTGCAAAGTGAATATAGGGAGCTAGGCAGAAGGTTAAAAAGCAGGACCTCTAGGGTTGTAATGTCAGGATTGATCCCTGTGCCACGTGCGAGTGAGGGTAGGAATAGGAGGATATGGCAAATGAATGTGTGGCTGAAGAGCTGGTGTAGGCGGGAGGGCATCAGCTACTTGGACCATTGGGATCTCTTCTGGTGCAGAGGTGACCTGTACAAGAGGGATGGGTTGCATCTGGACTGGAAGGGGGCCAATATCCTTGCCAGGAGGTTTACTAGCACTACTTGGGAGGGTTTAAACTAGTCTGGCAGGGATGTTAGACCCAAAGTAGTAGCCTCTACGATGGGATAGTTGAGGCAAATATAGAGGTTAAAGCAAGCAAGTACAGTAGGCAGGATAGGCAGGACAGGGAGTATGGAAGGTCTGGCACAGTTATCTGCATTTACTTTAGTGCTAGAAGCCTTACAGGTAATGCAGAGGAACTCAAGCATGGATCGGTACATGGGATTGTGATATTATAGATATTATGGAAACGTGGTTGAGGGACGAGAAGGACTGGCAGCTCAATGTTCTGGGGTACCGATGCTGCTGGCATGACAGGGGTGGAGGTAAGATAGGAGGGGGAGTTGCACTATTGATTAGGGAGGACATCACGGCAGTACTTAGAGAGGATATCCCGGGGAAACATCCGGCAAGGCCATATGGGTATAAATTAGAAATAACAAAGAGGTCATCACTTTGATGGGATTATACGATAAGCCCCCCAATAGTCAGTGGGAAGTAGAGGAGCATATATGTAAGGAAATCACAGATAGGTGCAGAAATTATAGGGTTGTAATAGTAGATGATTTTATCTTCCCTGATATTGGCTGGGACTGCCTTAGTGCTAAGGGATCAGATGGGGAAGAATTTGTTAAATGTGTCCAGGATAGTTTTCTGAAGCAGTGCGTGGATTGCCCTACTAAAGAAGGGGCTACACTCGACCTCCTCTTAGGAAATGAGGATGGGCAGGTGGTTGATGTGTCAGTGGGGGAGCACTTTGGAAGCAGTGACCATAACTCTATTAACTTCAAGATAGTTATGGAAAAGGATATGACTGCTCCTCAGGTTGAAGTCCTAAATTGGGGGAAGACTGATTTCGATGGCATCAGACAGCAGATTTCAAAAGCTGAATGGGAGAGGCTGTTTACAGGTAAAGGGACGTCTGACATGTGGGAGGCTTTTAAAAGTGAGACAGAAAGAGTTCAGGGCCGGCATGTCCCTGTCAGATTGAAGGGCAAGTCTGGCAAGTTTGGGGAACATTGGTTGACGAGGGATATTGAGGGTCAGGTCATAACAAAGAAGGAGGCATATGTCAGGAATAGGCAGCATGGATCAAGCTAGTCCCTCCAGGAGTATATGGGTTGTAGGAATCCACTTAAGAAGTAAATTAGGAGGGCGAAAAGGGGTCATGAGATTTCTCTGGCAAATAAGATAAAGGAGAATCCTAAAATATTCTGTAAGTATATTAAGAGTAAAAGGGTAGCTATGGAGAGAGTAGATCCCGCTAAGGATCAGTGTGATAATCTATGTGTGGAGCCCCGGAAAATGGGCGCGTTCTTAAATTAATACTTCTCATCTGTATTTAGCGTGGAGAAGGTCGTGGAACCTATTCAGTTCAAGGGACGGAACCGAGATATCCTGGAGCTTATCAACATTACAACAGAGGTTGGAGGTTTTGAAGCGCATTAAGGTGGATAAATCCCCAGGACCTGACCAGGTGTATCCGAGCATATTATGGGGAGCAAGGGAGGAGATTGCAGGGGCCCTGGCAGAGATTTATGTGTTATCATTAGCCAAGGGTGAAGTACTGGAAAACTGGAGGATAGTTAATGTTGTGCCTTTATTTAAGAAGGTCAGCAGAGATAAGCCAGGGAACTACAGGCCGGTGAGCCTTACATCAGTGGTGGGAAAGTTACTGCAAGGGATTCTGAGAGACAGCATTTATATGTATTTGGAAAGGCAAGGTCAGATTAATGATAGTCAGCATGGTTTTGTGCATGGAAAATCATATCTCACGAATTTGATTGAGGTTTTTGAGGAGGTGACCAAGAAGATTGACGAAGGCACGGCAATGGACGTTGTCTACATGGACATTAGCAAGGCCTTTGACAAGGTCGCGCAGGGTATGCTGGGCCAGAGGGTTCAAACACATGGGATCCATGGTGAGTGAGCCAATTGGATACAAAACTGTCTTGGTGATAGGAGGTAGAGGGTGCTGGTGGAGGGTTGTTTTTTCAGATTGGAGGCCGGTGACCAGTGGTGTGCCACAGGGATCGGTGCTGGGTCCTCTGTTGCTTGTCGTATATATTAATGACCTGGATCAGAATTTAGGGGGGGATGATTAGTAAGTTTGCTGATGACACCAAAATTGGTGGTATAGTGGACAATGAAGAAGGTTGTCTCAGCTTACAACACGATATAGATCAACTGGGACAATGGGCAAGGGATTGACAAATGGAATTTAAAGCAGACAAGTGCGAAGTGATGCATTTTGGGACGTTAAACCAGGGCAGGACATAAACAGTGAATTGCAGGGCCCTGGGGAGTGTTGTTGTGTAGAGGTACCTTGGGGTGCAAGTACATGTTTCCTTGAAAGTAGCAACACAGGTAGACAGGGTGGTGAAGAAGGCATATAGCATGCTTGCTTTCATCGGCTGAGGCATTGAGTGCAAGAGTTGGGACGTCATGTTACAGTTGTACATAACGTTGGTTTGGCCGCACTTGGAGTTGCAATTCTGGTCACTGCACTACAGGAAATATGTGATTAAGCTTCAGAAGGTGCAGAAAATATTCTCAGGGATGTTGCCTGGTTTGAAAGGCTTGAGATACAAAGAGAGATTGGATACGCTGGATCTGTTTTCTCTGGAGTGAAGGAGGCTGAGAGGGGACATAATAGAGTTGTATGAAATTATTGGAGGCATAGATAGGGTAGATAGCCAGAGTCTGTTTCCCATGGTAGGGGTGACTAAAACTAGAGGGCATAGATTTAAGGTGAGAGAGAGAAGGTTTAAAGGGGATCGAAGTTGTAAATTTTTCACACAAAGAATAGTGGGTGTCTGAAATGAGCTGCCAGAGGAGGTGGTGGAGGCAGGAACAGAAGCAACATTTAAGAGGCATTTGGACCGGCAGTTGAATGAGCAAGGCATGGAGTGAAATGGAATTAAAGCAGGCAGGTGGGATTAGTATAGATAGACATTATGGTCGGCATGGATGCGGTGGGCCGAAGCGCCTGTTGCTATGCTGTACGACTCTATGACTCTATGACAAATAGCTTTTCATTTACATTTCAAACTATCTTAAAATGGCCACATAAATGAACACAGGCAATGGCAGTAACAGATTGTGTTTGACTCACTGGATTGATCCTCAATGCAAAAAGATGAATCTTTGAGCAGTGGAGAGCAGAACTGCTCCCTCGATAAGAAATGAAGGGCATTGACAGTTATGTTCGGCCAATTGCATCGTATATGTTAAATATGCCGCTATATAACCAGATGTTTCCATTGTACAGCCATTACTGTTCCACTGTTGGTTTATGTGTAGTCCATGAAGCGTATTCTTTGGTCGAAAGAAGGCAATTTTCTACTTTTGCTTCCTTCTGCTGCCGATCACTGCGGAGAGAATTTCACTGAACTTTTATCAGATTTTAAGACAATGGGTTGATTTTTCTGACCAATTTCACCGTTTATTTCAGCCTCCGCCAGAGACCACGCCAACCCTCGGTGACGACTCCACCGTCTATGCAGCGGTGAATGTATAGAACATTTACAGATATCCTGGGCTCAAGGTGTGCCGCCACCCCACCCCCGCCTCCCAACAAGAGGTACAGTGCTAAGGAACATGATGATCATTGACACTTCATTCAATGCTATCCAGAGACAGTATGTGCTTGTAAACAGCCAGCTTGAGAAATAGAATCCAGAAATGAAAACCTAACCTATTCCTGGTATGGGTTTTCCTTCACATGTCAATGAAACGACCCTTTTGAAACATAGCAAACAGGTGTAGGCCATTCAGCCCTGCTAGCCTGCTACCTTTCAATTATATCATCGCTGTTTTGCACTTCAGCTCTCTTTACCCACCTTTGTTCTATCAACCATAATACCTGGAATTAAGATAATAAAATCACAGTCTCTAAAACTACAACTGTTCAGCAACATCCATCACCCTTTGGGGGAAAGATTGTCAACTTCTGCTGACTGTTGTGTGCAAAGGTGCTGCCTGATTTTTCTGCTGAGCTACCTCGCTCTAATATAAGAACAAGAGTAAGCCATTCGGTCCCTCGAGCCCGCTCCGCCATGCAACTAGATAATGACTGATCTTCTATCTCAACACCATTTACCCGCACTATCCCCATACCCCTTGATATCTCTAATATCCAGAAATCTATCCATCTCTGTCTTGAACATATTCAATTACTGAGACTCTACCACCCTCTGGGGTACCGAATTTGCAAATATTCACCACCGTCTGCGTGCAAATGTTCCTCCACATCTCAGTCCTAAATGGCCTACTACTTATTCTGAGACTGTGTTCCCTTGGATCGAGACTCCCCAACCAGTCGAAATATCCTTCCTTCACCTAACCTGTCACGCCCTGTAAGAATATTGTATATTTTAATAAGACCACTTCTCATTCTACAAAACTGTGGAGAAAAAATACCCAGTCTCCTCAATCTCTCCTCATAGGACAATCCTGCCATCCCAGGGATTAGTCTGATGAACCGTCTTTGCAGTGCCACTATGGCAAGTATATCCTTCCTTAGGTAAGGAGACCAAAACTGCGCACAATACTCCAGGTGCGGTCTCACCAATGCTCTATACAATTACAGCAAGACATCTTTACTCCTGTACTCAAATCATCTGGCAAAAAGGTCAATATGCCAATTATCGTCTCAATTTCTTGCTGCATCTGCATGTTAGCTTTCAGTCATTCATGAACAAGGGCACCCAGGTCACCTTTGGACATCAGCACTTCCCAAACTCTCACCATTGAAGAAAAACATATGCATTTCTGTTTTTCCTACCAAAGTGGATAACATCACAGTTTTCCATACTATTTTCCATCTACCATGTTCTTTCCCATTCAGTCAGTCTGCAAAAATCCTCTTTAAGCCTCCTTGCATCCTCCTCACAACCCACATTCCCACCTAGTTTTGTGTCATTCGCAAAATTGGAAACATTACATTTGGGCTCCAAATCCAAATTATTGATATTGATTGCTACATAATAAGTACCACAATTTGATTTCCCATCAATCTTCTATACTTAAGGGAATACAAGCCTCGCCTATGCAATCTGCCCTCATAATGTAACCCTCTGAGCCCAATATCAGTCTGGTCTATCTGTGCTGCACCTTCTCAAAGGCCAATAGATCTTTCCTGAGGTGTGGCGACCAGAACGGTACACAAGGGGTCTTGCTATGAATCCGTACACCCGAAGCATAACGTCCACCCATTTGTATTCCCAATCGTCTTTAGATAACTGCATACTGCATCGCTGTTCCTGCATAGTGTGTGTGTAAAACGCAAACGTGCCCCCAGGTCCAAGAAGTTCAATAGTGGGTTAACCAGGTGAATAGGGATGTATAATTTCACGAAGGTTAACAGCAGCCACCTTTTGCTGGGAGACGAAAGGCGGGAGTCCGTGAGTCTTAGAGTCACAGAGTCATTCACAGCACAGAAGGAGGGTTTTCGGCCCATCAAGTCCATGCGGCTCTCAACTGAGTTATTCAGTCAGTCCGATTCTCCAACTCGATCTCCGTGGCCCTGCAAGTCTATTGTGTCCAGGTGGACATCCAACTTCCTCTTGAATTCAGTGATCGTCTCCACTTCCACCATCCTTGTGGGCAGCGAGTCATTACCACCCACTGCGTAAAAACGTGCTTCCTCATATTCCTCCATGCATCTCTTGCCCAAAACATTCAACATGTGCTCCCTCGTCCTTGTGCCATTTGCTAATGGGAACAGTTTTTCCTTGCCCAACTTAGCTAAGCCTGTCATAATCTTGTACATCTCTAATAAATCTCCCCTCAATCTCCTCTGTTCTTATGAGAACAACTCCAGCTTTTCCACCCTAACATTATAGATATAATCCCCAACCCCTGGAACCATTCCAGTAAATCGCCTGTACACCCTCTCAAGACCCTCACCTCCTTCCTAACGTGTGGTGACCAGAGCTGGACACAACACTCCAGATGGGACCTAACCAGAGCTTTATACAGGTTCAGCATCACCTCCCTGATTTTGTCCTCTATAGAGAAACCTACGATTCCATATGCTATATGCACCACTCTCTCAATATGGGATTTGTGATAACATAAGCCTGCTTCATATCCTGGCACATTAGAGACTGCGTATTGTATCGTGGGAAATGAAATTACGTAAGGTAGGTGCATGAAAATCATTTTGCTTCCATCACTGATACATTCCTTCCTCCCACCCCACCCGACCCCAGCAGTGAATTTGCTCTTAGTAGCTTGGTATGAAAGAAGGAAGATGATATTCTTTACCTTTACGTTCGGTAAAAGCTGAGCCATGCGGCAGAAGGAAAAACTGTCAGGAATGACAATGTGACACTTATGGAATGTGACTGATGCCTTTACATTGATATTAAGGATGTTCTGCCCTATTATCGCTGTGGGATTGCTCCCTTGCTCTACCTGATTTTCCACTCTGCTCTTCGGCCAGGCGCCCAGAAATGAAAGGCAAAATTCCAATCCAATATGACCGGGGAATTTGATTATGTTTGTTACTGGGAAGCGTTCTTACATTTATAAGTATTTAAGCTGCTTTTATAGTTTTAGAAAGTGATGCACATTCATTGTACAACAATACTGCACTTTCAATGTCTCCATAATCGCATTACAATTTCACTATTAACATTGTACTGGTGCCCTTCTAGGTACTAGAAGAGGGAAGTGATGTTCCACAAGGATCAGTTCTGAAACGATGATTTATATTAGTGAGACAGGGGCACCACTTATTCTTACTGCCTAACTATCGATCCATCTATCTATCTATCTATCTATCTATCTAACGATCTATCTAGAGTCACCGCTCTGGAACTCCGCCCTCCGAGTCTGCTCTGAGAATCCCCGAGGTAAGTTTTTTACACTTACCACTCTGGAACACCGCCCTCCGAGTCTGCTCCGAGAATCCCCGAGGTAAGTTGTTTATACTCACCGCTCTGGAAAACCGTCCTCCGAGTCTGCTCCGAGAATCCCCGAGGTAAGATTTTTATACCTACTGCTCTGGAACTCTGCCCTTCGAGTCAGTCCGAGAATCTGCGAGGTAAGTTCTTTATACTTAGCGCTCTGGAACTCCACCCTCCGAGTCTGTCCGAGAATCCCCAAGGTAAGATTTTTTATACACGCACCGCTCTGGCACTCCGCCCTCCGAGTCTGTCCGAGAATATCCGAGGTACGTTTTTTGATATACTCACTGCTCTGTAACTCCGCCCTCCGAGTCTGCTCCGAGAATCCCCGAGGTAAGTGTTTTTTATAGTCACCGCTCTGGAACTCGGTCCTCCGAGTCTGCTCTGAGAATCCATGAGGGAAGTTTTTTTATATACTCAATGCTCTGGAACTCCGCCCTCCGAGTCTGCTCCGAGAATACCAAGGTCAGTTCTTTTTTATAGTCACCGCTCTGGAACTCCGCCCTATGAGTCTGCTCTGAGAATCCGCAATGGAAGTTGTCGATACTTACCACTCCGGAACTGCGCCCTCCGTGTCTGTCCGAGAATCTTCGACGTAAAGTTTTTGATATACTCACCTTTCTGGAACTCCGCCCTCTGAGTCTGCTCCGAGAATCCCCGAGGTAAGTTTTTTATACTTTCCGCTCTGGAACTACGCCCTCCGCGCTGTTCCGAGAATCCACGAGATATGGTTTTTCTATACTCACCGCTCTGGAACTCCGCCCTCCGTGTCTGCTCCGAGAAACCCCGAGGTATATTTTTTATACTTGCCGCTCTGGAACTCGGCCCTCCGCGCTGTTCCGAGAATCCACGAGGTAAGTTTTTTTATATACTCACCGCTCAAGAACTGCGCCCTCCGAGACTGTCCTAACATCGCCAAGGTAAGTTTTTTCATGTAAGCAGCACTCTGGAACTCCGCCCTCCGAGTCTGTTCCGATAATCCCCGAGATAAGCTTTTTTTTTATAGTCACAACACTTGAATCCGTGCTCCGAGTCTGCAACCGGAATCCCTGAGGTAAGTTTTTTATACTTACCGCTCTGGACCTCTGCCCTCCGAGTCTGCTCCGAGAATCCCCGAGGGAAGCTTTTTTTTTATACTCACCACTCTGGAACTCCGCCCTCCGAGTCTGCTCCGAGAGTCGCCGAGGTAAGTTTTCTTTACTTACCGCTCTGGAACTCTGCCCTCTGATTCTGCTGGGAGAATCCACGAGGTATGATTTTTACATTTACCGCTCTGGAACTCCGCCCTCCGAGTCTGCTCGGAAAGTCCCCGAGGTAAGTTTTTTATACTAACCGCTCTGGAACTCCGCCCTCCGAGTCTGCTCCGAGAATCCCCAAGGCAAGTTTTTTTACATACTCACCGCTCTGGGACTCCGCCCTCCGAGTCTGCTCTGAGAATCCCCGAGGTACGTGTTTCCATAGTCACCGCTCACGAACTCCGCCCTCCGAGTCTGCTCTGAGAATCCGCGAGGGAAGTTGTCGATCCTTACCGCTCCGGAACTGCACCCTCCGTGTTTGCTCCGACAATCCCCGAGGTAAGTTTTTTATACTTTCTGCTCTGGAACTACGCCCTCCGATTCTGTCCGAGAATCCCAGTGGTAAGTTTTTTTATATACTCACCGTTCTGGAACTCCACCCTCCGTGTATGCTCCGAGAATCCCCGAGGGAAGTTTTTTATACTTACCACTCTGGAACTCAGCCATCCGAGTCTGCTCTGAGAATCCCTGAGGTATGTTTTTTGTACTTAGCGCTCTTGAACTACGCCCTCCGAGTCTGCTCGGAGAATCCCCGAGGTAAGTTTTTTTTACTTACCAGTCTGGAACTCCGCCCTCCGAGTCTGCTCGGAAAATCCCCGAGGTAAGTTTTTTATACTAACCGCTCTGCAACTCCGCCTTCCGAGTCTGCTCTGAGAATCCATGAGGGAAGTTGTTTATACTTACCGCTCTGAAACTCCACCCTCCGAGTATGCTCGGAGAAACACCGAGGTAGGTTTTTTATACAAACCGCTCTGGAGCTCCGCCCTCCGAGTCTGCTCCGAGAATCCCCGAGGTAAGTTTTTTTATATCCTCACCGCCCTGGAACTCCGACCTCCGACTTAGCTCCGAGAATCCACGAGGGAAGAGTTTTTATATACTCACCGCTCTGGAACTCCACCCTCCGAGTCTGCTCCGAGAATACCAAGGTAAGTTCTTTTTTATAATCAACACTCTGGAACTCCGCCCTCCGAGTCTGCTCTGGGAATCCGCGAGGGAAGATTTTTATACTTACCGCTCTGGAACTCCGCCCTCCGAGTCTGCTCGGAGAATCCCCGAGGTAAGGTTTTTATACTTACCACTCTGGAACTCCGCCCTCCGACTCGGCTGCGAAAATCCCGAGTTAAGTTGTCTATACTTACCGCTCTGGAACACCGCCTTCCGAGTCTGCTCCGAGAATCCCCGAGGTAAGGTTTTTGTACTTAGCGCTCTGGAATTCCGCCCGCTGAGTCTCCTCTGAGAATTCCCGAGGTAAGTTTTTGATACTTACCGCGCTGGAATTCTGCCCTCTGAGTCTGCTCCAAGAATCCCCGAGGTAAGGTTTTTATAGATACTGCTCTGGAACTCCGCCCACCGAGTCTGCTCCGAGAATTCCCGAGGGACGTTTTTTACATACTCACCGCTCTGGAACTTCGCCTTCCGAGTCTGCTTGGAGAATCCCCGAGATACGTTCTTTTTTTATCGTCAGTGCTCTGGAACTCCGCCCTCCGAGTCTGCTCCGAGAGTCGCCGAGGTATGATTTTTATACTTACCGCTCTGGAACGCCGCCCTCCGAGTCTGCTCCGAGAATCCCCGAGGTAGATTTTTTTACATACTCACCGCCCTGGGACTCCGCCCTCCGAGTCTGCTCCAAGAATCCCCGAGGTAAGTGTTTCTATAGTCACCGCTCAGGAACTCCGACATCCGAGTCTGTCTTGAGATCCATGAATGAAGTTTTTTATACTTACCGCTCTGGAACTCCACCCACCGAGTCTTCTCGGAGAATCCCCGAGGTAAGATTTTTATACAAAGCACTCTGGAACTACGCCTTCCGCGCTGTTCCGAGAATCCACGAGGTATGGTTTTTATATACTCACCGCACTGGAACTCCGCCCTCCGTGTCTGCTCCGAGAATCCACGAGGGAAGTTGTCGATCCTTACCGCTCCGGAACTGCGCCCTCCGTGTCTGCTCCGAGAATCCCCGAGGTAAGTTTTTTATACTTTCTGCTCTGGAACTACGCCCTCCGATTCTGTCCGAGAATCCCAGTGGTAAGTTTTTTTATATACTCACCGTTCTGGAACTCCACCCTCCGTGTATGCTCCGAGAGTTCCCGAGGGAAGTTTTTTATACTTACCACTCTGGAACTCAGCCATCCGAGTCTGCTCTGCGAATCCCTGAGGTATGTTTTTTGTACTTAGCGCTCTTGAACTACGCCCTCCGAGTCTGCTCGGAGAATCCCCGAGGTAAGTTTTTTTTACTTACCAGTCTGGAACTCCGCCCTCCGAGTCTGCTCGGAGAATCCCCGAGGTAAGTTTTTTATACTAACCGCTCTGTAACTCCGCCTTCCGAGTCTGCTCTGAGAATCCATGAGGGAAGTTGTTTATACTTACTGCTCTGAAACTCCACCCTCCGAGTATGATCGGAGAAACACCGAGGTAGGTTTTTTATACAAACCGCTCTGGAGCTCTGCCCTCCGAGTCTGCTCCGAGAATCCCCGAGGTAAGTTTTTTTATATCCTCACCGCCCTGGAACTCCGACCTCCGAGTCAGCTCCGAGAATCCACGAGGGAAGAGTTTTTATATACTTACCGCTCTGGAACTCCGCCCTCCGAGTCTGCTCCGAGAATACCAAGGTAAGTTCTTTTTTATAATCAACACTCTGGAACTCCGCCCTCCGAGTCTGCTCTGGGAATCCGCGAGGGAAGATTTTTATACTTACCGCTCTGGAACACCGCCTTCCGAGTCTGCTCCGAGAATCCCCGAGGTAAGTTTTTTGTACTTAGCTCTCTGGAATTCCGCCCGCTGAGTCTCCTCCGAGAATTCCCGAGGTAAGTTTTTGATACTTACCGCGCTGGAATTCTGCCCTCTGAGTCTGCTCCAAGAATCCCCGAGGTAAGGTTTTTATAGATACCGCTCTGGAACTCCGCCCACCGAGTCTGCTCCGAGAATTCCCGAGGGAAGTTTTTTACATACTCACCGCTCTGGAACTTCGCCTTCCGAGTCTGCTTGGAGAATCCCCGAGGTAAGTTCTTTTTTTATCGTCAGTGCTCTAGAACTCCGCCCTCCGAGTCTGCTCCGAGAGTCGCCGAGGTATGATTTTTATACTTACCGCTCTGGAACGCCGCCCTCCGAGTCTGCTCCGAGAATCCCCGAGGTAGATTTTTTTACATACTCACCGCCCTGGGACTCCGCCCTCCGAGTCTGCTCCAAGAATCCCCGAGATATGTTTTTGAACCTTACCGCTCTGGAACTCCGACCTCTGAGTCTGCTCCGAGAATCCCCGAGGTAGGTTTTTTTATATACTCACCGCTCGGGAACTCCGCCCTGTGAGTCTGCTCCGAGAATCCCCGAGGTAAATTTTTTTATACACTTACCGCTCTGGAACTCCGCGCTCCGATTCTGTTGTGCGAATCCCCGAGGTACGTTTTTTAGACTTACCGCTCTGGAACTCCGCCCTCCGAGTCTGCTCCGAGAATCCCCGAGGTCGGTTTTTTTATTTACTCACCGCTCGGGAACTCCGCCCTCCGAGTCTGCTCCAAGAATCCCCGAGGTATGTTTTTCATACCAACCGCTCTGGAACTCCGCCCTCCGAGTCTTCTCCGAGAATCCCCGAGGTATGTTTTTCATACCAACCGCTCTGGAACTCCGCCCTCCGAGCCTGCTCCGAGTATCCCCGAGGTAGGTTTTTTTATACACTTACCGCTCTGGAACGGCGCCCCCCGAGTCTGCTCTGCGAATCCCCGAGGTAAGTGTTTTATACTTACCGCTCTGGAAATCCGCCCTCCGGGTCTGCTCCGAGAATCCCCGAGGTAAGTTTATTTTACCTACCAATCTGGAAATCAGCCCTCAGAGTCTGCTCCGAGAATCCCCGAGGTATGTTTTTCATACGAACCGCTCTGGAACTCCGCCCTCCGAGCCTGCTCCGAGTATCCCCGAGGCAGGTTTCTTTATATAATCACCGCTCGTGAACTCCGCCCTCTGAGTCTGCTCCGAGAATCCCCGAGGTAGGTTTTTTTATTTACTCACCGCTCGGGAACTCCACCCTCCGAGTCTGCTCCAAGAATCCCCGAGGTATGTTTTTCATACCAACCGCTCTAGAACTCCGCCCTCCGAGCGCACATTGGCGCAGTGGTTAGCACCGCAGCCTCACAGCTCCAGGGACCCGGGTTCGATTCTGGGTACTGCCTGTGCGGAGTTTGCAAGTTCTCCCTGTGTCTGCGTGGGTTTCCTCCGGGTGCTCCGGTTTCCTCCCACATGCCAAAGACTTGCAGGTTGATAGGTTAATTGGCCATTATAAATTGCCCCTAGTATAGGTAGGTGGTAGGGAAATATATAGGGACAGGTGGGGATGTGATAGGAATATGGGATTAGTGTAGGATTAGTATAAATGGGTGGTTGATGGTCGGCACAGACTCGGTGGGCCGAAGGGCCTGTTTCAGTGCTGTATCTCTAAACTAAACTAAACTAAACTAATCCCCGAGGTAAATTTTTTTATACACTTACCGCTCTGGAACTCCGCGCTCCGAGTCTGTTCTGCGAATCCCCGAGGTAAGTTTTTTATACTTACCGCTCTGGAACTCCGCCCTCCGAGTCTGCTCCGAGAATCCCCGAGGTAGGTTTTTTTATTTACTCACCGCTCTGGAACTCCGCCCTCCGAGTCTTCTCCGAGAATCCCCGAGGTATGTTTTTCATACCAACCGCTCTGGAACTCCGCCCACCGAGTCTTCTCCGAGAATCCCCGAGGTATGTTTTTCATACCAACCGCTCTGGAACTCCGCCCTCCGAGCCTGCTCCGAGTATCCCCGAGGTAGGTTTTTTTATACACTTACCGCTCTGGAACGGCGCCCCCCGAGTCTGCTCTGCGAATCCACGAGGTAAGTGTTTTATACTTACCGCTCTGGAAATCCGCCCTCCGGGTCTGCTCCGAGAATCCCCGAGGTAAGTTTATTTTACCTACCAATCTGGAAATCAGCCCTCAGAGTCTGCACCGAGAATCCCTGAGGTAAGTTTTTTGTACTTACCGCACTGGAACTCCGCCCTCCGAGTCTGCTCCGAGAATCCCCGAGGTATGTTTTTCATACGAACCGCTCTGGAACTCCGCCCTCCGAGCCTGCTCCGAGTATCCCCGAGGCAGGTTTCTTTATATAATCACCGCTCGGGAACTCCGCCCTCTGAGTCTGCTCCGAGAATCCCCGAGGTAGGTTTTTTTATTTACTCACCGCTCGGGAACTCCGCCCTCCGAGTCTGTTCTGCGAATCCCCGAGGTAAGTTTTTTATACTTACCGCTCTGGAACTCCGCCCTCCGAGTCTGCTCCGAGAATCCCCGAGGTAGATTTTTTTATTTACTCACCGCTCTGGAACTCCGCCCTCCGAGTCTGCTCCAAGAATCCCTGAGGTATGTTTTTCATACCAACCGCTCTGGAACTCCGCCCTCCGAGTCTTCTCCGAGAATCCCCGAGGTATGTTTTTCATACCAACCGCTCTGGAACTCTGCCCTCCGAGCCTGCTCCGAGTATCCCCGAGGTAGGTTTTTTTATACACTTACCGCTCTGGAACGGCGCCCCCCGAGTCTGCTCTGCGAATCCACGAGGTAAGTGTTTTATACTTACCGCTCTGGAAATCCGCCCTCCGGGTCTGCTCCGAGAATCCCCGAGGTAAGTTTATTTTACCTACCAATCTGGAAATCAGCCCTCAGAGTCTGCACCGAGAATCCCTGAGGTAAGTTTTTTGTACTTACCACACTGGAACTCGGCCCTCCGAGTCTGCTCCGAGAATCCCCGAGGTATGTTTTTCATACGAACCGCTCTGGAACTCCGCCCTCCGAGCCTGCTCCGAGTATCCCCGAGGCAGGTTTCTTTATATAATCACCGCTCGGGAACTCCGCCCTCTGAGTCTGCTCCGAGAATCCCCGAGGTAGGTTTTTTTATTTACTCACCGCTCGGGAACTCCGCCCTCCGAGTCTGTTCTGCGAATCCCCGAGGTAAGTTTTTTATACTTACCGCTCTGGAACTCCGCCCTCCGAGTCTGCTCCGAGAATCCCCGAGGTAGATTTTTTTATTTACTCACCGCTCGGGAACTCCGCCTTCCGAGTCTGCTCCAAGAATCCCTGAGGTATGTTTTTCATACCAACCACTCTGGAACTCCGCCCTCCGAGTCTTCTCCGAGAATCCCCGAGGTATGTTTTTTTATACATTTACCGCTCTGGAACGGCGCCCCCCGAGTATGCTCTGCGAATCCCCGAGGTAAGTGTTTTATACTTACCGCTCTGGAAATCCGCCCTCCGGGTCTGCACCGAGAATCCCTGAGGTAAGTTTTTTGTACTTACCGCACTGGACCTCCGCCCTCCGAGTCTGCTCCGAGAATCCCCGAGGTATGTTTTTCATACGAACCGCTCTGGAACTCCGCCCTCCGAGCCTGCTCCGAGTATCCCCGAGGTAGGTTTTTTAATATAATCACCGCTCGGGAACTCCGCCCTCTGAGTCTGCTCCGAAAATCCCCGAGGTAAGTTTTTTTAAACACTTGCTGCTCTGGAACTCCGCCCTCCGAGTCTGCTCCGAGAATCCCCGAGGTATGTTTTTCATACGAAGCGCTCTGGAACGCCGCCCTCCGAGCCTGCTCCGAGTATCCCCGAGGTGGGTTTTTTTATACACTTACCGCTCTGGAACTGCGCCCGCCGAGTCTGCTCTGCGAATCCCCGAGGTAAGTTTTTTATACTTACTGCTCTGGAAATCCGCCCTCCGGGTCTGCTCCGAGAATCCCCGAGGTAAGTTTATTTTACCTACCAATCTGGAAATCAGCCCTCAGAGTCTTCACCGAGAATCCCCTCGGTATGTTTTTCATACGAACCGCTCTGGAACTCCGCCCTCCGAGCCTGCTCCGAGTATCCCCGAGGTAGGTTTTTTAATATAATCACCGCTCGGGAACTCCGCCCTCTGAGTCTGCTCCGAAAATCCCCGAGGTAAGTTTTTTTAAACACTTGCTGCTCTGGAACTCTGCACCCCGAGTCTGCTCCGAGAATCCCCGAGGTAAGATTTTTTAAACACTTTCTGCTCTGGAACTCCGCCCTCCGAGACTGCTCTGCGAATTCCCAAGGTACGTTTTTTATATTTACCGCTCTGCAACTGCGCCCTCTGAGTCTGCTCCGAGAATCCCCGAGGTAAACGTTTTATACTTACCGCTCTGGAAATCCGCCCTCCGAGTCTGCTCCGAGAATCCCTGAGGTACGTTTTTTGTACTTACCGGTCTGGAACTCCGCCCTCCGAGTCTGCTCCGACAATCCCCGAGGTATGTTTTACATACGAACCGCTCTGGAACTCCGCCCTCCGAGCCTGCTCCGAGTATCCCCGAGGTAAGTTTTTTCATACACTTACCGCTCTGGAACTCCGCCCTCCGAGTCTGCTCTGCGAATCTCCGAGGTACGTTTTTTATACTTACCGCTCTGCAACTGCGCCCTCTGAGTCTGCTCCGAGAATCCCCGAGGTAAGCGTTTTATACTTACCGCTCTGGAAATCCGCCCTCCGAGTCTGCTACGAGAATCCCCGAGGTACGTTTTTTTTACCTACCGCTCTGGAACTCATCCCTCTGAGCCTGCTCCGAGTTTCCCCGAGGTAGGTTTTTTTATATACACACCGCTTGGGAACTCCGCCCGCTAAGTCTGCTCCGAGAATCCCCGAGGTAAGTTTTTAATACTGACTGCTCTGCAATTGCGCCCTCTGAGTCAGCTCCGAGAATCCCCGAGGTAAGTGTTTTATACTTACCGATCAGCAAATCCGCCTTCCGAGTCTGCTCCGAGATTCCCTGAGGTAAGTTCTTTTTACCTACCGCTCTGGAACTCAGCCCTCCGAGTCTGCTCCGAGAATCCCTGAGGTAAGTTTTTTGTACTTACCGCTCTGGAACTCCGCCCTCCGAGTCAGCTCCGAGTATCCCCGAGGTAGGTTTTTTTATATACTCACCGTTCGGGCACTCCGCCCTCTGAGTCTGCTCTGCGAATCCCCGAGGTAAGTTTTTTATACTTACCGCTCTGCAACTGCGCCCTCTGAGTCTGCTCCGAGAATCCCCGAGGTAAGTTTTTTTGTATACTCAATGCTCTCGAACTCCGCCTTCCGAGTTTGTTCCGACAACGCCCGAGGGAAGTTTTTTCTACATACTACTCTGGAACTCTGCCCTCCGAGTCGGCTGAGAGAATCCCTGAGGTAAGTTCTTTGTACTTACTGCTCTAGAACTCCGCCTTCCGAGTGTGCTCGTAGAATCCCCGAGATAAGATTTTTTTTATTGTCACCGCTCTGGAAATCTGCCCTCCGAGTCTGCTCCGAGAATCCCCGAGGTAAGTTTTTTCTTACCTACCGCTCTGGAACTCAACCCTCCGAGTCTGCTCCGAGAATCCCTGAGGTAAGTTTTTTGTACTTACCGCACTGGAACTCCGTCCTCTGCGTCTGCTCCGAGAATCCCCAAGGTATGCTTTTCATACGAACCTCTCTGGAACTCCGCCCTCCGAGCCTGCTCCGAGTATCCCCGAGGTAGGTTTTTTTATATACTCACCGCTCGGGAACTCCGCCCTCTGAGTCTGCTCCGAGAATCCCCGAGTAAGTTTTTTTATACACTTATCGCTCTGGAACTCCGCCCTCCGAGTCTGCTCTGCAAATCCCCGAGGTAAGTTTTTTATACTGACCGCTCTGCCACTGCGCCCTCTGAGTCTGCTCCGAGAATCCCCGAGGTAAGCGTTTTATTCTTACTGCTCAGGAAATCCACCCTCCGAGTCTGCTCCGAGAATCTCCGAGGTAAGTTTTTTTTACCTACCGCACTGGAACTCAGCCCTCCGAGTCTGCTCCTATAATCCCTGAGGTATGTTTTTTGAATTTACCGCTCTGAAACACCGCCCTCCGAGTCTGCTCCGAGAATCCCCGAGGTATGTTTTTCATATGAACCGCTCTGGAACTCCGCCCTCCGAGTCAGCTCCGAGTATCCCTGAGGTAGGTTTTTTTACATACTCACCGTTCGGGAACTCCGCCCTCTGAGTCTGCTCCGAGAATCCCCTAGGTAAGTTTTTTTTATACACTTACCGCTCTGGAACTCCGCCCTCCGAGTCTGCTCTGCAAATCCCCGAGGTAAGTTTTTTATACTTACCACTCTGCAACTGCGCCCTCTGAGTCTGCTCCGAGAATCCCCGAGGTAAGTTTTTTTGTATACTCAATGCTCACGAACTCCGCCTTCCGAGTCTGCTCCGACAATGCCCGAGGGAAGTTTTTTATACATACTACTCTGGAACTCTGCCCTCCGAGTCGGCTGAGAGAATCCCTGAGGTAAGTTCTTTGTACTTACTGCTCTGGAACTCCGCCCTCCGCGTCTGCTCCGAGAATCCCTGAGGTAGGTTTTTTATACTTTGCGCTCTGGAACCCTGCACTCGAGTCTGCTCCGAGAATTCCCGAGGTACGTTTTTTGATAAACTCACCGCTCTAGAACTCCGCCTTCCGAGTCTGCTCCGGGAATCCCCGAGGTAAGTTTTTTATACTGACTGCTCTGCCACTGCGCCCTCTGAGTCTGCTCCGAGAATCACCGAGTAAGTTTTTTTATACACTTATCGCTCTGGAACTCCGCCCTCCGAGTGTGCTCTGCGAATCCCCGAGGTAAGTTTTTTATACTGACTGCTCTGCCACTGCGCCCTCTGAGTCTGCTCCGAGAATCCCCGAGGTCAGCGTTTTATTCTTACCGCTCAGGAAATCCACCCTCCGAGTCTGCTCCGAGAATCTCCCAGGCAAGCTTTTTTTACCTACCGCTCTGGAACTCAGCCCTCTGAGTCTGCTCCGACAATGCCCGAGGGAAGTTTTTTATACATAAAATTCTGGAACTCTGCCCTCCGAGTCGGCTGAGAGAATCCCTGAGGTAGTTTCTTTGTACTTACTGCTCTGGAACTCCGCCCTCCGAGTCTGCTCTGAGAATAACCGAGGTAAGTTTTTTGTTCTTACCGCTCTGGAACTCCGCCCTCCGAGTCTGCTCCGAGAATCCCCGAGGTACGTTTTTTATACTTAACGCACTGGAACGCCGCCCTTCGACTCTGCTCCGATAATCCCCGAGGTAAGTTTTTTTGACCTACTGCTCTGGAAATCAGCCCTCCGAGTCTGCTCCCTGAATCCCTGAGGTAAGTTTTTTGCTCTTACAGCTCTGGAACTCCACCCTCCGAGTCGGCTCTGAGAATCCACGAGGTATGTTTTTCATACGGACAGCTCTCGAACTCCGCCATCCGAGCCTGCTCCGAGTATTTCCGAGGTAGGTTTTTTTATATACTCACTGCTCGGGTACACCACCCTCTGGGTCTGCTCCGAGAATCCCCGAGGTAAGTTTTATTATACACTTACCGCTTGGGAACTCCGCCCTCCGAGTCTGCTCTGCGAATCCCCAAGGTAAGTTTTTTATACTTACCGCTCTGCAACTGCGCCCTCTGAGTCTGCTCCGAGAATCCCTGAGGAAAGCGTTTTATACTTACTGCTCTGGAAATCCGCCCTCCGAGTCTGCTCGAGAATCCCCGAGGTAAGTTTTTTTTTACCTACTGCTCTGGAACTCAGCCCTCCGAGTCTGCTCCGAGAATCCCTGAGGTATGTTTTTTGTACTTACCGCTCTGGAACTCCGCCCTCCGAGTCTGCTCCGAGAATCCCCGAGGTATGTTTTTCTTACGAGCCGCTCTACAACTCCGCCCTCCGAGCCTGCTCCGAGTATCCCTGAGGTAAGTTTTTTTATATACTCACCGCTCTGCAACTGCGCCCTCTGAGTCTGCTCCGAGAATCCCTGAGGGAAGTTTTTTGTACTTACCGCTCTGTAACTCCGCCCTCCGAGTCTGCTCTGAGAATCCCCGAGGTATGTTTTTCATTCGAACCGCTCTGGAACTCCGCCCTCCGAGCCTGCTCCGAGTATCTCCGAGGTAGGTTTTTTTATATACTCACCGCTCGGGAACTCCGCCCTCCGAGTCTGCTCTTGTAGTGTCTCCCACCCGCCTTCCTCCTCTTACCAAAAAAAAGGACTCGGTTGTGTGTCGGTAAGGTAAGGCTTTTTCTATTTCTCTTCTTGTTTTATCTTGTGATTGGTTACAAACTTGGGAATTTAGAACAGTGGGAATGGAGGTTAAGGCAGTTGAATGTTCCTCCTGCAGAATGTGGGAGGTAAGGATTGCCAAGGGTGTCCCTGCTGACTGCATCTGCAGGAAGTGCACCCAGCTCCAGCTCCTCGAGGACCTCGTTACGGAACTGGAGCTGGAGCTGGAGGAACTTCGAATCATTCGGGAGGCGGAGGGGTTTATTGAGAGGAGGTATCGGGAGGCAGTCAGACATCAGGTAAAAGAAAAAGGTAGATGGGTTACCGTCAGGGGAAGGAGAGGGAACCAGCAGGCAGCGCAGGGATCCCCTGTGGCCGTTTCCCTCAACAACAGGTATACCGTTTTGGATACTGTTGGGGGAGACGACTTACCAGGGGTAGGCAACGGGATTCAAGTCTCTGGCGCAGAGTCTGTCCCTGTTGCTCAGAACGGAAGGGGAAGAGGAGCAGAACATTAGTCATTGGGGACTCCATAGTTAGGGGAACAGATAGGAGGTTTTGTGGGAACGAGCGAGACTCACGGTTGGTGTGTAGCCTCCCACGTGCCAGCGTATGTGATGTCTCGGATCGTGTTTTTGGGATCCTCAAGGGGGAGGGGGAGCAGCCCCAAGTCGTGGTACACATAGGCACCAACGACATAGGTAGGAAGACAGATGGGGATTTAAGGCAGAAATTCAGGGAGCTAGGGTGGAAGCTTAGAGCGAGAACAAACAGAGTTGTTATCTCTGGGTTGTTGCTCGTGCCACGTGCTAGCGAAGTGAGGAATAGGGAGAGAGAGGAGTTGAACACGTGGCTGCAGGGATGGTGTAGGAGGGAGGGTGTTGGTTTCCTGGATAATTGGGGCTCTTTCTGGGGTAGGTGGGACCTCTACAAACAGGATGGTCTTCACCTGAACCAGAGGGGTACCAATATCCTGGGGGGGAGATTTGCTAGTGCTCTTCGGAGGGAATAAAACTAATTCAGCAGGGGGGTTGGAACCTAAATTGTAGTTCTAGTGTGCAGGATGTTGAGAGTAGTGAGGTCAGGGATAAGGTTATAAGGACACAAGAGGGCACTGGCAAGCAAGAGCTTGGTTTAAAATGTGTCTACTTCAACGCCAGTAGCATCCGGAATAAGGTGGGTGAGCTTGCAGCATGGGTTGGAACATGGGATCTCGATGTTGTGGCCATTTCAGAGACATGGGTGGAGCAGGGACACGAATGGATGTTGCGGGTTCCTGGATTTAGATGTTACACTAGGAACAGAGAAGATGGTAAAAGAGGGGGGGTGTGGCATTGTTAATCAAGGAAAGTATTACTGCGGCAGAAAGGACGTTTGAGAACTCGTCTACTGAGGTAGTATGGGCCGAGGATAGAAACAGGAGAGGTGAGGTCACCCTGTTGGGAGTTTTCTATAGACCTCCAAATAGTTCCAGAGATGTAGAGGAAAGGATAGCAAAGATGATTCTTGACAGGAGCGAGAGTAACAGGGTAGTGGTTATGGGGGACTTTAACTTTCCAAATATTGACTGGAAATACTATAGTTCGAGTACTTTAGATGGGTCTGTTTTTGTCCAGTGTGTGCAGGAGGGTTTTCTGACACAGTATGCAGACAGGCCAACCAGGGGCGATGCCACATTGGATTTGGTACTGGGTAATGAACCCAGCCAGGTGTTAGATTTAGAAGTTGGAGAGCACTTTGGTGATAGTCATCACAATTCGGTTAGGTTTACCTTAGCGATGGGCAGGGACAGGCATACACAGCAGGGCAAGAATTATAGCTGGGGGAAAGGAAATTATGATGCGATTAGGCAAGATTTAGGATGCGTAGGATGGGGAAGGAAACTGCAGGGGGTGGGCACAATCGAACTGTGGAGCTTATTCAAGGAGCAGCTACTGCGTGTCCTTGATAAGTATGTACCTGTCAGGCAGGGAGGAAGTTGTCGAGCGAGGGAGCCGTGGTTTACTAAAGAAGTTGAAGCGCTTGTCAAGAGGAAGAAGATGGCTTATGTTAGGATGAGACGTGAAGGCTCAGTTAGGGCGCTTGAGAATTACAAGCTAGCCAGGAATGATCTAAAGGGAGAGATAAGAAGAGCAAGGAGAGGACACGAGAAGTCATTGGCGGATAGGATCAAAGAAAACCCGAAGGCTTTCTATAGGTATATAAGGAATAAAAGAATGACTAGAGATAGGTTAGGGCCAATCAAGGATAGTCGTGGGAAGTTGTGTGTGGAATCGGAGGAGATAGGGGAAGTGTTAAATGAATATTTTTCGTCAGTATTTACAGTGGAGAAAGAAAATGTTGTCAACGAGAATACTGAGATACAGACTACTAGGCTAGTTGGGATTGATTTTCACAAGGAGGAGGTGTTATCAATTTTGGAAAGTGCGAAAATAGATAAGTCCCCTGGGCCAGATGGGATTTATCCTAGGATTCTCTGGGAAGCCAGGGAGGAGATTGCAGAGGCTTTGTCCTTAATTTTTATGTCGTCATTGTCGACAGGAATAGTGCCGGAAGACTGGAGGAATTCAAATGTTATCCCCTTGTTCAAGAAGGGGAGTAGAGACAGCCCTGGTAATTATAGACCTGTGAGCCTTACTTCGGTTGTGGGTAAAATGTTGGAAAAGGTTATAAGAGATAGGATTTAAAATCATCTTGAAAAGAATAAGTTCATTAGAGATAGTCAGCACGGTTTTGTGAAGGGTAGGTCGTGCCTCACAAACCTTATTGAGTTTTTTGGCAAGGTGACAAAACAGTTGGATGAGGGTAATGCCGTGGATGTGGTGTATATGGATTTCAGTAAGGCGTTTGATAAAGTTCCCCACGGTAGGCTATTGCAGAAAATACAGAAGTATGGGATTGAAGGTGAATTAGTGCTTTGGATCAGAAATTGGCTAGCTGAAAGAAGACAGAGGGTGGTGGTTGATGGTAAATGTTCATCCTGGAGTATAGTTCCTAGTGGTGTACCGCAAGGATCTGTTTTGGGGCCACTGCTGTTTGTCATTTTTATAAATGACCTGGATGAGGGTGTAGAAGGGTGGGTTAGTAAATTTGCGGATGACACGAAGGTCGGTGGAATTGTGGATAGTGCCGAAGGATGTTGTAGGTTACAGAGGGGCATAGATAGGCTGCAGAGCTGGGCTGAGAGATGGCAAATGGAGTTTAATGCGGAAAAGTGTGAGGTGATTCACTTTGGAAGGAGTAACAGGAATGCAGAGTACTGGGCTAATGGGAAGATTCTTGGTAGTGTAGATGAGCAGAGAGATCTTGGTGTCCAGGTAAATAAATCCCTGTACGTTGCCACCCAGGTTAATAGAGCTGTTAAGAAGGCATATGGTGTGTTAGCTTTTATTAGTAGGGGGGTCGTGTTTAGGAGCCACGAGGTCATGCTGCAGCTGTACAGAACTCTGGTGCGGCCGCACCTGGAGTATTGTGTACAGTTCTGGTCACCGCATTATAGGAAGGATGTGGAAGCTTTGGAAAAGGTGCAGAGGAGATTTAATAGGATGTTGCCTGGTATGGAGGGAAGGTCTTACGAGGAAAGGCTGAGGGACTTGAGGTTGTTTTCGTTAGAGAGAAGGAGGAGAAGAGGTGAACTAATTGAGACATATAAGATAATCAGAGGGTTGGACAGGGTGGATAGTGAGAGCCCTTTTCCTCGGATGGTGATGGCAAACACGAGGGGACATAGCTTTAAGTTGAGGGGTGATAGATATCGGACAGATGTCAGAGGTAGTTTCTTTACAGAGAGAGTAGTAGGGGCGTGGAACGCCCTGCCTGCAACAGTAGTAGACTCGTCAACTTTAAGGGCATTTAAGTGGTCATTGGATAGACAGATGGATGAAAATGGTATAGTGTAGGTCAGATGGTTACACAGGTCGGCGCAACATCGAGGGCTGAAGGGCCTGTACTGCGCTTTAATGTTCTATGTTCTATGTTCTATGCTCTGCGAATCCCCGAGGTAGGTTTTTTATACTTACCGCTCTGGAACTCCGCCCTCCGAGTCTGCACTGCGAATCCCCGAGGTAAGTTTTTTCTACTTACCGCTCTGGAACTCCGCCCTCCGAGTCTGTCCGAGTATCCCCGAGGTAGGTTTTTTTGTATACTCACCGCTCTGGAACTCCGCCCTCCGAGTCTGCACTGCGAATCCCCGAGGTAAGTTTTTTATACTTACTGCTCTGGAACTGCGCCTTCCGAGCCTGCTCCGATAATCACCCAGATAAGTTTTTTTTTTTATAGTCACCGCTCTGGAACTCTGCCCTCCGAGCCTGCTCCGAGTATCCCCGAGGTAGGTTTTTTTATATACTCACCGCTCGGGAACTCCGCCCTCTGAGTCTGCTCTGCGAATCCCCGAGGTGAGTTTTTTATACTTACTGCTCTGCAACTGCGCCCTCCGAGTCTGCGCGGAGAATCCCGAGGTACGTTTTTTATGCTAACCTCTCTGGAACTCTGCCCTCCCAGTCTGCTCCGAGAATCCTCCAGGGAAGTTTTTTATACTTGCCTCTCTGGAACTCCGCCCTCTGAGTCTTCTCCGAGATTCCCCGAGGTATGTTTTTTTATTCTACCCACTCTGGAACTCCGCCTTCCTAGTCTGTTCCAACAATCCCTGATGTAAGTTTTTTTTGCTGACTTCTCTGGAACAGCGCCCTCCAAGTCAGCTCCGAGATACCTCCAGGGAAGTTGTTTATACTTACCGCTCTGCAACTGCGCCCTCCGAGTCTGCTCGGAGAATCCCGAGGTAATTTTTTTATTCTACCCACTCTGGAACTCCGTCCTCCCAGTCTGCTCCGAGAATCCCCGAGGTAGGTTTTTTTTATATACTCACCGCTCAGGACCTCCGCCCGCCGAGAATCCCCGAGGTAAGTTGTTTTTTACAGTCACCGCTCTGGAACTCCACCTTTTTGAGACTGCTCCGAGAATCCGCGAGGTATGGTTTTAATATACTCACTGCTCTGGAACTGCGCACTCCGTGTCTGTTCCGAGAATCCACGAGGTATGTTTTTTATACTTACCGCACTGGAACTCCGCCCTCCGCGTCTGTTCCGAGAATCCACGAGGTAAGTTTTTTTATATACTCACCGCTCAGCAACTCTGCCCTCCGAGACTGTCCGAACATCGCCAAGGTAAGTTTTTCTTATGTACTCAGCACTCTGTAACTCCGCCCTCCGAGTCTGCTCAGATAATCCCCGAGATAAGTTTTTTTTTATAGTCACCGCTCTGGAACTCCGCCCTCCGAGTCTGCAACCAGAATCGCTGAGGTAAGTTTTTTATACTTACCGCTCTGGAAATCTGCCCTCCGAGTCTGCTCCGTGAATCCCCGAGGGAAGTTTTTTTTTATACTCACCACTCTGGAACACCGCCCTCCGAGTCTGCTCCGAGAAACCCCGAGGTAAATTTTTTATACTTACCGCTCTGGAGTTCCGCCCTCCAAGTGTGCACCGAGAATCCCGTAGGTATGATTTTTATACTCACTGCTCTGGAACTCCACCCTCTGACTCTGCTCTGAAAATCCCCAAGGGAAGCTTTTTATACTTACCGCTCTGGAACTCCACCCTCCGAGTCTGCTCCGAGAATCCTCGAGATAGGTTTTTTATACTTACTGCTCTGGAACTCTGCCCTCTGATTCTGCTCCGAGAGTCCCCGAGGTAAGGTTTTTATACTTAACGCTCTGGAACGCCGCCCACCGAGTCTGCTCCGAGAATCCCCGAGGTCGGTTTTTTTACATACTATCCACACTGGAACTCCGCCTTCCGAATCTGCTCGGAGAATTCCCGAGATATGTTTTTTTTTTATCGTCAGCGCTCTGGAACTCCGCCCTCCGAGTCTGCTCCGAGAATCCCCGAGGTAGGTTTTTTATACTTACATCTCTGGAACTCCGCCCTCCGAGTCTGCTCCTAGAATCCGCGAGGTAAATTTTTTTATGTACTCACCGCTCTGAAACTCCGCCCTCCAACGCTGTCCGAGAATCTCCAAGGTAAGTTTTTTTTATATTCAGAGCGCTCTGGAACTGTGCCCTCAGATTCTGTCCGAGAATCTCCGACGTACATTTTTCTATATACTCACCGCTCTGGAACTCCACCCTCCGAGTCTGCTCTGAGAGGCCCCGAGGTAAGTTTTTTACAGTCACCGCTCTCGAACTCCGCCTTCCGCATCTGCTCCGAGAATCCCCGAGATAAGTTTTTTTTTTATAGTCAACGCTCTGGAACTCCGCCCTCCGAGTCTTTTCCGAGAATCCCCGAGGTAAGTTTTTTATACTTACATCTCTGGAACTCCGCCCTCCAACTCTGTCCGAGAATCTCCGTGGTAAGCTTTTTTTATATTCAGAGCGCTCTGGAACTGTGCCCTCCGATTCTGTCCGAGAATCTCCGACGTACATTTTTTTATATACTCACCGCTCTGCAACTCCACCCTCCGAGTCTGCTCTGAGAGGCCCCGAGGTAAGTTTTTTGCAGTCACCGCTCTGGAACTCCGCCTTCCGAATCTGCTCCGAGAATCCCCGAGATAAGTTTTTTTTTACAGTCAACGCTCTGGAACTCCGCCCTCCGAGTCTGCTTCGAATATCCCTGAGGTAAGTTGTTTAAACTTACCGCTCTGGAACTCCACCCTCCGACTCTGTCCGAGAATTCCCGAGGTAAGTTTTTTAGACTCACCGCCCTGGAACTCTGCCCTCCGAGTCTGCTCCGAGAATCCCCGAGATAGGTTTTTTATACTTACCGCTCTGGAACTCCACCCTCCGAGTCTGCTCCGAGAATCCTCGAGATAGGTTTTTTATACTTACTGCTCTGGAACTCTGCCCTCTGATTCTGCTCTGAGAGTCCCCGAGGCAAGGTTTTTACACTTACCGCTCTGGAACGCCGCCCACCGAGTCTGCTCCGAGAATCCTCGAGGTCGGTTTTTTTACATACTATCCACACTGGAACTCCGCCTTCCGAATCTGCTCGGAGAATTCCCGAGATATGTTTTTTTTTATCGTCAGCGCTCTGGAACTCCGCCCTCCGAGTCTGCTCCGAGAATCCCCGAGGTAGGTTTTTTATACTTACATCTCTGGAACTCCGCCCTCCGAGTCTGCTCCTAGAATCCGCGAGGTAAATTTTTTTATGTACTCACCGCTCTGAAACTCCGCCCTCCCAGTCTGTTTCGAGAATCCCCGAGTTAAGTTTATGAAACTTACCTATCTGGAACTCCGACCTCTGAGTCTGCTCCGAGAATCCCCGAGGGAAGTTTTCCATACTTACTGCTGTGGATCTCCGCCTTCCGAGTCTGCTCCAAGAATCCCCGAGATAAGTTTATTTTTTATAGTCAACGCTCTGGAACTCCGCCCTCCGAGTCTTTTCCGAGAATCCCCGAGGTAAGTTTTTTATACTTACATCTCTGGAACTCCGCCCTCCGAGTCTGTCCGAGAATCTCCGACGTACATTTTTTTATATACTCACCGCTCTGGAACTCCACCCTCCGAGTCTGCTCTGAGAGGCCCCGAGATAAGTTTTTTTTTATAGTCAACGCTCTGGAACTCCGCCCTCCGAATCTGCTCCGAGAATCCCCCTGGTAGGTTTTTTATACTTACATCTCTGGAACTCCGCCCTCCGAGTCTGTCCGAGAATCTCCGACGTACATTTTTTTATATACTCACCGCTCTGGAACTCCACCCTCCGAGTCTGCTCTGATAGGCCCCGAGATAAGTTTTTTTTTATAGTCAACGCTCTGGAACTCCGCCCTCCGAGTCTGCTCCGAGAATCCCCGAGGTAAGTTTTTTATACTTACATCTCTGGAACTCCGCCCTCCAACTCTGTCCGAGAATCTCCGAGGTAAGTTTTTTTTATATTCAGAGCGCTCTGGAACTGTGCCCTCCGATTCTGTCCGAGAATCTCCGACGTACATTTTTTTATATACTCACCGCTCTGGAACTCCACCCTCCGAGTCTGCTCTGAGAGGCCCCGAGGTAAGTTTTTTGCAGTCACCGCTCTGGAACTCCGCCTTCCGAATCTGCTCCGAGAATCCCCGAGATAAGTTTTTTTTTACAGTCAACGCTCTGGAACTCCGCCCTCCGAGTCTGCTTCGAATATCCCTGAGGTAAGTTGTTTAAACTTACCGCTCTGGAACTCCACCCTCCGACTCTGTCCGAGAATTCCCGAGGTAAGTTTTTTAGACTCACCGCCCTGGAACTCTGCCCTCCGAGTCTGCTCCGAGAATCCCCGAGATAGGTTTTTTATACTTACTGCTCTGGAACTCTGCCCTCTGAGTCTGCTCCGAGAGTCCCCGATGTAAGGTTTTTATACTTACCGCTCTGGAACTCCGCCCACCGAGTCTGCTCCGAGAATCCCCGAGGTCAATTTTTTTACATACTATCCACACTGGAACTCCGCCTTCCGAATCTGCTCGGAGAATTCCCGAGATATGTTTTTTATGCTCACCGCTCTGGAACTCCGCCCTCCTAGTCTGTTTCGAGAATCCCCGAGTTAAGTTGATGAAACTTACTGCTCTGGAACTCCGACCTCTGAGTCTGCTCCGAAAATCCCCGAGGTAAGTTGTTTATACTTACCGCTCTGGAACTCCACCCTCCGACTCTGTCCGAGAATTCCCGAGGTAAGTTTTTTAGACACACCACTCTGGAACTCTGCCCTCCGAGTCTGCTCCGAGAATCCCCGAGGTAAGTTTTTTATACTCACCGCTCTGGAACTCCGCCCTCCCAGTCTGTTTCGAGAATCCCCGAGTTAAGTTTATGAAACTTACCTATCTGGAACTCCGACCTCTGAGTCTGCTCCGAGAATCCCCGAGGGAAGTTTTCCATACTTACTGCTGTGGATCTCCGCCTTCCGAGTCTGCTCCAAGAATCCCCGAGATAAGTTTATTTTTTATAGTCAACGCTCTGGTACTACGCCCTCCGAGTCTGCTCGGAGAGTCCCCGAGGTACGTTTTTTATACTTAACGCTCTGGAGCTTCGCCCTCCGATTCTGCTCCGAGAATCCCCGAAGTACGTTTTTTGTACTTAGCGCTCTGGAACGCCACCCTCCGAGTCTATGCGAGAATTCCCGAGGTATGTTTTTTTGCATACTCCCCGCACTGGAACTCCACCTTCCGAGTCTGTCCGAGAATCTCCGACGCAAATTTTTTATATACTCACCGCTCTGTAACTCTGCCCTCCGAGTCTGCTCCGAGAGATCCTGAGCTAAGTTTTTCATACTTACCGCTCTGGAACTCCGCCCTCCGAGTCTGCGCTGAGAAACCCCGAGGTAAGTTTTATTTACTCACTGCTCTGGAACACCGCCCTCCGAGTCTGTTTCGAGAATACCCACGGTAAGTTTTTGAAACTTACCGCTCTGGAACTCCGACCTCTGAGACTGGTCCGAGAATCCCCGAGGGAAGTTGCTTATACTCACCGCTCTCGAATTCCGTACTCCGAGTCTGCTCCGAGAATCCCTGAGGTAGGTTTGTTATACTTACCGCTCTGGAATTCCGCCCTCCGTGTCTTCTCCGAGAATCCCTGAGATAAGTTTTTTATACTCACCGCTCTGGAACTCCGCCCTCCGAGTCTCCTCTGAGAATCCCCGAGGGACGTTGTTTATACTTACTGCTCTGGAAATCCGCCCTCCGAGTCTGCTCCGAGAATCCCCAGGTAAGTTTTTTATCCTGAGCGCTCTGGAACTCCGCCCTCCGATTCTGCTCCGAAAATTTCCGAGGTAAATTTCATATACTCACCACCCTGGTACTACGCCCTCCGAGTCTGTTTCACGAATCCCCGAGGTAGGTTTTTGAAACTTAGTGCTCTGGAACTCCGCCCTCCGTGTCTGCATTGAGAATCTCCGAGAGAAGTTGTTTACACTTACCACTCTGGAACTCCACCCTCCGAGTCTGCTCCGTGAATTCCTGAGGTAAATTTTTTATACTTGCCGCACTGGAACTCCGCCCTCCGAGTCTGCTCCGCGAATCCCCGAGGTAAGTTTTTTATACTTACCGCTCTGGAACTCTGCCCTCCGAGTCTGTCTGAGAATCCCTGAGGTAAGTTTTTTATACTCACCGCTCTGGAACTCCGTCCTCCGAGTCTGTCCGAGAATCCCCGAGGTAAGATTTTTGATATGCTCACCACTCTGGAACTCCGCCCTTCGAGTCTGTCCGAGAATTTCTGAGGTAAGTTTTTTTTTATAATCACCGCTCTGGAACTCCGCCCTCCGAGTCTGCTCCGTGAATCTCCGAGGTAAGTTTTTTAATAAACTCACTGCTCTGGATTTCGCCCTTTGAGTCTGCTCCGAGAATCATGGAGGTAAGTTTTTTATCCTTACCACTCTGGAACTCGGCCCTCCGAGTCTGCTCCGAGATTCCCCGAGCTACGTTTTTTTTCCGCACTGCTCTGGAACTTCGCCCTCTGATTCTGCTCCGAAAATCCCCGAGGTAATTTTTGTTTTTTACAGTCACCGCTCTGGAACCCCTCCCTCCGAGTCTGCTCCGTGAATCCCCGAGGTAAGTTTTTTATACCTACCGCAGTGGAACTCTGCCCTCCGAGTCTGTCCGAGAATTCCCGAGGTACGTTTTGTATACTTACCACTCTGGAACTCTGCCCTCTGTGTCTGCTCCGTGAATCCCCGAGGTAAGTTTTTTATACTTACGGCAGTGGAACTCCACCCACCAAGTCTGTCCGAGAATCCCCGAGGTAAGTGTTTTAGACTTGCCACTCTGGAACTCCGCCCTCTGAGTCTGCTCCGAGAATCCCCGAGGTAAGCTTTTTATACTTACAGGTCTGGAGCTCCCCTCTCCGAGTCTGCTCCGAGAGTCCCTGAGGTAGGTTTTTGCTACTTATCACTCCGGAACTCCGCCCTTCGAGTCTGCTCCGAGAATCTCCGAGGTAAGTTTTTTATAATCCCCGCCCTGAAACTCCACCCTCGGAGTCTGTATTAGATGGGAGACGGTTCGCATGAGCGGTATTAGATGGGGTTCTGTTCACGGGAAGGGTATTAGAGGGATTCTGTTCACAGTAGGGATATTAGATGGGTGTCTGTTCACAGGAGGTGTATTTGAGGGGAGTATGTTCACAGGTGGAGTTTTAGATGGGAGTCTGTTCACAGGAGGGGTATGAGAGGGAAGTCTGTTCACAGGAGGGGTAATCGAGTGAAGGCTGATCATAGGTGGGATATTAGATTGGGGTATGTTCAAAGGAAGGATATTAGATAGGTATCAGTTCACAGGAGGTGTATTAGATGGGAGTCTGTTCACAGGAGTGGTATTAGAGGGCCGACAGTTCACAGAAGGAGTATTAGATGATAGACTGTTCTTAGAACGTGTATTAGATGTCGTTCTGTTCACCGGAGGGTTATGAGATGGGAGTCTGATCGCACGAGAGGTATTGGAACAAAGAACAGCACAGCACTGGAACAGGCAATTCGGCCCTCCAAGCCTGCACCTGTTCACAGGACGGGTATTAGTTGGGAGTCAATTCGCAGGAGGGGTATTAGATGGGAGTCTGTTCACAAGAGGGGTATTAAATGGGGCTCTTGTAACAGGATGGGTATTAGAAGGAATCTGTTCACAGGAGGGGTATTAGTTGGAAGTCTGTTCACTGGAGGTGTATTAGAGGAGAGTCTGTTCACAGGAGGATTATTAGATGGGTGTCTGTTCGCAGGAGGGTTATTAGAGTGAAGTCTGTACACAAGAGCAGTATTACTTGTGTTTCTGTTCACAGCAGGGCTTTTAGATGGGAGTCTGTTCGCAGGAAGAGTATTAGAGGGAAGTCTGTTCACAGGAAGGGTGATCGAGGGAAGTCTGTTCACAGGAGGGGTAATCGAATGAAGGCTGTTCACAGGAAGGATATTAGATAGGAGTCAGTTCACAGGACGGGTATTCGATGGGGTTCTGTTCACAGGAGGCGTATCAGATGGGAGTCTGTTCGCAGGAGGTGTATTGGAGGGAAGTCTGTTCACAGAGGGCTATTAGATGGGTGTGTGTTCACAGGAGGGGTATTAAATGGGAGTCTGTACACAGGATTAGTAATCGAGTGAAGGCTGTTCACAGGAGGGGTTTTAGATGGGAGTCTGCTCGCAGGAGGGGTATGAGAAGGAAGTCTGTTCACAGGAAGGGTAATCGAGGGAAGTCTGTTCACAGGAGGGGTATTAGATAGGGTCTGTTCACAGGAGGGGTATTAGAGGGAGTCTGTTCACATCATTTGTATTAGATGGGAGTCTTTTCACAGGAGAAGTATTAGATGGGAGTCTGATCACAGGCGGGGTAATCGAGGGAAGGCTGGTCATTGGTGGGATATTAGATTGGAGTATGTTCAGACTCCTATCTAATACACATCCTGTGATCAGACACCCCTCTAATACCCCGCTGTGAACAGACTCCCATCTAATACCTCTCCTGCGAACAGACTCCCACCTAATAATCCTCCGATGAATGGAACCAAATCTAATACACCTTCTGAGAACAGTCTGCCATCTAATACTCGTTCTGTGAACTGACGGCCCTCTAATACACCTCGTGTGAACAGATTCCCATCTAATACACCTCCTGTGAACTGACTGCAATCACCAAAATTGAGTGCAAAATACTGCGGATGCTGGAAATCTGAAACAAAATCAAGAAATGCTGGAATCACTCAGCAGGTCTGGCAGCATCTGTGGAAAGAGAAGCAGAGTTAACGTTTCGGGTCAGTGACCCTTCTTCGGAACTGACAATTATTAGAAAAGTCACAGATTATAAGCAAGTGAGGTGGGGGTGGGGCAAGAGATAACAAAGGAGAAGGTGCAGATTGGACCAGGCCACATAGCTGACCAAAAGGTCACGGAGCAAAGGCAAACAATATGTTAATATTGTTTTTTTCAGGTTTGCACTTGCTGCTGTTCAATATTCAGTGTATTCACACCTAATCTGGACTAATGCTTTGTCTTACAACACACCATTAACATATTGTTTGCCTTTGCTCCGTGACCTTTTGGTCAGCTATGTGGCCTGGTCCAATCTGCATCTTCTCCTTTGTTATCTCTTGCCCCACCCCCACCTCACTTGCTTATAATCAGTGACTTTTCTAATATTTGTCAATTCCGAAGAAGGGTCACTGACACGAAACGTTAACTCTGCTTCTCTTTCCACAGATGCTGCCAGACCTGCTATGCTGCCAGACCTGCTGAGTGATTCCAGCATTTCTTGTTTTTGTACCAGTATTTATAGTATTCGTCAGTATTTACAGTAGAGAAAGAAAATGTTGTCGATGAGAATACTGAGATACAGACTATTAGGCTAGATGGGATTGAGGTTCACAAGGAGGAGGTGTTAGCAATTTTGGAAAGTGTGAAAATAGATAAATCCCCTGGGCCAGATGGGATTTATCCTAGGATTCTCTGGGAAGCCAGGGAGGAGATTGCAGAGCCTTTGTCCTTGATCTTTATGTCGTCATTGTCGACAGGAATAGTGCTGGAAGACTGGAGGATTGCAAATTTGGCCCCTTGTTCAAGAAGGGGAGTAGAGACAGCCCTGGTAATTATAGACCTGTCAGCCTTACTTCGGTTGTGGGTAAAATGTTGGAAAAGGTTATAAGAGATAGGATTTATAATCATCTTGAAAAGAATAAGTTCATTAGCGATAGTCAGCACGGTTTTGTGAAGGGTAGGTCGTGCCTCACAAACCTTATGGAGATTTTTGAGAAGGTGACCAAACAGGTGGATGAGGGTAAAGCCGTGGATGTGGTGTATATGGATTTCAGTAAGACGTTTGATAAGGTTCCCCACGGTAGGCTATTGCAGAAAATACGGAAGCATGGGATTGAAAGTGATTTAGTGCTTTGGATCAGAAATTGGCTAGCTGAAAGAAGACAGAGGGTGGTGGTTGATGGCAAATGCTCATCCTGGAGTTTAGTTACTAGTGGTGTACCGCAAGGATCTGTTTTGGGGCCACTGCTGTTTGTCATTTTTATAAATGACCTGGATGAGGGTGTAGAAGTGTGAGTTAGTAAATTTGCGGATGACACGAAGGTCGGTGGAGTTGTGGATAGTGCCGAAGGATGTTGTAGGTTACAGAGGGGCATAGATAGGCTGAAGAGCTGGGCTGAGAGATGGCAAATGGAGTTTAATGCGGAAAAGTGTGAGGTGATTCATTTTGCAAGGACTAACAGGAATGCAGAGTACTGGGCTAATGGGAAGATTCTTGGTAGTGTAGATGAGCAGAGAGATCTTGGTGTCCAGGTACATAAATCCCTGAATGTTGCCACCCAGGTTAATAGGGCTGTTAAGAAGGCATATGGTGTCTTAGCTTTTATTAGCAGGGGGATCGAGTTTCGGAGCCACGAGGTCATGCTGCAGCTGTACAAAACTCTGGTGCGGCCGCACCTGGAGTATTGCGTGCAGTTCTGGTCACCGCATTATAGGAAGGATGTGGAAGCTTTGGAAAGGGTGCCGAGGAGATTTACTAGGATGTTGCCTGGCATGGAGGGAAGGTCGTACGAGGAAAGGCTGAGGGACCTGAGGTTGTTTTCGTTAGAGAGAAGGAGGAGGAGAGGTGACTTAATAGAGACATATAAGATAATCAGAGGGTTAGATAGGGTGGATAGTGAGAGTCATTTTCCTCGGATGGTGATGGCAAACACGAGGGGACATAGTTTTAAGTTGAGGGTTGATAGATACAGGACAGATGTCAGAGTTAGTTTCTCTACTCAGAGAGTAGTAGGGGCGTGGAACGCCCTGCCTGCAACAGCAGTGGACTCGCCAACTTTAAGGGCATTTAAGTGGTCACTGGATAGACAGATGGATGAAAATGGAATAGTGTAGATCAGATGGTTTCACAGGTCGGCGCAACATCGAGGGCCGAAGGGCCTGAACTGCGCTGTAATGTTCTATATTCTATGTTCTACCACAGGGAGAGTCAGTGAGTGGATCTGTTATTATAGTATCTCCACAGGGAGAGTCACTGAGTGGATCTATTATTATAGTATCTACACAGGGAGGGTCACTGAGTGGGTCTGTTATTATAATATCTCCACAAGGAGAGTCTCTGGGTGGGTCTGTTATTATAGTATCTCCACAGGCAGAGTCACTGATTATGTCTATTATTATAGTATCTCCACAAGGACAGTCATTGAGTTCGTCTATTATTATAGTATCTCCACAGAGCGAGTCTCTGAGTGGGTCTGCTATTATAGTATCTCCACAGGCAGAGTCACTGAGTGGGTCTGTCTTTGAAGCATCTCCAAAAGGAGAGTCAGTGAGTCGGTCTGTTATTATTGTATCTCCACAGGGCGAGAGAGTGAGTGGGTCTGTACTTATAGTATCTCCACTGGGACAGTCATTGACTGGGACAGTTCTTATACGATTAACACAGGGAGAGTCAGTGAGTGGATCTGAAAGTACAGCATCTCCACAGGGAGATTCACTGAGTTGGTCTCTTATGACAGTATCTCCACAGGAAGAGTCACTGAGAAGGTCAGTTGTTATTGTATCTACACAGCGAGAGTCACTGAGTGGATCTGTTATTATGGTATCCCCACAGGGAGAGTGAATAATTGTGCCTGTTATTATATTATTTCCAGAGGGAGAGCCACTGAATGAGTCTGTATTTATACTATTTCTACAGGGAGATTCACGGAATGGGTCTGTTGTTGTAGTATCTCCACAGGTAGAGTCACTGAGTGGATCTGTTGTTATAGTATTGCCACAGGGAGAGTCACTGAGGCGGTCTGTTATATCAAAGTGATTCATGACAACGCTTCGACATCGCCGACGTCATCAGGATGCGCGGCAGTGCGCACATACGCAGACGGTCTCCTGCCCTCTCCGCATGCTCCGCATTCCGGCTTGCCAGGACAGTTTTGCGCATGTGCAGTTGACGCGGTACGCGTATGCGCACACGGTCTCATGATCTCTGCGCATGCGCTGCGGTCCGGCTTGTCACGGACGCTTTGCGCCTGCGCAGACGACTTCGCGTTCCGTCGTCTTCCGTGTGCAACGCGTCAGGTTGGCCTCTGCGCATGCGTCAATCTTCGGATATTCACGCATGCGTCAAAGCTTCGGCGCGACCTTTTGAAAGTGGAAGGAGGAGAGGTTTCGTCGGACATTTTGTCGCATTTTATCTGAATTATTTAGTCGTTTTGGAGACTGCTTCATTTTTATTAGACACAGGAGATTGTTCCAAGGTAAGTTGCTCTGCCTTTGTAAATTGCTTTGAAAACATTTCCATTGTCTGGGCCACCGCATGTTCTCCAGTCCCTGTTGTAAGCTGCTCAGAAAACATTTCCATTGTCTGGGGCACCGCATGTTCTCCAGTCCCTGTTGTGATTTGCTGTGTGCAGACAGTACATGTGCTGCAACCTACCATCTAAACGGTCATTTTCGTTTCACTGCAGAACTTAAAAAGGTGTGCACAACAGTAATTTCAGTGGATGGACGAAGGCAAGCTCTGACTCTGATTTGCTTTATTTCTTTTCATGGAAAACATTCCGTCGAGAAAACAATCCTGGAGACTTAAGGTCAGCATTCAAGCAACGAAGGCAACTGGACCATGCTGCGGAGCTCGTCACGATGTGGAAAGGAACATTGCATTTATGAATGAATTGAGAATGCACTTTGGGATGCGCTTGGGGAACATTCACCAAGAATAGATTGAGCTCAGACTCTTGTGACTTTGCCTTCTTTACATGGACAATACAGAGGCGGAATAGAGAGCCAAGCGTTCATTCAGCACAAGGCTCTCCAGGAACAATCTCTTTAGCTGTGCATAGCAGAGACTCGGCCTGTCTGTCTAACGGGAATGCTGGAAACACAACACTCATGTATCCATGCACAACAGTGCCTCGGATGCTTAATGAACTTAATAAAACTTCTCAATAATTAACCCCAGAATTGTTGAGGCTTTGTTTTGCTTGCTATTTCCCCGAGTTTGCAACTGCACTTCAGATATACAACTGTGGTGGAGGGGTGGAGGTAGGGGGGTAGAGGGAGGGGTGGAGGTAGGGGTTAGAGTGAGGGGTGGAGTTCGGGGGTAGAGGGAGGGATGGAGGTAGGGGGTAGAGGGAGGGTTGGGTGAATAAGGGGATGGAGGGTTGGGAGAAGAGGGGGATAGAGGATTGGGTGAATGGTGGGTGAAGAGGAGGAGGGAGGGGTGGGTGAAGATGGGGAGGGAGGGTTGGGTGAAGAGGGGGAGGTGAAGATGGAGAGGGGGGAGAGCAGGGAGGGGTGGGGAAAGGGAGCATGCAAAATGCAGGGACCAGACAGTTGCAATGCCTGAAGTACAGTGGAGAGGTAGGGGAGAAGCAACTGGATTGGGCATCCGCAGCTGGAGGTAACGGCTGAATGGTGAGGGCCGGAAGCGAGAGGCCGTAGAGAGCAGAGGGGAGTGTGCGAAGACCTTGGTGTCGCCGGGTCCAGGGACTGGCCGGTAAGTCTTTTGCTGTTGTGTTTCTGGCGCATGCACGGAAAAAGGCGCTCCTCTTCCGCTCCGCTGCTCCCCCCCACTCTCAACCACCCCCCACTCCCGCCCTTCCCGCCACTCTCCCTCTCACCCCCTCCCTCTTTCCCCCTCCCTCTCTTTCCCTCCCTCCCTCCCTCTCTTTCCCCACCTCCCTCCTCTCTTCTCCCCTCCTCCCTCCTTTCTTTCCCCCTCCTCCCTCCTCCCTTTCCCCCTCCTCCCTCTTCCCCCTCCTCCCTCCTCCCTCTTCCCCCTCCTCCATCCTCTGTTACCCCCCTCCTCCCTCCTCTCTTATCTCCCCTCCCTCCTCCGCCCCCGTCCTCCGCTCCTCTGCCCCCCTCCACCCCACCTACCCCTCCACCTCCCCTCCCCCATTCTCCCCCTCCTCCCTCTTCACCCACTCCTCCCTCTTCCCCCTGCTGCCTCAGCTCTTTTCCCCCTCCCCTCCTCTCTTTTCCCCTCCCTCCTCCCCGCTCTTACCCCCTTCTCCCCCACCCTCGCCCCTCCTGCCGCTCTCCTCCACCTCCCACCCCTCCTCCCTCCTCTCTTACCCCCTCCTCCCCCAACTCCACCTCCTCCCCTCCTCCCTCCTCCCCTCACCTCCCTGCTCCCTCATCACCCCTCCCCCTTCTCATCCTCCTCCCTCCGCCCCCTCCTCCCAACCACCCTCCTCACCCCCTCCTCTCTCCTCTCTTTTCCCTCCTCTCTTTACCCCCTCCTCTCTTTACCCGCTTCCTCTCTTTTCCCCCTCCTCTCTTTCCCACCATTCCTCTCTTTCCCCCCTCCTCTAGTTCCCCCCTCTCTCTTTCCGCCCCCCTCCTCCCTTTTCCCCCACCCCCGACACCCTCAGCGCTGCTCTCCCAGGCCCCTGTGCTGCTCTCTCACTCCGGCCATTGTATACTGCCCCTTGTTCGTTAGGTTTCCTCTGTGTGATTCTTTGAGCAGTGACATCTTTAGTCCCGGCAGCAATTTGTGACGTTTTCGTGGCACATGCTGTATTTGCGCATGTGCCAAACCATCGCCACCTACCGTTCGCGTTGTCAACATATGCGGTCCTTTTATATTGCATCTCCACAGGGAGAGTCACTGAATGAGTCTGTTATTATAGTATCTCCACAGGGTGATTCACTGAGTGGATCTGCTATTAGAGTATCTCCTCAGGAAGAGTCACTGAGTGGGTCTGTTATTAAAGTATCTCCACAGTGAGAGGCACTGAGTGGGTCTGTTATCACAGTATCTCCACATGGGAGAATCACTGAGTGGTTCTGTTATTATAGTATCTCCACAAGGAGCGCCACTGAGTGGTTCCATTGTTATAGTATCTCCAGAGAGTCAGTCACTGAGAGGGTCTGTTGTTGGAGAAACTCCAGAGGGAAAGTCTCTGAGTGGGTCTGTTATTATAGTATTTCCATCGTGCGAGTCACTGAGTGGGTCTGTTGTTATAGTATCTGCACAGGGAGAGTCAAGGAGTGAGTCTACTATTATAGTTTCTCCACAGGGAGAGTCACTGAGTGTCTCTATTATTATACGATCTCCACAGGAAGAGTGAATGATTGTGTCTGTTATTATAGTATCTCCACAGGGACAGTCACTGAGTGAGTCTTTTATTATAGTATCTCCACAGGGAGAGTCACTTAATGGGTCTGTTACTACAGTATCTCCACAGGGAGAGTGACCGAGTGGGTCTGTTATTTTAGTATCTCCACACAGAGAGTCATTAAGTGGGTCTGCAGTAGTCGTATCATCACAGGGAGAGTGTCCGAGTGGGTCTGTTATTATAATATATCCACAGAGAGAGTCACTGAGTGGGTCTGTTGTTGTACCATGTCCACGGGAGAGTCACTGAGTTGGTCTATAATTATAGTACCTCAACTGGTACAATCATTGAATAAGTCTGTTCTTATACAATCAACACAGGGAGTGTCAGTGAGTGGATCTGAAATTACTGTGTCTCCACAGGGAGAGTCATTGAGTGGGTCTGTCATGATAGTATCTCCACATGGAGAGTCACTGCTTGGGTCTGTTATTATAATATCTCCACAGGGAGAGTCACTGAGTGGGTCTGTTATTATAATATCTCCACATGGAGAGTCACTGCGTGGGTCTTTTATTATAATATCTCCACAGGGAGAGTCACTGAGTGGGTCTGTTATTATAGTATCTCCACAGGGAGAGTCACTGAGTGGGTCTGTTATTATAGCAGCTCCACAGGGAGAGCCTCTGGGTCTGTTATTATGGTGTCTCCAATGGGCGATTTCACTGATGGGGTCTGTTATTATTATATTTCCAGAGGGAGTGTCAATGAGTGGGTCTGTTATTGCAGTAACTCCACAGGGAGAGTCACAGATAGGGTCTGTTATTAATGTATCTCCAGAGAGAGAGTCATTGAGTGGGTCTGTTATTAAAGTATCACCAATGGGCGAGATGTTGCGTGGGTCTGTTATTATACGATTTCCACATGGACAGTTGCTGAGTGGGTCTGTTGTAATATCTCAACAGGGAGGCTCACTGAGTTGATCTGTTGTTGTAGTATCTCCACAGGGAGATTCTCTGAGTGGGTCTGTTATTATCGTGTATCCAAAGGGAGAGTCACTGAGTGGGTCTGTTATTGCAGCATCTCCACAGGGAGAGTCACTGAGTGGGTCTGTTATTATAGTATCTCCACATGGAGAGTCACTGAGTGGGTCTGTTATTCATGTATCTCCACAGGGAGAGTCACTGAGTGGGTCTGTTATTATAGTATCTCCACAGGGACGATGAATGATTGTGTCTGTTATTATAGTATTTCCAGTGGGAGAGTCTGTGAGTGTCTCTGTTATTATAGTATTTCCACAGGGCGAGTCACTGAGTGGGTCTGTTTTTGTATTATCGGCACAGGGAGAGTCACTGAGTGGTCTGTTATTATAGTATCTCCAGTGGGAGAGTCACTGAGTCTCTCTGTTATTATAGTATCTCTACAGGGAGAGTCACTGAGTGGGTCTGTTTTTGTATTATCGCCTCAGGGAGCGTCACTGTGTGGGTCTGTTATTACAGTATATCAAAAGTGAGAGTCATTGAGTGGGTCTGTTATTATAGTATTTCCACAGAGAGAGTCACTGAGTGGGTCTGTTGTTGGAGTATTTCCACAGGAAGTGCCACTGAGTGGGTCTGTTATTATAGGATTTCCACATGGAGAGTTGCTCAGGGGGTCTGTTGTAATATCTCCCCAGGGAGAGACTCTGAGTGGATCTTTTATAATAGTGTCTCCAATGGGCGAATCACTGATTGCGTCTGCTATTATAGTATTTCCATAGGGAGTGTCACTGAGTGGATCTGTTACTATAATATCTCCACAGGGATAGTCACTGAGTGAGTCAGTTATAATAGTTTCTCCACAGGGAGAGTCACTGAGTGTGTCTGTCATTACAGTATCTCCAGTGGGTGATTCACTGAGTGTCTCTGGTATTATACTATCTCCACAGGGAGCGTGAATGATTGTGTCTGTAGTTATAGTATCTCCACACGGTGAGTCACTGAGTCGGTCTGTTATTATAGTATCTCCAAAGGGAGAGTCACTGAGTTGGTCTGTTGTTGCAGCATGTCCACAGGGAGAATGAATGAGTGGGACTGTTCTTATTGCATCTCCACAGGGAGAGTCAGTGAGTGGATCTGAAATTTAAGTATCTCCACAGGGAGAGTCACTGAGTGAGTCTGTTATTATAGTTTTTCCACATTGAGAGTCACTGAGTGTGTCTGTTATTATAGCATCTCCAGTGGGAAAGTCACTGAGTGTCTCTATTATTATACTATCTCCACAGGGAGAGTAAATGATTGTGTCTGTTATTATAGTATCTCCAGAGGGAGAGTCAATGATTGGGTCTGTTAATTTATTGTCTCCACAGGGAGAGTCATGGAGTGGGTCTGTTGTTATAGTACCTCCACAGGGAGTGTCACTTAGTGGATCTGTTATGATAGTATCTCCACAAGGAGAGTCACTGAGTGAGTCTGTTATTATAGTATCTCCACAGGGAGAGTCACTGAGTGTGTCTGTTATTATAGCATCTCAAGTGGGAGAGTCACTGAATGGGTCTCTTACTATAGTATCTCCACAGGGAGAGTGGCCGACTTGGTCTGTCATTATAGTATCTCCACAGGGATAGTCACAAAGTGGGTCTGTTGTTGTTGTATCATCACAGGGAGAGAGTCTGAGTGGGTCTGTTATTATAGTATCTCCACAGAGAGAGTCACTGAGTGGGTCTGTTGTTGTAGCATGTCCACAGGGAGAGGCACTGAGTCGGTCTGTTATTCCAGTATCTCCACAGGGAGAGTCACTGAGTGGGTCTGTTCTTATTGCATCTCACAGGGAGAGTCACTGTGTCGATCTGTAATTATAGTATCTCAACTAGTACAATCATTGAGTGGGTCTGTTCTTATACAATCACCAAAGGTAGTGTCAGTGAGTGGATCTGAAATTGCAGTGCCTCCACAGGGAGAGTCACTGAATGGGTCTGTTATTATAGTATCTCCACAGGGAGAGTCACTGAGTGGGTCTGTTATTATAGTATCTCCACAGGGAGAGTCACCGAGACGGTCTGTTACTATAGAGTCTCCACAGGGAGAGTCACAGTGTGGTTCTGTTACTATAGTATCTCCACAGGGAGAGTCACTGAGTGGATCTGTTCTTCTTGGATCTCCTCAGGGAGAGTCACTGTGTTGATCTTTACTTAAAGTATCTCAACAGGGACAATCATTGAATGGGTCTGTTCTTATACAATCACCAGAGGGAGAGTCAGTGAGTGGATCTGAAATTACAATGTCTCAACAGGGACAGTCACTGAGTGGGTCTGTTATTATAGTATCTCCACAGGGAGAGTCACTGAGTGGGTCTGTTATTATAGTATCTCCACAGGGAGACTCACTGCATGTGTCTGTTATTATAATATCTCCACAGGGAGAGTCACTGAGTGGGTCTGTTATTATAGTATTTCCATAGGGAGTGTCACGGTGTGGGTCTGTTCTTGTAGTATCTCCACAGGGAGAGTCACTGATAGGGTCTGTTATTAATGCATCTCCACAGAGAGAGTCACTGAGTGGGTCTGTTATGAGAGTATCACCAATGGGCAGATATTGAGTGGGTCTGTTATTATAGGATTTCCACATGGAGAGTTGCTGAGTGGGTCTGTTGTAATCTCTGAACAGGGAGGCTCACTGAGTTGGTCTGTTGTTGTAGTATCTCCACAGGGAGAGTCTCTGAGTGGGTCTGATATTATCGTGTCTCCAAAGGGAGAGTCACTGAGTGGGTCTGTTATTGCAGCATCTCCACAGGGAGATTCACTGAGTTGGTCTGTTATTATAGCATCTCCACATGGAGAGTCACTGAGTGGGTCTGTTATTCATGTATCTCCACAGGGAGAGTCACTGAGTGGGTCTGTTATTATAGTATCTCCACAGGGATGGTGAAAGATTGTGTCTGTTATTATAGTATCTCCAGTGGGAGAGTCAGTGTGTGTCTCTGGTATTATAGTATCTCCACAGGGAGAGTCACTGAGTGGGTCTTTTTCTGTACGATCATCACAGGTAGAGTCACTGAGTGGTCTGTTATTATGGTATCTCCAGTTTTGAGAGTCACTGAGTCGCTTTGGTATTATAGTATCTCCACAGGCGGAGTCATTGAATTGGTCTGTTCTTATAGTATCTCCATAGGTAGAGTCACTGAGTGGGTCTGTTATTATAGCTTCTCCACAGGGAGGGTCTCTGAGTGAGTCTGTTATTACAGTATTTCCACAGGGAGCGTCACTGAGTGCCTCCGTTGTCATCGGATTTCCACAGGGAGAATCTCAGAGTCCGTCTGTTATTATAGTGTCTCCAATGGGAAGTCACTGATTACGTCTGTTATTATAGTATTTGCATAGGGAGAGTCACTGAGTGGGTCTGTTAATATAATATTTTCACAGGGAGAGTCACTGAGTGGGTCTGTTGTTATACTATCTCCCCAGGGAGTGTCACTGAGTGAGTCTGTTATTATAGTTTTTCCTCAGGGAGAGTCACTGAGTGTGTCTTTATTATAGTATCTCCAGTCGGAGAGTCACTGAGTTTCTCTGGTATTATACTATCTCCACATGGAGAGTGAATGATTGTGTCTGTTATTACAGTATCTCCACAGGGAGAGTCACTGCGCCTGTCTGTAATTATAGTATCTGAACAGGATGAGCCACTGAGTGGGTCTGTTTCTGTTGTATCAGCACAGGGAGAGTCACTGAGTCGTTCTGTTATTATAGTATCCCCACAAGGAGAATCACTAAGTCTGTCTGTCATTATAGTATCTGCACAAGGATAGTCTCCGAGTCGGTCTGTTCTGAGAGTATCTCCACAGAGAGAGTCACTGATTCGGTCTGTTGTCGTCGTATCGTCTCAGGGAGAGTGATTGAGTGGGTCTGTTATTATAGTATTTCCAAAGTGAGAGTTATTGAGTGGGTCTGTTGTTGAAGTATCTCCACAGGGAGTGCCCCTGAGTGCATCTGTTATTATAGTGTCTCCAATGGGCGAATCACTGATTGAGTCCGTTATTATAGTATTTCCATCGGGAGTGTCACTGAGTGAGTCTGTTATTATAGTTTCTCCACAGGGAGAGTCACTGAATATGTCTGTCATTATAGTATCTCCAGTGGGAGAGTCATTGAGTGTCTCTGGTGTTATACTACCTCCACAGGGTGAGTGAATGCTTGTGTCTGTTATTATAAATATCTCCACAGGGTGGGTCACTGAGTCGTTCTGTTATTATAGTATCTCCAAAGGGAGAGTCACTGCGTGGGTTTGTTGTTGCAGCATGTGCACTGGGAGAATGACTGAGTGGGTCTGTTCTTATTGCATCTCCACAGGGAGAGTCAGTGAGTGGGTCTGTTTCTGTTGTATCTGCACAGGGAGAGTCACTGAGTGGGTATGTTAATATTATGCCTCCAAAGGGAGAGTCACTGAGTGGGTCTGTTACTCTAGTATCTCCACATTGAGAGTCACTCAGTGGGTCTGTTATTATTGTATCTCCACAGCTCGAGACAGTGGGTGGGTCTGTAATTATGGTATCTCCAGCGGGACAGTCATTGAGTGGGTCTGTTCTTCTACTATCACCACAGGGAGAATCTGTGAACGGATCTGAAAGTACAGTATCTCCACAGGGATAGTCACTGAGTGGGTTTGTTATGATAGTATCTCCACAGGGACAGTCACTGAGATGGTCAGTTGTTATTGTATCTCCACAGGGAGAGTCACTGAGTGGATCTGTTATGACAGTATCTCCACAGGGAGAGTGAATGATTGTGTCTGTTATTATTGCATCTCCACAGGGAAACCGCTGAGTGAGTCTGTTATTATAGTATTTCTACAGGGACATCTTCTTGATGGTTGGCCCAAGGGCTCGCTTAATGCCATCATACTAAAGGAATGTATGATGGCATTAAGAGAGCCCCTGGGCCAACCATCAAGAAGATCGCCCCCCTCAAATCTAAATCAGGGGACATAATCACTGACCAACGCAAACAAATGTACCGCTGGGTGGAGCACTACATAGAACTGTACCCCAGGGAGAATGTTGTCACTGAGACTGCTCTCAATGCATCCCAGCCTCTACCAGTCATGGATGAGCTGGACATGCAGCCAACAAAATCGGAACTCAGTGATGCCATTGACACTCTAGCCAGCGGAAAAGCCCCTGGGAAGGACAGCCTTACCCCTGAAATAATCAAGAGTGCCAAGCCTGCTATACTCTCAGCACTACATGAACTGATATGCCTGTGCTGGGACGAGGGAGCAATACCTCAGGACATGCTCGATGCCAATATCATCACCCTCTATAAAAACAAAGGAGAGCGCGGTGGCTGCAACAGCTACCGTGGTATCTCCCTGCTCAGCATAGTGGGGCAAGTCTTTGCTCAAGTCGCTCTAAACAGGCTCCAGAAGCTGGCCGAGCGCGTCTACCCTGAGGCACAGTGTGGCTTTCGTACAGAGAGATCAACTGTCGACATGCTGTTCCTCCTTCGTCAGATACAGGAGAAATGCCGTGAACAACAGATGCCCCTCTACATTGCTTTCATTGTTCTCACCAAAGCCTTTGACCTTGTCAGCAGACATGGTCTCTTCAGACTACTAGAAAAGAATGGATGTCCACCAAAGCTACTAAGTATCATCACCTCATTCCATGATAATATAAAAGGCACAATTCAACATGGTGGCTCCTCATCAGACCCCTTTCCTATCCTGAGTGGCGTGAAACAGGGCTGTGTTCTCGCACCCACACGTTTTGGGATTTTCTTCTCCCTGCTGCTTTCACATGCGTTCAAGTCCTCTGAAGACGGAATTTTGCTCCACACAAGGTCAGGGGACAGGTTGTTCAACCTTGCCCGTCTAAGAGCGAAGTCCAAAGTACGGAAAGTCCTCATCAGGGAACTCCTCTTTGCTGACGTTGCTGCTTTAACATCTCACACTGAAGAGTGTCTGCAGAGTCTCATCGACAGGTTTGCGGCTGCCTGTAGTGAATTTGGCCTAACTATCAGCCTCAAGAAAAAGAACAACATGGGGCAGGACGTCAGAAATGCTCCATCCATCAATATTGGCGACCACGCTTTTGAAGTGGTTCAAGAGTTCACCTACCGAGGCTCAACTATCGCCAGTAACCTGTCTCTAGATGCAGAAATCAACAAGCGCATGTGTAAGGTTTCTACTGCTAAGTCCAGACTGGCCAAGAGAGTGTGGGAAAATGGTGCACTGACACGGAACACAAAAGTCCGAGTGTATTAAGCCTGTGTCCTCAGTACCTTGCTCTATGGCGGCGAGGCCTGGATAACGTATGTCAGCCAAGAGCGACGTCGCAATACATTCCATCTTCGCTGCCTCCGGAGAATACTTGGCATCAGGTGGCAGGACCGCATCTCCAACACAGAAGTCCTCGAGGCGGCCAACATCCCCTGCTTATACACACTACTGAGTCAGCGGCGCTTGAGATGGCTTGGCCATGTGAGCCGCATGGAAGGTGGCAGGATCCCCAAAGACACATTGTACAGCGAGCTCGCCACTGGTATCAGACCCACCGGCCGTCCATGTCTCCGCTTTAAAGACGTCTGCAAACGCGACATGAAGTCCTGTGACATTGATCACAAGTCGTGGGAGTCAGTTGTTAGCGTTCGCCAGAGCTGGCAGGCAGCCATAAAGGTGGGGCTAAAGTGTGGCGAGTCGACGAGACTTAGCAGTTGGCAGGAAAAAAGACAGAGGCGCAAGGAGAGAGCCAACTGTGTAACAGCCCCGACAAACAAATTTTTCTGCAGCACCTGTGGAAGAGTCTTTCACTCTAGAATTGGCCTTTATAGCCACTCCAGGCGCTGCTCCACACACCACTGACTACCTCCAGGCGCTTACCCATTGTCTCTAGAGACAAGGAGGCCAAAGAGAGGGAAATTCACTGAATGGGTCTTTTGTTGCAGTAACTCCACAGGTCGAGTCACTGAGTGGGTCTGTTATTATAGTATCTCCACAGCGGGAGTCACTGAGTGGGTCTGTTGTTGGAATATCTCCAGAGGGAGTGCCACTGAGTGGGTCTGTTATGATAGTATCACCAGTGGGCGAGTTCCTGAGTGGGTCTGTTATTATAGGATTTCCACATGGAGAGTTGCTGAGTCAGTCTGCTGTTATATCTCAACAGGGAGAGTCACTGAGTGGGTCTGTTATCGTAGTGTCTCCAAAGGGCGAGTCACTGATTGGGTCTGTTATTATAGTATTTCCTGAGGGAGAGTCACGGTGTGGGTCTGTTAATATATTATCTCCACAGGGAGAGTCACTGAGTGGGTCTGTTATTATACTGTCTCCACATGGAGAGTCACTGAGTGAGTCTGGTATTATAGTTTCTCCGGAGGGAGAGTCACTGAGTGTGACTGTTATTATAGTATCTCAAGTGGCAGAGTCACTGAATGTCTCTGGTATTATACTATCTCCACAGGGAGAGTGAATGATTGTGTCTGTTATTATTCTATCTCCACAGGGAAAGTCACTGAGTCGGTCTGTTATTATAATATCTCCACAGGGAGAGTCACTGCGTTGGTCTGTTATTATAGAATCTCCACAGGGAGAGTCACTGAGTGGGTCTGTTGTTGTTGCATGTCCACAGCGAGAGTCACTGAGTGGGTCTGTTCTTATTGCATATCCACAGGGAGAATCACTGAGTAGGTCTGTTATTATAGTATCTCCAAAGGGAGAGTCACTGAATGAGTCTGTTTCTGTGGTATCTGCACAGGGAAAGTCACTGAGTGGGTCTGTTAATATTATACCTTCACAGCAAGAGTCATTGAGTGAGTCTGTTATTGTATTATCTGCACAAGGAGAGTCACTGACTGGGTCTGTTATTATAGTATCTCCAGTGGGAGAGTCACTGAGTCTCTCTGGTATTCTAGTATCTCCATAGGTAGTGTGAATGATTGTGCCTGTTATTATAGTTACTCCGCAGGCAGATTTACTGAGTCGGTCTGTTATTATAGTATCTCAACTGGGACAATCATTGAGTGCGTCTGTTCTTATACTATCACCACAGGGAGAGTCACTGAGACGGTCTGTTTTTCTGGTATCTCCAAAGGGAGAGTCACTGAGTGGGTCTGTTCTAGTATCTCCACAAGGAGAGTCACTCAGTATGTCTGTTACTATAGTATCTCCACAAGGAGAGTCTCTGAATTAGTCTGTTATGAGAGTATCTCCACAGAGAGAGTCACTGATTTGGTCTGTTGTCGTCGTATCGCCTGAGGGAGAGTCTCTGAGTTGGTCTGTTATTATAGTATTTCCGTTGGGAGTGTGACTGAGTGGGTCGGTTATTAGAGAATCTCCACAGGGAGTGCCACTGAGTTGGTCTGTTATTATAGAATCTAGGCAGGGAGAGTCAGTGACTGGGTCTGCTGTTGTAGTATCTCCTCAGGGAGAGTCTCTGAGTGGGTCTGTCGTTGTAGTACCTCCACAGGGAGCGTCACTGAGTGGGTCTGTTGTTGTAGTTTCTCCACAGGGAGAGTCACCGAGTGGGTCTTTTATTATAGTATCTCCACAGGGATAGTGACTGAGTGGTTATGTTTTTATAGTATCTCCACTGGGAGAGTCACTGATATTTCTGTTATTGTAATATCTCCACAGGGAAAGTCACTGAGTGTGTCTGTTATTATAGTATCTCCACAGGGAGAGTCACTGAGAGGGTCTGTTATTATAGTATCTCTACCATGAGAATCTTTCTGTCTCTTTCTCCCTCTCCATTTCTCTGCCTCCGCTTCTCTCTTTCTGTCTCTGTCAGTTTGATTTCTTTGATATTTTGATTTAGAGATACAGCACTGAAATTAACCCTTTTATCCTAATCCTACATTCCTACCTGTCCCTAATTTTCCCTACCACGTACCTATACTCTGGACAATGTATAATGGATAATTTACCTATCAAGTCTTTTGGCTGTGGGAGGAAACCGGAGCACCCGGAGGAAACCCACGCAGACTCAGGGAGAACTTGCAAACTCCACACAGGCAGTACCCAGAATGGAACCCGGGTCGGTGGAGCTGTGAGGCTGCAGTGCTAACCACTGCGCCACTGTGCCTCTCTCTTTCCCTCTTATTCTTTCTCGATAGATAACTCTGTTTTTCTCTCAGATCATCTCTCCTTCCCACTGTCTCTCCTTCTCTACCTCCCAATCTGTCATTCTCTCTCCCTCCCTCTCTCTCTGTATCTCCCTCTCTCTCTATTTCTCTGTCTCTCTATCTCCCTCTGTCTGTCTGCCTCTCTGCCTCTCCCTCTCTCACTTTGCCGCTGCCTCTCCCTCTTTCTGTCTCACCCTCCCGGTCTCTCTAACATGCTCTCTCCCTCTGCCTCTCTCTCTCTCTCTATCTCTCCCTCTCTCTCTTTCTCTGCCTCTGTCTCAGAGTTGTTGCATTGCTTAATGAAGCCATTCGGGCCATCATGTCTGCACTGGTTTCCAGAGAGTGCAATTCACTCAGTTCCATTACCCTTCCATCTCCCCATACCCCGGCACATTCTGCCTTTTCATATAACTGTCTAATTCCCTTTTGAATGCTTCAATTGAACCTGTTTCCACTATGTTCTCAGGCAGTGCATTCCAAACCTTAACCACTCACTGTATGAAAAAGTTTCCCCCCGTGTTACCTTTGCTTCTCTTACCAAATATTTTCTATCTGACTAATTGCATTCTCGATCCTTTCACAAGTGGGAACAGTGTCTCTCTATCTACTCTGTCCAGATCCCTCATGATTTTGTATACCTCTATCAAATCACCTCTCAGCCTCCTCTTCTCCAAGGAAAACAGTCCTAACTTCTCAAATCTATCTTCATAACTGAAATTCCTCATCCCTGGAACCATTCTCGTGAATCTCTTCTGTACTCTCTCCAAAGTCCTCACATCTTTACTGAAGTGCGGCACTCAGAAATGGACGCAATATTCCAGCTGAGGACGAACTAGTATCTTATACAAGGTCAACATAACCTCCTTGCTCTTGCACTCTGTTCCCCTATTAATAAATCCCAGGATACTGTACGCTTTATTAACCGCTCTCTCAACCTGTCCGACCACTTTCAATGGCTTCATCACATACACACCGAGGTCCCTCTGCTCCTGCTCCCCCTTTGGAATTGTTCCCTTTTTCTACATTGTCTCTCCATGTTAGTCCTACCAAAATGAATCACTGCACATTTCTATGCATCGAACATCATCTGCCACCTGCCTGCCCATTCCACCAACTTGTCTATGTCCTTTGGAAATTCGTCACTATCCTCCTCACAGTTCACAATGCTTCCAAGTTTCGTATCATCTGCAAACGTTGAAATTGTACCCTGTGCACCAAGGTCTCGGTCATTAATAAATATCAAGAAACTCAAGGGTCCCAACACTGGCCTCTGGGGATCTCCAGAACAAACCTTCCTCCAGCCTGAAAAACATCCATTAATCACTACTCTTTGTTTCCTGTCACTCAGCCAATTCCGTATCCATGTTGCTACCGTCGTATTTATTCTATGAGCTACAAGTTTGCTCACAAGTCTGTTGTGTGGCACTGTATCAAACGCCTTTTGAAAATCCATGTACACCACATCAGCAACATTGCCCTCATCAACCCTCTCTGTAACCTCCTCAAAAAAACACCAGCCAGTTAGTTAAACATGATTTTCCCTTTGTAAATCCATGCTGCCTTTCCTTAATTAACTCACATTTGTCCATATGACTATTGATGTTGATCCAAATTATTTTTTCTAGATGTTTTCCACACCGAAGTTAAAATAACTGACCTAAAGTTGCTGCTGTGGTCTCCCCACTCTCTATCTCTGTCTCTCTCTCTGTTTCCATCTTTACTCTCTTTCTGTCTCTCTCTCTCTTTGCCCTGTTTCTCTCTCTCGTTCTCCCCGCCTCTCTCTGTCCCTCCCTCTGTCCCTCACTCATCCTTCCCTCTGTCCCACCCTCTATCTCTCTCGCTCTGCCTCGCTCTTTCTTGGTCTTTCCTTCTTTCGCTATTCCTCTCTCTGCCAATCCCTGTCTCTCACCTCTCTCTCTTTGTCTCGGTCTCTCCCTCTACCCCTGTCTCCCCCAATCTCTGTCTCTCCCAATCGTTCTCTCTCTCTGTCTCTCCATCTCCATCTCCCTCTGTCTGTCTTTCCCTCTCCCTCTGTCCCTCCCTCTCTCTCCCTCTACCGTTCAATCCCTCTCTCTGCCACTCCCTCTCTGTCTGAATGTCCCTCCCCTCTGTCTCCCCTGTCTCTATCTCCCCTGTTTCTGTCTCTGCCTCTTTCTCTGTCTCTGTTTCTCTCTCTCCCTCTGTCTCTGTCTCCCCTCTCTCTCTGTCTCTCCGTCTCCATCTGTCTATCTGTCTGTCTTTCCCTCTCCCTCTGTCCCTCCCTCTCTTCGTCCCTCTCTCTCTCTGCCGCTCTCCTTCTGTCTTTCTTTCCCTCCCTCGCTGTCTCTGTCTACCCTGTCTCGATCTCCACTGCTTCTGTCTCTCCCTCCTTCTCTGTCTCTGTTTCTCCCGCTCGCTCTGTCTCTGTCTCCCCCCTGTCTCTCGGTCTGTGTCTTCCCTCTCTCTCTGTCTCTCCCTCTCTCTCTGTCTCTCCCTCTTTCTCTGCCTCTCTCTCTCTCTCTCTCTCTCTCTCTGTTCATCTCTCCCTTCCTCTCTCTGTCCCAGGACAGCAATGTTTTCAGACATGTCTTGGTTAATTTTGAACCAGTAACTCTTTCCTTTAGAATCACAGAAAATTTAAGGCACAGAAAAAGGTCACTTGGCCCATCGTGTCTGTGCCAGCCGAAAAACGATCCTCCTACTCTAATCCCACCTGCCACCATTTGGTCCATAGCCCTGCAAATTCCGGCACTTGAGGTGCATATCCAGACTCCTTTTGAATGACTTGAGGTTTTCCGCCTCAACTACCCTTTCAGGCCGTCTGTTCCAGACCCTCACCACCCTCTCGGTGAAAAACATTTTCCTCATCTCCCTTCTAATCTTTCTACCAATCACTTTAAGTCTCTGCCCCTTCGTCACTGAGCTCTCTGCTGAGGTGAATAGACCATTCACCTCCACTCTATCCAAGCCCTCCACATTTCAATCAGATCTCCCCTCAGCCTTCTCTGTTCCAAGGTGAACAACCCCAGCCTATCCAATCTTCCCTCATAGCTGCACTTTCCAGTTCTGGCAACATCCTCGTAAATCTCCTCTGTACCGTCTCTGGTGCAATTTCATCCTTTCTGTAATGATGTGACCAGAACTGCACACATTACTCAAGTTGTGGTCTAACCAATGGGTTATACAGTTCCAGCATAACCCCCCTGCTCTTCTATTCTATACCTGCCTTGTTGGAAAGGTCACTGCAGTTTGAAAATATCAAACACTGATCCAACACTCACTCGTAAAACATTCACACTAAACTCCCAGTAATGGACTGGGCAGATAATGAGAATTGTTACTGAATGTTACATCGTGTCTCATTCTCTATCTGTCTCTCCCTCTCATGTCTGTCTCTCTCCATCTCTCTCTCCCCCTCTATCTCCGTCTCCCTCTTTCTCCACCGCAGTCCATGACTGTGCCTGTGCCTCTCTCACACCATCTCTCCCTCTACCTCTCCTTCGATTGAAATGTTTTAATCCATTTCTTGGCTAATTTTGAACCTGCAATTCTTGCACTTGCTGGGAAAATCACTGCAGTTTGAAAATGTCAAACACTGATCAACACTCGCCCCTAAACTCTCACACTAAACCCCCAATACAGGATTGGGCAGATAAAGAGGGTTGTGACCGAGGTTCTTTCAAGTTCCCCTCACACCCTGTCTCCCCTTTCCCCTGCTTCTAAAGTTTGGCAATTTTTGATAATATATTTTCAACAACAATAACTGTCCCTGCAGTTTGAAAATATGAAACACTGATCCAAAAGTTGACTCCAAAACACTGACACTAAAGCCCAAATGTTTCCTTTCAAATTTAGTTCTCGTGCACAGCCAGTTTTAGTTTTTAATTATATCTTTTTTCAAACATTATTAGATCTAAAGTTTCTCCCACAATCTCGCCCTGTCACACACTCTCTGTCTGTCTCTGCCTCAGTCTCTATTTCACCCTCTGCCTTTCCCTCTCCTTCTCTCTGTCCCTCTGTATCTGTCTCTCTCTTTGCCTTTCTCCCTCTAACTCACACTCTCTCCCTCCCTCTGTCTCTGTCCCACTCTGTCTGTGTCTGTCTCCCTCCATCTCTCTCTCTCTCTCTCCCTGGACAGCAATGCTTCGAGCCATTCCGTGGTTAATTTTGAATCTGTAACTCTAGCGCATGTTGGGAATGTCACTGCAGTTTGAAAATATCAAACACTGAGCCAACACTCAGCCCTAAAACACTTTAACTAAATCCCTAATACCGGACTGGTCAGACAAAGGGATGGTTACTGGGGTTCTGTCAAGCTCTCGCTTAACTATCTCTTCTGTCTCTCACTGTCTTTCATCCCGTCCCTCTCTCCATTTCACCATTTGTTTACATTTCCCTCTCTCCTTTGTCATTACGCGCCCTCCACTTTATGCGTAGAGAGGGAGTTCCCTCCACTTTATACGCAGAGCTGGAGCTCCCTCCACTTTACACGTAGAGAGGGAGCGCCCCCCACTTTATATATAGAGGGGGAGCTCCCTCCAATTTCCAAGTAGAGAGGGAGCTCCCTCCACTTTGCACGTAGAGAGCGAGCTTCCTCCACTTAATATATAGAGGGAGAACTCCCTCCACTTTACATGTAGAGGGGGAGCTCCCTCCACTTAACACGTAGAGAGGGATCTCCCTCCACATTATACGTAGAGAGGGATCTCCCTCCATTTAATACATGGAGAGTGAGCTCCGTCCCGTTTATCCTTTGAGCGGGAGCTCCCTCTATTTTATATGTAGAGCGGGAGGTCTTTCCACTGTATACGTAGAGTGGGAGCTGTCTCTATTTTACACAGCTGCCACGGTGGTTTTTGAACCCTTGTCCCCAGCCCTTCAGGTTGGGCATCTGGATTACTTGACCAGTGATATTATCACTATGCGACAGCCTCCCTAATGCATGCATCCAGAGTCTGTCCCCCAATATAACCCACAGTAGTTTCTGGGCTGTAACCCTGAACGTGTTCCTGAATCAGATCCTCAAAGTTCACATTTTAACTGGGAAAAGGCAGGAACAGAGTGAAACGGGTTTGCTGTAGTCCCTGGATTCAGTGCCCACTGCACACAGATCAGTTACATTTGCAATAGAAAAGCCAGGAGTGAACAAGTTCAACACAATAATATGGAAAATGTAAATGACACTACTCATAATTGCAGCATGCGTCCAGTATGAGTACAGATTGCAGGTTTATCCTGAGAGCGGTCTTACTAAGAAAATGTCATTGACATTGAAATGATTGTGTTTTATCCACCACATTATTTACATCAGAGTCAAAGCTGCTGATGTAATATGTTTGTTCAGGTGAGTGTAACTAATAGCAATGATCAGGGTCAGTGGAGACTTATCCCCTGTATAAATCAGGACCCATTGGAATGGATCAGCTCAGAGTGCCTGCTGGAGCTGTGGATTCCAGGCTAACAGAAGTCTCTGCGTCTCACAGAAATGGGATATCCAGTAATGTATCAGATAGAAGGCATTTACTATCCTGTAATTGCAGCAATTGGAGTTCCTGTTAAGCAGTATCTCAGCTGTTAATGGTGTAAATCGATGTTACCTGTGCTGCTGTACTCGGTATTATTTCCCTCTGTGTGTGTTACACAGCGACCTGTTCTTTTCCAGCAATTTTCTGATGGAATCTCCTCATTGTCTACTCTGTCAGTCCTGCAGGAGTTGTATCATGTATTTAATGGTATTGATTTAAGTAACTGTGGCATTGTTACTGGATTATTCTATGTATTGAAAGTATTGGAATGAGATGTTTCAGTTAGGATCAATATTCAGTCCATCAGGAGTTTTTAACAGTTTCATGATGTGGATCTAACCGGTTCTGTACTATTTTTATAATTTTTTATTCAGTGATCGATAGTGAGACATCTCACAGTCTCAGTGTTACAAGGGGACAGAACAATATCCTCCCTCCCCAATAACATGGTTCAGTTTAACTGGGATTTCAATGTATTTATTGATTATCAATGTTAGCAAATATTATTTCATTCTGTGTGTGTCTGACGCTCCTTCAGAGGTCTGGCTACTGAACTGAGTTTGCTGCTGACACTTTCACTTCTTCTCCTCTGCTTCACTGTGGAGCCTTCACTGTCACCGGACTACGTTGTAAAATAGAAAGTATAGATGTGATGTTTTACTGGTTTTCACTCTATCAGTTGGAATCAAGAGTCTTTCCATTTACCTGTAGATTATCAGCTGCAGCGCTGGTGTTGCTGTTTTATTAATTAGACAATCTCACATTCTAACGGATTAATTTATAATTCCAGGAGAAGGAATTTCAATGATTGTGAGGTTTGGCTGGAAGCACCTTTCGATCCTGTTTATTCAATGTATTGTAGATGAAGCGAAGAGTGTAGGTGAACAGGTGGAGACTTGAGTGTTCTGCAGATGCATTAAATTATTCACAGAGGTTTCACCATTGAACAAACTGACTCTGAGAATAGAATCATTGAACCTGGGGCTGGTAAACAGAACACAGACGCAGAATGTTAGGAATAAATCATTTGTTAAAAGCAGCATTAAGTTACAATTTACAGGGTGTGAGTACTCCAGAGAGATAGGGAAGGAGAAAATGAGCAGGGAGAACGAAACCGATTGGAAAAGAAAAGCAGAAGTAAAGAGAAAGAGAAAGAAGCAGCAGTGTAAATAATTCACTATCATAAAGTGCTGGAATGTCCAGAACAATTAGTGAGAGAAACTGTGAAGTGAAGTTGTCTGTTATCAGATTGTGTTCATTTTCCTGTTGGACTTGATCCTCTGTGTTGATTTCTGTCAGGTCCTCATTTTGTTTTGGAGAAAGTTCCTATTCCTTACTTAGTGACTGAATAAACAGAATAGAATCAGTTCCTCACTGATGGTAATTCATTATTTAAATACTGCACTTTAAAATCTCTGTGACTGCTGAATTCAATAAAGAGCGAGGCTGATATCAGACATGTATTTAAATTTATATTTAGTTGCCTGTACAAACTAAATATATTGATCATATTGTAGAAACAATGAACTGTACTCAAACACCAATAACCACAGGGATTATTCTTTGAATGTATGAATGGAGTTGTATTACTGGGATCTATAAATTAGATTTCCTCTAACACTCTGCTGCAGTCTCTCCCTGTGAATCTCAACCTCTCCTTTCGCTGTATTGAATAGTCAGTCTCCTCATTCATTGCTTCAGTTTATCCACTTTCCCAAACCATCTGCTCCAGTCTCCCCTCCTGCTCCAACATGTCCTTTTCCTTCTGTCCCACCCAATCTCACTCACTAGCTCCATCTCCAGCTGCCTCGTCCAACCTGATAGGAATACAGTAGCAAAGGAGTAGGATGTGGCCATTCAGCCCTTCGAGCCAGCTCCACCATTCTAGATCATGGCTGATAGTCAAATTCAGCGCTCCCGTTTTCAGTCTTTTCCCATTTGATAACATTCCCCATCGGTTCCCTGAACCCAAAGCAACAAACCAGCTACACATCACGCTCTCCCCAAACCTTCCCAACCAACAGTCTGGAGACAAATTCCCAATTAACCCATTGGATTCCATCTCTTTAAAACCCATTTCACACTGACACTGCATCCTCACTCAGTACTTCCAGTAGATCCAGTGCTGACTTTATTCACTTTCTGCATCAATTTCCCAATTTATTATTAATAATTGTGTTTTCAAACATTTCACTGTGACAAAGCTCTGCCCAGGTCAATGAATCAGTTTTCACCGCTCCATGCAGCAACAAAGCTGGAAATTTCAGCCCAGATCCTGTCAAACTGCTGCTTTGTCTCCAGGTCTGATCAGTAATTTCTCTGCTTCCTTTTCTCTCTCTTCCAGTTAACTTGGTGGCGATTGCGATTCTGTCCCGAGGAACGTGCGGTCTCTCCAAATGTATAACTGTCTACCTGGTGGGAATGGCAGTGTCTGATCTTCTGGTCGTTATCACTGGCCCCATATTGAGCTGGATTGTTTTAATTTATTTCCCATATTCATTCCTGAACATTACTCCTGTGTGTTCCCTCATTATTGCTCTGCTTTCTGCATCCACAGTTGTTTCTGTCTGGCTCACAGTCACTTTTACCTTTGATTGATTTGTGGCCATTTGTTGTGAGAAGCTGAAAACAAAATATTGCAGCGAGAAAACGGCGGCTGTGGTTGTAGGAACAGTGAGTGTGCTGGGGTGTTTAGAGTCTCTACCCTGGTACTTTACACTGCAACAATATTACATTATTGATAATGTTCCCATAGGTTGTGCTTATAAACTGAGCTTCTTTACTTCTCCCATATGGGGGGCATTTGAATTATTTGACCGCATTTTAACCCCTTGTGTTCCGGTCTTTCTGATTTTGCTGCTCAATGTTCTGACTGTCAGACGGATTTTATTCTCCAGTAAAGTCCGCAGGGGATTCCGGCGCCACAGTAATGGAGAGAATCACAAGGACCCAGAGATGGAGAATCGCAGGAAATCAATCACTTTACTCTTCAGTATCTCCGGCAGTTTTATCCTGTTATGGGTGACCCGGGTTGTGTACAACATTCATAGTCGAATTGCAGGTATTCAGTATTTTTCCTCCTACACTGACCCTCTCTTAATCACAGATCACACATCAAAGATGCTGCAGATTCTCAGTTCCTGCACCAACACATGTATTTACACTGTGACCCAGACTAAATTCAGACAGGAGCTGAAGAAGGGGGTGAAATATCGTCTCAATCTCATTGTTAAATTAGTGAAATCATAGAAAGAGCTGAAGGGTTTCAAACACTGGAAATAAATCCCATTACCCGCTCCCACCCACCCCGCCCCGCTCCAGCACCCACCCTCCACCCGTCTTTGTGATTATTTGACCGGCGCCATCTTTAGTCCTGGGAGCTGCCTGAACTTGGCTGACCCTGACGTTGACTTGGAACAGGATACCGGCATGTGCCAGCACAGCGCCACCTTTGTTAACAAACGCAGCCACTGGACAAAGCTGCAAATGGCAGTGATTGTGAGGTGGTGAGAGGCGCAGAAGGTGCAGTGAGGCAGGGGCACCAGCAGATGGAGATGGTGAGAGGGGGCAGTAACTGCCGTGAGACAGGGCCACCAGCAGATAACGAGAGGGGCAGTAACTGCAGTGAGGCAGGGGCACCAGCAAATGAAGATGGAGACAGTGGGACAATAACTGTAGTGAGGCAGGGACACCAGCAGATGAAGATGGTGAGAGAGGGACAGTAAATGCAGTGAGAGAGGGACACCAGCAATTCGTGATGGTGAGCAGGGCAGTAACAGCAGTGAGACAGGGCCACCAGGAGATGGAGATGGTGAGAGAGGGACAGTAACTGCAGTGACACAAGGACACCAGCTGATGGAGATGGTGAGAGGGGGCAGTAACTGCAGTGAGGCAGGGATACCAGCAGGTGGGGTTGGTGAGAGTGTGCCATAAACTGCAGTGAGGCAGGGACACCAGCAGATGGAGATGCTGAGCCATTGCTGATGGGAGATTCTCTTGCTGAGTTTGAAACTTACCACAAGTCTGAGGAATTTACATTATTGTAAACTTGAGATGCTGAATAAATTAATTTCAATGCAACTTTTGTAAAATGGCTCTTTTCCTACGATGTGAACACTTAGAACATAGAACATTACAGCGCAGTACAGACCCTTCGGCCCTCGATGTTGCGCCAACCTGTGAAACTATCTGACCTACACTATTCCATTTTCATCCATATGTCTGTCCAATGACCACTTAAATGCCCTTAAAGTTGTCGAGTCTACTACTGTTGCAGACAGGGCGTTCCGCGCCCCTACTACTCTCTGAGTAAAGAAACTACCTCTGACATCTGTCCTATATCTATAACCCCTCAACTTAAAGCTATGTCCCCTCGTGTTTGCCATCACCATCCGAGGAAAAAGACTCTCACTATCCACCCTATCTAACCCTCTGATTACCTTATATGTCTCCATTAAGTCACCTCTCCTCCTCCTTCTCTCCAGCGAAAACAACCTCAAGTCCCTCAGCCTTTCCTCGTAAGACCTTCCCTCCATACCAGGCAACATCCAAGTAAATCTTCTCTGCACCCTTTCCAAAGCTCCCACATCCTTCCTATAATGCGGTGACCAGAACTGCACGCAATACTCCAGGTGCGGCCGCACCAGAGTCTTGTACAGCTGCAGCATGACCTCGTGGCTCCGAAACTCGATCCCCCTACTAATAAAAGCTAACACACCATATTCCTTCTTAACAGTCCTATTAACCTGGGTGGCAACTTTCAGGGATTTATGTACCTGGACACCAAGATCTCTCTGCTCATCTACACTACCAAGAATCTTCCCATTAGCCCAGTACTCTGCATTCCTGTTAGTCCTTGCAAAATGAATCACCTCACACTTTTCCGCATTAAACTCCATTTGCCATCTCTCAGCCCAGCTCTGCAGCCTATCTATGTCCCTCTGTAACCTACAACATCCTTCGGCACTATCCACAACTCCACCGACCTACGTGTCATCCGCAAATTTACTAACCCACCCTTCTACACCCTCATCCAGGTCATTTATAAAAATGACAAACAGCAGTGGCCCCAAAACAGATCCTTGCGGTTCACCACTAGTAACTAAACTCCAGGATGAACATTTGCCATCAACCATCTGATCCAAAGAACTAATTCACCTTCAATCCCATACTTCTGTATTTTCTGCAATAGCCTACCGTGGGAAACTTTATCAAACGCCTTACTGAAATCCATATACACCACATCCACGGCTTTACCCTCATCCACCTGTTTGGTCACCTTCTCAAAAAACTCAATAAGGTTTGTGAGGCACGACCTACCCTTCACAAAACCGTGCTGACTATCGCAAATGAACTTATTCTTTTCAAGATGATTATCAATCCTATCTCTACTAACCTTTTCCAACATTTTACCCACAACCGAAGTAAGGCTGACAGGTCTATAATTACCAGGGCTGTCTCTACTCCCCTTCTTGAACAAGGGAACAACATTTGCTATCCTCCAGTCTTCCGGCACTATTCCTGTCGACAATGACGACATAACTTGTAACATAAAACCCGTTCCAGTTTGGAAAGTTATATTGAGTGATTAAAGGTAAGGTATAAATTAAACAGCAGAATCAAATAAAACTCAACCAGTCATTTATAAATAAAAACTCTCAATATAAGTTGTGTTGAGTTCTTGATCACCTACGTTATGACATATCTCTCCCTCTGACACTTCTCTTTCTACGCTGGTATCTTCTCTACTATTACTAAGAGTAGTTGAAATTTTATTCCAATTGTCTTTTGTAAGTTAATATTGAATCAGCTTTCAGAAACCTGTCAAACAGTGAATTCATGACCATAACAGCTCCCGACCTATTTGCTTCACCCCTCTGCTAGTGTAAACAGTCTCTCCTCATGTCTCAAAAACGAGGGAAAGATTTTGAATGCAATTATTTTCTGCAGGACAGCAGCGACAGAGGAGCTGGAATCTCCTGAATTTGGACAAACGATGAACAAAAATCCCTCTGAATCCCACAGGAGAGCAGAGGATAGAAATAGTCAGAAAGCAAAGGGAAACAAGTGACACTTTATTGCAGCAGCAGAAACTCTTGGTCAGAATGTGGAGGTCTTTATCGCTGAGCTTTATATAAACTGGAGGTAAAAAGTGGAGGATCATTCATACAATTTGTGTTAAATGGCCAGTTCCCAGCTTTGTAAACCCTTGTAACATTAAACTGGTAAATGTTAAGAAAGATTTGTTTTCCAATGAGTCCAGAGTAATGCATAAATAGAGCAGCATTAAATAAAGTACAAAGAATCATTGACATATATAACTGTATATATGGGTCAGAACTGTTGTGTGACATGTCACCAGTTGTAAAAGTTCACTTGGCTGCATCTTTAACCTGTCTCTAGTTTCAGGCTTTGCCATACAGTGGAATTGACAATCCGAATATAAACTGCCTGTTTATACTGCAGTCAAACAGGCCTCTCCAACAAAAACTCTTTGCCAGAATTTCAAGGGAACTGCAGTGAGACATTTTCAGTAATTTTCTGAACTTTCTGTAAACTGGAGGTGAATACTGAAAGACATTTAGTTTAATGAGTGTTAAATGGTCATTATCCAAACTGCCCTTCCAGGTTTTAAATTACAGCAGCTTTTCTGCACTGTTGATGACGTTTTGGGGAGGGAGAGTGAGAGAGAGAGACAGACTGACAGACAGGTTTCTGTCTGGAATGGTCCGTTTGGGATATGGCTGGAATATCCCTCCCTCCCCAATTCCCTGTTTCCACAGAGACTCACCTTGCACTGTCCCATACCTGGGAGGCAGTGTCCAGGTAGAGGAAGCTGAGAGCTGGTTGGATGAGCTGTATTTTGGGTGGACTGGATGTTTTGAGTGACAGGTTGTGGGCTATATTAGGACAACATCAGCCTTCATTCTTTCTTTCCATGCAGCTGGTTTGTGAAGGTGAGTTTCTGTGTCTCAGTCTCTGTGTCTCTGTGCCCAGGTAAATTGCAAGCTGATTACAGTGTGTGTGTGAGAGAGAGTCCAGTGTGAATCCCCCTCACTCTGTCCCAATCCTGACACTTTACTCCAATTCCCACCACAATGTCCCTGTCCAGGATCTTTACCCCATGGACGAGCTGATGGAGGGAAGGTGTTAGAGTACAACGATGCAGTGCAGACCTTTTGGGATGGTCAGTATCTCATCTTTATTATCTCTCTCTGCTTTTCGCCCTCCTTCTGGCTCAGTCTCTCTCACTCAATGTCTCTCACTCTATGTCTCTCACTCAGTCTCTCTCTATCAATCTCTCCTCTCAATCTCCCCTCACAATCTCTCTCTCACTCAATGTCGCCCTCCCTCAATCTCCTCCTCTCTCAAACTCTCTGTTTCTCTCTCTCTCCCTCTCTATTCCGTGTTTCTTTTTCTCTCCCCCTCTGTGTTTCTCTCTCCCTCTGTGTGTTTCTCTCTCTTTCTCTCTTTGTGTTTCTCTCTCTCTGTCTATCTCTCTCTCTGTTTCTCTCTGAGTGATTATGTGTCTTTCTGTCTCACTGGCTTTCTCTGTCCTCTCTCTCTCTATCTCTCTCTGTGTTTCTCTTTCCCTCTCTGTGTGATTCTCTTTGTGTCTTTCTCTCACTGGTTTTCTGTCTGTCTCTCTGGTGCCTGCAATTTCTTTGTGTCTCCGTTCTTTCCCTTCACTTTTTTCTGTCTTTTCTCTTTATTCTCTTTTTTTTTGTCTTTTCTGTTTCTTGCTATCGTTTCCACATTTCTCTGACATTCTTTTTCTTTGGCTCTTTCTGACTTTCTCTCCCACTCTAACTTTGCCTCTTTCTCTCTCGGTTTTACTTTATCTCTCTTTCTGTTTCTCTCTTTCTGACTTTCTCTCTCTCTTTCTTTTTCCTTTTTCTGCTTTCTCTCTTTCTTTGTCTATTTCTGCCATTCTCTCTCTTTGCCTGTTTCTGACGTTATCTCTTTCTTTTTCTCCCTTTCTGACTTTCGCTTTCTTTCTTTTTTGCCTTTTCTGTGTTCTCCCTCTTCTATTCCTCTTTTTTTGCTTTCTCTCTTTTTTCTCTAGGCTTTCTCTCTATTTCTTTGCCTCTTTCTGACTTTCTCTTTTTTTCTCCTTTTCTGCTTTCTCTCTTTTTCTCTTTCTATGCTTTCACTCTTTCTATTTCTCTTTTTCTGCTTCCTCTCTGTTATTTCTGGACATTCTCTCTGTTTCTCTGCAATTTATTCCCCCCCACAATTTATCCTTCCCCGCAATTTATGCTCCCTCCCGCAATTTATCCCCCCCTCGCAATATATCCCTCCAGCAATTCATCCATCCACCCCGCAATTACTGTCCCCCAAAAATGCCCCCTCCCACAAATTTCCCCATTTCCGACACAGATTTCCCACCGATAAATTTACACTCTGGCAAATTCACACCCTGCAAATTCCCCCCTCCCCCCACCACCCCCGTGAAGAGACCTTCATCTAAACACTCCTGGTCTACAGACACCTGTCTGATATCCCCTTGTTAACTGACCCCCATCTAAAACCCCTCCTGTGAACAGACTCCCATCCAAATACCCGGTCTACAGACCCCTATCTGATATCCCCCTGTTAACTGACCCCCATCTAATACCCTTCCTGGAAACAGACTCCCATCTAAAAACCCCTCCTGTGAACAGACATCCGTTTAAATTCCCCGGAACAGACTCCCATCTAAATACCCCTGGTCTACAGACCCCTATCTGATATCCCCCTGATAACTGACCCCCATCTAATACCCTTCCTGTGAACAGACTCCCATCTAAAAACCTCTCCTGCAAACAGACATCCGTTTAAATTCCCCGGAACAGACTCCCATCTAAATACCCCTGGTCTACAGACCCCTAGCTGATATCCCCCGTTAACTGACCCCCATCTAATATCCTTCCTGTGAACGGACTCCCATCTAAAAACTCCTCCTGTGATCAGACTCCCATCCAAATACCCCTGGTCTACAGACCCCTATCTGATATCCTCCGTTAACTGACCCCCATCTAATATCCTTCCTGTGAACAGACTCCCATCTAAAAACTCCTCCTGTGAACAGATGCCCATCCATAAAAGCCCAGGAACAGCCTTAAATCAGAAACCCCCTCCTGTGAACAGACCCCCATCTCAAAATCCCTCCTTTGAACAGACCACCATCTAAATAGCCCTCCTGTGAACATACGCCCATCTAAAAACTCCTCCTGTGAACAAACCCCCTTCAAAATAGCCCCAGGAGCAGACTCCCATCTAAATAACCCTCCTTTGAACAGACTCCCATCCAAATAGCTGCTGGAACAGATTCCCATCCAAATAGTTGCAGGAACAGGCTCCATCTAAATACCCCTCCCGTGAACAGCACCCCATGTAATTAACCCCCACCCTCCCTGTGAACACTCCTAGATCGAAACCATCCATGAACAGATAGGATAATCCCCACTTCCCCCTCCCATTTTAAACCTGGACAATCCCCACTGCCCCCTACCATTTTAAACCTGGACAATCCCCACTGCCCCCTCCCATTTTAAACCTGGACAATCCCCACTGCCCCCTCCCATTTTAAACCTGACAATCCACACTGCACCCTCCCATTTTAAACCTGACAATCCACACTGCACCCTCCCATTTTAAATCTGGACACTCCCCCCTATCCCCTCCCATTTTAAACCTGGACAATCCACCACTGCCCCCTCCCATTTTAAACCTGGAGAATCCCCACAGCCCCCTCCCATTTTAAAACTGGAGAATCCCCACTTCCACATCCCATCTTAAGCCTGGACAATCCCCACTGTCCCCTCCCATTTCAAACCTGGAGAATCCCCACTGCCCCGTCTCATTTTAAACAAGGAGAATCCCCACTGCCCCCTCCCATTTTAAACCTGGACATTCCCCAGTGCCCACTCCCATTTTAAACCTGGACAATCCCCACTGCCCCCTCCCATTTGAAACCTGGAGAATCCCCACTGCCCCCTCCCATTTTAAACCTGGAGAACCCCACTTTCCCCTCCCATTTTAAACCAGGACAATCCCCACTGCCCACTCCCATTTTAAACCTGGACAATCCCCACTGCACCCTCCCATTTTAAACTTGGAGAATCCTCACTGCCCCCTCCCATTCCAAACCTAGAGAATCCCCACTGCCCCCTACAATTTTCAACCTGGAGAATCCCCACTGCCCCCTCCCATTTTAAACCTGGACAATCCCCACTGCCCCCTTCCATTTTAAACCTAGAGAATCCCCACTGCTCCCCGCCATCTTTAACCTGGACAATCCCATCTGCCCCCTCCCATTTTAAACCTGGAGAATCCCCACTGCCCCCCATGTTAAACCTGGACAATCCCCACTGCCCTCTCCCATTTTAAACCTGGACAATCCCCATTGCCCCCTCCCATTTTAAACCTGGACAATCCCCACTGCCCCATCCCATTTCAAACCTGGAGAATCCCCACTGCCCCCCCATCTTAAAACTGGACAATCCCCACTGCCCTCTTCCATTTTAAACCTGTACAATCCCCACTGCCCCATCCCATTTTAAATCTCGAGAATCGCCACTGCCCCCTCCCATTTTAAACCTGGAGAATCCTCCTCCCCCCCATTTTTAACGTAACTAATTCCCTCTGTAAATATTGCCCTCTAATTGTACCCCCGCCTCCTCCCCACTGTAAACACTCCCCCTTTCTAAATACCCTCATTGTCCTGTAAAAGTCCCCCTCTACTAATGCCCACCCTTTACCATCTCCGCCGTGAGCAGCCACCCCTGCCAGCCTTCCTGTGTAATTCCCATCCCAATCAACATCTCCCTCATGTAATTCCCACCTCCATCCCTTTCCTGGTTATGGCTCCATCTGCTGACACGCTTTAATTCACATTAATTCCTGGTATGCATAAGCCACTGGAATTCCATCACCTGGTTCCCAGACCCCCGGCACCTTTCAATCCTGTCCGGCCAAACACCACAGAGGCTAACTGGCATTCTGAGCCTTTAATGTACAGTAAATCCCAGCCCCAGACACATCCCTCTCTGCAGAGAGAGAGAAATGGAGACATACACAGAGAGAGAGCTGGAGGTGAAGAGAGAGAGAATGCAGCAGCGATGTAGATGTTGAGAAAGATTCCAGAGAAAGAGAGATGCAGAGACAGAAAGAAGTGGAGGGGCAGATATACAAAGTAAGATGTGTTTACAGATTAGAGAAGGGTGTCCCGGGACAGGGGGGAGGGAAATGCAGAGATAATCTTGCAGGAAAGGAGGAGCAGAGATGGAAAGATTCAGGGATTTGGAAGTGAGTGAGAGGAGAAATAAACTGAGAGAGAGACAGATAAAGATGCAGAGAGTCGCAGAAAGAGAATGAAAATTGAAACCTGTGAGATTCCAGAGAGTGGCGTAGATGGAAAGGATGTTGAGAGATAGAGATAGGGGTTTAAAGATGTGCAGAAACAGAGCTAGGAACAAGGAGGAAGGTGCAGGGATCAAGTTGCAGCAAGAGATAGAGAGAGGGAAATCTTGGCAATTACATTGACTGTTCTGGAGCAGTGCTTCCCAAACTATTCCCTTCGGAGCGCCCTCCAGCCCCCTCCCTTGTGATAAAAAATCCACAGACCCCCGAAAACACAAAATCAAAATATTGCGGATGCTTGAATTCTGAAATAAAAACTGTGTTGGAAATACTGAGCATTTCCAGCACTTTGTTTTTCTATCAGTTCCGAAAAGACACACAGTCTTCTTTTCTGTATCCAGAAATGAATTTGACAATGACACATAACTATTTATCATTATTTTCCTCTCTGGTTAAAGCTCTTGTCTGAGAATTCCACGTGGCCGAAAGATTCTCCCTCTGCATCATCACAGCTGCAGCATCCGAAAAAATTCTCCTTGGGAATAAGAGAAATAAAATTGATTCAAAGGAAGCAAAGCATTTTGAACAGAAATAAAACACAGCAAGAGCCCAGGGCTCACTCTCACTCACTGACATAAAACAATCTCTCAGTGATTCCCCGTCTTACAAACACATCCCCCGACACAAAGCCAGAGACTGGGAAGTGTGGATGTGTTTACCCTGTCATTGCCTGCTCTCTCTCCCTATTTCTCTGCGTGCCTCTCTACATCTGTTTCTGCCTCATTGTAAAAACACACAAACACTGGTGACTCCCATCCCCACTACCGTTGAAGGATGGAGAGAGAAATTACTTTCCCATCCCTGAAAATCTGAATTCAAATGGCCCCCAGGTGTTTCATTTTACTGTCAAATTCAGCCCACAGCCTAAAACACCAGCATTATTCGGGAGTGAGAACAAGCCTTTACAAACCTTCACATTTCATCTATTTCATTGCTGGCTCAAAGAAGTATTTGACACCCAATGAATTAATTTTTAAAGTGGTCGGCAATGTTGGAAATGCTGTAGGCCACTGGTGCACAGCAGGATCCCACAAGCAGCAGTCGGATAAAAGTCGGCTACCCCTCCTCCCCCCTTCTCATTCCCTCCATGTTTCCCTCACTCTCCTGCGTCTCTCTCCCTCCTGTTACTCTCATTCAGAGAGACAGATGGAGAGAGAGAGAGAGAGATTCACGGCAATGCCAAAAACACCAGAATTATTCAGGAATTATACCAGCTTCAAGCTCAGGACTTTAATTCCAGGCCTTCAGGAGAGCTTTACACACAATGAATTCACTTCTAAAATGCAGTCACAGTTACAATGCAGGGAATTCTGCAGGCAAGCTGTGCACAGCAAGATCCAGCAATGGTGCCACTTCAACATTCATTTTACCAAGATTTTGTGTGTGGATTTCTCTCTCTCTATCTCGCTCTCTGTCTTTCTCCATCTTTCTCTGCCTTCCCTCCCTCACCCACACTCCACCTCTCTCTCTCTCTCTCTCTGTTTAACCTGCCACATCCAGCTGTTTCTCACTCTCCCTCTTTTTCTCTCCATCTGTCTCTGCCTCAGTGTTGTAATGTTTGAATTGATGCAGGGAATGTATGCACAGCAGGATCCCACAATGTGATCATAGCCAGATATCCCATCACAGTCCTCAGAAAATGCTAAATTCCATCTTTAAACTTATAACAAGCCTTTATATAGCTTCATGTTCAGCTCTTGTAATTGTTGTAAAAATTCTTGTAAAAACATAGAGAAATCCACACTCAGACCCTTAGGAAGCTGAATTTTAAAGTGTCCTCATTATTGTCATGTAGGAAATGCTGCAGGACACTAGATGCATAGCAAGATCCCACAACCAGCAGTGTCATAATAGCCAGATTTCTGTCCCCAGAAAGGGCAAAACGTCCTCTTTAAACTGGGAACAAGCCATTTGTGCACAGCAAGATCCCTCAAGTAGCAGTGTGATAACAGCTGGCTACCCCTCTCTCTCCCTCTCTCATGGACAGGGCTGGAAGGAGCAAGTGGCAAATGGCACTCCCTCCTGGGGCTGCTCCTTTAACCCCAGGCTCGAGGGAGAGAGAGATAATTGATTAAAAGGCATCGTTAAACCAAATAGCACAGCAAGAGCCCAGGAATTGCCCTCGGTGGCACAGATAATCTCTCAGCAACACCCAAATACATACAAGTCACAATTAATAAAGCAGAGGCTAAAATGGTTCAGGCCGTTCCCTCCACCAGTGTGTGTCTGTGTGTCTGCCTCTTTATCTCTCTCCATGTCTCTGTATCTCTCTCTCTCTCTGTTCCTATCTCAGTCGCCCCTGTGTCCCTCTCTCTTGCTCTCTCTCTCTGCCCATATCGTGTTTTTGCCTACAGTTCGTATCTAATCTTAATTGCAAGAAGCTATGAACATTTCTGTCCCACCATTTAAAACAACAACAAATCATATTGCAGTGTCTGGTATGGTTTTAACTATTAAAGGTTTAAATAGAGAGACAGAGGGAAGGAAAGCTGGAGAGAGACAGACAGAGAAGTCTCAACTCAGAACTTCAGCAAAATGAATTGAAATGGACTCTATGCATCTTATTTAACAGTAAAGATTCAGAACATTGCCCGAAACACACGGATTATTCTAGAATTATAACAAGCCTTTCGAAACTGTAACATTTGTGACTTAATTATTAAATTTGACAATCAATGACTTAATATTGAAAGTGGTCGTCACTATTGCAATGTTGGAAATGCTGCAGGCCATTGGTGCACAGCAAGATCCCACAATCAGCAGTGTGATAACAACCAGCGTGACTACTGCCCCTCTGACTCCCTCCATGCTTCCCTCACTCTCCTGCATCTCTCTCCCTCCTATTACTGTCATTCAGAGAGACAGAGGAAGAGAGAGAGAGAGAGAGAAATCCACTCTCAGAACCTCACTCTCAATTCAAATGGCTGCTGCAAATTTCATTTCACCCTGAAATTCACGGCACTGCCCAAAACACCAGCATTATTCAGGAATTGTACAGGCTTCAAGCTCAGGACTTTAATTCCAGGCCTTCGGAGAGCTTTACACACAATGAATTCACTTCTAAAATGCAGTCACTGTTACAATGCAGGAAATTCTGTAGGCAAGCTGTGCACAGCAAGATCCCAGAAATTGTGACACTTCAACTTTCAGTTTACCAAGGATTTGATGTGGATTCCTTTCTCTCTCTCCCTCTGTCTTTCTCCATCTTTCTCTGCCTTCTCTCCCGCACTCACACTCCACCTCTCTCTCTCTCTCTCTCTCTGTTTAACCTGCCACATCCAGCTGTTTCTCACTCTCCCTCTTTATCGCTCCATCTATCTCTGCCTCAGTGTTGTAATATAGGAACTGATGCAGGGAATGTATGCACAGCAGGATCCCACAATGTGATCACAGCCAGATATCCCATCACAGTCCTCAGAAAGTTCTAAACTCCATCTTTAAACATATAACAAGACTGGATACAGCTTCATGTTCGGCTCTTGTAATTATTGGGCCACAGGAGCGGTTGACACTCAATGAATTAATTTTGAAAGTGCTCCTCACCGTTACAATGCTGGAAATCTGCAGGCAATCTGAGCACAGCAAGATCCCACAGACAGCAATATGACAATATGCAGATAATCTGTTTTAGAGATCCCAGAGAAGGGAACATTCCTGCAGTTTTAAAATCTCAAACACCCCACTCCCTGTCTTTCTCCTGCTCCCTCCCCCACCCCATCCACATTTGTTTCTTTTTCTCTCGATCTGGGATTTAATCTGGATCGAAACGCCCTCTGAAGTGTTTCTGTCACCATTTAAAATAACCACACGTCACATTGTGGCTCCTATTGATTAATGGTTAAAATAGAGAAAGTGCGGGGGATAGAAAAGGAGAGGAAGATGGAGAGAAAACACAGAGAAATCCACACTTAGACCCTTAGGAAGCTGAATTTTAAAGTGTCCTCATTGTTGTGTAGGTAATGCTGCTGGCCACTAGATGCACAGCAAGATTCCTCAAGCAGCAATATGATAATAGCCAGATTTCAGTCCGCAGAAAAGGGTGAAACTCACTCTTTAGACTGGGAACAAGCTGCTGATTCTGTCTCATCATTTCAAATAACGACAAATCTCATTGCTGTGTGTGGTATGTTTTTTTTATTTATTAAAGGTTTAAATGGAGAAGAAGAGTGTGAAACCGAGACAGAGAAGAGAAAGCATGGGTGGGGGGTGGGGGGGGGGGGCGCGGGGAGATAGCGACACACGGAAAGAACGTGGAGACAGAGAGAAAGCTAACCTCACAACTACAGCAAAATAAATTAAAATGGGCACCGTGCAGCATATTTTAGGAAGTTTCATTGCATTGCCCAAAACACCGGCAAACCTCACAGACTGAGGGCTGGAAGGGGCAAGTGGCAAAAGGGACTCCCTCCTGGGGCTGCTCCTTTCACCCCAGGCTTTCAACCTGTTTAAAACTCCAGGGCCCCAATCCGACAGGAACTACTTAACCCAGAGAGGAAATTAAACCTCGGTCTAATAAACAGACACAACTCACGTGGGCCCTTTGGGTGCAGCCTGTGGACTAGGCCTCAGTCCGTCCCCTCTGGAGGAAGCTCCTGTCCAAGGATTCCTCGTCCCAGACTTTCCCTCTTTTCATCTTCACGATGCTGTTTCCAGAATGAAAATTCCTGAAGGCAAGTGGGAGAAAGAGAAAATTGATTAAAAGACATTGTTAAACAAAATAGCTCCGTACATCTTATTTAACAGTAAAGATTCAGAGCATTGCCCAAAGGATAGGGATTACTCGAGAATTATAACAATACTTTTGAAACTATCACATTTGTGACATAATTCCAAGCTATTGACCCTCAATGAGTTAATTTTTAAAGTGGTCGTCACTGTTGCAATGTTGGAAAAGCTGCAGGCCATTGGTGCACAGCAAGATCCCACAAACAGCATTCTGATAACAGACGGCTACCCCTCCTCTCCCCCTTTGATTCCCTACATGTTTCCCTCACTCTGCTGCGTCTCTCTCCCTCCTGTTACTCTCATTCAGAGAGATAGACGGAGAGAGAGAGAGAGAGAGAGTCTTGCGAGGTGGGCCCCAGAGAAGAAATTGAACCTCGGCCTGATAAACAGACACAACTCACGTGGGCCCTTTGGGTGCAGCCTGTGGACAAGGCCTCAGTTGGTCCCCTCTGGAGGAAGCTCCTGTCCAAGGATTTCTCGACCCAAACTTTCCCTCTTTTCACCTTCACGGTGCAGTTTTCAGAATGAAAATTCCTCAGGGGAAAGAAGGAGTACAAACTTGGATTAAAATACAAAGTGAGAAACTTTTTGAACAAAATAGCATAGCAAGAGCCCAGGGTTTCCTCTCTCAGTTACACAGACAATCAGCAATATTCAGATACAATCAAATAAATCACAGTTATAAACCAGATTAAGACAGAGAGCGCACACACACACACACACACACACACAGATACACCCACAGATACACATACACACACACTGAACCAGACTGGGGAATGTGTCTACTCTCTCTGGAGAGATAGTGAAAGGTGGGTTTTGTGATTGGAACTGGGATCTTCCAACCCAGTTATATCCTGAGTGAGCTGTTTGCAAACTTCACCCCTTGAGCTCTGACACGTTGGGCTGTCTCTCAATCTCCTGCCTTGGGGGCCTTACCATTGATATGTTAATCCCAGGACAGAACCTTCCTGACTCTTCAAGTCCATTGATATGTTAATCACAGGACAGGACCTTCCTGACTCTTCTAGTCCATTGATATGTTAATCCCAGCACAGCAATGCTTTCAGCCATTTCTTAGTTAACTTTAAACCTTTAATTCTTTCCATGCAGTTTGAAAATATCAAACACTGAACCAACACTCACCCCTGAAACCTTCACACTAAACCCACAATACAAGACTGGGCAGGTAATGGGCATTGTTAATGCGGTTGTGTTTGGGGATTTTTACAGACATCAGTGTGAATTGTAAAGTGCCTCCCCTTCCCTCACTTCCAAAGTCTCTCAGGGTTGTTGTTGTGTGATGGCAGCTTTTTCAGTGTCCAGTCCCTTTCAACTTTTAATAAAATATGTGGAACACAAATAAATGTAAAATCTGTCTCTGTGTTCGTGTGTGTGTCTGTGTGAGTGTGTGTGTGTTTCAATGTATGTGTGTCTCTGTGCGTCCCTTTATGTATGTTTCTGTGTGTGTCTGCATGTTTCTGTGTGTGAGAGAAAGAGAATCTCAGGGTCACCTCTGTGCATCTCCATCTCTCCTTCTCTCTTTGTTTCTCCTTCTCTCTCTATCTCTCCCTCTCTCAGTCCGCCTCTCTCATAGAAACATAGAAAATAGCAGCAGGAGCAGGCCATTCGGCCCCTCGGGTCTGCTCTGCCATTCAATAAACTTCATGACCGATTGTCTAATTCAGTACCCTATTTCCACTTTCTCCAACGCCATTGATCCCTTTGACATTAAGAAATATATCTCTCTCCTCCATGAATATATTTAATGACTTGGCCTCCACCGCCTTCTGCGGTAGAGAATTACACAGGTTCACCACCCTCTTCCCCATCTCTCTCACCCCCTCTATCTCCGTCTCCACTCTCTATCTCCTTCTCCCCCATATCTCCCTCTCCCCCTCTATCTCCCTCTGCCCCTCTATCGCCCTCATCCCCTCTATCTCCCTCTCCCTTATCTCCCAATCCCCCTCTATCTCCCTCTCCTGCTCTCTCTCCCTCTCCCCCTCTATCTCCCTCCCCCACTCTATCTCCCTCTCCCGCTGTCTCCCTCTGCCCCTCTATCTCCCTCTGCCCCTCTATCTCCCTCTCTCCTCTAACTCCCTCTACCCCTCTCTCACTCTCTCCCTCTATCTCACTCCACCCCTCTATCTTATTCTCCTCCTCTTTCTCACTCTCCCCCTCTATTTGCCTCTCCCCCTCTATCTGTCTCCCCACTATCTCCCTCTCTCCCTCTATCTGTCTCTCCCCTCTATCTCCCTCTCGCCCTCTATCTCACTCTTCCCCTCTAGCTCTTTCACTCCCCTCTATCTCCCTCTCCCCCTCTATCTCTCTTTCCCCCTCTATCTCCATCTCCCCCTCTCTCTCCTTCTCCCCCTCTCTCCCTCTACCCCCTCTCTCTCCCTCAACCCCTCTCTCTCTCTCCCCCCCTCTCTATCTCTCCCCCTCTCTCTCCCCCTCTATCTCTCACTGCCCCTCTATCTCCCTCTCCCCCTCTATCTCCCTCTCTCTCCTCTATCTCCCTCTTCCCCACTCTCTCACTCTCCCCCTTCTATCTCCCTCCCCCCTCTCTCTTTCCCCCACTATCTCGCGCGCTCTCTCTCTCCCCCCTCTATCTCTCTCTCTCCCCTACATCTCTCTCTCTTCCCCCTACAATTCTTTCTCCCCCATCTCGCTCTCTCTTTGTCTTTAGCTATCACTGTCTCCGTGTCTCTCTCCCACTGCCGCTCCCACTCTCTCTGTTCATCTCTCTGTCTCTCTCTCTCTGTTCATCTCTCTTTCTCTCTCTCTCTCTCTCTCTCTCTGTTACTCTCTCTCTCTGTGCCTCTGTCCATGACGCTGTTTGTGTCTCTCTCACACCACCTCAGCCTTTCTCTCTCTGTATCCCTATCTCTCACTGTCTCTGTATCTGCCTCTCTATATCACTGTCTCCCTCTCTATTTATGCCTCTTCCTCTCTGTCGCTCTCACTGTCCCTCGATCTGTCTTTCCCTCCCTGTCACTCCATCTCTCTCCTTCTCTCTCTGTCCCTCCATCTGTCTTTCCCTCTCTGTCGTACCCTCTCTCCTTCTCTCTGACTCTCCCTCTCTGTCTCTGTCTCTCCGTCTCTCCCTCTCTTTCTCTGGCTCTCTCAAAAACTCTGTCTGTGTCTCTATGACACCATTTCTCCCTTTTTCTTACTCCCTCTCTCTTTCTTTACATCTCTCCCTTCCTCTCTCCATCTGCCTTTCCCTCCCTGACTCTCCCTCTCTCTCCTTCTATCTCTGTCTTTCTCTCTGTCCCTCCATCTGTCTTTCCCTCCCTGCCACTCCATCTCTCTCCTTCTCTCTGTGCCTCCATCTGTCTTTCGCTCTCTATCTCTCCCTTTCCCCCTTTTTTTCTCTGCCTCTGTCCATAACTTTGCCTGTGTCTCGATGACACCATTTCTCCCTTTCTCTATCCCCCTCTCTCTTTCTTTTCATCTCTCCCTTCCTCCTTCGCTCCCAGGACAGAAATGGTTGCAACCATTTTTCCTTCTTTCTTTATCCCTCCCTCTCTGTCCCACTCTCTCCTTCCATCTCTGTCTCTGCCTCTCTCTCCGTCTCCCTCTGTCCCTCTATCTGTCTTTCCCTCTCTGTCACTCCTTCTCTCTCCTTCTCTCTCTGTCCCTCCATCTGTATTTCCCCCTCTGTCACTCTCATTCACTTTGTCTCTCCCTCTATCTCATTTTCTCTCTCTGTCCCTCCATCTGTCTTTCCATCCCTGTCACTCCCTCTCCTTCTCTCTCTGTCCCTCCATCTGCCTTTCCCTCCCTGACACTCCCTCTCTCTCCTTCTATCTCTGTCTCTCTCTCTCTGTCCCTCCATCTGTCTTTCCCTTTCTGTGTCGCTCCCTCTCCTATCTCTGTCTCTCTCTCTGTCTCTCCATCTGTCTTTCCCTCCCTGTCACTCCCTGGAACATAGAACATACAACAGTACAGCACAGTACAGGCCCTTCGGCCCACTATGTTGTGACGAACCTTTAAGCTACTCTAGGATCAAGCTACCTGCATACCCTTCATACTACTATCATCCGTGTACCTATCCAAGAGTCGCTTAAATGTCCCTAATGTATCTGTTTCTACTACCACCGCTGGCAGTGCATTCCACGCACCCACCACTCGCTGTGTAAAGAACCTACCTCTGACATCTCCCCGAAACGTTCCTCCAATCACCTTAAAATTATGCCCCCTGGTGATAGCCCTTTCCACCCTGGGAAAAAGCTATCTGGCTATCCACTCTATCTATGCCTCTCATCATCTTGTAACCCTCTATCAAGTCACCTCTCATCGTCCTTCGCCCCAATCAGAAAAGCCCGAGCTCCCTCAACCTTTCTTCGTAAGACATGCCTTCCAGGCCAGGCAGCATCCTGGTAAATCTCCGCTGCACCCTCTCTAAAGCTTCCACATTCTTCCTGCAATGATGCAACCAGAACTGAACACGATATTCCAAGTGTGGTCTAACCAGGACTTTAAAGAGTTGCAGCATAACCTCGCGGCTCTTAAACTCAATCCCCCTGTTAATGAAAGCCAACACACCATACGCCTTCTTAACAACCCTATCAACTTGGGTGGCAACTTTGAGCGATCTATGGACATGGACCCCAAGATCCCTCTGTTCCTCCACACTACCAAGAATCCTGTCTTTCAGCCTGTATTCTGCATTCAAATCCGACCTTCCAAAATGAATCACTTCACACTTTTCCAGGTTGATTTCCATCTGCCACTTCTCAGCCCAGCTCTGCATCCTGTCAATGTCCCATTGCAACCGACAACAGCCTTGCACACTATCCACAACTCCAGAAACCTTCGTGTCATCGGCAAATTTGCTAACCCAGCCTTCCACTTCCTCATCCAAGTCATTTATAAAAATCACAAAGAGCAGAGGCCCAGAACAGTTCCATGCGGAACACCACTGGTCACCGAGCTCCAGGCTGAATACTTCCCATCTACTACCATCCTCTGTCATCTATGGGCCAGCCAATTTTGTATCCAGACAGCCAACTCTCCCTGTATCCCATGCCTCCTTACTTTCTGAATGAGCCTACCATGGGGAACCTTATCAAACGCCTTGCTAAAATCCATATACACCACATCCACTACTCTTCCTTCATCAACGTGTTTTGTCACATCTTCAATGAATTCAATAAGGCTTGTGAGGCATGACCTGCCCCTCACAAAGCCATGCTGACTGTCTCTAACCAAACTATGCTTTTCCAAATAATCATAAATCCTGTCTCTCAGAATACTCTCCAATAATTTGCCCACTACCGACGTAAGACTGACGGGACTATAATTCCCAGGGTCATTCCTGTTCCCTTTTTGGAACAAGGGAATAACATTTGCCACCCTCAAATCATCTGGTACTACTCCACTGGACAGTGAGGACGCAAGGATCATCGCCAAAGGCGCGGCAATCTCTTCCCTCGCTTCCTGTAATATCCTTGGGTATATCCCATCTGGTCCCGGGGACTTATCTGTCCTCATGTCTTTCAAAATTTCCGGCACATCCTCCCTCTTAACAACAACCTGTTCGAGTATACCAGCCTGTTTCCCGCTGTCCTCACAAGCGACCAGGTCCCTCTCACTGGTGAATAATGAAGCTAAGTATTCATTTAGGAACTCCCCTATCTCCTCAGACTCCAGGCACAAGTTCCCTCCACTATCTCCGATCGGCCCTAAACTCACTCTGGCCATCCTCTTGTTCCTCACATAAGTGTAGAACGCCTTGGGATTTTCCTTAATGCTACTCGCCAAGACTTTTTCCTGTCCCCTTCTAGCTCTCCTAAGTCCATTCTTCAGTTCCTTCCTGGCTACCTTGTAACCCTCTAGAGCCCTGTCTGATCCTTGCTTCCTCAACGTTAAGTAAGCTTCCTTCTTCCTCTTGACTAGCTGTTCCGCATCTCTTGTCATCCAAGGTTCCTTCACCCTACCATCCCTTCCTTGCCTCATCAGGACAAACCTATCCAGCAGTCGCAGCAAATGCTCCCTAAACAACCTCCACATTTCTGTCGTGCATTTCCCTGAGAACATCTGTTCCCAATTTATGCTCCCCAGCTCCTGCCTAATAGCATTGTAATTCCCTCTCCCCCAATTAAATATTTTCCCATCCCGTTTGCTCCTGTCCCTCTCCATGACCATAGTAAAGATCAGGGAGTTGTGATCACTATCACCGAAATGCTCTCCCACCGTAGATCTGCCACCTGCCCTGGTTAGTTGCCAAGCACCAAATGCAACATAGCTTCCACTCTAGTCGGCCTATCTAGATATTGAGTCAGGAAACCTTCCTGGACACACCTGACAAAAACTGCTGCATCCAAACTATTTGCACTAAGGAGGTTCCAATCAACATTAGGGAAGTTGAAGTCACCCATGACAACAACCCTGTTTCTTCTGCACCTTTCCAAAATCTGCCTCCCAATCTGTTCCTCCGTGTCTCTGTTGCTATTGGGGGGTCCATAGAAAACTCCCAATAAAGTGACTGCTCCGTTCCTGTATCTGACTTCCACCCATGATGACTCAGTAGACAAACTCTCCTCGACGACCTCCCTTTCTGCAGCTGTGATACTATCCCTGATTAGCAATGCCACTCCCCCACCTCTTTACCTCCCTCCCTATTCCTTTTGAAACATCTAAACCCCGGAACATCCAATATCCATTCCTGCCCCTGTGATATCCAAGTCTCCGTAATAGCCACTACATCGTAGCTCCAAGTACTGATCCATGCTCTAACTTCATCACCCTTATTCCTGACACTTCTTGCATTAAAATAGACAGACTTCAACCCATCATACTGGCTGCAGCTTTGCCCTGTCAATTGTCTAACCTTCCTCACAGACTCTCCGCACTCTGTATCTGCCTGGTCAACAGCTAACCCATCCACTGATCCGTAACTCCGGTTCCCATCCCCCTGCCAAACTAGTTTAAACCCTCCCGAAGAGCTCTAGCAAACCTCCCGCTCAGGATATTGGTGCCCCTCCAATTCAGATGCAACCTGTCCTTCTTGTACCGGTCCCACCTTCCCCAGAAGGTCTCCCAATGATCCACATATCCCTCCCTCTCTCATTCCATCTCAGCCTCTCTCTCTCTCTGTCTCTCCATATGTCTTTCCCTCGCTGTCTCTTCCACTCTCTCCTTCTCTCTCTGTCTCTCCATCAGTCTACCCCCCACCCCGTCACACCCTCTCTCTCCTTCTATCTCTGTCTCTCTCTCTCCCTATCCCTCCAACTGTCTTTCCCTCTGTGTCTCTCCCTCTCTCTCCTTCTATCTCTGTCTCTCTCTCTGTCTCTCCATCTGTCTTTCCCTCTCTGTCTCTCCCTCTCTCTCCTTCTATCTCTGTCTCTCTCTCTCTGCTATCACTGACACTAGGAGAGAGACAGAGGGAGAGACGGTTAGATATGAAGGCAGAGAGAGGGTTGCAGAGAGGGACAAACTTGGAGAGAGAGAGATTGTTGAGGTGGATGAAATGGATAATGTAAGACATATTCATTTGATGTTATCCTTCACTGCTGTGTACACAAACATATAAGAGATAGTTATGCAGAGAAAAAAAAACATCGGGAGATAGAGAAATGCAGATGAATTTGGGGCCCAGGTGGACACTTTTGATGCTCCGGAAGGAATAGCCTCCATTTTAAATATTCAGCAATCTATTCCACTGTGGGAGCCATCACACCCTCATGATATTGTTTGTGGAAACTTCATGCTGGCTTATTGGTTAGTTTTTAAACCTGTGATTGATAGATACTTGTTCAACAAAGGTATTAAGAGGTAAGGGGCAAAGGCAAGATCTATGGTGTAAGATCGATTACAGATAAGCCACGATCTCATTGAATGCTGGAACAGAGTTGTGGGGTTAAATTGCATCCACCTATTCAAATATCTACTGTTCAGTATTCTTCTTTCTCTGTCAGTCACACTGTCAGTCTGAGTCTCTCTGTTTCTCTATTTCTGTCTGTCGCTCTCTCTCTGTTTCGGACAATGTGGAGTGAGATTCACTCTGTATCCACCCCATGATGTTCCTGCCCTGGGAGTGTGTGATGTGGCAGCATATAGGGAAAATTACTCTCTGTCAAACCCAACATTGTGCTTGGCTTGGAAATGTTGAATGGGACTGTGCAGCTGGAACTTTACTGTGTATCACTGGAATTTGGAAAATTATGGGGTGATTTGATGAAGGTTTTCAAAATAACAACGGAAACTGATAGGGTGGACAAAGAGTAAATATTCCCACTGGCTGCAGAGTCAGTAACTTGGGGCATAGTCTAAAAATATAAACGTAGTCTCAAAACGTTTCAGGAGTGAAATGAAGAAACAGTTCAACACACCAGGTGTGGTATCAGTTAGGAACTCTCTTCCACAGCAGCAATTGATGGTGAGACCATTGTAAATTTTTAAATCTGAGATTGAAAGATTTTTGTTAACCAAAGGTATTAAGATTTGAGGGGCAAAGGTGGGATATATGGTGTTAGATAGATCACAGATCAGTCCTAATCTCACATGATTGCTGAAACAGGGTCGAGGGGTTAAATTGCCTCCTCCTCTTCCAATGTCCAATGTTAAATATCCTTCTTTCTCTTTCAGTCACCCTGTCAGTCTGTTTCTCTCTGTTTGTCTCTTTCTGTCTCTCACTGTGTCTGTTTCGGACAGTGCAGAGCGCGATGCACTCTGTATCTACCCCATGATGTTCTGCCTGGGGACTGTTGGATGGGACAGTGTGGAAGAAGCATTACTATGTACCTAATCGATGCTCTACCTGTCTGGGGAATATTGATGGGAGTGTGGAAACAGAGAGGTCTGGGACCAGAGTCCTCATGGGGAGGACTTAATGGTGCCTCCTAATTGACCAGTAAGCAATATTGATGCTTCATAGATGAGGGCGGCACAGTGGTGCAGTGGTTAGCACCGCAGCCTCACAGTTCCAGCGACCCGGGTTCAATTCTGGGTACTGCCTGGGTGGAGTTTGCAAGTTCTCCCTGTGTCTGCGTGGGTTTTCTCCGAGTGCTCCGGTTTCCTCCCACAAGCCAAAAGACTTGCAGGTTGGTAGGTACATTGGCCATTATAAATTGCCCCTAGTATAGGTAGGTGGTAGGGAAATATAGGGACAGGTGGGGATGTGGTAGGAATATGGGATTAGTGTATGATTAGTATAAATGGGTGGTTGATGGTAGGCACAGACTCAGTTGGCCGAAGGGCCTATTTCAGTGCTGTATCTCTAACTAAACGAAAGGGGCAGTGGCTGAGTGGATACGACATTGGCTGAGAGAGTGGACAATGGTTGTTTCAGACTGGAGGGAGGTATACAGTGGAGGTTCATATTTGGACCACTGATCTTTTTGATATATACTAATGACTTGGACTTGTGTTTACAGGGCATAACTTAAATTTTTGCCAATGTTTGTGTCATCTGCAATGTAATAAACAAGAAAGGGACTAGTAACAGACTTCAGGAGGATAGAGGCAGTCTTGTGAAATGGATCACACAAGAACAAATGAATTAGGAGTAGGAGTGGTCTATTCGGCCCCTCGAGCCTGCTCTGCCATTCAATGGCTGATTTGATTGTGAACTCAACTTCACTTTCCTGTCTGCGTCCCATAATCCTTGACTCCCTAATTGATCAAAAATCAATCTAACTCAGCCTTGAATATATTCAATGATCCAGCATCCACTGCTCTCTGGGGAAGAGAATTCCACTGACTGACCCCCCTCTGAGAGAAAAACATTGCTCCTCATCTCAGTTTTAAATGGGACACCCCTAATTTTTAAACTGTGTCCCCTAGTTCTTCTGTCCCCAACAAGTGGAAACATCCTCTCAGCATCCACCCTGTCCAGTACCCTCGGGACCTGAGATGTTTCATTCAGATCACCTCTCGTTCTTCTAAACATCTGTGGTATAGACCCAACCTATTCAACCTTTCCTCATAAGATATCCCCTTCATCCCAGGAATCAGCCCAGTGAACCTTCTCTGAACTACTTCGAATGCAATTATATAATTTCTTCAGTAAGGAGACTAAAAGTGACCACAATCCTGCAGAGGCCGTCTAACTGAGGCCCTGTACAGCTGCAGCAACACTTCCCTACTTTCATATTCTATTCACCTTGCAATAAGCAACAACATTATATTGCCTTCCTCATCACTCGCTGTAGCTGCATGGTAACATTTTGTGATTCATGTACCAAGACACCCAGATCCCTCTGCACTGTACAGTTCTGCAGTCTCTCTCCATTTCAATAATATACTGCTTTTTATTCTTCTTGCTAAAGTGGACAAGCTCACATTTTCCCACATTGTACTCCTTCTACCAATTTTTTACTCACTCACTTAATCTATCGAAATCTCTTTGTAGAATCTTTTTGTCCTCTAGACAGCTTACTATCCAACCTATCATTGGACAGACACAGAGCAGTTTAACTTCAATGCTGAGAAATGTGAAGTGATGCATTTTGGAAGGAAGACTGAGTGATATAAACTAAATGGTACAATGTTGGAATGGGTGACAGGACAGAGAGATCCGGGATTTCATCAATGTTACCTGTTCTACTGAAAAGCTCAATTTGGGGCTTACAATCTGAGAGTTGAATTGAGCTTCATCCTGATAAGCGTTGGCAAACTTTTCGGAAAATGTGTCAAAAGCTGTTTCCATTCAGACATTCTTGCATTGTGGAAGTGTGAGCTATGTTTGCAGAGACATGAAATAGGGATGTTTGAATGGACCTGCAGGTTTTGGTTGATGCAATAAGGTGAGAATTTGAACTGTGTCCCTTCCAGATACACAGAATTGAAGGTACTTACAGAACACCACATGAAGTGGTTTTTCAATGTCTGACAAACTTCAAAGACTTCAGACACATGGAAGAAGAGGAGAAGGGAACAATATACAAAACCTGAGACAGTCAGACAACAGCAGTAGGAAAAACAATCTATTTTTATGGGCATTAATTTGAAGGCCTGAGCTGATGATTTTAAAAGCAGGAGTTCAAATCCCACACTGGGCAGTTGTGAAATTGAATTTTGTTTTTTCCAAAAATAAACATAAATCTGGAATTAAAAAACCTCTCGGATGGAATGATTCACTCCTGTCTTCTAGTGCAAAGCCCATGTGTGTCTCAGTTTTGCGGTATTTATTAACGATTTAAGATGATGGCGTAGAATGCAATGCACCCAAGTTGCCAATGACACAAAAATAGGAATCATGGTAATCAGTGTAGCTGGAAGCATAACATTGCAAAGAGATATTAATATCTGAAGTGAAGGGGCAAAACTGTGGTAGATAGATTTCAATGTCGGGAAAAAAGACTAGAACAGAGTACTTTATAAATGGTGAAAAGCTAGAAACACTGGAGGTCCAAAGAGACTTGGGGGGGTCTGTGTCCATTTCAGTGCAGCGTAGATTTACCAGAATGATAACTGGACTCCAAGGGTTAACTTACGAGGTGATATTACACAAACTAGGGATTTATTGCCTGGAATTTTGCAGGATCATGGTGATTTGATCAAAGTTGTTGCGATATTAAGTGGAACTGATGGGGTAGTTTGAGAGAAACTATTTCGGCAGCTTTGGAATATAGGAACAGGAATAGGCCATTCAGGCCATCGAGCTTGCTCCGCCATTCAATACCATCGTGGCTGATCATCCACTTCAATGCCTTTTTGCCACACTATCCTCATATCCCTTTATGTAATTGGTATTTAGATATCTGTCAATCTCTGCTTTAAAGATGCTCAATGACTGAGCTTCCACAGTCTTCTAAGATAGAGAATTCCTCAGATTCACAACCATCTGAGTAATTACATTTCTCCTCATCTCTGCCCCAAGTGGCTTCCCCCTTATTTTGAAATTGTGTCCCCTGGTTCTATACTACCCAATCAGGAGACACATCTTACCCATACCTACCCTGTCAATCTATAACGTTACCCAGGGACCCACACAGCCTGTCTCCCCGTCCCCCTGCTTCTAAAGAGTCTCAGGGTCTCCTGGCACTTTCTATCTCTCTGCTTCTGTCTGTATCACTCACTAACTCTCTGTTCTCTCTCCATTTCTATCACTCCGTTTCTCTCTGTTACTCTACCTCTGTCCCTCTCTCTCTCTGTCTATCACTCTCTCCCACCATGTTGGTTATCATGAGGGGTCGAGTTAAATCACATACAAAATAAACACTTCACCTGTCTGCCCCGGAATGAATCGCAAAATTTGTGGATATTTTATGTCTGTATTCAGACAATATCGACAGCAGTGTATATTATATGATGGGATGCTGGATATCGATTTACACTAGTACTGTCGGAAAAACAACTTGAAAAGAATAATTCACAAGTCCAGTCCAACTTAACGACAGATATGACCCGATAAGGTAATAAATGCCAAAAGTCTTGAGTTTTTTGGAGTACGTTAAGCTTTACTCTGTCTGGCTTTCAGAAATTAAACATTACACATGCACTGCAAGATTAAAGATTATGCATAGGTTAGTTTACAGAGAATTTTGGAAGGACTAACAAGCCGAGGGAATATCCAATGAATGGTCGGACCATAGGAAGTACAGAGTGTCAGAGGGATCTTGGTGTTCTTGTCCATAGATCACTAAAGGCTGCAGCGCAGGTAGATAAGGTGATTAGGAAGGTATATAGGATACTTGCTTTTATTAGTTGAGGCATAGAATATTACAGCATTGAGGTTATGATGGATCTGTATAAAACACTGGTTAGGCCACAGCTGGAGTATTGTGTACAGTTCTGGGCACCACACCATAGGAAAGATGTGATTGCACTGGAGAGGGTGGAGAGGAGATTCACCAGGATGTTACCTGGGCTGGAGCATTTCAGCTATGAAGAGAGACTGAAGAGGCTGGAGTTGTTTTCCTTAGAGCAGAGAAGGCTGAGGGGGGACCTGATTGAGATGTACAAAATTATGAGGGGCACTTGATATGTTAGATAGGAAGAAATGTTTTCACTTAGCGGAGGGGTCAATAATCAGGGGGCATAGATTGAAAGTAATGGGCAGGAGGTTCAGAGATGATTTGAGGAAATGATTTTTCACACATAGGGTGCTTGCAATCTGGAACGCTCTGCCTGAAGAGGTGGTAAGCCAGGAACATTCACAACATTTAAGAAATATTTAGATGAGCACTTGAAATGCTGTAGCATCCCAGGCTACGTGCCAAGTGCTGGAAAATGGGACTAGAATAGGTAGGTGCTAGATGGTGGGCACAGACACGATGGGCCGAAGGGCCTGTTTCTGTGCTGTATAACGCTATGACTCTATAACTGTCTTCAAAGTATTCAGCAGAAAATTGATCAGTTACATTGTTATTTCAGTCCATATTTACAGTATACACGGGACCTTACTGCTGTAATGAAGTCATATAGTATCTATTCATCCCACCGGGGCAATGTTTCACTGGCTCAACATTCTTACCAAATACTAAAGCATTCCACAATGCAAGAATCACAAATTCAACACAAGTTTCCTTTCTGAGTCTCGCTGGTGGTTCTGATTCTCTGAGGGATTACTGACTCTTATCCTCCACATGAGCAGTCCTCCTAATCCTGTGTGCCTGTCCAGCTCCCAAACCCGGCATCTGCTTGCATTATGCCAAGTGATACAGGAGCGTCTCAGTGACTGAGGCAGGTGAGTCTTGAGGCTGAGCCTGGCACAGTGAGTGACCCGGGTTAATCCGACACTGCAGGGAATGTTTAAACGGAGCTGTACTCTGTATCCAATCCGTGATGCACCTTCTCTGAGATTCTTCGATGGGGCAGTGCAGACGAGGAAAATTACTCCTTACCTACTTTAAATACGGAGAAGTTATTCCTTCAAGTACATATCCAAGAGATTGTATTAAATGTGATGAGGTTTTCTGCCTCTACCATCCTTTGGAGTCATAGAGTCACAGAGAGGTACAGCACTGAAACAGGCCCTTCGGCCCACCCAGTCTGTGCCGGCCCTCAACCACCCATTTAATACTAAGCCTTTCAGGCAGTGAGTTCCAGACTCCCACCAGCCACTGGGTGAAGAAACTATTGATGTGTTTCGTTCAGTTAAGTTTGACGTCAATGTTTCCCCAGGATGTTGATGCTGGGGTATTCAGAGATGGGATAATGCTTTGAATGCCAAGGAGAGGTGGTTGGATTCTCTCTTGTTGCAGATGGTCATTGCCTGGTACTTGTGCGACGTCACTTGTCGGCCCAAGCCTGAATGTTTTCCGGGTCTTGGTGCGTGTGTCTATGGATTGCTTCATTATCTGAGGCAAAATGCTGTGGATGCTGGAAATCTGGAAACCATCGAGCTGAATCACTAACTCCGTTTCTTTCTCCACAGATGCTGCCTGACCTGCTCAGTATTTCCAGCTGGGATTTCGTTATCTGAGGAGGTGCAAATGGAACTGAACACTATGCAATCATCAGTGAACCTCCCCACTTCTGACCTTCCGATGGAGGACAGGTTATTGAGGTAGCAACGGAAGATGATTGGGCCTAGGACACTACCCTGATGAACTCCTGCAGTGATGTCCTCGGACTGAGATGATTGACCTCTGACGACCACAACCATCTTCCTTATTGCTCGGTATGAGTCTAACCAGCGGATTCCGACTGACTTCAGTTTTACTCGGGCTCCTCGATGCCACACTCGGTCAAACGCGGCCTTGTTGTCAAGGTCAGTCTCTCTTCCCAGTAGCAGACAGGAGTGACTCGATCCATTTGACCCGTTGTGTACTGGACATGCTCTGCTTCTTCACAGCCTGACACAGGACTCTACACGACCTATTAATGTAGCCTTTCAAACAGTCCCAGAGCAGGTTCAGTACAGCTTAGGAACAGAGTACAGTTCCTTCAACATTCTCTCTCTATCTCTCCCTCCTGCTATCTCTGGCACTAGGAGAGAGACAGAGGGAGAGAGGATTCGATATGCAGACAGAGAGATTGCTGCGGAGAGGGACAATGTTGCAGAGAGACAGAGAGATTGATGGGATGGATTGAAAGGGAGAATGAAAGATCTATTAATCTGATATAATACTTCACTGCTGTGTGCACAGACATATAAGAGATAGGTATGGAGAGAGAAACATCAGGAAAGATCCAGAGGACATATCCTCCATTTTAAAGATCCATCAAGCTATTCCACTGTGGGAGGCATCACACCATCATGATATTGGTTGTGGAAGTTTTGAAATCAACGTCCCCGCTTATGGACCTGTGTGATAAGAGAAATACGTCCTTCCTATCCACGCTATCGAGGCCCCTCATAATTCTATACTCCTCAACTCAGTCTCCCTTCAGCCTCCTCTGTTCCAAAGAAAACAACCCCAGCCTGTCCAATCATTCCTTTGTATTTCTATGCAATTTTTGAAATCCCTTCAGCAAATAGGAATTCATGCTGGATTAATTGTTAATTTTTAAATCTGGGATTGATCGATTCTTGTTAACCAAAGGTATTAAGAGATAAGCGGCAAATGTGGGGTATATGGTGTTAGTTTGATCACAGATCAGCCCTGATCTCACTGAATGCTGGAACAGGGTTGAGGGGTTAAATTGCCTCCTCCTCTTCCTATGTCCGATGTTAAATATCCTTATTTCACTCTCAGTCACCCTGTCTGTCTGTGTCTCTCTATTTCTCTCTTTCTGTATCTCACTCTGTGTCTGTTTCGGACAGTGTAGAGCAACATTCACTCTGTACCCACCCCATGATGTTCCTGCCCTGGGAGTGTTGGATGGGACAGTGTAGAAGGAGCATTATTCTGTATCTAATCCATGCTGTATCTCTCTGGGGAATTTTGATGGTAGAGTGCAAACAGAGAGGTCTGGGACCAAGGACCTCCTGGGGAGGACTTAATGGTGCCTCCTAATTGACTAGTTGGCAATATTGGTGCTCCATGAATTAAAGGGACAGTGGCTGATTGGATACAACATTGGCTGAGAAAGTGGTCAATGGTTGTTTCTGACTGGAGGTGAATATGCAGTGGAGGATCATATTTGGACCACTGTTCTTTTTGATATACACTAATGACTTGGATTTGGGTTTACAGAGCATAACTTCAATGTTTGACAATTTTGTGTCATCTGCAATGTAATAAACAGGGAAGTGACTCGTAGCAGACTTCAGGAGGATAGAGGCAGCCTGGTGAAATGGAACACATAAGAACAAAATAATTGGGAGCAGATATCTGGAATGAGCTACCTGAGGACGTGGTGGAGGCAGGAAGAGGGATGTAAGAGGGATCTGGACAGGTACTTGAATGAGCAAGGCCCAGAGGGTTATGGAATTAATGCAGGCAGATGAGATTAGCATAGATACTCATTATGGACGGCATGGACGCGGTGGGACGAAGGGCCTGTTTCTATGATGTACGACTATGACTCTCTGACTCCAGGACTAGGCCATTCGGCCCCTCGAGACCACTCAACCACTCAATGGCTGATCTGATTGTGACCTTAACTCCACTTTCCTGTCTTCCTCCCATAATCCTTGACTCCCTTGTTGATCAAAAATCTGTCTAACACAGCCCTGCATATATTCAATGTTCCAGTCTCCACAGCTCTCTGGGGAAGAGAATTCCACAGACTAACAACCCTCAGATAGAAAAGCATTTCTCCTCATCTCAGTTTTAAATGGGACGGCCCTAATTTTTAAACTGTGCCCCCTAGTTCTAGTCTCCCCAACAAGTGGAAACATCCTCTCTGCATCCACCCTGTCCAGTAACCTCAGGATCTGAGATGTTTCAATAAGATCACCTCTCATTCTTCTAAACTCTAGTGGGTATAGATCCAACCTGTTCAACCTTCCCTCATAAAACAGCCCCTTCATCCCAGGAGACCAAAACTGCCCACATTACTCCAGTTGTGGTCTAACTAAGGTCCTGGACAGCTGTCGCAACATTTTCCCACATTCCTTTCCGCCTGCCAAATATTTGCCCCCTCACTGAACCTGTCAAATTCTCTTTGTAGACTCTTTATGTCCTTTTGCCAGCTTACTTTCCACCCTAGCTTTGGACAGACACATGGCAGGTTAACTTCAATGCTGAGAAATGTAAAATGATGCATTTTGGAAGGAAGGCTGTGGAGAAGCGATATATACTAATTGGTACAATGTTAAAATGGGTGCAGGGACAGAGACCAGGCATTTCCTTTCTGTGTTACTTTTCAAAACTTAAAGATTCAATTTTGGGCTTGCAATCTGAGAGTTGAATTTAGCTTCATCCTGATAAGTGTTGGCAAACTTTTCGGAAAATGTGTCAAAAGCTGTTTCCATTCAGACATCCCTGCATTGTAGAAGTGTGAGCTATGTTTGCAGAGACATGAAATAGGGATGTTTGAATGGACCTGCAGGTTTTGGTTGATGCAATAAGGTGAGAATTTGAATTGTGTCCCTTGCAAATACACAGAATTGAAGGTATTTACAGAACACCACATGAAGTAGTTTACCAATGTCTGACAAACTTCAAAGACTTCAAACACATGGAAGAAGAGGAGAAGGGAACAATATACAAAACCTGAGACAGTCAGACAACAGCAGTAGGAAAATGAATCTCATTTTATGGGTTTCAATTTTAAGGCCTGAGCTGATGATTGAAAAAGCAGGAGTTCAAATCCCACACTGGGCTGTTGTGAATTTGAATTCTCTTTCTCTAAAAAAAAACATACATCTGGAATTTGAAAACTGCTAGGATGGAATGATTCACTCCTGTCTACTAGTGCAAAGCCCGTGTGTGTCTCAGTTTTTCTGTATTTATTAACGATTTAAGATGATGGGGGAGAATGCAATACACCCAACTTGCTAATGACACAAACATAGGAATCATAGTAAGCGGAATAGCTGGCAGCATAACATTGCAAAGAGATATTAATATCTGAAGTTAATGGGCAAAACTGTGGTAGATAGATTTCAATGTTGGTAAAAAATACGAGAATAGAGCACTTTATAAATGGTGAAAAGCGAGAAACACTGGAGGCCCAAAGAGACTTGGAGGGGGGGGGGGGGGGGCGGGGAGGGGTCCAAGTCCATTTGAGTGCAATGTAGATTTACCAGAATGATAACTGGAATCCAAGGGTTAAATTATGAGGTGATATTACAAAAACTAGGGATTTATTCCCTGGAATTTAGGAGGATCATGGTGATTTGTTCAAAGATGTTGAGATATGAAGGTAAACTTCACAACCCTCTGAGTAAAGAAGATTCTCCTAATCTCTGTCCGAAGTGGCTTCACCCTTATTTTCAATTTGTGTCCCCTGGTTCTAGACTCCTCATCCACGAGAAACATCTTACCTATATTTATCCTGTCTATCCCTTTAAGTATTTGTTGGTTTCAATGAGATCACCCCTCATTCTTTGAAACTCTACAGAATACAGCCTTAGCTTCCCCAATCTCTCTTCATAGGACAGTCCTGTCATCCTGGGACTAAGTCTGGTGAACCTTTGTTGCACTCTCTCTCTGGAAATAATATCCTTCCTAAGGTAAGGGGACCAAAACTGCGCACAGTACTCCAGGTGCGGTATAACTAAGGTTCTATACGATTGAAGCAAGACTTCACTACTCCTGTACTCAAATCCTCTAGCGATAAAGAAGAACATACCATTAGCCTTCTTAATTGCTTGCTGATCCTGCATGTTAGTTTTCAGTGACTTATTGACGGGGACACCTAGGTCGCTTTATACATCTACACTTTCTAATCCCTTACCATTTAAGAAATATTCTGCACATCTATTTTTCCTTCCAAAATGGATAACCTCTAATTTTTCCACATAATATTCAATCCACCACGTTCTTTCCCACTCACTAAATATGTCCAAATCCCCTTTGCATCCTCTTCACAACACACATTCCCAACTTTTAGTTTAGTTTAGAGATGCAGCTCTTAAACAGGCCCTTCGGCCCACCGAGTCTGTGCCGACCATCAACCACCCATTTATACTAATCCGACACTAATTCCATGTTCCTACCACATCCCTACGTGTCCCTATATTTCCCTACCATCTACCTACACGAGGGGCAATTTGTAATGGCCAATTTACCTATCAACCTGCAAGTCTTCTGGCAGGTGGGAGGAAACCTGAGCACCCACGCAGACACAGGGAAAACTTGCAAACTCCAGACAGGCAGTACCCAGAATTGAACCCGGGTCGTTGGAGCTGTGAGGCTGCGGTGCTAACCACAGCGCCACTGCGCCGCCCCACAGTGCGAGCTGAGAACTTGGGAATATTACATTTTGTCCCCACATCTAAATCATTGAAGTATATTGTCAACAGCTGGGGCCCAAGTAATGATCCTTGCGGTCACAGTGTGCCAATGCGAGAATGACCCGTTTATTCCTACTCTCTGTTTTCTGACTGTTAACCAATCCTGAATCCATGCCAGTATATTACTTCCTGTCCCATGTGCTTTAATTTTGCTAACCAGTCTCCTGTGGGAGACTTTATCAAAAGTCTTCTGAAAATCCAAGCACACCACGTCCAGCTCTATTATTTCTGCTGTAACATCCTCAAAGAACTCCAACGGGTTCGTCAAACATGAATTTCCATTCATAAATCCATGTTGACTATGCCCAATCAGATCATTATTATCCAAGTATCCATTTATCAAATACTTTAGAAGAGATTCTAGCCTTTTCCCAATGTCTGATGTAAGGCGAACAGGTCTGTAATTCCCTGTTTTCTCTCTCCCTCCCTTCGTAAAGAGAGGGCTGACATTTGCTCCCTTCCAATCTGCAGGACCCGTTCCAGAAACTATACAATTTTGGAAGATGATCACCAATGCATCCATTATCTCCATAGCTACCTCTTACAACACTCTGGGTTGCTGAATATCAGGTCCTGGGAACTTATCAACCTTCAGCCCCATTAATTTCTCCAGTAAAACCTTTTTACTAGTATAAAGGACAGGATTTATAATCATCTTGAAAAGAATAAGTTCATTAGCGATAGTCAGCACGATTTTGTGAAGGGTAGGTCGTGCCTCACAAACCTTATTGAGTTTTTCGAGAAGGTGACCAAACAGGTGGATGAGGGTAAAGCAGTGGATGTGATGTATATGGATTTCAGTGAGGCGTTTGATAAGGCTCCCCACGGTAGGCTATTGCAGAAAATACGGAAGTATGGGGTTGAAGGTGATTTAGAGCTTTGGATCAGAAATTGGCTAGCTGAAAGAAGACAGAGGGTGGTGGTTGATGGCAAATGTTCATCCTGGAGTTTCGTTACTAGTGGTGTATCGCAAGGATCTGTTTTGGGGCCACTGCTGTTTGTCATTTTTATAAATGACCTGGAAGAGGGTGTAGAAGGGTGGGTTAGTAAATTTGCGGATGACACGAAGATCGGTGGAGTTGTGGATAGTGCCGAAGGATGTTGTAGGGTACAGAGGGACATAGATAGGCTGCAGAGCTGGGCTGAGAGATGGCAAATGGAATTTAATGCGGTAAAGTGTGAGTTGATTCACTTTGCAAGGAGTAACAGGAATGCAGAGTACTGGGCTAATGGGAAGATTCTTGCTAGTGTAGATGAACAGAGAGATCTTGGTGTCCAGGTACATACATCCCTGAAAGTTGCTACCCAGGTTAATAGGGCTGTTAAGAAGGCATATGGTGCGTTATCTTTTATTAGTAGGGGGATCGAGTTTCGGAGCCACGAGGTCATGCAGCAGCTGTACAAAAGTCTGGTGAGACTGCACCTGTAGTATTGCATGCAGTTCTGGTCACCGCATTATAGGAAGGATGTGGAAGCTTTGGAAAGGGTGCAGAGGAGATTTACTAGGATGTTTCCTGGTATGGAGGGAAGGTCTTACGGGGAAAGGCTGAGGGACTTGTGGTTGTTTTCGTTGGAGAGAAGGAGGAGGGGAGGTGACTTAATAGAGACATATAAGATAATCAGAGGGTTAGATAGGGTGGATAGTGAGAGTCTTTTTCCTCGGATGGTGATGGCAAACACGAGGGGACATAGCTTTAAGATGAGGGGTGATAGATATAGGACAGATTTTAGAGGTAGTTTCTTTACTCAGAGAGTAGTAGGGGCGTGGAACGCCCTGCCTGCAACAGTAGTAGATTCGCCAACTTTAAGGACATTTAAATGGTCATTTGATAGACATATGGATGAAAATGAAATAGTGTAGGTCAGATGGTTTCACAGGTCGGCGCAACATCGAGGGCCGACGGGCCTGTACTGCGCTGTAATGTTCTAATTCTAATTCTACTAATTTCCTTCATTTCCCCATTCCCCCTAATCCCTTGGATCTCTAATTCTGGGAGGTTTCTTATATCTTCCTCAGTGAAGACATACACAAAATCATAATTTAGCTTCAGTCTCATTTCTCTATTCCCCATTATAAATTCTCCTGACTCTGCCTGTCATGGACCCACATTTGTCTCTGCCAATTGATTCCTTTTTATGTCCCTATTGAAACTTTGACAGTCCGTTTTTTTGTTTTTATGCTTGCGGGAGTCTGGGACTGGTGAGCATAGCTTAAAAATTAGAGGCAGACCTTTCAGGAGGGAAGTTAGGAAACACCCCTACAGACTAAAGGTGGTGTTATTTTGCAACTGTCTTCTGAAAACGACCATTGTTCGTTTTTAAATCTAAGATTGACCTTCTCGAATGCTTTTTGGAAATTGAAATATTCTTCTGCCACTTTCTGTCCCTTGGGCAGTCTGTTTGTGTGTGTGCGTGTGTGTGTCTGTATGTGTGTGTGTGTGTGTGTGTGTGTGTGTTTCTGTGCGTGTGTGTGTGTTTCTGTGTGTGTGTGTCTGTGTGTGTCTGTGTCTATGCCTGTTTCTCTCTCCTCTCTCAGAACCTCAGTGAAACTCCACATACATCAATTTGCCATTTTATCTTGGCTGCTTTTGGTGATATCACAGCTGCGGAGGGTGCACTTCCTTCTGCAGGCTGGTGAGTTACCTATATTTCGCTAATTAACAGCATATTCTGTATGCTTTGTATACTGTGATTGATTAATCCCTAATAATTGATCAAATCCGACATTGATTACTGTTTGAAAGTCTTAAGGTTTACATTTCCTCCCAGGGCTGATTAAAAGTTCGAATTTACCTCAGTGTTTTGGAAATATCGAACCCTGATCTCACGCCTAGTAAGGTATTTTATATGCAACTGTTGTTATACTCATTAGGCACGGTACCTTCATGTTGCAATAGGATGTTATAATCTCTATTCAGATAACTCTCATCCCACAGGGGCAAAATTTCACTGGGTCAACATTCTGACCAAACAATAAAACATTGCAGAAAGTGAGGCTCACAAATTCAACGCAAGTTTCCTTTACTTAGTCTCGCTGGTCTGTTCTGATTTGCTGCTGGGTGGCATCAGCCAAAATTTTATGTTCAGACCTGAACCCACAAACATATAACTCAGAGGCAAGATTATTACCCACTTAGATACATCTGGCTCCAATGTTCCCCCAAAACTTTAGTTATTGTGCATGGCCAGTTTTGTTTTTCCCTTTCGCAGTCCCTTTAAATTTTTAAGAATCTTTGAAGACGTGCGTTATTTCTCACAGAATGGTGCCTTCCAGGCTGCTGCACACAGCTTTGGAGGAACACTGAAGGACACTCTCCATCACAGTCTCTTCCTCTTTCTCTCCGGTAATCTCTCCCCATTGCTATCCTTCCCTCTCTCTGATATTCCCTCTCCATACCTATACCTGTCTTTTTCACTGTTACTGTCTCCATCTGGATACAGGAGGAGAAAGAGAGGCGTTTATAGAGGCAGCTTTACTCTGTATCTAACCCCAAACTGTACCTGCCCTGCGAGTGTTTGATAGAACAGAGAGGACAGAGATTTGCTCTATCGATAACTGCAGGTTGTACTTGGCTTGGCAGCTTTTGATGGGACTGTTTAGACTGAACTTTACTCTTTATCCCTGGGATTTCGAAGGGTAAGGGGCGAATTGATCAAAGTTTACAAGACAATACTGGAAACTGATGGGGTAGATAGAGAGAAACTTTTCTCACTGGTTGGAGGAGTCTCGGACGAACGGGACATTGGAAAAATTGAGAATTAGTCAAAAACCCTTTCAAGGGTGAAATTTATTAACGCTTCTGCACGCAAAGGGTGGTGGGATTTTGGAATTGTCCTCCACAAATAACCCCTCCCTATCTCTGCAATGTCCTCCAGCTCCACAATCCACCAATATCTGCGATCCTCTAATTCTGGCGTCTTGAGCATCCCCAAATTGAATTGTTGCAACATTGGTGGCCGTGCCTTCAAGCTGCCAAGGCCTTAAATCTGGAGTTCCTTTCCTAAACCTCTCCGTCTCACTAACTCTCTTTTTCATCCTCTTCTTCCAATATCCCCTGTTAAATATCCTTCTTTCTCTGTCAGCCACCCTGTCAGTCTATGTCTCTCTGTTTCTCTCTTTCTGTCCCTCTCTCTGTCTGTTTCGGACAGGGTAGAGTGAGATTCACTCTGTATCCACCCCATGATGTTCCTGCCCTGGGAATGTGTGATGGGACAGCGTAGAGTGAAATTTACTCTGTGTCAAACCCAACATTGTGCTTGGCTTGGGAATGTTTAATGGGACAGTGTAGCTGGAGTTTTACTGTGTATCCCTGGAATTTAGAAGGTTATGGGGCGATTTTATTAATGTTTACAAGATAATAAGGGAAACTAAACGGTGGACAGAGAATAAATATTCCGAGTGGCTGCGGAGTCACGAACTTGGGGGGCATAGTTTAAAAATCTAAACGTAGTCTAAAAACCTTTCAGGAGTGAAATTAAGAAACATTTGAACACACCAGGTGTGGTATCAGTTCTCCTCCACCGATGGCTATTGATGCTGAGACACTTGTTAATTTTTAAATCTGAGTTTGATAGATTTTTGTTAACCAATGGTATTAACCAAAGGCAAAGATAGGTACATGGAGTTAGATCACACATCAGCCGTGAGTTCATTGAATGGCAGAGGAGTGTTGAGGGGCCAAATGGCCTCCTCCTCTTCCTCAGTCCAACGACAAGTATCTTGCTATCACTCTCTGTGTCTCTGTCTGTGCCTCTCTGTTTGTCTCTCTTTCTGTCCCTCTCTCTGTCTGTTTCGGACAGGGTAGAGTGAGATTCACTCTGTATCCACCCCATGATGTTCCTGCCCTGGGAATGTGTGATGGGACAGCGTAGAGTGAAATTTACTCTGTGTCAAACCCAACATTGTGCTTGGCTTGGGAATGTTTAATGGGACAGTGTAGCTGGAGTTTTACTGTGTATCCCTGGAATTTAGAAGGTTATGGGGCGATTTTATTAATGTTTACAAGATAATAAGGGAAACTAAACGGTGGACAGAGAATAAATATTCCGAGTGGCTGCGGAGTCACGAACTTGGGGGGCATAGTTTAAAAATCTAAACGTAGTCTAAAAACCTTTCAGGAGTGAAATTAAGAAACATTTGAACACACCAGGTGTGGTATCAGTTCTCCTCCACCGATGGCTATTGATGCTGAGACACTTGTTAATTTTTAAATCTGAGTTTGATAGATTTTTGTTAACCAATGGTATTAACCAAAGGCAAAGATAGGTACATGGAGTTAGATCACACATCAGCCGTGAGTTCATTGAATGGCAGAGGAGTGTTGAGGGGCCAAATGGCCTCCTCCTCTTCCTCAGTCCAACGACAAGTATCTTGCTATCACTCTCTGTGTCTCTGTCTGTGCCTCTCTGTTTGTCTCTCTTTCTGTCCCTCTCTCTGTCTGTTTCGGACAGGGTAGAGTGAGATTCACTCTGTATCCACCCCATGATGTTCCTGCCCTGGGAATGTGTGATGGGACAACGTAGAGTGAAATTTACTCTGTGTCAAACCCAACATTGTGCTTGGCTTGGGAATGTTTAATGGGACAGTGTAGCTGGAGTTTTACTGTGTATCCCTGGAATTTAGAAGTTTATGGGGTGATTTTAATAATGTTTACAAGATAATAAGGGAAACTAAACGGGTGGACAGAGAATAAATATTCCCAGTGGCTGCGGAGTCACGAACTTGGGGGGCATAGTTTAAAAATCTAAACGTAGTCTAAAAACCTTTCAGGAGTGAAATGAAGAAACATTTGAACACACCAGGTGTGGTATCAGTTCTCTTCCACCGATGGCTATTGATGCTGAGACACTTGTTAATTTTTAAATATGAGTTTGATAGATTTTTGTTAACCAATGGTATTAACCAAAGGCAAAGATAGGTACATGGAGTTAGATCACACATCAGCCATGAGTTCATTGAATGGCAGAGGAGTGTTGAGGGGCCAAATGGCCTCCTCCTCTTCCTCAGTCCAACGACAAGTATCTTGCTATCACTCTCTGTGTCTCTGTCTGTGCCTCTCTGTTTGTCTCTCTTTCTGTCCGTCTGCCTCTGTCTCTCTCTTCTCTCAAACATCTGTGGAAATCCTCAAACATTCGTCAGCCATTTTAGGCTGGTTCTCGGTGGCCATTTTATGTTACTACTAAACTGGGACATTGATTTCAGAGATAGACTCCTCACCAATGTAATGGTAGTGCTTAAAATTTTACAGAGCCACAGACATGGAGACACTGAGACACACAGTACTAGAAAGGAATTCATCATTCCCTTGTGCCCAATGATTTGCCCTCCACTGTGATTAGGCTGGGTGGCCTGTAATTATTCAGTGTATTACTTTCTCTCTTGTTAATCAACAGTACAACATGCGCTGTCCTCCAGTCCTCTGGCACCACGACTATAACCAGAGAGGATTGGAAAATGATGGTCAGAGCCTCTGCTATTTCCTCCCTTGCACCTCTTAACAGTCTGAGCCTGGTGAAAGATCCTAAACCCCTGAATATTTCCTCTCTCACTGTTTATCCCATTCATTATTTCAAGCCCTTCCTCATTGATTCCAATGTCTGTGGCATCCCCTCTTTTGTGAAGGCAGTCCAAATGTATTCAGGAAGAACCATTCCTGCATCCTCCGTCTCCACGATTAGGAAAAAGGAGGAGAGAGGATATAAAGTAAAGGATACAATTCTAAAGGAGGTGCAGGAACAGACAGATCTGGGGAGTATTTGTGCATCAATCACTGAAGGTTGCAGGGCAGATTCAGAAACGGCATTCGGGATCCTGAGATCATAAATAGAGACATTGAATACAAAATCAAGGAAAATATGACCTTTGTAAAACGCTGGTTTGCCTTCAACTGGATCATTGTCCAATTCTGGACACCATACATGAGGAAGAATGTGGGAGTAATAGAGAGGGTGCAGAAAAGATTCACAAGAACGGTTCCAGGGATGAAGTGCTTCAGTTACGTGGATAGACTGGAGAAGCTGGGGTTGTTCTCTGTGTCTTTCTCTTACTTCCTCTCTCTGTTCCTCCCTCCTGCTACCTCTCACACTAAGAGGGAGACAGAGGGAGAGAGGCTTAGTCATGCAGGCAGAGAGAGGGCTGCAGAGAGGGACAAGGTTGGAGACTGAGAGATTGTTGGGTGGATTGAAAGGGAGAATGTAAGATATATTCATTTGATCTAATCCTTCACTGCTGTGGATGCAAACAGAGAAATATAGGTATGTAGAGTGAAATATTGGTAGAGTGGGAGAAATGTGGATGAAGTTGGGGCCCAGGCGGCCAGTTTTGATGATCAGGAAGGAAATCGCTCAATTGTAAACATGCAGCGAGCTATTCCACCATGAAAGCCATCACACCCTCCTGATATTGGTGTGTAAATCTTGTAATCTATGCCCCAGGTTATTGACCCCTCTGCTGAGGGAAATGGGTCCTTCTTAGTCACTCTATCTAGGCCCGTCATTATTTTATATACCTCAATTAAATCTTCCCTTCAACCTTCCGTGTTCCAAAGAAAACAATTCCAGCCTATCCAATCTTTACTCATAGTTAAAATTCTCCATTCCTGACAACATCCTCTGTAAATCTCCTCTGTACCCTCTCTAGTGTGATCACATCCTTCCTGTAATGTGATGACCAGAACTGTACACAGTACTTTAGCTGTGGTCTAACTAGTGTTTTATACATTACTAACATAACCTCCCTGCTCTCATATTCTATACATCGGCCAATAAAGGAAAGTATTCCGTAAGCATTCTTAACCACCTTATCCACCTGTCCTGTTACCCTCAGGAATCAGTGGACAGTCACTCCAAGGCCCCTCTGTTGCCAGACAGAGCGATTGTTCAGTTCGATTGAAAGAGCAAATGTAAAACATAATAATTTGATGTAATCCTTCACTGCAGTACACACAGACATACGAGCGAGAGGCATGGAGTGTGAAACATCGGGGTAGAGGGAGAAAACTAGATGGATTTGGTAACAAATTGGAAAGGAGTGATAGGGACTGAGAGAGAGGTAATCTCTGGTAAACTCTATTGCTGGAAATCTCTCTCCATCTCTATCTCTCTCTTCCACTCTTTTCTGCTCTCTGAAACCCTCTTGCTTCTCTCTGTTACTCACTTTCCAAGTCTCTCTCACGACTTTGCTCCCTCTATCTCTATCTCCCTCTCTACACTCTCTCAATCTATCCCTCTTGATCTCACGATGGGAAGAGGGAGAACGGGAGGCTGAGAAATGGTGTTGCAGGCAGTGAGAGATGAGGAGAAAGACAGAGCAACAGTGAGTCTGGCATTGGTAGATGGATCTTTACTCTGTATCTAACCCCGTGCGTATCAGTCCTGTGAGTATTCGATGGGGACAGTCTCGGACGGGGGGTACAGTCTAAAATTCAATCATTAGTCGAAAGACCTTTCAAAGATGACATTTAGAAACACTTCTACATACAAAGGGTGGTAGAAGTTTGGAACTGTCTTCCACAAATGACCCCTCCCGATCTCTGCAATCTCCTCCAGCTCCACAATCCCCAATATCTGCGATCCTCTAATTCTGGCCTCTTGAGCATCCCCAATTTGAATTTTTCCAACATTGGTGGCCGTGCCTTCAAGCTGCCAAGACCCTAATTCTGGAATTCCTTTACTTAACCTCTCCGTCTCACTAACTCTCTTTCCTCCATTGCTTTTGCCTGTCACCTATCCACCGATATCCCTGACTTTCTCACTCCCTCTGCTACTGTCTCTCCAACTGATTATGGAAAGATGTAGGAGCAACAGGGTGGTGGTGATAGGAGATTTTAATTTTCCCAACATTGACTGGGATTCACTTAGTGTTAGAGGTCTAGGTGGAGCAGAATTTGTAAGGAGCATCCAGGAGGGTTTTCTAGAGCAGTATGTAAATAGTCCAACTCGGGAAGGGGCCATACTGGACCTGGTATTGGGGAATGAGCCCGGCCAGGTGGTTGAAGTTTCAGTAGGGGACTACTTTGGGAACAGTGATCACAATTCCGTAAGCTTTAAAATACTCATGGACAAAGACGAGAGTGGTCCTAAAGGAAGAGTACTAAATTGGGGGAAGGCCAACTATACCAAAATTCGGCAGGAGCTGGGGAATGTAGATTGGGAGCAGCTGGTTGAAGGTAAATCCACATGTGATATGTGGGAGGCTTTTAAAGAGAGGTTGATTAGCGTGCAGGAGAGACATGTTCCTGTGAAAATGAGGGATAGAAATGGCAAGATTAGGGAACCATGGATGACAGGTGAAATTGTGAGACTAGCTAAGAGGAAAAAGGAAGCATACATAAGGTCTAGGCGGCTGATGAAAGACGAAGCTTTGAAAGAATATCGGGAATGTAGGACCAATCTGAAACGAGGAATTAAGAGGGCTAAAAGGGGTCATGAAATATCTTTAGCAAACAGGGTTAAAGAAAATCCCAAAGCCTTTTATTCATATATAAGGAGAAAGAGGGTAACTAGAGAAAGGATTGGTACACTAAAGGACAAAGGAGGAATGTTATGCTTGGACTCAGAGAAAATGGGTGAGATTCTAAACGAGTACTTTGCATCGGTATTCACCGAGGAGAGGGACATGACGGATGTTGAGGTTAGGAACAGATGTTTGATTACACTAGGTCAAGTCGGCATAAGGAGGGAGGAAGTGTTGGATATTCTAAAGGGCATTAAGGTGGACAAGTCCCCAGGTCCGGATGGGATCTATCCCAGGTTACTGAGGGAAGCGAGAGAGGAAATAGCTGGGGCCTTAACAGATATCTTTGCAGCATCCTGAAACACGAGTGAGGTCCCGGAGGACTGGAGAATTGCTAATGTTGTCCCCTTGTTTAAGAAGGGTAGCAGGGATAATCCAGGTAATTATAGACCGGTGAGCCTGACGTCAGTGGTAGGGAAGCTGCTGGAGAAGATACTGAGGGATAGGATCTATTCCCATTTGGAAGAAAATGGGCTTATCAGTGATAGGCAACATGGTTTTGTGCAGGGAAGGTCATGTCTTACCAACTTAATAGAATTCTTTGAGGAAGTGACAAAGTTGATTGATGAGGGAAGGGCTGTCGATGTCATATACATGGACTTCAGTAAGGCTTTTGATAAGGTTCCCCATGGCAGGCTGATGAAGAAAGTGAAGGCGCATGGGGTCCAAGGTGTACTAGCTAGATGGATAAAGAACTGGCTGGGCAACAGGAGACAGAGAGTAGCAATAGAAGGGAGTTGCTCAAAATGGAGACGTGTGACCAGTGGTGTTCCACAGGGATCCGTGCTGGGACCACTGTTGTTTGTGATATACATTAATGATTTGGAGGAAAGTATAGGTGGACTGATTAGCAAGTTTGCAGACGACACTAAGATTGGTGGAGTAGCAGATAGTGAAGGGGACTGTCAGAGAATATAGCAGAATATAGATAGATTGGAGAGTTGGGCAGAGAAATGGCAGATGGAGTTCAATCAGGGCTAATGCGAGGTGATGCATTTTGGAAGATCCAATTCAAGAGTGAACTATACAGTAAATGGAAAAGTCCTGGGGAAAATTGATGTCCAGAGAGATTTGGGTGTTCAGGTCCACTGTTCCCTGAAGGTGGCAACGCAGGTAAATAGAGTGGTCAAGAAGGCATACGGCATGCTTTCCTTCATCGGACGGGGTATTGAGTACAAGAGTTGGCAGGTCATGTTACAGTTGTATAGGACTTTGGTTCGGCCACATTTGGAATACTGCGTACAGTTCTGGTCGCCACATTACCAAAAGGATGTGGATGCTTTGGAGAGGGTGCAGAGGAGGTTCACCAGGATGTTGCCTGGTGTGGAGGGCGCTAGCTATGAAGAGAGGTTGAGTAGATTAGGATTATTTTCATTAGAAAGACGGAGGTTGAGGGGGGACCTGATTGAGGTGTACAAAATCATGAGAGGTATAGACAGGGTGGATAGCAAGAGGCTTTTTTCCAGAGTGGGGGATTAAATTACTAGAGGACACGAGTTCAAAGTGAAAGGGGAAAAGTTTAGGGGGGATATGCGTGGAAAGTTCTTTACGCAGAGGGTGGTGTGTGCCTGGAACGCGTTGCCAGCGGAGGTGGTAGATGCGGGCACGATGGCGTCTTTTAAGATGTATCTAGACAGATACATGAATGGGCAGGAAGAAAAGAGATACAGAACCTTAGAAAATAGGCGACATGTTTAGAGAGAGGATCTGGATCGGCGCAGGCTTGGAGGGCCGAAGGGCCTGTTCCTGTGCTGTAATTATCTTTGTTCTTTGTTCTTTGTTTCAATTTTATTGGCACCAGCCCGCCACCTTTTTCATTCTGCACGGATCATTCCTCCACACTTCAGCTTACTCACAGAAGACAAGGTGGCCGAGCGATTAAAACGATGAACTGCTAATCTGTTGTGCTCTGCATGCGTGGGTTTGAATTCCATACTCCTTGTTTCTGAATATTTCTTAAAATAAGAGCACCGGCTTCGTGTTCCATTGGAGTGCGCTGGTTCTTTCTAAACAAGAAATACGGATGTGTAAAATAAACACAGTGACGGTGCTGTCGTGGAGTATTGCATCCAGTTCTGCTCATTTGAGGCTACAGAGGATATTTATCAGAATGTGTGAAGTCGGTAGAGATGGGTTTGTTCTCCATTGAATCAACAACATTGAAACAGTTGAAGAGACAGTAGCAGAGGGAGTCAGAAAGTCAGGGATATTGGTGGATAGGTGACAGGCAAGATCAGTGGACGAGCTGACTGAAGGGAGATTTACAACAAGTGTGAAACATCATGACAAGTGAGACAAGGAAAAACAGTTCCCATTAGCTCATTGTACAAGGACATAGTGACAGAAATTGAGGATTTTGGGCAGGAGATTTCGGGCGAACACGGAGTAAGTGGTGATGATCTGGAACTCACTTCCCACAAGGGTGCTGGAAGTAGAGACAATCAATTACTTCAAGAGATTATTGACACAGCATTTGAAAGAATTAAACTTGCAGAGCTACAGGGATCGAGCGGTGGAGTGAGTGTGACTGGATTGCACTGTGGAGAGCTGTCATGGACTCGATGGGCCAAATAGCCTCCTTCGGCGTTGTAAATAACTCTATGTTTACTGTTCGTTTCTGACTGAAACCTGATCAGTTTAAAGGCTATTTTAAATCTATAGTTATTCAAAAAAAAGGATACATTTACAGGAGACGTACATGGATGATGAGAATCATTTTATAAATTGCATTGACTTGTTCGGTTTTAAAACTGTTTTTTTAAATATTTTGTCTGTGTGTGGCTTGTACTCTGTCCCCATCAGTTCCTGGTCTGTGAATATGAGTTTCCCTCTTTTTATTTCATTTTCTGTTATGTGAGTGTGGGTTTAATCTTTACCCAGAGCACTGTTTGTGAACTGAACTTTACCTATCTCCTTTTTTATTATTATTTAACAAAGATCTGCACTCTTGTTGCTGACTGAGAACTCATTTATTAGTTTAAACGACATGTCTTCTTTAACATAAATTTCATGAAAAGAAAATTGAAGTTCAGCATTGTGGGAGATGCACATGGATGATGAGAGTCTTCTGTAAGTTTTAATTTGGAAATCACATTGATAATTTTTAAGTTATAAAATGAAACTGCATGGTACCAGAATTGAGGTCTGACCTGAAGTAGAGAACTCAGGTCAACTGCTTGGAAAGTAGATATTCTCAGCACTATACCAACATCACTATGTGAGTTTAACGTAGGGAAATGAGTACATTATTCTGTAACATTTATTTTCTGTTATGTGACTATGTCTGGTTCCAGTTCATCATGTTAGCCTCTGGTACTCAGTATGAGGTGGGATTCATGTGGTGTATGTCAGTTTCTAGTACTGCCTGTGAGTGTGAATATATTTCTGTATCCATCAGTCTCTCAAACTGAATGTGAGAGTGGATTACTTCATTTTTCATCCGTCTCTGGAACTGACAGTGAGAATGTGATTCATTCAGTATCTCTCTGTCTCTGGTATTGTTTGAGAATGTGTTGCTTATTCTGTGTTTTTCAGTGTCTGGTAGAGTTTGTGAGTGTGGCATTCATTCTGTACCTGTTAGGAAATATTATTGAATGGTATTGTGGACTCAGCGTTTTTTAGGCACTCCTACTCGATGTGAATCAGATTTGTACTGTGTCCATCTGTTTCACGTCATGTAATTGAGTGTGGGTTGCATTATATAGCTGTCAGTATCTGGCTGTGACAGATAGATAGATACATAGATAGATAGATAGATAGATAGATAGATAGATAGATAGATAGATAGATAGATAGATAGATAGATAGATAGATAGATAGACGGATGTTTGATCTACAAGGCAGAAAAAGGGCTATTGGGACAGCGAGGAAAGTGAAGTTAAACACAATGAGATCAGCCATGATCATATTAAATGGCAGAGTAGTGTGGAGAGGTCAAAAGGCCTTCTCTTGGTCATATTTCTTATGTTCTTACGAACTTCTCTTACTTAACATGATTTTGGGCCACATTCTGTATCTTTAAATCCCTGGTCGTGTGTCAATGTAGGTTCATTCTGAATTTGATAGTCTCTGGTGCAGAATATGTGTTTGGAATTCATTCCTTTTGTATCTGCCTCTGGGGGAGTGTGCAAGTGTGAGATTAATTCTGTATCAGCCAGCATCCGTACTGTGTATGCATGTTGGACCCATTCAGTATATGTAAGTTTTGTTTACTGTGTCTGCATATGTGATTCATTCTGCATCCATTAGGCTCTGATACCCTGTTTCAGTGTCGGATTCAATTTGCATCTATGTGCCTCTGTGTTGTATGTGTCTCTGTGATCCTACTGTATTCTGTACTTAATATGTACCTCCAGAATTCTGTTGGCTACTGTTTAGCATTGTCGTGTATCTGTATTTGTCCCTTGTGTTTAATTTAAAATATGGATTAACTATTTCATAGCTGCCTGTTTTATTCAATTCTTGTACATGAGTTGGGAATTGGTATCCAATTCATAGCTCTGCCAAATTAACTGTGAGTGTTAATCTTTCAATCTGATACATGACCTGATATGTAAAGTCAAATTTCTCTGTATTGTAAAAAAAAATGAATACTGTATGTTTCTGTCTGACCCATAGTGTAATGTTTGAATTTGTTTGTAATGTGCAGCTCAGTTGATATTGTGGGGTACATATTGGGACTTATTTTCTCGCTTTCAATCAGGTACATTTTGCCTGTTCTCGTTAAGATATCTTATTTGAAATGTAGCCAAATTGACACAGTGTATTTAAATCTGATAATGAGTGCGTTTTTAGACTGGGTTTGATGTATCTACCAGTCAGCTGGAGTGAAAGAGAAATAACTTCTATCTCTCCTGCTCTGCTTGACTGTTGGATTGAAAATGTGTCTCTTGATCTTGGGATCCGTGTGGGTCTGACTACATCTTTTGTTTGTTGGAGGGGAAATGATGAGCTGGCTGTGTCACTGCACTTTGTGAGTGATACTGTATCTACCTACTGTGTGTTGGAACAAGCTGGCTGCACTTCTCCTTGTGTCCAGGAGTCACGACTTTCATTCTGGTTCCTTCGAATGTTTGCCTGCAGGAAGAAAAAGTAATTCTTATACTTGAAGAAAGGTCAGTGAGAAGAATCACAGAATCATTACAGTGCAGAAGGAGGCCATTTGGCCCATCGTGTTTGCACCGGTTCTCTGAAAAAGCAACTTCCTCAGTTCCGTTCCCCTGCCTTCTCGAAATGACCCTGCAAATTCTTCCATTTCAGACAACTGTCTAATTCCCTTTTGAATACTTCAGTCAATCCTGCCTCCACCAAATTCTCAGGCAGTGCATTCCAGACCTTAACCACTCGCTGCATGAAAAAGTTTTTCCTCATGTACCTTTTGCTACTCTTATCAAATACTTTAAATTTGTGCCCTCTCGTTCTCGATCCTCTCATGAGTGGGAATTGTTATTCTCTATCTACTCTACCCAGACCCCTCATGATTTTGAATACCTCCATCAAATCACCTCTCAGTCTTCTCTTCCCCAAGTCAAACAGTCTTCTCCAATCTATCTTCATAACTGAAATTCGTCATCCCTGGAACCATACTTGCAAAGTTTCTCTGTACTCTCTCTGATGCCCTCATGACTTTCCTCATGTGAGGTGCCCAGAATTGGACATCATACTCCAGCTGAGGCTGAATTAGTGTCTTGGAGAAGTTCAACATAACTTCCTTGCTCTTGTACCTTATTCCACTATGAATGAAATCTAGGATGCTGTATGTTTTATTAAACACACTCTGAACCTGTCCTGCCACTTTCAATGACTTATGCACATACACACCTCAGTCCCTTTGCTCCTGCACCCCCTTTAGAATAGTACCCTTTATTCGAAAAAATTTCACCATGTTCTTACTACCAAAATGAATCACCTCACATTTCTTTGCATTGAACTTCATCTGCCACCTGTCTGTCCATTCCACCAGCTTGTCTATGTGCTTTTGTAGTTCTACACTATCCACCTCACAGTTCAAAATGCTTCCAAGTTTCGTATCATCTGCATACTTTGAACTTGTGCACCAAGGTCTAGGAGATTAACCTATATCAGCAAAAGCAAGGGTCCAAACACTGATCCCTGGGAAACTCCATCACAAGTTTCCTACAGCCAAAAAACATCCATTAACCACTGCTCTTTGTTTCCTGTAACTCAGGCAATTTCGTATCTCGTTGCGACCGTCCATTTTATTGCACGAACTACATGTTTGCTCACAAGTCTGTTGTGTGGCACTGTATCAAACGCCTTTTGAAAGTCCATGTACACCACATCAACAGCATTGTGCTCATCAACCATCTTTGTTACCTCCTCAAAAGACTTCAGCAATTTGCTTAAACATGATCTTCCCTGAAGAAATCCATGCTGCTTTTCCTTAATTAACTCACATTTAGAGTCATAGAGTTCTACAGCACATAAATAGGCCCTTCGGCCCATCATGTACATTCTGGCCATCAAGTACCTAAGTATTCTAATCCCATTTGCGAGCACTTGGCCAGTATCCCTGTATGCTATGGCAGTTCAAATGTTCATCCAAATACTTCTTGAAGGTTGTGAGGGTTTCTGCCTCTACCATCTCTTCAGGCAGTGTGATCCACATTCCAACCATCTTCTGGGTGAAAATATTTTTTCTCAAAGCCCCTCGAAACCTCCTGTTCCTTACCTTAAATCTATGTCCCCTGGTTATTGACATCTCTGCTCAGGGGGGAAAAACATCGATCCTCTCTATGCTCCTCAAAATTTTGTTTACCTCCATCATGTCCCCCCTCAGCCTTCTCTGCTTTAATAGTCCCTGTGACTATTGATGATGCCCCTAATAATGTTTTCTCGATCTTTTCCCAACACTGAATTTAAACTAACAGGCCTGTAGTTGATGGGCTTATATTTACACCCTTTTTTGAACAAGCGTGTTACCTTTGCAATTCGGTAGTCCTTTAGTACCACCTCCGAGTCTAAGCAAGAGCGAAAAATTATGGCCAGATCCTCTGTGATTTCCACCCTCACTTCCCTCGGTTTCCTTAGATGCATCTCATCTGGCTCTGGTGATTTATCCACTTTAAGTACAGACAGACTATCTAACATTTCTTCTTTATCAAATTTAAAACCCGTTAATATCTGACTTATCTCCTCTTTCAACATTACCAAGGAAGAAGGTGCAACCCCGCCAAAGACAGATGCAAAGTATTCCTTTAATACCTCAGCTATGCCCTCTGCCTCCATGTGTAAATCCACGTTCTGGTCCCTAATCGGCCACACTCCTCCTTTTACCAACTTTGTACTATTTATATGCTCGTATAAAACGTCGGGATTTCCTTTAATGCTAGCTGGCAATCTCATTTCATGTTCTCTCATTGTTTCTCCTATTTGTTTTTTCACTTCCTCTCTGGACCTTCTATATTCAGCCTGGTTCATACAAATTTTTTCTACCTGGCATCTCTCAGAAGCACACTTTTCCTTCTTTATCTTAATCTCTACTTCTTTTGCCATCCAATGAGTTCTGGGTTTGTTTGTTATAATTTTCCGCTTCAAGAGAACATTCATCGACTGTGCCCGAACTGTCTCTTCTTTGAAGGTTACCCAATGTTCATCTACCAGTTTTACTGCCAGCTTTTGACTCCAATTTATTCGCCCCAGCTCGATCCTTACCCCATTGAAGTTGACTTTCCCCCAGTTAATTATTCTTACCTTGGATTGCTCTTTGTCCTTTTCCATAGTCAACCTAAACCTTATGAGACAATGATCACTATCCCTTAAATGCACTCCTAATGAAACTTGATCCACTTGGCCCACCTCATTCCTGAGAACCAGGTCCAGCAGTGCCTCCTTTCTCTTTGGACTAGCAACATACTGTTGTAGAAAATTTTCCTGAACATACTCTCGGAACTCTTGCCCTTCACTGCCCTTCACACTACTATTCTCCCAGTCTATGTTTGGATAATTAAACTCTCCCATTATAACTACCCGACAATTTTTGCACCTTGCGGCAATTTCCATGCAAATTTGTTTTTCCAGATCCTACCCACTAGCTGGTGGCATATAGAGAACACCGAGCAATGTAACTGCAGCTTTTTTGTTCCTTAGCTCTAGCTAAATTGATTCTGTCCTCGACCCCTCTGGGACATCCTTTTTCTCCAGCACTGAAATACTCTCCTTAATCAAAACTGACACCCCTCCCCCTTTATTCCCTTTCATGTTTTCCCTGAACACCTTGTATCCAGGAATATTTAACATACAGTCCTGTCCTTCTTTGAGCCAGGTCTCTGTTAGAGCCTATTTTTCATCTTATTTCCACATGACAATCTCCGCCTGTACCTCACCAGTCTCATTAACTACACTCCGTGTGTTCACATATATGTACCCTGATTCAGACTGTATTACTTTCTCCCTTATTCTGACCCCACCTGATACCGTATTATTCCCTACTGTTGTGTTATCAGTCTCGCCCAGTGTTCTGTACATCTCGGTATCCCTCTCTTATACCTGCTGCTGGTTCCCACACCCCTGACAATTAACTGACATGATACAAAAGTGATCAATGTAATCTTTTCAATAATAATCGTTATGAACAATCGGAAACGGAAAACCAGCAACTTAAACAGTGTCTGTCTCCTGCAGCACTCTGCTTCTGCTTCCCACCTGTTTGCAGCGGTTGTGCAACAGTTTGTGACATTCAGAAACAACCCATGCCCCTCGCCGCTCAAAGAATCAGACTACCCGATGAAGTAGTAACGTCTCCCTTCCCCCCTGCTCACTCCATGTTCCGAGACCAGTTTCTGCTCCACAGTGCACTTTGCAAACAGTCCCCGACTCCAGCTGAACTTCCCCGCTATTCAATGCTAATCTCTGAGCACATCCGCACAAGCTCCCAAACCTGGTGTTGCTGCAGTTAGCAGATGCTGTTTGTTCACTTACCCCGGGAACCAGATGTTTCCTTCCGCAGCTGATCTAAACAATCTTCCGCTCACTCGGTGTATAGCGCTCACAGGCAGAGCTGGGGGAGGGGTGCGCATGCCGTCTTCGCCTCATGATGACGTCATAGTGGGCTGGGTTATATGGCGCGTGCGCAGATCTCTGCAACAATTCAGCTTCAAAACTCAATGGGAACTTTGGTCACTGACCCGAAACGTTAACTCTGCTTCTTTTTCCACAGATGCTGCCAGACCTGCTGAGTGGTTCCAGCATTTCTTGTTTTTATTTCAGATTTCCAGCATCTGCAGTATTTTGCTTTTATTTGAGGGAACTTTGCCCATTTCACCCTGATCAATGTCTGAACAATGAAACTGAACATGGGGTTAGGGTGGAGGGAGGGTGGGGAGGGGTGGAGGGAATCTATAACCGAGAAAGCCGGGAGCTGAACCCATTTAGATATTCAAATTGCCGTCTCTCCCTGCAGGGTGTTTGTTATTATTGAGACCCTCCTCTCAAAACAATCCGACAGAAACATGGGAGGAAGGAGGTAGCCGGTGTGTTTGGTCGGACCTTGTAGAATTAATTTCTGTCAGCAAAGGTTTGTCTAACCGGAGTGAAACCCGCGGTCAATGTGAGTAATACCGAATGGCGATCTTCATTGTTTCATTCTAAACAAGAGAGACACGGAGCTGCCGCGATTATACCGGACACACAAACACAGTGACAATAGAGACCGTCCCAGAGTTTCAGCTCCCGGTTGTTAAATGTCCTCATGTACACATTCTTGGCTGTGAATCTCTGGGGTTAGTTGCCGATGCCTAGCCCTGTATTCCTTAAACACTCGGAGCCAGGAGATTCTCACACTCCCTTTTGAAAGATTTATGGACAGGAATTTTTCCAAACTTTGGCTGAGTCAATCATAACCTGCTGATCAATCATAGTATTATTCAAACAATTGATGAGACACTCTGTTCACTACTTGGGTCTTGAACTCGGTTTGAGCAGATCAACAAGTGAAAGGTTCAGCACTTTTCCAGATATAACAGACAGAGCTGGATAGAGGGACTCAGGGTTAATCCTGCACACACAGGACAGTAGGAGTGACAGTCACACAAGGACGGGACTGATCTCGATTCCGTTGCCTACTCACCCAACAAGGACAGATCGGGACTGACTAAACATCCAACTCACTATAATTCAGTACTGGAGAAAGACAGACGCTTGTCCACTCCATCTTTCCTTACTGTATCTGGGACATTATGTAAGGGAAAGTGTTCCAGTGCCTCGCACAGCAAATGACATGGGTTTAGACAGTCAGTGTTATTCTTTCACTTACCATGAATAGGCGCCTCTCCAAGAACCTGTAAATCCAATATCCCGAAACAGCTGTTCTACTCAGAACTTGGTCATGGTACGAGAACCCCAGGAGAACATTGGAAACACTTCAGAGATGTCCTCAAATCATCCCTCATTTGGGAAGACATTGTACTCTTCAGGGATATTTGTCAGGAACATGCAATGGCGAACTCGAGGCATCGAAGGCAGCGAAGGCAGCACCCACACCTCCGATGTAGTGATTTACCTGACCCCTCCAGTACCACCTGTCCCTGATATTACAGAGTCTGCACATCATGCATTGGACTTATCAGCCATTTCAGAACCCATCAAACTGGAGTGGAAAAAAGTCATCCCTGATCGCGAGGGACTGTCTGAGATGGTAGTGAATAAATAGGCCAATATAATGATCAGCAATAATAATGAACTGGATAGGGAGGAGATCGAGAGCAGGGAGATAGAATAGGGAGGGGAAGTGGCCTGTGACGTTTATATAATGTAACACATTGACAGAGATCCTGTTCTATTAGGTACACGAATTATTCAAGATAGAAAAATGTAAGCTAATCTCTCGCTTACATATTGTACCAGAGACAACCTCTCTATTATTTCCAAACTCAGAACTGGGCCAGATTATGAACAAATACTGTATTTCTCACTGAACTACTTTTACCTGTTGGACTCTATGCAGATTCGCAGGACAAGGTCATTCCGATATATTTTCAGTCACTAAGAGATTCATTCTGATGACATTAAGCAGAGACTATCAGATGTTTAACTTTCATCCCTCAAACACTCGGACTCACTTGTACACTTCTACAAGATCCGCTTGACCAGTTTAGGAGCCGCCCACTCACCCCTTCCTCCGCCTTATTGCGACCATCTTCCAGTCTCAGTGTCACACACGTTACCATTAATTTGCTTTTGATCAATATAATTCAAAGGTTGTTTGCACCGACAATCATTGAAATAATGATGACAGTGATTTGGACAAAACATCCCATATCCACCCTATCACCATGATTCCAACCAGGCAGAATAGCGAGAGTGCAGGTGGGAAGCGAACGAAGTTTATAAGAGGCAGTGTGAGAAAATATTAATGGATAAAGACAAAGGAGAACAAAAATCATTTATAAAAAAAGAAAAATTCAAATGACAGTGCAAAAAATTGTGCTTTGTTTATGGGTAAAGAAAGAAACACTCATGTGATGGGAAAGGTAATGAACTGGTGTAATAATATAAAAGCAAAATACTGCAGATGCTGGTAATCTGAAATAAAAACAAGAAATGCTGGAACCACTCAGCAGGTCTGGCAGCATCTGTGGAAAGAGAAGCAGAGTTAACGTTCCGATGAAAGGTCACTGACCCGAAACGTTAACTCTGCTTCTCTTTCCACAGATGCTGACAGACCTGCTGAGTGGTTCCAGCATTTCTTGTTTTTGTTAATGAAATGGTGTGTTATATGTATGTTCACAAAAGAAAGGGGTGAATTTAATATCCCTATATAGGTGCAGAGTTATTGGATAGGATGAAAAAGTTCTGGATAGGTTGACATCTCTTTAAGTTAATAAGTCCAGAAAGGAAGTATCCCATATTACTGAGGGAGATACCAGAAGCTCTGAGCAAAATCTTTGAATATGGAAGGTGTGCCAGGTGACTGAAGGATGACACTCCTGTTCTGGAAAGGAGAAGGAAAAATCTGGTAACAAAGACCATTATTTTTGACATCAGTGGTGAGTTCATAAAGGACAACCAGTACGGATTTGCTCAGGGCAAATCATGTGCGACTAACCTGACTGAATTCTTGTGGTTGAAGTTACTGAAGGTAGTACAGTAATTATTGGATATATGCTTTTCCAAAGGCATTCGATCAAGTATTGCATAACAGACTTACATGGAGAATAGAAGTGCATGTTAAAAATTGACACTGGCATCCTGAGATGGTAGTTGGTTAAAGGATAGGAGGCTATTCTGTGACCTTGTCCTATATACACCTTCTCCTTTGTTATCTCTTGCCCCACCCCCGCTTTACTTACGTATAACCTTTCACAATTCTAATATTTGCTCGTTCTGAAGTAGGGTCACTGACCTGAAACGTTAACTCTGCTTCTTTCTCCACAGATGCTGCCAGACCTGCTGAGTATTTCCAGCATTTCTTGTTTTTATTTCAGATTTCCAGCATCCGCAGTATTCTGCTTTTATTTTAGAGTTTAGTCGTGAACTGATCCTTTCTGCTGACTGGGCAGAACTATGCAGTGGGGTGACGCAGAAAACTGTCCGAAAAACATTACTTCGATAGGGCCGACAATGTGGAAGTTTGAGGACGACAGAATACATAGCAATGTATGCAAATAGTAAAGAGCTGTAAGTTTCAGGTAGATGTTACCTGAAGAGAGGTGATACAGAGAATACCCAACCCGTCTCACCTTTAGATTCCTGACCAAGATAGACCTACAAGGTGCAAACTCAAGTTATGTGACCAAGTCAGAGAGTTTATTAGGTTTAACGAAGATGCACAAAGTTAATATTTAACAATGGCAATAGATATGCAGTAAAACACAACACCTGTTCTTGTTTCTGTGCTTGCTGCGGCACGGACTTCTCTCCTTCTTCTTCCCTTGCTGTGTTTTCCTAACTGTATTCTATCTTCTCCTTCAAAGTGCTAACGATCTTCTGTTGACCCCTCTCTAAGTGTGCTGACGATGTCCTGTAACACCCTTTCTTTTATCCTTCTTGTGGTGCAAGGATGTTACCATATTAGTTTTGAATTGTTCTAAGTGTCCTAATTGGTCCAGGTTGACATCATTGTTTAACACTAGTTAGTTAATAGTTGAATCTACACACATTACAGATGCTTCCCGATTCTTTCTATTTTAGCAACGATCCTAAAGGTTACATTCTTGCTGATCCCAGACATTTTTTTCTTTAATTCTGCATTTATCTCTTCTCCCTCCCTGCAAGGAGTGCTAGTGACCCTCTCATTGTTCTCACAAAAAGGTTTAAACAAAGGATAGCCTTGTAAACACATTTCATACTAAAGCAAGCAACAGATCAAACAGACTTCAATGTATTGATATTCAAAACATATCATTAATCCTATTATTTTAGTTGTTCTTATTTGTCACAAACGTAAAATATGTCACGGTCCACCGCCCCCACATTGTGGATTCTCCTCCAGCGACATGACTTGCCTTTTTTCCTATGGCTACGTGCATCTTCCACACTGACATATCTCTCAACATGAGATTTTGACATAGTTCAGTGAAGATGACCGTCATGCTTTATAATCCAACCTTGACAGTGCAGTTCTTGCATAAATGTAAGCTTTTGAAAGGGGAGATCTGATGCAGGTGTAGGTAAGTTAGACAAGGAGAACCAGTTCCCATTAGTTGATGGTACAAGGACTAGGAGACACAGATTGATGTTTTGGGAAAGAGAAGCAGGGAAATGTGAGGAGGCACTTTTTGTTTTATCTGCTACATTGCAACTGCAATGTCTGTCCACAGGTGTGTTGGAAGCAGAGACAATCAATGATTTCAATGGGAAATTGGAGAAACACTTGAAGGAAACAAACTTGCCCCAGGGCGACGCTGATCAAGCAGGAGAATGAATCTGATTGGATGATAAGAATATTTAATCAATTTAAATTCTGTCAAGGCTTTGACATTTTTTTCGTTTGCAAAATACTGCAACATAAAGTAAACCTGCAATTTGAGATAGCGATGGCCAGGAATCGAATCCACGTAAACTGCTTGGAAAGCAGCTAAGCTCACCACTATACCACCATCACTTCCTATGCAGTTTTTTTCCGGCGTTTTGATTAATAGAATAGAGTACAATGATTTCAACTTGTCCCTGAGCAATACGTTTATGTTAATAAAAACACAATATTGTGAATGCTGGAAATCTGAAATAAAAACAGAAAGTGCTGCAAATATTCTGATCAAAGGTCACTCACCTGAAACGTTAACTCTGCTTCTCTCTACACAGATGCTGCCAGACCTGCTGTGTATTTCCAGCATTTCTTGTTTTTATTTCAGATTTCCAGCATCCGCAGTATTTTGCTTTTAATTTAGAGTTTCGTAGTGAACTGATCCTTCTTGCTTACTCGGCAGAATTATGCAATCGAGTGACGCAGAAAACTGTACGATGAACAATGTTTTTAACGGGCCCACAATTTCGAAGTTTGAGGAGGACAAAATACATAGCAATGTATGCATATGGTAAAGAGCTGTAAGTTTCAGGCAGATGTTACCTGAACAGAGGTGAGACAGAGAATACCCAACCCGTCTTACCTTTAGATTCCTGACCAAGACAAGGTACAAACGCAGGTTATGTGGCCAAGTCGGAGAGTTTATTAGGCTTAACTAAGGTGTACAAAGTTAATACTTAACAGTGGTAATAGATATTCAGTAACACACAACACCCGTTCTTGTTTCTGTGCTTGCTGCCGCACGGACTTCTCTCCTTCTTCATCCCTTGCTGTGTTTTCTTGACTGTATTCTATCTTCTCCTTTCAAGTACCAGCGATCTTCTGTTGACCCCTCTCTAAGTGTGCTAACGATGTCCTGTAACACCCATTCTTTTATCCTTCTTGTGGTGCAAGGATGTTACGATATTAGTTCTGAATTGTTCTAAGTCTCCTAATTGGTCCAGGTTGACATCATTGTTTAACACTAGTTAGTTAATAGTTGAATCTACACACATTACAGATGCTTCCCGATTCTTTCTATTTTAGCAACGATCCTAAAGGTTACATTCTTGCTGATCCCAGACATTTTTTTCTTTAATTCTGCATTTATCTCTTCTCCCTCCCTGCAAGGAGTGCTAGTGACCCTCTCATTGTTCTCACAAAAAGGTTTAAACAAAGGATAGCCTTGTAAACACATTTCATACTAAAGCAAGCAACAGATCAAACAGACTTCAATGTATTGATATTCAAAACATATCATTAATCCTATTATTTTAGTTGTTCTTATTTGTCACAAACGTAAAATATGTCACGGTCCACCGCCCCCACATTGTGGATTCTCCTCCAGCGACATGACTTGCCTTTTTTCCTATGGCTACGTGCATCTTCCACACTGACATATCTCTCAACATGAGATTTTGACATAGTTCAGTGAAGATGACCGTCATGCTTTATAATCCAACCTTGACAGTGCAGTTCTTGCATAAATGTAAGCTTTTGAAATGTTATAAACTTTACACAGCAGTGAGCAGTGTTCAGGTGATACAGAAAATCTGGTGCGTTGGGCAGAGACAATCATTTGATCTATCAAAGTCTCCTGATGTTATGCTCCTATCTATACTACTTACAACACAACTATTCTTTTGTTATTGAAAAGCTTGGATAGATGGCTCTGGATAGTGTTACCTAAGTATTCTGAGATAAGAATTAGATTCTTATCTAAGTATTATTATCTGGTTACAGCAATGTGGATTGAGGGGAGATCTGATGCAGGTGTAGGTAAGTTAGACAAGGAGAACCAGTTCCCATTAGTTGATGGTACAAGGACTAGGAGACACAGATTGATGTTTTGGGAAAGAGAAGCAGGGAAATGTGAGGAGGCACTTTTTGTTTTATCTGCTACATTGCAACTGCAATGTCTGTCCACAGGTGTGTTGGAAGCAGAGACAATCAATGATTTCAATGGGAAATTGGAGAAACACTTGAAGGAAACAAACTTGCCCCAGGGCGACGCTGATCAAGCAGGAGAATGAATCTGATTGGATGATAAGAATATTTAATCAATTTAAATTCTGTCAAGTCTTTGACATTTTTTTCGTTTGCAAAATACTGCAACATAAAGTAAACCTGCAATTTGAGATAGCGATGGCCAGGAATCGAATCCACGTAAACTGCTTGGAAAGCAGCTAAGCTCACCACTATACCACCATCACTTCCTATGCAGTTTTTTTCCGGCGTTTTGATTAATAGAATAGAGTACAATGATTTCAACTTGTCCCTGAGCAATACGTTTATGTTAATAAAAACACAATATTGTGAATGCTGGAAATCTGAAATAAAAACAGAAAGTGCTGCAAATATTCTGATCAAAGGTCACTCACCTGAAACGTTAACTCTGCTTCTCTCTACACAGATGCTGCCAGACCTGCTGTGTATTTCCAGCATTTCTTGTTTTTATTTCAGATTTCCAGCATCCGCAGTATTTTGCTTTTAATTTAGAGTTTCGTAGTGAACTGATCCTTCTTGCTTACTCGGCAGAATTATGCAATCGAGTGACGCAGAAAACTGTACGATGAACAATGTTTTTAACGGGCCCACAATTTCGAAGTTTGAGGAGGACAAAATACATAGCAATGTATGCATATGGTAAAGAGCTGTAAGTTTCAGGCAGATGTTACCTGAACAGAGGTGAGACAGAGAATACCCAACCCGTCTTACCTTTAGATTCCTGACCAAGACAAGGTACAAACGCAGGTTATGTGGCCAAGTCGGAGAGTTTATTAGGCTTAACTAAGGTGTACAAAGTTAATACTTAACAGTGGTAATAGATATTCAGTAACACACAACACCCGTTCTTGTTTCTGTGCTTGCTGCCGCACGGACTTCTCTCCTTCTTCATCCCTTGCTGTGTTTTCTTGACTGTATTCTATCTTCTCCTTTCAAGTACCAGCGATCTTCTGTTGACCCCTCTCTAAGTGTGCTAACGATGTCCTGTAACACCCATTCTTTTATCCTTCTTGTGGTGCAAGGATGTTACGATATTAGTTCTGAATTGTTCTAAGTCTCCTAATTGGTCCAGGTTGACATCATTGTTTAACACTAGTTAGTTAATGGTTGAATCTACACAAATTACAGATGCTTCCCGATGCTTTCTATTTTAGCAAGGATCCTAAAGGTTACATTCTTGCTGATCCCAGACATTTTTTCTTTAATTCTGCCTTTATCTCACCTCTCTCCATGCAAGGAGTGCTGGTGAACCTCCCATTGTTCTCACAAAAAGGTTTAAACAAAGGATAGCCTTGAAAACACACTTAATACTAAAGCAAGCAACAGATCAAACAGACTTCAATATATCGATGTACAAAGCATATAATTAGTCCTTTTATTTTAGCTGTCCTTATTTGTCACAAACGTAAAATATGTCACGGTCCATCGCGCCTACATTGTGGATTCTCCTCCAGCTGCATGACTTGCCTTTTTGTTCCTATGGCTACGTGCATCTTCCACACTGACACCTCTCTCAACATGACATTTTGACATAGTTCAGTGAAGATGACCGTCATGCTTTACAATCCAACCTTGACATTGCAATTCTTGCATAAATGTAAGCCATGCAAATACTCTAAACTTTACGCAGCGGTGAGCAGTGATCAGGTGATACAGAAAATCTGGTGTGTTCTGCAGAGACAATCAGTTAATCTATCAAAGTCTCTTTATGTTATGCTCCTATCTATACTAGCTACAACACAACTATTCTTTTGTTATTGAAAAGCTTGGCTCGATGGCTCTGGACTGTGTTATCTCAGTAACTGGTTGTTCTCCTTACAGTAATGTGTATTGAGGGGAGATCTGATGCAGTTGTAGGTAATTTAGACAAGAAGAACCAGTTCCCATTAGTTGATGGTACAAGAATTAGGAGACACAGATTGATGGTTTTGGGAAAGAGATGCAGGGAAATGGGAGGAAGCACTTTTTGCTTTACCTGCTACATTGCAACTGCAATGTCTGCCCACAAGTGTGGTGGAAGCAGAGACAATCAATGATTTCAATAGGAAATTGGAGAAACACTTGAATGAAACAAACTTGCTGCAGGGCGTCGACGATCAAACAGGAAATTGAATCTGATTGGATGATGAGAATATTTTATCAACTTCAATTCTGTAAGTGCTTTGACATTTTTTTCCTTTGGAAAATACTGCAACATAAAGTTAACCTCCGATTTAAGATTGCAATTGCCAGAAATCGAAGCCAGGTTAACTGCTTGCAAAGCAGCTATGCTCACCACTACTCCATCAGCGCTTACTGTGCTGCGTCTTTCGCGCGGCGTTTTGATTAATAGAATGCTGTACAATGATTTCAACTGGTACCTGAGCAATATGTTTATGTTCATGAAAACACAATACTGTGAATGCTGGAAATCTGAAATAAAAACAGACAGTGCTGCAAATATTCTGATCAAAGGTCACTCACCTGAAACGTTAACTCTGCTTCTCTCCACACAGATGCTGCCAGACCTGCTGGTATTTCCAGCATTTCATGTTTTTATTTCAGATTTCCATCATACGCAGTATTTTGCTTTTATTTTAGAGTTTAGTAGTGAACTGATCCTTCTTGCTTACTCGGCAGAAGTATGCAATCGAGTGACGCAGAAAACTGTACGAAGAACAATGTTTTTAACGGCCCCACAATTTCGAAGTTTGAGGAGGACAAAATACTTAGCAATGCATGCATATAGTAAAGAGCTTTCAGTTTCAGGTCGATGTTACCTGAACAGAGGTGAGACAGAGAATACCCAACCCGTCTCACCTTTAGATTCCTGACCACGATAGACCTACAAGGTACAAACTCAAGTTATGTGACCAAGACAGAGAGTTTATTAGGCTTAACTAAGATGCACAAAGTTAATACTTAACAATGGTAACAGATATTCAGTAACACACAACACCCGTTCTTGTTTCTGTGCTTGCTGCGGCAGGAATTCTCTCCTTTTTCTTCCTTTGGTGTGTTTTCTTGACTGTGTTCTACCTTCCCCTTCCTACAGGTAACGATCTTCTGTTGACCCCTCTCATTGCACAAACTGACAGATGCAGAGGAGAATCAACCTTCACATACCAGGAACTGACAGGGACAGAGTAAAATCAACATTCACATACCAGGAACTGACAGGTACAGAGTAAAATCAACATTCACATACCAGGAACTGACAGGTACAGAGTAAAATCAACATTCACATACCAGGAACTGACAGGTACAGAGTAAAATCAACATTCACATACCAGGAACTGATAGGTACAATACAGATCGTTGGCTGGTATTTATTTTAAGGCAGGGAATTAAAAAGTGACGCAATGATCGAACCGATCCATGAACGTTTGTGTCGGAGATCTCGAAATTACCTCCAGCTGAAATGTGAGCAGTTGGTATTCAAATAACTGCAGTAAATCGATTCTTTCAGAGAGGCTGTCAGTGGATCTTAAAAGAGCCGATGTGCTTGGTGCTTTATTTTTGTACATTGTGGAGATCTGCAAGGAGCTGTTGTGCTTGGTCATCGCAATGTCCAATCGCAGGTCAAATTTATGTTGCAGTATTTTACAAAGGAAAAATATGTCAAAGCCATTACAGAATAGAAGTTGATAAAATATTCTCTTCATCCAATCAGATTCATTCTCCTGCTTGTTCGACGTCGCCCTGCAGCAAGTGTGTTTCATTCAAGTGTTTCTCCAATTTCCTATTGAAATCATTGATTGTCTCTGCTTCCACCACACTTGTGGACAGACATTGCAGTTGCAATGTAGCAGGTAAAGCAAAAGGTGCTTCCTCACATTTCCCTGCTTCTCTTTCCCAAAACCATCAATCTGTGTCTCCTAGTCCTTATACCATCAACTAATGGGAACTGGTTCTCCTTGTCTAACTTACTTACACCTGCATCAGATCTCCCCTCAATCCACATTACTGTAAGGGGAACAACCACTTACATAGATAACACAGTCCAGAGCCATCTAGCCAAGCTTTTCAATAACAAAAGAATAGTTGTGTTGTAAGTAGTAAAGACAGGAGCATAACATCAAGAGACTTTGATAGATCAAATGATTGTCTCTGCCCAACACACAAGATTTTCTGTATCACCTGAACACTGCTCACCGCTGTGTAAAGTTTAGAGCATTTTCATGGCTTACATTTATGCAAGAACTGCAGTGTCAAGGTAGGATTGTAAAGCATGACGGTCATCTTCATTGAACTATGTCAAAATCTCATGTTGAGAGATATGTCAGTGTGGAAGATGCACGTAACCATAGGTAAAAAAAGGCAAGTCATGTAACTGGAGGAGAATCCACAATGTGGGGGCGATGGACAGTGACATATTTCACGTTTGTGATAAATAAGGACAGCTAAAATAATAGGATTAATGATATGCTTTGTACATCAATATATTGAAGTCTGTTTGATCTGTTGCTTGCTTTATTAGGAAATGTGTTTTCAAGGCTATATTTTGTTTAGACCTTTGTGTGAGAACAATGGGCAAGAAGCCAGCACTCCTTGCAGGGGGAGAGATGTGATAAAGGCAGAGTTAAAGAAAAAAATGTCTGGGATCAGCAAGAATGTAACCTTTAGGATCCTTGCTAAAAAGGAAAGAATCGGGAAACAGCTGTAATGTGTGTAGATTCAACCATTAACTACCTAGTGTCAAACAATGATGTCAACCTGGACCAATTAGGACACTTAGAACAATTCAAAACTAATATGGTAACATCCTTGCACCACAAGAAGGATAAAAGAAAGGGTGTTACAGGACATCGTCAGCACACTTAGAGAGGGGTCAACAGAAGATCGTTGGTACTTAAAAGGAGAAGATAGAATACAGTCAACAAAACACAGCAAGGGATGAAGAAGGAGAGAAGTCCGTGTGGCAGCAACCACAGAAACAAGAACGGGTGTTGTGTGTTACTGCATATCTATTGCCTTGTTAAGTATTAACTTTGTGCATCTTAGTTAAACCTAATAAACTCTCTTACTTGATCACAGAACCTGAGTTTGTACCTTGTAGGTCTATCTTGGTCAGGAACCTAAAGGTGAGACGGGTTGGGTATTCTCTGTCTCACCGCTGTTCAGGTAACATCTACCTGAAACGTACAGCTCTTTACTATTTGCATACATTACTGTGTATTTTGCCCTCCTCAAACTTCAACATTGTGGACCCTATTGAAGTAATGTTCTTCGTACAGTTTTCAGTGTCACTCCACTGCATAGTTCTGCCCAGTCAGCAAAAAGGATCAGTTCACTACTAAACTCTAAAATAAAAGCAAAATACTGCGTACGCTGGAAATCTGAAATAAAAACAAGAAATGCTGGAAATACTCAGCAGGTCTGGCAGCATCTGTGGAGAGAGAAGCAGAGTTAACGTTTCAGGTCTGTGACCCTACTTCGGAACGAGCAAATATTAGAATTGTCAAAGGTTATAAGTAAGTAAAGCGGGGTGGGGCAAGAGATAACAAAGGAGAAGGTGTAAATAAGACAAGGTCACAGAATAGCCTCCTATCCTTTAACCAACTACCATCTCAGGATGTCAGTGTCAATTTTAACATGCATTTCTATTCTCCATGTAAGTCTGTTATTCACTACTTGATTGAATGCCTTTGGAAAAGCATATATCCAATAATTACTGTTCTACCTTCAGTAACTTCAACCACAAGAATTCAGTCATGTTAGTCGCACGTGATTTGCCCTTCGCAAATCCGTCCTGGTTGTCCTTTATTAATTCATCACTGATGTCAAAAATAATGGTCTTTGTTACCAGATTTTTCCTTCCCCTGGTTCTGCCTGGTTGGAATCATGGTGATAGGGTGGATATGGGATATTTTGTTCAAATCACTGTCATGATTATTTCAATGATTGTCGCTGCAAACAACCGTTGAATTATATTGATCAAAAGCAAATTAATGGTAACGTGTGTGACACTGAGACTGGAAGATTGTCGGAATAAAGCGCAGGAAGGGGTGAGGGGGCGGCTCCTAAAGTGTAAAAGTGAATCCGAGTGTTTGAGGGATGAAAGTTAAACATCTGATATTCTCTGCTTAATGACATCAGAATGAATCTCTTAGTGACTGAAAATATATCTGAATGGGATTGTCCTGCGAATCAGCATAGAGTCCAAAAGGTAAAAGTGGTTCCGTGAGAAATACAGTATTTGTTTATAATCTGGCCCTGTTTTGAGTTTGGAAATAATAGAGAGGTTGTCTCTGGTACAATATGTCAGCGAGAGACGAGTTTACATTTTTCTATCTTGAATAAGTCTTTACCCAAATAGAACAGGATCTCTGTCAATGTGTTACATTACATAAACGTCACAGACCACTTCCCCAGCCTATTCTATCTCCCTCCTCTCGATCTCCTCCCTATCCAGTTCATTATTATTGCTGATCATTATAATGGTCTATTTATTCTCTTCCATCTCAGACAGTCCCTCGCGATCAGGGATGACTTTTTTCCACTGCAGTTTGATGGGTTCTGAAATGGCTGGTAAGCCAAATGCATGATCTGCAGATTCTGTCATATCAGGGACAGGTGGTGCTGGAAGGGTCAGGTAAATCACTGCATCGGAGGTGTGGGTGCTGCCTTCGCTGCCTTCGATGCCTCGAGTTCACCTTTGCATGATCCTGACAAATATCCCTGAAGAGTACAATGTCTTCCCAAATGAGGGATGATTTGAGGACATCTCTGAAGTGTTTCCACTGTCCTCCTGGGGTTCTCCTACCATGACCAAGTTCTGAGTAGAACAACTGCTTCGGTATATTGGATTTACAGGTTCTTGGAGAGGCGGCTATTCATGTTAAGTGAAAGACTAACACTGACTGTCTGAACACATGTCAGTTGCTGTCTGAGAGTGAGAGGCACTGGAACACTTTCCCTTACATAATGTCCCAGATAAAGTAAGGAAAGATGGAGTGGACAAGCCTCTGTCTTTCTCCGGCACTGAATTATCGTGAGTTGGATGTTTAGTCAGTCCCGAACTGTCCTTTTTGGGTGAGTAGGCAACGGAATCGAGATCAGTTCCCGTCCCTGTGTGACTGTCACTCCTACTGTCCTGCCTGTGCAGGATTAACCCTGTGTCCCTCTATCCAGCTCTGTCTGTTATATCTGGAAAAATGCTGAACATTTCACTTGTTGATCTGCTCAACCGAGTTCAAGACCCGAGCAGTGAACAGAATGTCTCATTAATTCCTTGAATAATACTATGATTGAACAGTTGGTTATGATTGACTCAGCCAAAGTTTAGAAACATTCCTGTCCATAAACCTTTCAAAATGGAGTGTGAGGATCTCCTGGCTCCGAGTGTTTAAGGGATACAGGACTAGGAATCGGCAACTAACCCCAGAGATTCACAGCAAAGACTGTGTACATGAGGACATTTAACAACCGGGAGCTGAAACTCTGAGACACGCTCTATTGTCACAGTGTTTGTGTGTCCGGTATAATCGCGGCAGCTTCGTGTCTCTCTTGTTTAGAATGAAACGATGAAGATCGCCATTCAGTATTACTCACATTGACCGCGGGTTTCACTCCGTTTAGACAAACTTTTGCTGGCTGAAATGAATTCAACAACGTCCCAGCAAACACACCGACTCCCTCCTTCCTCCCTTGTTTCTGTCGGATTGTTTTGAGAGGAGGGTCTCATTAATAACAAACACCCTGCAGGGAGAGACGGTAATTTGAACATCTAAATGGGATGAGCTCCCGGCTTTCTAGGTTATAGATTCCCTCCACCCCTCCCCACACTCCCTCCACCCTAACCCCATGTTCAGTTTCATTGTTCACACATTGATGACGGTGAAATGGGCAAAATTCCCATTGAGTTCTGAACGCGGAATTGTTGCAGAGATTTGCGCAAGCGCAATATAGCTCCGCCCACTGGGACGTCATATTGAAGCGAAGAGCGCATACGCACCCCTCCCCCCAGTTCTGCCTCTGAGCGTCATTGAGTGAGTGAGCGGAAGATTGTTTAAATCAGCTGCGAATGGAGACGTCCGGGTCCCGGGGTAAGTGAACAAACAACATCTGCTTCCAGCAGCAACACCAGGTTTGGGAGCGAGTCTGCAGATGTGTTCAGAGATTAACATTGAATAGCGGGAAATTCAGCGGGAGTCGGAGAATGTGGATTGTGGAGCAGAAGCTAGTCCCGGAATATGGAGTGAGCCGGAGGTTAAGGGAGAGGTCACGACTCCATCGTGTAGTCCGACTCATGGAGCGGAGCAGGGTATGGGTTGTTTCTGAATGTCGCAAACCTGTCGCAAAACCGCTGCAAACAGGTGGGCAGCAGAAGCAGAGTGTTGCAGGAGACAGACACTGTTTGTGTTGCTGGTTTTCTTTTTCCGATTGTTCATAATGATTATTATTGAAACGATTATTTTGATTACTTTTGTATCATGTCAGTTAATTGTCAGGGGTGTGGGAACCAGGAGCAAGTATTAGAGATGGAAACCGAGATGTGCAGAATACTGGGGAAGACTGATAACACAAGAGTCGGGAATAATACGTTATTAAGTGGGGTCAGAGTAATGCAGAATGTAATACAGTCTGAATCAGGATACATGTATGTGAACACACGGAGTGTGGTTAATAAGACTGGTGAGGTACAGGCGGAGATTGTCATGTGCAAATTTGATGTTGTGGCTCGAACAGAGACTGGGAAAGATGGGGTTTTAAACATTCCTGGATACAAGCTGTTCAGGAAAGATATGAAAGGGAATAATGGGGGAGGGGTGTCAGTATTGATTAAGGAGATTATTTCAGTGCTGGAGAAAAAGGATGTCATAGAGAGGTCGAGGACAGAATCAATTTGGCTCGAGCTAAGGAACAAAAAAGCTGCAGTTACATTTATCAGTGTTATCTATAGGCCACCAGCTAGTGGGTAGGACATGGAAAAACAAATTTGCAAGGAAATTACAGCAAGGTGCAAACATTATAGGCTAGTTATAATGGATGAGTTTAATTATCCAAATATAGACTGGGATAATAGTAGTGTGAAGGGCAGTGAGGGACAAGAGTTCCCAGAGTGTATTCAGGAAAATTTTCTGCAACAGTATGTTGCTAGTCCAACGAGAAAGGAGGCACTGCTAGACCTGGTTCTTAGGAATGAGGTGGGCCAAGTGGATCAACTATCATTAGGAGTGCGTTTAGGGGGATAGTGATCAGTGTATCGTAAGGTTTAGGTTGACTATGGAAAAGGACAAAGAGCAATCCAAGGTAAGAATAATTAACTGGGGGAAAGTCAACTTCAATGGGGTAAGGATGGAGCTGGGGCGAATAAATTGGAGTCAGAAGCTGGCAGTAAAACTGATAGATGAACATTGGGTTACCTTCAAAGAAGAGATAGTTCGGGCACAGTCGATGTATGTTCCCTTGAAGCGGAAAATTAAAGCAAACAAACCCAGAACTCATTGGATGGCAAAAGAGGTAGAGATTAAGATAAAGAAGAAAAAGTGTGCTTCTGAGAGATGCCAGGTCGAAAATATTGGTATGAACCAGGCTGAATATTGAAGGTCCAGAGTGGAAGTGAAAAAACAAATAGGAGAAGCAATGAGAGAAAATGAAAAGAGACGGCCAGCTAGCATTAAAGGAAATCCCAACGTTTTCTATAAGCATCTAAATAGTAAAAAGGTGGTAAAAGGAGGAGTGGCCGATTAGGGACCAGAACGTGAATTTACACATGGAGGCAGAGGGCATAGCTGAGGTACTAAAGGAATACTTTGCATCTGTCTTTGGCTGGCTTGCATCTTCTTCCTTGGTAATGTTGAAAGAGGAGGTAAGTCAGATATTAAAGGGTTTTAAAATTGATAATGAAGAAATGTTAGATAGTCTGTCTGTACTTAAAGTGGATAAATCACCAGAGCCAGATGAGATGCATCTAAGGAAACTGAGGGAAGTGAGGGTGGAAATCACAGAGGATCTGCCCATAATTTTCCACTATTCCTTAGACTCGGGGGTGGTGATAAAGAACTGCAGAATTTTTCAAAAACGGGTGTAAATATAAGTCCATTAACTACAGGCCAGTTAGTTTAAATTCAGTGTTGGGAAAACATCGAGAAAAAATAATTAGGGGCAAAATCAATAGTCACAGGGACTATTAAAGCAGAGAAGGCTGAGGGGGGACCTGACTGAGGGAAACAAAATTATGAGAAGCACAGATAGGACGATTTGTTTTCCCTGAGCAGAGATGTCAAAAACCAGGGGACATAGATTTAAGGTTAGGAGCAGGAGGTTTAGAGGGGCTTTGAGGAAAAATGTTTTCACGCAGAAGATGGTTGGAATGTGGACCACACTGCCTGAAGAGATGGTAGAGGCAGAAACCCTCACAACATTCAAGAAGTATTTAGATGAACATTTGAACCGCCATAGCATACAAGGATACTGAGCAAGTGCTGGAAAATGGTGTTAGAATACTTAGGTACCTGATGGCCAGCATGTACATGATGGGCCGAAGGGTCTATTTATGTGCTGTAGAACTCCATGACTCTAAATGTGAGTTAATTAAGGAAAAGCAGCATGGATTTCTTCAGGGAAAATCATGTTTAACCAAATAGCCGAAGTCTTTTGAGGAGGTAACAGAGAGGGTTGATGAGGGCAATGCTGTTGATGTGCTGTACATGAACCTTCAAAAGGTGTTTGATACAGTGCATCAACAGACTTGTGAGCAAACCTGTAGTTCGTGCAATAAAATGGACAGTCGCAACTAGATACGAAATTGCCTGAGTTACAGGAAACAAAGAGCAGTGGTTAATGGATGTCTTTTGGCTGGAGGAAGGTTGTGATGGAGTTTCCCTGGGATCCGTGTTTGGACCCTTGCTTTTCCTGATATAGGTTAATCACCTAGACCATGGTGCACAATTTCAAAGTATGCAGATGATACGAAACTTGGAAGCATTGTGAACTGTGAGGTGGATAGTGTAGAACTTCAAAAGGACATAGACAAGTTGGTGAAATAGACAGACAGGTGGCAGATGAAGTTCAATGCACAGAAATGTGAGGTGATTCATTTTGGTCGTAAGAACATGGAGAAACAGTATGAAATAAAGGGTATAATTCGAGGAGCAGGAGCAGATGGACTGAGGTGTGTTTGCGCATAAGTCATTGAAAGTGGCAGGACAGGTTCAGAGTGTGTTTAATAAAACATACAGCATCCTAGACTTCATTCATAGTGGAATAAAGTACAAGAGCAAGGAAGTTATGTTGACCTTCTGTAAGGCACTAATTCAGCCTCTGCTGGAGTATGATGTCCAATTCTGGGCACCTCACTTGAGGAAAGACCTGACGGCATGGGAGAGAGTACAGAGAAGATTCATGAGGATGGATCCTGGGATGAGGGAATTCAGTTTTGAAGATAGATTGGAGAAGTTAGGACTGTTTTCCCTGGGGAAGAGAAGACTGAGAGGTGATTTGATAGAGGTATTCAAAATCATGAGGTGTCTGGGTAGAGTAGGTAGAGAGAAACTCTGGGTGCGGCACAGTGGCGCAGTGGTTAGCACCGCAGCCTCACAGCTCCAGCAACCTGGGTTGAATTCTGGGTACTGCCTGTGTGGAGTTTGCAAATTCTCCCTGTGTCTGCGTGGGTTTTCTCCGGGTGCTCCGGTTTCCTCCCGCAGCCAAAAGGCTTGCAGGTTGGTAGGTAAATTGGCCATTATAAATTGCCCCCAGTATAGGTAGCTGGTAGGGAAATATAGGGACAGGTGGGGATGTGGGAGGAATATGGGATTAGTGTAGGATTAGTATAAATGGGTGGTTGATGGTCAGCACAGACTCTGTGGGCCGAAGGGCCTCTTTCAGTGCTGCATCTCTAAACTAAACTGAACTGTTCCCACTCATGAGAGGATTGAGAGCGAGAAGGCACAAATTTAAAGTATTTGCTAAGAGTAGCAAAAGGTACATGAGGAAAATCTTTTTCATGCAGCGAGTGGTTAAGATCTGGAATGCACTGGGTGAGAATTTGGTGGAGGCAGGTTTGACTGAAGTATTCAAAAGGGATTTAGAAAGTTGTATGAAAGGTCAAGAATTTGGTGGGGTTATGTGGAGAAGGCAGGGGAATGGAACCGAGGGAGTTGCTCTTTCAGAGAACCTTTGCAGACACGATGGGCCAAATGGCCTCCTTCTTCACTGTAATGATTCTGTGATTCTTCTCTCTGACCTTTCTTCAAGTATAAGAATTACTTTTTCTTGCTGCAGGCAAACATTTGAAGTAACCAGAATGAAAGTCCTGACTCCTGGTCACAAGGAAAAGTGCAGCCAGCTTGTTCCAACACACAGTAGGTAGATACAGTATCACTCACAAAGCACAGTGACACAGCCAGCTCATCATTTCCACTGTAACAAACAAAATAAGTAGTCAGACCCACACTGATCCCAAGATCAAGAGACACATTTTCAATCCAACAGTCAAGCAGAGCAGGAGAGATAGAAGTTGTATCTATTTCACTCCAGCTGACTGGTAGATACATCAAACCCAGTCTAAAAACACACTCATTATCAGATTTAAATACACTCTGTCAATTTGGTTTCATTGCAAATAATATATCTTAACTAGAACAGGCAACATTTACCTGATTGAAAGCCAGTAAAGTCCCCCACAATATTAACTGAGCTGCAGGTTGCAAACCAGTCCAAACATGTCACTATGGGTCAGACAGAAACATACAGTATTCATTCTTTTTTTTTACAACATGGTGTAATTTGACTGTACATACCAGGTCATGTATCATATTGAAAGATTAACACTTACAATTAATTTTGCAGAGCAAGGAATTGGATACCAATTCACAACCCATGCACAGGAATTGAACAAAATAGACAGCTATGAAATAGTTAATCCCTATTTTATATTAAGCACAAGGAAAAAAAATATTGATACGCGAAAAAATTTAACAGTAGCCAACAGAATGCTTGTGGTACATATTAAGTACAGAAGGATCACACAGACCACACAGAGATGCAAATTGAATCTGACACTGAAACAGTTTACCAGAGCCTAATGGATGGAGAATGAATCACATATCATACCCATAATTTACATCTACTGAATGGATCCAACATGCATACACAGTACGGATACTGGCTGCTACAGATTAAATCTCACACTTGCACACTCCCCCAGAGGCAGATGCATTTATTTAGAGATACAGCACTGAAACGGACCCTTCGGCCCACCGAGTCTGTGGAGACCAACAACTACCCATTTATACTAACCCTACAGTAATCTCATATTCCCTACCACCTATCTATACTTGGGGCAATTTACCTATCACCTGCAAGTCTTACGGCTGTGGCAGGAAACCGAAGCACCTGGTGAAAACCCACATGGTCACAGGGAGAACTTGCAAACTCCGCACAGGCAGTACCCAGAATTGAACCCGGGTCCCTGGAGTTATGTGGTTGCAGCGCACTGCGCGACTGTGCCTCCCACAACACAAGGAATGAATTCCAAACACACATTCTGGACCAGAGACTATCAAATTCAGTATGAACCGACATTGACACACAGGATCAGGGATTTGAAGATATGGAATGTGGCCCACAATCATGTCAAGTAAGAGAAGAGCATAAGAACACAACAAATATGACCAAGAGTAGGCCATTTGGCCTCTCCACCCCACTCTGCCATTTAATATGATCATGTCTGATCTGTTTGTGCTTAACTTCACTTTCCTGGCTGTCCCAATAACCCTTTACTACCTTGCAGATCAAAAATCTATCTATCTATCTATCTATCTATCTATCTATCTATCTATCTATCTATCTATCTATCTATCTATCTATCTATCTATCTGTCTATCACAGCCAGAGACTGACAGCTATATAATGCATCCCATAATCAATTACATGACGTGAAACAGACAAACACAGTACTAATCTGATTCACATAGAATAGTAGTGCCTAAAAAACAGAGTCCACAATACCATTCAATAATATTTCCTAACAGGTACAGAATGAATGCCACACTCACAAACTCTACCAGTCACAAAAATACACAGAATAAACAACACATTCAGATACAATACCAGAGACAGTGAGAAACTGAATGAATCACATTCTCACTGTCAGTTCCAGATACAGCTGAAAAATGAATTAATCCACACTCACATTCAGTTTGAGAGACTGATGGATGGAGAAGTATATTGACAATCACAGGCAGTACCTGAAACTGACATACACCACATTAATCCCACCTCATACAGAGTACCAGAGGCTGACATGATGAAGTGGAAAAAGACATAGTCACATAACAGAAAATAAATGTTACAGAATAACGTACTTATTTACCTACGTTAAACTCACATAGTGATGGTGCTATAGTGCTGAGAATATCTGCTTTCCAAGCAGTTGACCTGAGTTCTCTACTGCAGGTCAGACCTCAATCCTGGTATCATGCAGCTTCATGTTATAACTTAAAAATGATCAATGTGATTTCCAAATTAAAACTTACACAAGACTCTCATCATCCATGTGCATCTCCCACAATGCTGAACTTCAATTTTCTTTTAATGAAATCTATGTTAAACAAGACATGTCCTTCAAACTAATAAATGAGTTCTCAGTCAGCAACAAGAGTGCAGATCTTTGTTAAACAATCATAAAAAGGGAGATAGGTAAAGTTCAGTTCACAAACAGTGCTCTGGGTAAAGATTGGACCCACACTGATATAACAGAGAATGAAAGATAAAGAGGTTAACTCACACTCACAGACCAGGAACCGACGGGGACAGAGTACAAGCTGCACACAGCCAAAATATTTAAAAAAACAGTTTTAAAACTGAACAAGTCAATGCAATTTATAAAATTATTCTCATCATCCTTGTACGTCTCCCGTAAATTTATCATTTTTTGAATAAATATAGATCTAAAATAGCCTTTAAACTGATCATTTTTCAGTCAGAAACTAATAGTAAACATAGAGTTATTTACAGCACCGAAGGAGGCTATTTGGCCCATCGAGTCCATGACAGCTCTCCACAGAGCAATCCAGTCACACCCACTCCACCGCTCGATCCCTGTAGTTCTGCAAGTTTAATTCCTTCAAATGCTGTGTCAATAATCTCTTGAAGTAATTGATTGTCTCTACTTCCAGCACCCTTGTGGGAAGTGAGTTCCAGATCATCACCACTTACTCCGTATTCGCCCGAAATCTCCTGCCCAAAATCCTCAATTTCTGTCACTATGTCCTTGTACAATGAGCTAATGGGAACTGTTTATCCTTGTCTCACTTGTCATGATGTTTCACACTTGTTGTAAATCTCCCTTCAGTCAGCTCGTCCACTGATCCTGCTTGTCACCTATCCACCAATATCCCTGACTTTCTGACTCCCTCTACTACTGTCTCTTCAACTGTTTCAATGTTGTTGATTCAATGCAGAACAAACCCATCTCCACTGACTTCACACAGTCTGATAAATATCCTCTGTACCCTCAAATGAGCAGAACTGGATGCAATACTCCTCTACAACACCGTCACTGTGTTTATTTTATACATCCATATTTCTTGTTTAGAAAGAACCAGCGCACTCGAATGGAACACGAAGCCGGTGCTCTTATTTTAAACATTCAGAAGCAAGGAGTATGGAATTCAAACCCACGCATGCAGAGCACAACAGATTAGCAGTTCATCGTTTTAATCGCTCGGCCACCTTGTCTTCTGTGAGTAAGCTGAAGTGCGGAGGAATGATCCGTGCAGAATGAACTGAAACAGTTGGAGAGACAGTAACAGAGGGAGTGAGAAAGTCAGGGATATCGGTGGATAGGTGACAGGCAAGAGCAATGGACTGAGCTGACTGCTGTGAAATGTTATGGCTTCGCCGAACACTAAATTTGGTTGGTCATCTAAAGTAACCAATCAGATAAATAGAGAATCTCAAGAATTGACATCATTGTAAACCAGCCAATCACGAACATGGTTTTCATCCATCCTTCATTAACATCGAGCACTGGGGATGTGTATAAAATGCGAGTTCCCACCTTTAAGAGCCACCCACAACGTCTCTGAAAAAGCTACAACATTATCTCGATAATATCAATTTGTTTTGATATTTTTATCAAGTAACTTGTATTTTCTAACTGTCTTTGTGATCTCTGTTTTAATCCCACAGATTCTGGTTAATACAGTTTCACTGCCCGTACGATCTTCCTGTCTCTACTTAATAATGTCCCGATCATTAATTACTGACCATTTGTGAGCTTTGTTCCTGGACGCGTTCATATTCGACCCCTTTGCTGTATTTCGATAATAAAATCTGATTTAACGCGCAGGCATCATTTCTCAGTCACTCATATCCCGAGATCAAGTTTGTCCTCAATAAGTAATCAGTACATTATCTAGAAACCCCGGTGGTGTGGGAACCCTCAGTCTCACTCTTTGACACCTGACACTAAGATTATACACTCCGCTGTTGTCTCTCACCAATAGGGATCAATCTATAATCAGTGATGCGGTATCATAAGGAACATTGAGCTGAAATGGTTACAGAATGCTGTGAAAGAGGCTTTCTGTCCGCTGGTTATAGAATGTTTCAAAACGGATCGAGAGTAAACCCGAATAGATGGCGGAATGTGAAAGCGAATCTGGAATTGTTACCACATGTAGAATAATACAATATGAAAAAGATTTTAAAATCTTTGCGGTAAAACCAAGTTACCTATAAATGTGATGATCTATATTGAAGCCGTTCTGTGTTTTACAAATATATTGGCGGGCTTTTCAAATGTGAAAAATCTTTTGCAGTCTGACAATTTCGCGCCGTTATTTTCTGCCCTCATCTCCTTGGCGTCTCCGGATTGATGAATTCAGCAGCTCTCTGATTGGTCACATGAAGAGCACAATGACCCCTGTGCCCCCGACACCATTCCTCCCGAAGGTGTAAATGGGATTATTGTGGGTATTCTTCCTGAAAGTGTTTGTCAGATTATGGAAATGTCTGGAAGCGGGAAGACCGGTGGGAAAGCTCGGTCCAAGGCCAAGTCTCGCACCTCCCGGGCGGGACTGCAGTTCCCTGTGGGCCGTGTTCACAGGTTCCTTAAAAAGGGGAACTATGCTGAGCGTGTGGGTGCCGGAGCCCCGGTCGATCTGGCTGCTGTGCTCGAGTATCTGACAGCTGAAATCCTCGAGCTGGCCGGCAACGCGGCCCGGGAAAACAAGAAGACCCGCATCATTCCCAGACACCTCCAGCTGGCCGTCCGCAAATACGAGGAGCTCAGCAGGCTGCTGGGAGGGGTGAACATCGCTCAGGGCGGGGTGCTGCCTGATATCCAGGCCGTGCTTCTCCCCAAGAAAACCAGCGCTCCGAGTACCAAGAGCAAGTGATGCGGCCTGACTTAAATCTGCCAACACAAAGGCTCTTTTCAGAGCCACCCACTTTATCCGTGAAAGGGCTGCTTGCTGTCTGACAGGCGGCAATTTTATCAGAGGCCACTTGGCCCATCGTGTCGCTGCCGGCAGAAAAGCGATTCACCGATTCATCTCCCACCTTCCAGTCTTCAGTCCGTCGCCCTGAAGATTACAGCACTCGAGATGCATATCCAGGTTCCTTTTGAGTAAGTTGGGGGTCTCTGCCTCATCTACCCTTTCAGGCAGTGAGTTCCAGACTCCCATCACCCTCGAGAGGATAATAAAATTCTCGTTTTCCCTCTAATTTTTCTACCTATCACTTTAAACATATGCCCCATAGTCGCTGAGCTCTCTGCTAAGACTCTTCAGCTCCACTCTCTCCTGGCCCGCCAAAATGTTGCACATTTCAATCAGATCTCCCCTCTGCCTTCTCCCTACTGGATTCGGGCATTTAACTGCTCGAATCTCGCGATATTTGTCAGGGATTTTAGCAAATCTACCGTTTACACAAACGAAAGCTTTTACACAACGATCGGCTCTCTAGTAAAATGATCTGCTCTAGACCAAAGTTCTCTGACAACAGGAGATCGCAGCTCGTTGTTTTGCCAATTTTGCTGGCTCTTAAAAGAGCCGTTGTGTTATTTGATGCCAAACTCAGTTCCGGGCAGGGTGAGTTTAGGCGCGCTCCCCGCGCAAACGGCGGGCCAGCTGGATGTCTTTGGGCATGATGGTGACTCGCTTGGCGTGAATGACGCACAGGTTGGTGTCCTCAAAGAGCCCCATCAGGTAAGCCTTGCTGGCATCCTGCAGGGCCATGACGGCCGAGCTCTGGAAGCGCAGGTCTGTCTTGAAGTCCTACGCGATCTCTCGCACCAGGCGCTGGAAGGGCAGTTTGCGGATGAGCAGCTCGGTGGATTTCTGGTAGCGGCGGATCTCCCGCAGAGCCACAGTGCCGGGTCTGTAACGGTGAGGCTTCTTCACTCCGCCCGTGGCTGGAGCGCTCTTGCGGGCCGCTTTGGCAGCCAGCTGCTTGCGGGGAGCTTTCCCACCGGTCGATTTGCGCGCTGTCTGCTTGGTTCTGGCCATTATGGAAGAAGATCAGGAACAAAGACACTGTAAATGTTGAGGCTGCTCAGGGACTGTCTATTTAAGACAGTAGAGGGACCGCCCTAGTGTTGTGATTGGATGCAGCCCCGTCCATCAGTCAATTTGAAACCAGTTCCGGGAAGTCAAAGGGCGGCGGGAATTGCTGGGCCCTGATTGGTTGAACTGTAGCTGAAACTGAAATTGAATCAATTTCAAAAAGCCCGCCAATTTCAGATTAGTAAACAAGGCAAAGATGATAAAACACCGAATTTGGCGGGAAGAATTATAATATCTCACTCCTTGTAGCTTTATTTCTTTCTTCCATGATCCCCCTCTGTGTCTTACAACACAGTTTGAATAGTGTTCTCTGGCGGGAATAAAGCGCCAGTCATTACTTACTCTAACGGCAGTAAATCCCGCTTCGTGCCGGCAGTTCAGACCCTCACATATAAATTATCTAATGCAACCGTTTAATTCATGACGCGTTCGATAAATAATGAAGAGAAAAAGTCAGTGAAAATTCTGCGATCTGTAAATTTACTGAGAGAATGTAATGATGTATAATAGCAGTTGTTGAAAAAGATAAACAATATACAGATAACTGGATCTTATTAATTCAAGTTGCAAGGTCACTGCTCTCTCTGTGAGTCTTTGGGTGGCTCTTAGAAGAGCCTTTGTGTTTGGTGGATTTACTTAACCGCCAAATCCATGTAGAGTGTGGCCCTGGCGTTTCAGAGCGTACACCACATCCATGGCGGTGACCGTCTTGCGCTTGGCGTGCTCAGTGTCGGTGACTGCATCTCTGATCACATTCTCCAGGAAAACCTTCAGCACCCCGCGGGTCTCCTCATAGATCAACCCCGAGATGCGCTTCACTCCACCACGGCGAGCCAGGCGGCAGATTGCTGGCTTGGTGATACCCTGGATGTTATCACGAAGCACTTTGCGGTGCTGCTTTGCTCCGCCTTTGCTCAGTCCTTTGCCTCCTTTACCTCTTCCAGACATGACGCTTCTTCACTCAAATCGTTGCTGAATGAGAAACGAGCTGTTTCTGCTGCCTTTTTTATACAGCCCGCCCGGACCTGACTGAAAAAGGGACAGAGAGCGAGACGCGGGGCGGGGAGGAAATTGAGTGACAGACAGAGCAGAGAAATGTCTTTCATCCTCCAGCTTCGCCACCCACTTGCTCGAACCGCCAATTCAAAAAAAACATTGCTCAACAACAGAGCTCAGCACAAAACTTCCATACTCGGCCTTTATAGTCAAAGATAACAGAAACCCGGAGCATTTAAATAAGGATCTATAACAATTAAAAGCTGATCAAATATCCGCCTAAGTACGGTGCTTCCGATCACAAGTTAACCCGTTTCCACACACCTTCCCTCCCAGACGGATTGATCAGTTTACTAACACCTTACCCCAGCTGAATTAGATAAACTCATGTATTGGGGTTTGAGTTGTGACGTGGGGTTTGTCGCCAGTATTCCTGTGTTACAGCCTCTCACCCTGAATTAGTGAATCGAGCATGAACTGAGACTGTTCTGAACAGATCCCCAGTTACAGTAAGGCCGGGACATCCCTCTGTTTTGTTGCAGAGAGTGGGGGAAGGGCTGAGTGTAGTGCATGCCAGCGAGTCACCAGGGATCCTGCATTTACTTCCCATCATTTCCATGTGAAATGTGCACATGGCGGCAGGACAGGGATCATTTGAGCGGGGGATCAGCTCTTTCCTGAGAGATGTGGGTGGCTCTGAAAAGAGCCTTTGGGTTCAGATGTCTACAAGTTTCCCGTGCAGTTTCACTTCTTTCCAGGGGCTGCTTTCTGAGCCTTTGCTGCTTTCGGCTTGGTCTTGCCCCTTGATGTTTGAACTTTCTGGAGCACCTTTCCGCCCGTGGCACTCTTGGGTTTTTTGGCCTTCTTCACAGGAGACTTTTTCGGAAGCGCTGCTTTCTTCCCTGGGGATTTCTTTGGCGTTGCCGCCTTCTTGCTGGTCACTTTCTTGCCTGCTGTTTTCTTCACTGCCGATTTCTTGGCTGCTACTTTCTTGACTGGTCACTTTCTTGCCTGCTGTTTTCTTCGCTGCCGATTTCTTGGCTGCTAGTTTCTTGACTGGTAATTTCTTGGCTGCTGATTTCTTTGCTGTCACTTTCTCACCAGCTGTTTTCTCCACTAAAGGTTTTTTGCCTGCTCCGAACTTCACTTTCTTTCCCACATTTCCCTTGGTTCCCTGCTTAGGGATTTTGAACGAGCCGGAGGCGCCCGTACCGCTGCTCTGCACCAGGGAGCCTTTGTTCACATTCCTCCTGATACTTTGCTTGATTTGGGTCCTGAACTTCCCCACATCGACCCCGCTCCGACCCAGAGCCTTCTTTATGACGGGCAGTGAGGTCCCCCCTGCGATCGGTGCAATCCGCCACAATCCTGAGGATCTGCTCGCTCACAGTGGGACCGGCTGACTTGTTCCGCGGAGCCGCTTTCTTCTTCTTGGGAGTCTTGACTTGAGCGGCGGCAGCTGGAGGAGCCGTTTCGGCGGCTGCTGTATCAGTCATGTCCGGGACTCTGCACAAATTCTGTCTGTCAGTCAGAACTGGGTCAGAACTGAAGCCGGTGGTGGCGGCACTGAGCAACTTAAAGGCAGTGAGCGGACGGGGGCGGAGACAACCTGCTGTCAACTCCCGGCTCCTGCTGCCTCTCTGTGTTTCTTTCTGGTCCTAAACTCTCCAATTCCACTGCAATTCGGGGACTGCAGAGTCCCAGACTAGATCCTTCCTGTCTCTGACATCAGAATGCTTGCTGTCGAAAAGTTTGGACTTGAATTAAAAACTCCATTTTTGACTGAAACCTGTTTTATTGCTGCACTGATGGCGCTCTCTCCCCCGAAAACTGACATGTTCTCGACTTTTCGACTGAAATCTTGAATTCAACAAAGAAACTGCACTGAATTCTCACTTTGGGGATGGGAAGGGGAGTAATGTGCTTCTTTGACTGCAAAATCGTGTTACTTGACACAAGAGACACTCGAAAATCCGGCGATGTGTCCGGACCCACAAACACAGTGACATTAGACTAACTCGCCTGCACCTTTAATACACTCTCCCTTACACAATATTCACATCTACACACTCTCATGTTGAACTGTTCGCTAAATGTAGAGTTCCCAGGACAGTTTTTGATCTCCCTGCTGTGGTAAATAGACCCTTCAGCTCCACTCTATCCAGGCCCGTTAACATTTTGTACATTTCAATCAGATCTCCCGTCAGCCTTCTCTGTTCCAAGGAGAACAACCACAGTCTATCCAATCTTACCTCATAGCTGCATTTTTCAGTCCTGGCAACATCCTCGTAAATCTCCTCTGTACCCTCTCTCGTGCAATTACATCCTTTCTGTAATGAGGTGACCAGAACTGCACACAGTACTCAAGTTCTGGCCGAACCAATGATGATAAAGTTCCAGCATACCCTTTCTCCTCTTATATTCTATACCTCGGCTAATAAAGGAAAGGATTCCATATGTCGTCTTAACCACATTATCACCCTGCCCTGTTACCTTCAGGGATCTGTGAACATTTACTCCAAGGTCCCTCACCTCCTCTGCACCTCTCAGTATTTTCTCATTAATCCTGTATTCCTTTGCATTGTTTGACCTCCCCAAGTGCATCACATCACACTTCTCCAGGTTGAATTCTATATGCCACTTTTCTGCACTTTTGACCGGACCATAAACATCTTCCTCCAGCCCACAGCAATCCTCCTTTCTATCTACCACATTGCCAATGTTGGTGTCGTCTGTAAACTTCTTGATCGTGTTCCTCAACATTTATGCCCAAATTGTTCATGTAGATCATCAAAAAAACAGGGGACCCATTACTGTGCCCTGAGGAAAACCACTGGAAACAACCCTCCAGTCTCAAAAGCAGCCATCAACAATTACTCTTTGTTTCCTGCCACTGAGCCGATTTTACATCCACTTTGCTGCATTTCCCTGGATCTCATGAGATGCTATTTTTTAAAGATTCTGTATTTTGGGACCTTGTCAAAAGCCTTGCTAAAATTTATGTAGAATCCATCAACTGCACTACCCTCATCTATCATCCTTTTTAAAATTCAATTCAGTTGGTATGTGCCTTTCTAAGTGACAGTTTATCTTGTCTCTCAGAATACATTTCAATAATTTGACCACTACTGAGGTTAGACTGACTGGCCTGTAATTATTGAGTTTTCGGCTGAAATGTAAGATTCGTTTTATCTCGAAAGATCCGCCTGGGGAAACAGACGTTACAATCTCATCTCTCACTGATATGGTGCCAGAGAAAGACACATTATTAATCTCACAGACCGGGAAAGTGTCAGAGAGTGAGGCATACAATGTCCCAAATGTAACTTTCTCCGTCCTGTTGAACACTCTGTAATCTTTCAGCTCAAACCCTTCGCTCTGACTCTCAGTGACAGACAGTTTCAATCTGATTAAATTGATCTGTGACTGTAACTGTCATATATTAACTCCTGCCCCATTCCGGCAAATACATCGACTCCCTCGGAGGATCACTTTGAGAATTCGAGCTAATGAACAGCAAAGATAGTGCAGAGAATGATCTCAAGTTGAGCTTGGTAAAGGGGTAATCTCCCAGCTGGAAACCTTCTCTAATCTTGCCCATAGTCCCGGTTCCATTGCTCAAAATCAGATAAAACTGAACTGGAGAAAGTTCCGATTGATTTTTGTTTTTCAAACTATTGCCGATTGCGGCGCATGCGCGGTATTAACCCGCCCCCACCGCTGATTGTGAATGAGCGAATGTACGCATGCGCGCTCCACTCCTCCAGCAAATCTGTTGAACATCATCTACTCAGTGAGTGGAAAGAGTTTGTTTTTAAAGGAGTGAATGGAGATATTACGGCCTCGGGGGAAGGCAGCAAACAGCAATCTGCTTCCAGCAGCACATTGCTTTGGGACCCTGTCCGCAGTCTGGATCAGAGATCACCATTGACTCCGGGGCAAGTTCAGGGGGAGTCGCGGGCTGTTTGTGAGAGGCAATGTGGAGGATGAACTGCTCCCGGAACATGGAGTGAGCGGCGGAATGGAGAGGCCTTTCTCGGCCTGTGTGTGCACTAGGTAAGTGAGACAGAACGTGAATAAGCTGCTGTTGAAAATCTTTGCTGATCCTCGCCTCAGTTCTGTAATACATGTTGGTGGTTTAACTCCTGTTTCACGCTGTTTACTGTGAGTGTACAGTGAATAGGGGAATCAAGATCTCTGGCGCACAGTTTCAGAATAAGAGATCCCTCATTTTAGACGGAGGGAAGGAGGAATTTCTTCTCTCAAAGTGTCATTAATCTTTGGAATTCTCTACCTCAAAGAGCAGTGGAGGCTGGGTTGTTAAATATATTCAAGGATCAGTTAAACTTTTGATCTCCATGGGAGTAATGTGTTCTGGGAGCAGGCAGGATAATGGAGCTGAATCCACGATCAGATCCGCCATAATCTTATTGAACGACGGATCAGACTCGAGAGACTGAATGGCCTACTCCTGCTCCTACTTCTTAGGTTCTTATGTTATAATGTCAGGTGGAAATAGAAACCTGATCTGCACAAACATCCCTCAGGTAATCCCAATCCTGGAGCAGTGCAGATGTTGGCTTGTTTCTGGATGTCACTAAATTGCTGTAAATCGGTCAAAACACCTGGTCAGCAGATGCTGAGATCTGCAGTGAAATCAGACATTGACATTCTTTGTATTTCTGGAGAGTATTTGTGGTTAGTCATAATGATTATTAATTGAAATGTTACATTAATCTCTTTAATGAAAGCAAAATACTGCGGATGCTGGAAATCTGAAATAAAAACAAGAAATGCTGGAACCACTCAGCAGGTCTGGCAGCATCTGTGGAAAGGAAGCAGAGTTATCGTTCCGGGTCAGTAATAATGATTATTAATTGAAATGTTACTTTAATCTCTTAAGCTTCCACCTCAACTGATCTTCAGTTACAAGAGATATTGTTCTTCCTTTCTGCAGGCAAATACTTCAAGGGAACAGAATGAATGTGATGATTCCCAGGCACAAGGAAATGTGCAGTCAGCTCCTTACAACACAGAGTAGGTATGTTATCACTCCTGGAGGCCATCAGTTAATTCCAGAGTCACATGGAGCACAAGTAGTCAAACTCTCACTGATCCCAAGTTCAGAGACATATTTTCAATCCAGCAATCAAACAAAGCAGAAGAGACATACATTGCTTCTAATCCATTCCAATTCTGTACTGCTGAATGTTAGGTACATCAATCTCAATTCAAAAGCACACCCACGATCAGATTGAAAGGCACGATATCAATCTCACAAGAGAGACACATCCTGGATACAGGAAAATAGAGACTGAATCTCACCCTCACATACCTGAAACTGTGTCCAGTTCTGGTCACCTCATTACAGTAAGGATGCAATTGCACTAGAGAGGGTACTGAGGAGATTTCTGAGGATGTTGCCAGAACTGAAAAAATGCAGCTGTGAGGAAAGATTGGATAGGCTGGGAATATTCTCTTTGGAACAGTGAAGGCTGAGGGAAGAGCTGATTGAAATGTACAGAATTTTGAGGGACCTGGACAGAGTGGAGGTGAAGGGTCTGAACAGAGAGGTCATTGACGAGGGCCATAGATGCTTTGGATGCTTTGGAGAGGGTGCAGAGGAGGTTCACCAGGATGTTGCCTGGTATGGAGGGCGCTAGCTATGAAGAGAGGTTGAGTAGATTAGGATTATTTTCATTAGAAAGACGGAGGTTGAGGGGGGACCTGATTGAGGTGTACAAAATCATGAGAGGTATAGACAGGGTGGATAGCAAGAGGCGTTTTCCCAGAGTGGGGGATTCAATTACTAGAGGACACGAGTTCAAAGTGAAAGGGGAAAAGTTTAGGGGGGATATGCGTGGAAAGTTCTTTACGCAGAGGGTGGTGGGTGCCTGGAACGCGTTGCCAGCGGAGGTGGTAGATGCGGGCACGATGGCGTCTTTTAAGATGTATCTAGACGGATACATGAATGGGCAGGAAGAAAAGAGATACAGAACCTTAGAAAATAGGCAACATGTTTAGAGAGAGGATCTGGATCGGCGCAGGCTTGGAGGGCCGAAGGGCCTGTTCCTGTGCTGCAATTATCTTTGTTCTTTTGTTTTGATTGGTAGAAAAATTGCAGGGGAGATGAGGGAAAGAAAATCACCCAGAGGGTGTTGGGGGTCTGGAAGTCACTGCCTGAAAGGATAGTTGAGGCAGGAACCCTCAACTGGTTCAAAAGTACTCTGAATATGAACCTCAAGTGCCATAAGCTACAGGGTTCAGGAACAAATCCTGGAAGGTGGGATTAAGTGACCTCTTTCTGTGCCTTAAACTTTCTATGATTCTATGAAACTGATGATTTCAAAAAACATACCCATATACAGTAAACAGACAGACAGAGTAAAATTCACATTTACAAACTATTAAAGAGTTAAAGTAAAGATTAAAACCTCCAGCCACAGAAGGGAGACTGACAGCTACAGAGAAGAAAATAAAACCACTCACATGCAAGAGACTGTCAGATAGAGAATAACACCAGAGTCACCTAACTGAAACTGCAGTTACCACGTAAGACACATGGACACATACCAGAGACTAAGAGGGACAAAGAAAAATCAATTCTCCAATAAGAGAAATTGAATGATAGGAATAACACACATACTTGTGTAGTAGACATTGATAGCTGCAGAAAAAAAGAAAATGTGCAAACACACCTATCAGGAACTGTAAGCTGCAGATTAAAACACACAGACCAAAAATCGAAAGGTTCAGAGAAAAGCCCCATATCACACACTAGAGTTTGAAAGATACAGAATTAACCCACAGTGTTATATCTTAACTTTACAGGTGCAGCTTAAAAGTGAGACATTCCAGAAACCAACTGGTGCAAAGTAAAACTCACTCAAGTAACAGAAACTGACAGGTAAAGATCGAAAACCAGAATCATATACAGAAAATGGCAGGTATAGCATAAAACAACAGTCACATATTGGAAGTTTACGGGTGGGGGGGCGGGGCGAGGGATGGGGTGGGAAACACCTTCATGTTCCATAAACTGACAGGTACAAAGTAAAATAAACATTCATATACTATCAATGGACAGGTGCAGAATTAACATCTCATTCACTTAACAGAAGCTAAAAGGTGCTGCAGAAAGCACATAATCAAATTCCAAAGATTGAAAGATACAGCATAAACCCACATTCACATGCCAGAAACTGACAGGACCAGAACCCACATTCCATTCACAGAAACAGATAGAGACAGAACAAAGGCCACAATCACATACCAGAAACTGACAGGAACAGAACCCACATTCCACTCACAGAAACAGATAGAGACAGAACAAAGGCAACAATCACATACCAGATATTGACAGGAACAGAACCCATATTCCATTCACAGAAACAGATAGGGACAGAACAAAGGCAACAATCACATACCAGAAACTGACAGGGAAAGATAAAAACCTTCACACATTTCAGAAAATAACAGGTGTAGAATAACTGCCTCCCTCACATATGAGAAACTGACAGTGACAGATTGACACCCAGACTCGCATACTAGAAAATAACAGCTAAAGATTAAAATCTACATTGACATATCAGAAAATAGCAAATGCAGTCTAAAAGCCACACTCAACTACCAGAGAATGACAGACACAGAGTGAAATCCACAGTGAATTCCAAGAAATTTACTGTTAGAGAGTGAAAATCTCTCATCCATAACTGACAGGTACAAAGAAAACCCAACACTTGCACTTCACACACTGACAGATACAGAATAAAACACACACATAATTAAGAAGATTTATATACCAGATACTGACAGATACAGACTAAAACCCAATGTCACATCACATAAACTGACAGATACAGACTAAAACTCACACATAATTAAGAAGATTTATATACCAGATACTGACAGATACAAACTAAAACTCACACTCACATAACATAAACTGACAGATACAGACTAAAACTCACACATAATTAAGAAGATTTATATACCAGATACTGACAGATACAGACTAAAACTCACACTCACAAAACATAAACTGACAGATACAGAATAAATTCAGCAGTCACAGACCAGAGAATGAAATGTACAAAGTAAACCTCACAGATTAAAAATCACACCCATATTCTAGAGAATGTAGAGATGTGGTGTACAATCCAGACTCAAAAGCCAGACTGAAACACATACTTGTATACCAGAACATGACATAGACAGGTCAAAAACCAGACCTGCACATTAGAAATTTAAATGAACAGGTTAAAACTTAAATTTACAAACCAGACAATCAAAGATGAAGAGTAAACAGCACTCATATACAAGTGAGTGTTAGATTAACAGTCAAACCCACATTCACATGCAATAAACTGAGGGGCACAAGTTCAAGACACACAAACAAACATCAGAAACTGAAAGATACAGAATAAAACGTTTCTCACATAAAACAAAGTGACAGGTACAGATAAACCCACACTCAAAATCAGAAACTGACAGAGATAAACTATAGACGAGGGATAGAGAGATATCGAGTGAAACTTACACCCGTATCCAAGGAACTGAATAATACAGCAAAAGAAGTGAAAAAAAAACACTCACCCACTAGAAAATAAAACTGCACTAACATATAGAAACTGACAGGCATGAAGCAAACCAACTCACCCCCCGCCCAATACAGAAAAACACAACAGAGACTGAGAGACATGAAAGAAAAGCTACACACAAATACCAGAAAGTGACAATTACAGTTCCATACTGCAAAGTACAAAGGAAACAAGCTAAAAAACAACACTCACAATTCTGAGTTAGACTGATGTGGAGTAAAATCTAGATGCAAATACCAGAGATTGACTGGTACAGATATAAATCTCAATCACATAAGAAAGTGAGAGGTGCAGAGTACACTCCACAAACAGTGATCAGTATGTAACTGGTACAAAGTAAAATTCAAACAAACTTTTCAGAAACAGACAGGTAATGAGAAGAACAAGACACAAACACAAATACCAGAGTATGAGGGTTACAGAGTAAAACCCATGCTCGTTTTTCAGGATTGCCATGTACAGAATTAAAAACCTCTCATTCACATTAAAAACTTACAGACACAAAGGAAATCCCACACTCACACGTCAGAGACTGACAAATACTCAGAAAAAATACCTTAAAAACAGAGACTGACAGGAACAGAATTAAGCATGCCATCAAGATAAACAAATGGCAGATTCAGCATTAATCACAAATTCCCATTGCAGAGACTGACATGAACAGAGTTAAATAAATACCTATTGAGCAGAAATTAACAATCATCCTTTCAATGACCAGTCACAGAATAGAAACTGTCAGTTCAAGGCCGAAGCAGATTCACAGAACAAATTGAAATATACAATGTGAACCTAATACTCAGATACTAGAAGCTAATAGGTACGCAGTAAAACTGATAATGACATACCAGACACACATAGACAGAGAAAAACAATATCACATCACAGAATCTGACAAGTACAGAATAAAATGTATAGTAGCATATCAGATATTGACAGGAAAAGCACTACCATAAAACAACAAGTACAGAATAATGGCCACATTGACAAGTGTGATATTGATAGGCACAGGGAAAACGTTACACTTATCAGAGACATGCAGAAACAGAATAAAACCCACATACACATAAAGTAACTCAGAGGTACATAGCAAAATCCACATTCACATGCCAGAAACAGACAGCGAAAGTAAAACATATCCTCACAAATCATGCACAGACAAATACAGAGTAATAGCGGCATTCACATTACAGAGACTGACAAATGCAGGGTAAAACCCACAATCAATTACCACAAACAAAAAGGTACAGAATAAAACAGGCATTTGCATTGCAGTAAATGACAACATGCTGGGTAAAATCCACATTCACACATCAGAAATGAAAGGATGAAGAGTGATCCCACATTCACTTGCCAGAATATAAAAGGTACAGTGTAAATGAAAGCAGAAAATGCTGGAAATACTCTGCAGGTCTGGCAGCACCTGTGGAGAGAGGGAGGCAGTTAACATTTCAGATCATTGATGAACGGCCATTGACCTGAAAGGTTAACTCTGTTTCTGTCTCCACAGTTGTTGGCAGGCCTGCTGAGTGTTTACAGCATTTTCTGTTTTTAATTTCCAGCATTCACAATATTTTGCTTTGTATTATGTGCTTTCTGCTATTCCAGAAATTGACAAGGACAAAACAATACTCATTATCACATAACAGATAGTGAGAGATTCAAACCAAAACCACTGTTCACTTCAGCAGAAACTGACAGGTACATGACAAAACCAACACTTACATGCCAGAAGCTGATAGATAAATAATAAAACCCATACTCACATCAGAAGTTGGCAGGTAGATTGAAGCACATGCTCATACATCGGATACTAACAGAAAAGAGTTAAAACCACACTCACATCAGATGTAGACAGGTACAGTGGAAAACCCACATCTGTTTATCAGTAATTGACAGATAAAGAGAAAAACCCACAGTCACATTCCACATTCTGAGATAAAGAATGAATCCCTCACCTCTCAAACCAAACAAAGAGGGACAGATAGTTGGACAGATCTAGATGTGTAAGAGTTCCTTCATTGTTCCTTAAATATAAACAAACAGATCCTGTCTTTCAGAGTGACAGATGGAGAATGACTTCCACACTCATACTGTACCAGTGATGAACAGACACAGAACGAATGTTATTCATATACACACCTTTATGATTATTTGTAGTGTATGTTTATGGGATGTGAGCATCTGTAGAAAGGAGAGTAGTTGTTGTCCATCTCTCATTGCCCTTTAGAAGATGGTGTCGAGCGGCCTTCTTGCTCCCAACAGTCTCTGTAGTGTAGGTACACCCAAATTGGTGTTAGGTAGGGAGTTGCAGAATTTGGACTGAGTGATGATGCTGGAATAATGTTATATTTTCAAGTCAGGATGACATATGAACTGGAGATGAACTTGCAGGTTATAATGTCCGCATACGTTTGCTGCCCATGTTCTACTTGGTAGCAGATGTTTGAAAGGTTCTGTTCGCGGTGCTTCCTCAGGTTGATGCAGTACATCTTGTAGATGGTACACACTGTGCACTGTTGGTGGAGGGAGTAAAAAGCTAATCTGGTGAATGGTCAGCCAATCAAGCCTGCTGCTTTGTCCTGGATGGTATAGAGTTTCTTGAATGTTGTTTGGGGTGCACACATCCAGGCAAGTGGGCAGTAATACATCAGACTTCTGACTTGTGGCTTGTCAGTGGTCGAAAGTCTTTAAGGAGTTAGGACGTGAGTTACTAACCACAGAATCTCCAGCTTCTGACCAGCTCTTGAAGTCATAGTGGTAATATGGCAGGAAATGTATAAAGCCTGCAGTCATTCCCCATAAAGTAACATGCACAGAATAATGGACATATGAAACAAGATAGTGACAGGTCTAGGACAGAAGCAACAATCACTAATCATAGGCTTGTGCATACAGAATAAAATCCACAATCACATACCAGTAACTGAGAGATACATAGTAAAATCCACATTCATATGTCAGGAACAGAAAGGGAAAGTAAAACACTTGCTGACAAATCAGACACAGACAGACACAGAGTAATAGCAACATTCACATTCCAGAGACTGACAGATATCAAGTAAAAGCTCCGATCAATTCCAAGAAACAAAAAGGTACAGAATAAAATACATACTTGCTTTGTAGTAACTGACAGGTACAGAATAAAATCCACATTCACATATCAGAAACTGACAGGTGAAGAGTAAAAGACACAGTAACTGTCACAAACTGACAGATACAGGGTGAGCTCACATTCACTTGTCAGTATATAAAAGGTAAAGAATAAAAATCTTTCTTCCAGACCAGAAACTGACAGGCACAGAATAAAGGAGCGCCTTTCATTGCAGTAACTGACCAGAACAGAGGGAAATCCATATTCACATGTCAGAAACTGACAGGAACAGAAAGAACACACACTCACATCCCAGAAATTGGCACACAGAATAAAATTCACACGCGCATATCAGAAATTAACTTTCCAGATGAAAATCCACAACCATACAGCAGAGAGTGAGATGTACAATTAAACCCAGCTTCTGACACGTGAGGCTCACACACACCAAGGGAAAACAATGCTCATGTCACATACCAGAAACAGGCAGATGCAGATCACAACCCACACTCGGATTTCAGATACTGGCAGTGACAGTGTAAAATAACTCTTCATGATCACTGACAGGGATACAATACAGTCCACATTCATTCATCAGAAACTTACAGATCCAGATAATAAACAGTACTGACATAAAACAGATTGGCAGGAACAGGTTAAAACCCACCCTCATGTGTAGTCGTCTGATCGGTACAGAATGCAGTCGAGGCTTGCAAACCAGAGACTGACATGTCGAGTGAAAACAACACTGACACGTCATCAATTAACATGTGCAGTGTAAAGCTACACAAACATATTACTGACTAACAGGTACAGAGGCAAAATCAAACAACCTTCCATAACAGAAACTGACAGGTACAGATTAAACTCCAAATTCACATATCGGACACTAACAGATAAAGAGAAAGGCCCAGACTCCCATACGTTTAGCTTCAATAATTAATAAGTACATTATTTAGAAAGCCCGGTGGTGTAGGAACCCTCAGTCTCACTCTTTAACACCTCACACTGAAAATGGACAGTCCTCCTTTGTCTCCCACGAACAGGAACCAATTTATAATGTGTGACGTGTTTTTTTTACATTGATCAGAAATGTATCCGGTTACAGAATGCTGTGAATGAGGCTTTTTGCCTGCCGGTTACAGACTGTTTTAAAACAGGACAGAGAATGAATCCAAATAGATGCCGGATTGGAAAAGCGAATCTGGAACTTTTGAGAAAATGTGAAACAATACAATATAGGGGATATTTTTACATCCCTGTCGTAAGGCTATATGATCTGTTAACGTGATATCGAGTGAAGCCGCTCCTTGTTTTACAAATCTGTTGGCGGGCCTTTCAAATTTGAAAAAGAAAAGGTTTGGAGTCTGCCAATCCGGAGCGGTTATTTTCCGCCCTATTAAAGTGATGTCTCCGGATTGGTGAACTAAGCAACTATCTGATTGGTCACATGAACAACACAATGAGAAGCTGCACAGAGTGACCAATCACCAGTGTCCTCACGATCATTCATCCAGAAGGTATAGGTGGACGGATTTGATCATTCTTCCTGAACTGTTTTGAATTGTAGTTTTTATAGATTTTTATGAAGAATCTATTTTTTAGGGGGGAGGGGGATGTCTGGAAGAGGGAAAGTTTGGGTCAAGGCCAAGTCTCACTCCTCCCGGGCTGGACCGCAGTTCCCGGTGGGCCGTGTTCACTATATCCCGAGAATGGGGAACTATGCTGAGCGTAGGGGAGCCGGAGCCCTGGTTCTCTGGCTGCTGTGCTCGAGTATCTGACAGCTGAAATCCGCGAGCTGGCCGGTAACACGGCCCCGGACAACAAGAAGACCCGCATCATGCCCAGACATCTCCAGCTGGCCCAAAGACTCTTTTCAGAGACACCCACTTTATCTGAGAAAGAGCTGGTGACTGTCTGAGAGACGGGATTTAGCCGCTTGCCTCTGGAGATATTTGTCCGGCATTTTAACAATTCTAGGGTTTCTGCACAAATAAAGCTTTTGTTGAGTCCTTCACGTGCAGGAAGTGTGTCCAGCTGCAGCTCTTGTTAGACCGCATGACGGCTCTCGAGCTGCGGATGGACTCACTTTGGAGCATGCGCGATGCTGAGGAGGTCGTGGATAGCACGTTTAGTGAATTGGTCACACCGCAGATTAGGATTGCTGAGGGAGAAAGGGAATGGGTGACCAAAAGGCAGAGAAAGAGCAGGAAGGCAGCGCAGGAGTCCCCTGCGGTCATCTCCCTCCAAAACAAGTATACCGTTTTGGATACTGTTGAGGGAGATGGCTCACCAGGGGAAGGCAGCAGTAGCCAGGTCCATGGCACCGTGGCTGGCTCTGCTGTTCAGAAGGGCGGGAAAAAGAGTGGAAGGGCTATAGTCGTAGGGGATTCGATTGTAAGGGGAGTAGATAGGCGGTTCTGTGGTCGAAAACGAGGCTCCCGAATGGTATGTTGCCTCCCAGGTGCACGGGTCAGGGACGTCTCAGATCGGCTGCAGAACATTCTAAAGGGGGAGGGTGAACAGCCAGTTGTCATTGTGCACATAGGCACTAATGATATAGGTAAAAAACGGGATGAGGTCCTACAAGCAGAGTTTAGGGAGCTAGGAGCCAAGTTAAAAAGTAGGACCTCAGAGGTAGTAATCTCAGGATTACTACCAGTGCCACGTGATAGTCAGAGTAAAAATGAAAGGATAGTCAGGATGAATGCGTGGCTTGAGAGATGGTGCAGGAAGGAGGGGTTCAGATTTTTGGGACATTGGGACCGGTTCTGTGGGAGCTGGGACTATTATAAATTGGACGGTCTACACCTGGGCCGGACTGGAACCAATGTCCTTGGAGGTGCTTTTGCTAACGCTGTTGGGGAGGGTTTAAACTAAGGTGGCAGGGGGATGGGAACCAATTGAGGTCAGTTGACAGTAAGGAGGTAGTAACAAAAGCCTGTAAGGAACTAGATAATGAAGTCAGTGTGACTAAGGGGAAGAGCAGGCAGGGAGCAGATGATGAATATAAAGGGACTGGTGGTCTGAGGTGCATTTGTTTTAATGCAAGAAGTGTAGTAGGTAAGGCAGATGAACTTAGGGCTTGGATTAGTACCTGGGAGTATGATGTTATTGCTATTACTGAGACTTGGTTGAGGGAAGGGCATGATTGGCAACTAAATATCCCAGGATATCGATGCTTCAGGCGGGATAGAGAGGGAGGTAAAAGGGGTGGAGGGGTTGCATTACTGGTCAAAGAGGATATCACAGCTGTGCTGAAGGAGGGCACTATGGAGGACTCGAGCAGTGAGGCAATATGGACAGAACTCAGAAATGGGAAGGGTGCGGTAACAATGTTGGGGCTGTACGACAGGCCTCCCAACAGCGAGCGTGAGATAGAGGTACAAATATGTAAACAGATTAATGGAAGATGTAGGAGCAACAGGGTGGTGGTGATAGGAGATTTTAATTTTCCCAACATTGACTGGGATTCGCTTAGTGTTAGAGGTCCAGATGGAGCAGAATTTGTAAGGAGCATCCAGGAGGGTTTTCTAGAGCAGTATATAAATAGGCCAACTCGGGAAGGGGCCATACTGGTCCTGGTGTTGGGGAATGAGCCCGGCCAGGTTGTTGAAGTTTCAGTAGGGGTCTACTTTGGGAATAGTGATCACAATTCCGTAAGCTTTAAAATACTCATGGACAAAGACGAGAGTGGTCCTAAAGGAAGAGTGCTAAATTGGGGGAAGGCCAACTATACCAAAATTCGGCAGGAGCTGGGAAATGTAGATTGGGAGCAGCTGTTTGAAGGTAAATCCACATGTGATATGTGGGAGGCTTTTAAAGAGAGGTTGATTAGCGTGCAGGAGAGACATGTTCCTGTGAAAATGAGGGATAGAAATGGCAAGATTAGGGAACCATGGATGACAGGTGAAATTGTGAGACTAGCTAAGAGGAAAAAGGAAGCATACATAAGGTCTAGGCGGCTGATGAAAGACGAAGCTTTGAAAGAATATCGGGAATGTAGGACCAATCTGAAACGAGGAATTAAGAGGGCTAAAAGGGGTCATGAAATATCTTTAGCAAACAGGGTTAAGGAAAATCCCAAAGCCTTTTATTCATATATAAGGAGAAAGAGGGTAACTAGAGAAAGGATTGGCCCACTAAAGGACAAAGGAGGAATGTTATGCTTGGACTCAGAGAAAATGGGTGAGATTCTAAACGAGTACTTTGCATCGGTATTCACCGAGGAGAGGGACATGACGGATGTTGAGGTTAGGAACAGATGTTTGATTACTCTAGGTCAAGTCGGCATAAGGAGGGAGGAAGTGTTGGGTATTCTAAAGGGCATTAAGGTGGACAAGTCCCCAGGTCCGGATGGGATCTATCCCAGGTTACTGAGGGAAGCGAGAGTGGAAATAGCTGGGGCATTAATAGATATCTTTGCAGCATCCTTAAACACGGGTGAGGTCCCGGAGGACTGGAGAATTGCTAATGTTGTCCCCTTGTTTAAGAAGGGTAGCAGGGATAATCCAGGTAATTATAGACCGGTGAGCCTGACGTCAGTGGTAGGGAAGCTGCTGGAGAAGATACTGAGGGATAGGATCTATTCCCATTTGGAAGAAAATGGGCTCATCAGTGATAGGCAACATGGTTTTGTGCAGGGAAGGTCATGTCTTACCAACTTAATAGAATTCTTTGAGGAAGTGACAAAGTTGATTGATGAGGGAAGGGCTGTCGATGTCATATACATGGACTTCAGTAAGGCGTTTGATAAGGTTCCCCATGGCAGGCTGATGGAGAAAGTGAAGGCGCTTGGGGTCCAAGGTGTACTAGCTAGATGGATAAAGAACTGGCTGGGCAACAGGAGACAGAGAGTAGCAGTAGAAGGGAGTTTCTCAAAGTGGAGACGTGTGACCAGTGGTGTTCCACAGGGATCCGTGCTGGGACCACTGTTGTTTGTGATATACATTAATGATTTGGAGGAAAGTATAGGTGGACTGATTAGCAAGTTTGCAGACGACACTAAGATTGGTGGAGTAGCAGATAGTGAAGGGGACTGTCAGAGAATACAGCAGAATATAGATAGATTGGAGAGTTGGGCAGAGAAATGGCAGATGGAGTTCAATCAGGGCAAATGCGAGGTGATGCATTTTGGAAGATCCAATTCAAGAGTGAACTATACAGTAAATGGAAAAGTCCTGGGGAAAATTGATGTCCAGAGAGATTTGGGTGTTCAGGTCCACTGTTCCCTGAAGGTGGCAACGCAGGTAAATAGAGTGGTCAAGAAGGCATACGGCATGCTTTCCTTCATCGGACGGGGCATTGAGTACAAGAGTTGGCAGGTCATGTTACAGTTGTATAGGACTTTGGTTCGGCCACATTTGGAATACTGCGTACAGTTCTGGTCGCCACATTATCAAAAGGATGTGGATGCTTTGGAGAGGGTGCAGAGGAGGTTCACCAGGATGTTGCCTGGTATGGAGGGCGCTAGCTATGAAGAGAGGTTGAGCAGATTAGGATTATTTTCATTAGAAAGACGGAGGTTGAGGGGGGACCTGATTGAGGTGTACAAAATCATGAGAGGTACTGACAGGGTGGATAGCAAGAGGCGTTTTCCCAGAGTGGGGGTTTCAATTACTAGAGGACACGAGTTCAAAGTGAAAGGGGAAAAGTTTAGGGGGGTTATGCGTGGAAAGTTCTTTACGCAGAGGGTGGTGGGCACCTGGAATGCATTGCCAGCGGAGGTGGTAGATGCGGGCACGATGGAGTCTTTTAAGATGTATCTAGACAGATACATGAATGGGCAGGAAGAAAAGAGATACAGAACCTTAGAAAATAGGCGACATGTTTAGAGAGAGGATCTGGATCGGCGCAGGTTTGGAGGGCCGAAGGGCCTGTTCCTGTGCTGTAATTATCTTTGTTCTTTGTTCTTTGTTCTTTGAGTCCCCAAATGATTGCCGCTCTAATAAAATGATCTGTTCTGGAGCACAGTTTTCTCTGCTGGAATCGATGACAGGAGATCGCAGCTCTTTGTGTTGCCGATTTGATGGCTCTTAAAAGAGCCGTTGTGTTATTTGATGCCAAACTCAGTTTGGGGCAGGGTGAGTTTCGGCGCGCTCCCAGCGGATACGGCGGGCCAGCTGGATGTCTTTGGGCATGATGGTGACTCGCTTGGCGTGGATGGCGCACAGGTTGGTGTCCTCAAAAAGCCCCACCAGGTAAGCCTCGCTGGCCTCCTGCAGGGCCATGACGGCCGAGCTCTGGAAGCGCAGGTCTGTCTTGAAGTCTTGCGCGACCTCCCGCACCAGGCGCTGGAAGGGCAGTTTGCGGATGAGCAGCTCGGTGGATTTCTGGTAGCGGCGGATCTCCCGCAGAGCCACAGTGCCGGGTCGGTAACGGTGAGGCTTCTTCACTCCGCCCGTGACTGGAGCGCTCTTGCGGGCCGCTTTGGTAGCCAGCTGCTTGCGGGGAGCTTTCGCTCCGGTCGATTTGCGCGCTGTCTGCTTGGTTCTGGCCATTGTGGTAGAAGATCTGGAACAAAAACACTGTAAATGTTGAGGATGCTCAGGGACTATCTATTTAAGACAGTAGAGGGACCGCCCTAGTGTTGTGATTGGATGCAGCCTCGTCCATCAGTCAAGTTTGAAAGCAGCTCCGGGAAGTAAAAGGGCGGCGGGAAATGCTGCGCCCTGATTGGTTGAAATGTAACTGAAGTTGAAATTTAATCAATTTCAAAAGCCCGCCAATTTCCGATGAGAAAACAATGCAAAGAGTAAAAAAATCCAATTTGGCCTGAAGAATTATGAAATCTGAGTTTTTGTAGCTTCATTTATTTCGGCTGAGAACCCCCACTGTCTTTCAACACAGTTTGAATCGGCCCTCAAGAATACATTATCAAATACAACCGTTTAATTCATGACGCACTGAATCAACATGGAACAGAAACATACAGTAAAACAACGCGACAGAGTTGGGTATCCTGGTACATGAATCACAAAAAAGTTGGTTGGCACGTACCACATGAGTTTTGGAAGGCAAATGGAATGATGTCAGTTATTGCAAGCGGAATGGACTATTAAAGTAAGGAAGATTTGCTACAGTTGTCCAGGGTATTGGTGATACTGCATCTGTAATAATTTGTACAGTTTTGGTCTCCTTACTGTTGAAAACAAAGAAATTGCATTAGAAGCAGTTCAGAGACGATTCACTCGACAGATTGCTCGGATGAAGGCTTATTTTCTGGGAAATGGTTGGACAGGTTGTCCTGTATCCATTAGAATTAAGAAGAATGAGAAGTGATCTTATTGAAATCGTATAAGATCTTGAGAGCACTTCGCCGGGTGGATACTGAGAGGATGTTTCCCCTTATGAGAGAGACTAGAACCAGGGAACACAAGGATCCTTGCTGAAAGTGAAAGACACAGGAAGCATCTGTAAAGTGTGTAGATTGAACCAATTAGGATACCCGGAACAATTCAGAACCTAATATGGTCAGATCCCAACACCCCACGAAGGGTAAAAGAAAGGGTGATAGGGAATATTTTCGGTACACTTAGCAAGGGGTGAACAGCACATTGTTGGCACACTTAGAAGGAGAAGATAGACTATGGTCAACACAGCAAGAGAAGAAGAAGGAGAGAAGTCCATGTCCCAGCAAGCTCAGAAGCAAGAACCAGTATAGAGTGTTCCGGTATACTTATTGCTGTTGTTAAGGATTAACTTTGTGCATCTTAGTTAAGCCCAATAAACTCTCTGACTTGATCACAGAACTTGACTCTGCACCTTGTAGGTCCATCTTCGTCCAGAATCTCAAGGTGAGACAGGTTGGGTATTCTCTGTCTCACCTCTGTTCAGGTAACATCTACCTGAAACTTACAGCTCTTTACTATTTACATACATTGCTATGTATTTTGCCCTCCTCAAACTTCCAAATTATGGTCCCTATAAAAGCAATGTTGTTGATAAAAATTTCTGTGTCACCCTACTGAATACATCTTCGCATTAAAAATACATCAGTTCACTACGACACTCTGTCTCCTATCCTTTAGCCAACTACCATCTCAGCATACCAGTATCAATTTTTAACATGAACTTTTATTTTATGTGTAACTCTGTTATGCACAACTTGATCGAATGCCTTTCAAAAAGCAGATATCCAATATCTATAATACTACCTTCAGCAAAGTCAATCACAAGAATTCAATCAGGTTAGTCTCACATGATTTGTCCTTACCAAATCGGTACTGCTTGTCCCTTATTAACTCATCATTCTTCAAGTTGAAGTTTATTTGATCCTTGACACTTGTTTCCAATTGTTTTTGACCACTGATGACAAAATTCATTGGTCTGTAGTCACCAGCCTTTTCCTTCCCATTTCTGGAACAGGAGTGTAACATTTGCAATCCTTCAGTCGACTGGAACTACTTCAATATCCAAACATTGTCGTCAGGACTTCTGTTATCTCCCTCAGCAATCTGAGATGCTTTCTATCTGGATTCATTAACTTAAAGTGATGCCAAACTATTGAGAACCTCCTTTCTGTCTATTTTCATTCTATCCAATATCTCTGCAGCCCTCCTCTACTGGGATATTAACTTCATCCTTGTTTTTGTGAACAGACATATAACGCTCTCATTCATTACCTTTTCCAACACAAGGAAATTTCATTTCTTTATCCCGAATAGCTCCGCAATTTCTTGCACTATCATTTTGCATTTTTGTTTACTTATAAATTATTTTTGTTTCTCTTGGTTGCTACTCATTAATATTATCTTACACTCTTTTAGAAACATGTTTTGTTTTTTACCTGCACTCTCACTATTCTGCCTGGTTGGAATCATGGTGATGTCGAGGAGATGGGATATTTGTACAAATATTTGGGATATTTGTCCAAATATTTGGCGCTGCAAACAATCTTTGAGTCATATTGATCAAAAGCAAATTATTGTTAACTTGTGTGACGCTGAGACTGGAAGGTTGTCTGAATAAGGCAGGAGAGCGGGTGCAGGGGCGGCTCCTCATTTGGCCAAAACACTCTGGTAGAAGTGTAAGAGTGAGTCCGAGTATTTCCAGGATGAAGGATAAACATCTGATAGTCTCTGTTTAATATAATCGGAGTAAAACACATGGTCACGGAAATGATACCTGAAAGGCCTTGTGCTGTCAATCTGCCGTGTGTATGGGAGGGAAGGATGGAGTGGAAGAGCCTCTGTAGATTAGATTAGATTAGAGATACAGCACTTAAACAGGCCCTTCGGCCCACCGAGTCTGTGCCGACCATCAACCACCCATTTATACTCATCCTACACTAATCCCATATTCCTACCAAACATCCCCACCTGTCCCTATATTTCCCTACCACCTACACTAGTGACAATTTATAATGGCCAATTTACCTATCAACCTGCAAGTCTTTTGGCTTGTGGGAGGAAACCGGAGCACCCGGAGAAAACCCACGCAGACACAGGGAGAACTTGCAAACTCCACGCAGGCAGTACCCAGAATCGAACCCGGGTCCCTGGAGCTGTGAGGCTGCAGTGCTAACCACTGCGCCACTGTGCCGCCCCTGTATTTCTCCAGTACTGAATTACACTGGGTTGGATGTTTAATCAGTTTCTAACTCTGCCTGTTGGGTGAGTAGGCGACAGAAATGATACCAGTTCCCATCCCTGTGTGACTGTCACTCCTTCTGTTGTGTGTGTGCAGGATTAAACCCTGAGTCCCTCTATCCAGCTCTGGCTGCTATATCTGGAAAGATGCTGAATCTTTCAGTAGTTGCTCTGCTCAAACCGAGTTCAAGGCCTGAATAGTGAACAGAATTTCACATTAATTGTTTGAATAATACTATGTTTGAACAGCAGGTTATGATCGACTGGACCAAAGGCTGGAAAAATTCCTGTCCATAAATCTTTCAACAGGGAGTTCGAGGATCTCCTGGTTCCGAGTCTTTCAGGGATACAGGACTAGACATCGGCAACTGAGCCCTGAAAAGACTGTGCAGATGAGGACATTTAACAACCGGGAGCTGAAACTCTGGGATGGGCTCTATTGTCACTGTGTTTGTATGTCCAGTATAATCGCGGCAGCTCCGTGTCTCTTGTTTAGATTGAAACGATGAAGATCGCCATTCGGTATTACTCACATTGACCGCGGGTTTCACTCCGGTTGGACAAACCTTTTCTGGCTGAAATGAATTCTACAAGGTCCCAGCAAACACAGCGACTCCCTCCTTCCTCCCATGTTTCTGTCGGATTGTTTTGAGAGGAGGGTCTCAATAATAACAAACAACCTGCAGGGAGAGATGGCAATTTGAACATCTAAAGGGGATCAGCTCCCGGCTTTCTAGGTTATAGATTCCCTCCACCCCTCCCCACCCTCCCTTCACCCTAACCCCATGTTCAGTTTCATTGTTCACACATTGATGAGGGTGAAACGGCGAAAGTTCCCATTGAGTTTTGTTGCAGAGATCTGCGCACGCGCGGTGTAGCCCCGCCCACTTTTCTTCATCATACTGAGAAGAGCGCATGCGCTCCCCTTCCCCCCAACACTGTCTCTGAGCGTCATTCAGTGAGTGAGTGGAAGATTGTTTAAATCAGCTGCGAATAGAGACATCCGCGTCCCGGGGTAAGTGAACAAACAACATCTGCTTCCAGCAGCAACACCAGGTTTGGGAGCGAGTCTGCAGATGTGTTCAGAGATTAACATTGAATAGCGGGAAGTTCAGCGGGAGTCGGGGACTGTGTGGAATGGACACTCGAGGCCTGGAGAACCGAGTCCAAACCGAGCGGGACCCGAGCACAAGTGTCCGCCTCGGCTCGAGCCCAGCTTGCGGCTCCGGCTTTCGCGTTCGAGTCCAGTTCGGGTTCGGGTCGGACACACTCGGTCAGTCTCTGCTGGTCAGAATTGAAATTTAAAATAACTGACCGGAGCTGGGAGTCCGGGTCGGAATTGAGTCCGCGCAGTGAGCCGGTGCCGGCACTTTGCCGTCATTACGCATGCGGTGTAGCATCTTGCAGGTTGGGTGTCAGGAAGGGAAGTAAAGGAATGATCGGGTTGGGCTCGGGTCCGCTGTGGTTCGGTCAGGTACTGTGTGTGTGTGTAGACTAGAGTCCTGACAGTGAACAGGTTATATTTTTAATACAAATACTGCATATTTTATAATAATTAATTATTCAGGACCTTCCTGCTCTCTGCATCTCAGCTCCTCACTGGATAAACTTGCGGCAAGTATTTCAACCTGTAAAGCAGGAGTTTACATAATGTATAATCACATTTACTGAACCTTCTGGCAATTGCTGTGTGTATTTTAAGCAATACGATACTGGTACAGTGTGGGACAACCTGTCTGGGCACAACTCCATGGGTTTCTGTTTAACTCATGACCAAACAATCACTGACATTGTGGCTCCAATCTTCACCTTTTAACCAGTTCATTTAGATTGTATGTTTTTGTGGCACTGCCAGATAAACAAAGATCTCAATGGATAGATGAACCCTCTGAAAGCTTTGCAGAGTTGCGATTCACTCATGACATCAAGGAATTTGGCGTAAAAAATATTCTTCTTTAAAAAAGTGACTGGTACCATTATGTAAAATTGTATTAAATGTCAATGCTAGAAATTGTTCAACCTACCTTGTCAACATTATCATATATGCTTTGTTTTCCTTTGCAGGCTATTCGAAGTGTGCGCCATTATGTGTATGCTGATTAACAAGAAGTCTTCAATCAAACAGTACTGTAGATGTACAGTACTGTAGACGAATGATCAGACAGAACTGGGAATCTGCAGCACTGGAGACTTATGATCAGACAGCACCGGGAATCTGCAGTACTGTAGACTAATGATCAGACAGCGCCGGGAATCTGCAGTACTGTAGACTAATGATCAGACAGCACTGGGAATCTGCAGTACTGTAGACTAATGATCAGCCAGCACCGGGAATCTGCAGTACTGTAGACTAATGATCAGACAGCACTGGGAATCTGCAGTACTGTAGACTAATGATCAGACAGCACCGGGAATCTGCAGTACTGTCGACTAATGATCAGCCAGCACCGGGAATCTGCAGTACTGTAGACTAATGATCAGACAGCACTGGGAATCTGCAGTACTGTAGACTAAGGATCAGACAGCACCGGGAATCTGCAGTACTGCAGACTAATGATCAGACAGCACCGGGAATCTGCAGTACTGTAGACTAATGATCAGACAGCACCGGGAATCTGCAGTCCTGTCGACTAATGATCAGACAGCACCGGGAATCTGCAGTACTGGAGACTAATGATCAGACAGCACCGGGAATCTGCAGTACTGTAGACTAATGATCAGACAGCACCGGGAATCTGCAGTACTGCAGACTAATGATCAGACAGCACCGGGAATCTGCAGTACTGTAGACTAATGATCAGACAGCACCGGGAATCTGCAGTACTGCAGACTAATGATCAGACAGCACTGCGAATCTGCAGTACTGTAGACTAATGATCAGAGAGCACTGGGAATCTGCAGTACTGTAGACTACTGATCAGACAGCACCAGGAATCTGCAGTACTGTAGACTAATGATCAGACAGAACTGGGAATCTGCAGTACTGCAGACTAATGATCAGACAGCACTGGGAACCTGCAGTACTGTCGAGTAATGATCAGACAGTAGTTGGAATCCGCAGTACTGTAGACTAATGATCAGACAGCACCAGGAATCTGCAGTACTGTAGACTAATGATCAGACAGCACCGGGAATCTGCAGTACTGCAGACTAATGATCAGACAGCACTGGGTATCTGCAGTACTGTAGACTAATGATCAGACAGCACCAGGAATCTGCAGTACTGCAGACTAATGATCAGACAGCACTGGGTATCTGCAGTACTGTAGACTAATGATCAGACAGCACCGGGAATCTGCAGTACTGTAGACTAATGATCAGACAGCAACGGGAATCTGCAGTACTGCAGACTAATGATCAGACAGCAATGGGAATCTGCAGTACTGTCGAGTAATGATCAGACAGTACCGGGAATCTGCAGTACTGTAGGCTAATGATCAGACAGCACTGGGAATCTGCAGTACTGTAGACTAATGATCAGCCAGCACCGGGAATCTGCAGTACTGTAGACTAATGATCAGACAGCACTGGGAATCTGCAGTACTGTAGACTAATGATCAGACAGCACCGGGAATCTGCAGTACTGTCGACTAATGATCAGCCAGCACCGGGAATCTGCAGTACTGTAGACTAATGATCAGACAGCACTGGGAATCTGCAGTACTGTAGACTAAGGATCAGACAGCACCGGGAATCTGCAGTACTGCAGACTAATGATCAGACAGCACCGGGAATCTGCAGTACTGTAGACTAATGATCAGACAGCACCGGGAATCTGCAGTCCTGTCGACTAATGATCAGACAGCACCGGGAATCTGCAGTACTGGAGACTAATGATCAGACAGCACCGGGAATCTGCAGTACTGTAGACTAATGATCAGACAGCACCGGGAATCTGCAGTACTGCAGACTAATGATCAGACAGCACCGGGAATCTGCAGTACTGTAGACTAATGATCAGACAGCACCGGGAATCTGCAGTACTGCAGACTAATGATCAGACAGCACTGCGAATCTGCAGTACTGTAGACTAATGATCAGAGAGCACTGGGAATCTGCAGTACTGTAGACTACTGATCAGACAGCACCAGGAATCTGCAGTACTGTAGACTAATAATCAGACAGAACTGGGAATCTGCAGTACTGCAGACTAATGATCAGACAGCACTGGGAACCTGCAGTACTGTCGAGTAATGATCAGACAGTAGTTGGAATCCGCAGTACTGTAGACTAATGATCAGACAGCACCAGGAATCTGCAGTACTGTAGACTAATGATCAGACAGCAACGGGAATCTGCAGTACTGCAGACTAATGATCAGACAGCAATGGGAATCTGCAGTACTGTCGAGTAATGATCAGACAGTACCGGGAATCTGCAGTACTGTAGGCTAATGATCAGACAGCACTGGGAATCTACAGGACTGTAGACTAATGATCAGACAGCACTGGGAATCTGCAGCACTGTCGACGAATGATAAGACAGCACCAGGAACCTGCGGTACTGTAGACTAATGATCAGACAGCACCGGGAATCTGCAGTACTGTAGACAAATGATCAGACAGCACCGGGAATCTGCAGTACTGTAGACTAATGATCAGACAGCACTGGGAATCTGCAGTACTATAGACAAATGATCAGACAGCACCGGGAATCTGCAGTACTGTAGACTAATGATCAGACAGCACTGGGAATCTGCAGTACTGTAGACTAATGATCAGTCAGCAGTGGGGATCTGAAGTACTGTAAACTAATGATCAGCCAGAACCGGGAATCTGCAGTACTGTAGACTAATGATCAGACAGCACTGGGAATCTGCAGTACTGTAGACTAATGATCAGACAGCACAGGGAATCTGCAGTACTGTAGAATAATGATCAGACAGCACTGGGAATCTACAGGACTGTAGACTAATGATCAGACAGCACCGGGAACCTGCAGCACTGTCGACGAATGATAAGACAGCACCAGGAACCTGCAGTACTGTAGACTAATGATCAGACAGCACCGGGAATCTGCAGTACTGTAGACAAATGATCAGACAGCACCGGGAACCTGCAGTACAGTAGACTAATGATCAGACAGCACCGGGAATCTGCAGTCCTGTCGACTAATGATCAAACAGCACCGGGAATCTGCAGTACTGTAGACTAATGATCGGACAGCACCGGGAATCTGCAGTACTGCAGACTAATGATCAGACAGCACTGGGAATCTGCAGTACTGCAGACTAATGATCAGACAGCACCGGGAATCTGCTGTACTGTAGACTAATGATCAGACAGCACTGGGAATCTGCAGTACTGTAGACTAATGATCAGACAGCACCGGGAATCTGCAGTACTGCAGACTAATGATCAGACAGCACTGGGAATCTGCAGTACTGTAGACTAATGATCAGACAGCACCGGGAATCTGCAGTACTGTAGACTAATGATCAGACAGCACCAGGAATCTGCAGTACAGTAGACAAATGATCAGACAGCACCGGGAATCTGCAGTACTGTAGACTAATGATCAGACAGCACTGGGAATCTGCAGTACTGTAGACTAATGATCAGTCAGCAGTGGGGATCTGCAGTACTGTAAACTAATGATCACCCAGAACCGGGAATCTGCAGTACTGTAGACTAATGATCAGACAGCAACGGGAATCTGCAGTACTGCAGACTAATGATCAGACAGCAATGGGAATCTGCAGTACTGTCGAGTAATGATCAGACAGTACCGGGAATCTGCAGTACTGTAGGCTAATGATCAGACAGCACTGGGAATCTGCAGTACTGTAGACTAATGATCAGCCAGCACCGGGAATCTGCAGTACTGTAGACTAATGATCAGACAGCACTGGGAATCTGCAGTACTGTAGACTAAGGATCAGACAGCACTGGGAATCTGCAGTACTGCAGACTAATGATCAGACAGCACCGGGAATCTGCAGTACTGTAGACTAATGATCAGACAGCACCGGGAATCTGCAGTCCTGTCGACTAATGATCAGACAGCACCGGGAATCTGCAGTACTGGAGACTAATGATCAGACAGCACCGGGAATCTGCAGTACTGTAGACTAATGATCAGACAGCACCGGGAATCTGCAGTACTGCAGACTAATGATCAGACAGCACCGGGAATCTGCAGTACTGTAGACTAATGATCAGACAGCACCGGGAATCTGCAGTACTGCAGACTAATGATCAGACAGCACTGCGAATCTGCAGTACTGTAGACTAATGATCAGAGAGCACTGGGAATCTGCAGTACTGTAGACTACTGATCAGACAGCACCAGGAATCTGCAGTACTGTAGACTAATAATCAGACAGAACTGGGAATCTGCAGTACTGCAGACTAATGATCAGACAGCACTGGGAACCTGCAGTACTGTCGAGTAATGATCAGACAGTAGTTGGAATCCGCAGTACTGTAGACTAATGATCAGACATCACCAGGAATCTGCAGTACTGTAGACTAATGATCAGACAGCACCGGGAATCTGCAGTACTGCAGACTAATGATCAGACAGCACTGGGTATCTGCAGTACTGCAGACTAATGATCAGACAGCACCAGGAATCTGCAGTACTGCAGACTAATGATCAGACAGCACTGGGTATCTGCAGTACTGTAGACTAATGATCAGACAGCACCGGGAATCTGCAGTACTGTAGACTAATGATCAGACAGCAACGGGAATCTGCAGTTCTGCAGACTAATGATCAGACAGCAATGGGAATCTGCAGTACTTTCGAGTAATGATCAGACAGTACCGGGAATCTGCAGTACTGTAGGCTAATGATCAGACAGCACTGGGAATCTACAGGACTGTAGACTAATGATCAGACAGCACTGGGAATCTGCAGCACTGTCGACGAATGATAAGACAGCACCAGGAACCTGCGGTACTGTAGACTAATGATCAGACAGCACCGGGAATCTGCAGTACTGTAGACAAATGATCAGACAGCACCGGGAATCTGCAGTACTGTAGACTAATGATCAGACAGCACTGGGAATCTGCAGTACTATAGACAAATGATCAGACAGCACCGGGAATCTGCAGTACTGTAGACTAATGATCAGACAGCACTGGGAATCTGCAGTACTGTAGACTAATGATCAGTCAGCAGTGGGGATCTGAAGTACTGTAAACTAATGATCAGCCAGAACCGGGAATCTGCAGTACTGTAGACTAATGATCAGACAGCACTGGGAATCTGCAGTACTGTAGACTAATGATCAGACAGCACAGGGAATCTGCAGTACTGTAGACTAATGATCAGACAGCACTGGGAATCTACAGGACTGTAGACTAATGATCAGACAGCACCGGGAACCTGCAGCACTGTCGACGAATGATAAGACAGCACCAGGAACCTGCAGTACTGTAGACTAATGATCAGACAGCACCGGGAATCTGCAGTACTGTAGACAAATGATCAGACAGCACCGGGAACCTGCAGTACAGTAGACTAATGATCAGACAGCACCGGGAATCTGCAGTCCTGTCGACTAATGATCAGACAGCACCGGGAATCTGCAGTACTGTAGACTAATGATCGGACAGCACCGGGAATCTGCAGTACTGCAGACTAATGATCAGACAGCACTGGGAATCTGCAGTACTGCAGACTAATGATCAGACAGCACCGGGAATCTGCAGTACTGTAGACTAATGATCAGACAGCACTGGGAATCTGCAGTACTGTAGACTAATGATCAGACAGCACCGGGAATCTGCAGTACTGCAGACTAATGATCAGACAGCACTGGGAATCTGCAGTACTGTAGACTAATGATCAGACAGCGCCGGGAATCTGCAGTACTGTAGACTAATGATCAGACAGCACCAGGAATCTGCAGTACTGTAGACAAATGATCAGACAGCACCGGGAATCTGCAGTACTGTAGACTAATGATCAGACAGCACTGGGAATCTGCAGTACTGTAGACTAATGATCAGACAGCACCGGGAATCTGCAGTACTGCAGACTAATGATCAGACAGCACCGGGAATCTGCAGTACTGTAGACTAATGATCAGACAGCACTGGGAATCTGCAGTACTGTCGACTAATGATCAGACAGCACTGGGAATCTGCAGGACTGTCGGCTAATGATCAGACAGCACCGGGAATCTGCAGTACTGCAGACTAATGATCAGACAGCACCGGGAATCTGCAGGATTGCAGACTAATGATCAGACAGCACTGGGAATCTGCAGTACTGTAGACTAATGATCAGACAGCACTGGGAATCTGCAGTACTGTAGACTAATGATCAGACAGCACCGGGAATCTGCAGTACTGTCGACTAATGATCAGACAGCACTGGGAATCTGCAGTACTGTAGACTAATGATCAGACAGCACCGGGAATCTGCAGTAATGTCGACTAATGATCAGACAGCACTGGGAATCTGCAGGACTGTAGACTAATGATCAGACAGCACCGGGAATCTGCAGTACTGTAGACTAATGATCAGACAGCACTGGGAATCTGCAGTACTGTAGACTAATGATCAGACAGCACTGGGAATCTGCAGGATTGTCGACTAATGATCAGACAGCACCGGGAATCTGCAGTACTGTAGACTAATGATCAGACAGCACCGGGAATCTGCAGTACTGTAGACTAATGATCAGACAGCACTGGGAATCTGCAGTACTGTAGACTAATGATCAGACAGCACTGGGAATCTGCAGGATTGTCGACTAATGATCAGACAGCACCGGGAATCTGCAGTACTGTAGACTAATGATCAGACAGCACCGGGAATCTGCAGTACTGTAAACTAATGATCAGACAGCACCGGGAATCTGCAGTACTGTAGACTAATGATCAGACAGCACCGGGAATCTGCAGTACTGTAGACTAATGATCAGACAGCACCGGGAACCTGCAGTACTGTAGACTAATGATCAGACAGCACAGGGGATCTGCTGGACTGGAGACGAATGCTCAGACAGCACTGGGAACCTGCAGTACTGTAGACTAATGGTCCGACAGCATCGGGAATCTGCAGTACTGTAGACTAATGATCAGACAGCACCGGGAATCTGCAGTACTGAAGACTAATGATCAGACAGCACCGGGAATCTGCAGTACTGTAGACTAATGATCAGACAGCACCGGGAATCTGCAGTACTGTAGACTAATGATCAGACAGCACTGGGAATCTGCAGTACTGTAGACTAATGATCAGACAGCACTGGGAACCTGCAGTACTGTAGACTAATGGTCCGACAGCACCGGGAATCTGCAGTACTGTAGACTAATGATCAGACAGCACCGGGAATCTGCAGTACTGAAGACTAATGATCAGACAGCACCGGGAATCTGCAGTACTGTAGACTAATGATCAGACAGCACCGGGAATCTGCAGTACTGTAGACTAATGATCAGAAAGCACCAGGAATCTGCAGTACTGTAGACTAATGATCAGACAGCACCGGGAATCTGCAGGGCTGTAGACTCACGATCAGACAGCACCGGGAATCTGCAGTACTGTCGACGACTGATACGACAGCACCAGGAATCTGCAGTACTGTAGACTTATGATCAGACAGCACCGGGAATCTGCAATACTGTAGACTAATGATCAGACAGCACCGGGAATCTGCAGTACTGTAGACTAATGATCAGACAGCACTGGGAATCTGCAGTACTGTAGACTCATGATCAGTCAGCAGTGGGGATCTGCAGTACTGTAGACTAATGATCAGACAGCACCGGGAATCTGCAGTACTGTAGACTAATGATCAGACAGCACTGGGAATATGCAGTACTGTAGACTAATGATCAGACAGCACAGGGAATCTGCAGTACTGTAGACTAATGATCAGACAGTACTGGGAATCTACAGGACTGTAGACTAATGATCAGACAGCACCGGGAATCTGCAGCACTGTCGACGAATGATAAGACAGCACCAGGAACCTGCAGTACTGTAGACTAATGATCAGACAGCACCGGGAATCTGCAGTACTGTAGACAAATGATCAGACAGCACCGGGAATCTGCAGTACAGTAGACTAATGATCAGACAGCACTGGGAATCTGCAGTACTGCAGACTAATGATCTGTCAGCATTGGGGATCTGCAGTACTGTAGACTAATGATCAGACAGCACCGGGGATCTGCAGTACTGTAGACTAATGATCAGACAGCACTGGGAAAGCCTGCTATCTAATCTGTCATTTTTTCAATTAATTAATCTTTCCTTTCACTGAAGGTAACTTGCAGGTACAGCAAGCAATTAACAAGGTAAGTGTTATGTTGGTCTTCATTGCAAGGGGATGAGTATAGGAGTAAAGATGTCTTGCTGCAATGAAATAGAGCCTTGTTGAGACTGTACCTGCAGTATTGTGTGCAGTTCTGGTCTCTTACCTATAAAAAGATAGACTTGTCATAGAGTGAGTGCAATTAAGGTTCCCCAAACTAATTCCTGGGATGAGGGATTGCGTGATGAGGGAAGAATAAACAGACTGGGCCTTTATTCTCTGGAGTTTCGAAGAATGAGAGGTGATCTCATTCAAACAGACAAAATTCTTACAGGGCTCAAGAGGGTAATTGCAGGAAGGATGATTCCCCTGACTAGGGATCTCGAACCAGGGGACACAGTCTCAGAATAAGGAGCAGGCCATTTAGGACTGAGATGAGAAGGAATTTCTTCACTCAGAGGATGGTGAATCTTCAGGATTCTCTACCCCAGAGGGCTGTGGAGACTTAGTCTTTCAGTATGTTCAAGATGGGGATTTCTTTGTCTCTGTATGTTAAAAACATCAAGGGTTACATGGATAGTGCAGGAAAATGGTGTTGAAGCAGATCAACCATGATCTCATTGAATGGTGGAGAGGGCTCAAAGGGCTGAATGGCCTACTCCTGTTCCTAGTTTTTATGTTCTTGTGCTGTGTTCAGGGTAAGGGGGGACAAAACTGTGCTGCTGTACTGCAGTGCTGTCCAACACTGACACTTTGTATCACCGGGTTCCCACTGTGGAAATGACAATGATGAAACTGTAAAGTTCTAACCCTCACCTGTTCTAGTCTTACAAGGAATACTTCTCCTTTGTGCAGGAACTGGAATCGATGTGATGTTTCCCAGGACCAAGGAACCGTGCAGCCCAGCTCCTTCTTACACACAGTAGGTACGTGATCATTCCCAGCGTGTAAAGGCACAGACAGCTCACCAGTTCCACTGTCAGGCACACCAGAAGGAATCAGTCTCACACTGATCCCAAGATCCAGACACATATTTTCAATCCCAACAAGGTAAAGAGAGCACGAGAGACAGACATTGTTTCCAGTTCAACCCAATTCAGTACTGCTGACAGGTAGAGACATGACTCCCAGGCCAACTCTCAGATTTAAACAGAGTCATAGAGTCATTTACAGCACAGAGGAGGCTATTCGGCCCATTGACTGCATGTTTACTCTCCACAAAGCAATACAGTCAGTCCCACTCCCCGGCTCGATCCCCATAGCCCTGCAAGTCTATTTCTCTCAGGTGACCATCCAACATCTTACTGAAGTCAGTGATTGTCTCCACTTCCACCTCCCTTGTGGGCAGTGAGTTCCAGGGCATTACCACCCCCTGTGTAAAACAGTGTTTCCTCATATTCCCCCTGAATTCTCTGGTCAAAAACATTCAATCTGTGTAACCTAGTCCTTGTACCATTTGTTAATGGGAACAGTTTTTCCCTTTCTAGCTTCCCTGTTAAAATCTTGAACACTTGAGTTAAATCTCACCTCAATCTCCTTTGTTCAGAGGAGAACAAGCCCAGCCTTTCAAGCCTAACCTTGTAACTAAAATCCTCCATCCCTGAAACCATTCTGGTAAATCTCCTCTGCACCCTCTCAAGGACCCTCCCATCCATGCTGAGGTATGGTGACCAGAACTGGACACAGTACTCCAGTTGGGGTCTAACCAGAGCTTTAAAAAGGTTCAGTATAACTTCCCTGATTTTGAACTCAATGTCTCTGTTTATAAAGCCCAAGATCCCATATGCTTTACTAACCACTTTCTCAACATGTCCTGCCAGCGACAAAGGTCTGTGCACTTGCACAACCAGAACCCTGTATTCCTGCGAACTCTTTAGAACTGTGCCATTATGTATATATTGCCTCTCCCTATTCCTTCTACCAAAATGTATCACCTCACATTTGTCAGTATTAAATTCCATCAGCCACCTCTCTGCCCATTCTACTTCCCTGTCTATGTCCTGTTGCAGGCTGTTCATATCATCCTCACTATTTACCTCACCTGCATGTTTGGTGCTGTCAGCAAATTTTGAAATAGACTCCGTGCAGCTTGAGCTACAAATTAAATATTAGACAGATCTGAGACATGTACCCGGTTGAGAGGTAGAGAATTCATACCAGGAAGATGCTCCAGGACACAAATTAAAATGTCACCCATTTAACCTGCAGTATGAGTTTAAACAACATTCATCCCAGTCGTGTAACCTCACACCCAGCTTAGATGCAAGTCTAATATTCTGTGCAGTATCAGACTGAGTGATGCTGTAAAATAGTGACACCCCGAGGGACAACTTTGATCACAGTTCAGCATTCATTCACATTATGCAGCTGCAAGATACAGTATCAATTGTTTTCAGTCCAGAGCTACACATTACATCCCATTTCAAACTGAAAGATACATTGTCAATTCCATCACTGTAGATTGAGGTATTAATGTTAAATATATTATTTCAAAGACCAGAAGTGAGATGCAAATGAAATACATCAGGCAAATGAACATCAGATTCACAAATATACAAGAGACTGACAAATACAGACTAAATCTCACAGTCTCATCCAGTACCACAGGCAGACAGGGACAGAATGAATCACATGCTTACACACAGTAGCAGGGAATGACAGATCCCTCATTCAAACAGTACCACAGACTGATAGGTGCAGACTGAATCCCACACTCACACACAGTAACAGATACTGACATATACAGAATTAATCCCACACACACACAGTTACAGAAACTGACAATACAGAATTAATACCACACTCACACACAGTAACAGACACAGATACAAAATTAATCCCACACTCAGACGAGTAACAGATACTGACAGATACAGAATTAATCCCACACTCGCACACAGTAAAACACTGACAGATACAGAATTAATCCCACACTCACACACAAGAGCAGATGCTGCAAGATATTGAAGTAATGCCACACTCACACACAGTAACAGACAGTGACATGAACAGAATTAATCCCACACTCACTCACAGTAGGACACTGACCGATACAGAATTAATCCCACACTCACACACAGTTACAGAAAATGACAGATACAAAATAAATGCCACACTCACACACAGCAACAGACACTGACTGATAAAGAATTCATCCCACAGTAACACACAGTAACAGACACAGACAGATGCAGAATTAATCCCACACTCACACACTGTAACAGACAGTGACCGATACAGAATTAATCCCACACAGTCACACAGTAACAGACACTGACCGATACAGAATTAATCCCACACTCTCACACAGTTACAGACACTGACAGATACAAAATAAATGCCACACTCACACACAGTAACAGACACTGACAGAAGCAGAATTAATCCCACACTCACACACTGCAACAGACACTGACAGATACAGATTAATCCCACACTCACACACTGTAACAGACACTGACCGATACAGAATTAATCCCACACAGTCACACAGTAACAGACACTGACAGATACATAATTAATCCCACACTCACACACTGTAACAGACACTGACCGATACAGAATTTATCCCACACAGTCACACAGTAACAGACACTGATAGATAGAGAATTAATCCCACACTCACACACCGTAACAGACACTGATAGATACAGAATTAATCCCACACTCAAACACAGTAATAGACACTGACAGATACAGAATTAATCCCACATTCGCACACAGTAATAAACTGACAGATACAGAATTAATCCCACACTCACACACAGTAAAACACTGACAGATACAGAATTAATCCCACACTCACACACAAGAGCAGACGCTGAAAGATACTGAACTAATGCCACACTCACACACAGTAACAGACAGTGACATGAACAGAATTAATCCCACACTCACTCACAGTAAGACACTGATAGATACAGAATTAATCCCACACTCACACACAGTTACAGACACTGACAGATACAAAATAAATGCCACACTCACACACAGCATCAGACACTGACAGATACAGAATTAATCCCACACTCATACACTGCAACAGACACTGACAGATACAGAATTAATCCCACATTCACACACTGTAACAGACACTGACAGATACAGAATTAATCCCACACAGTCACACAGAAACAGACACTGACAGATAAAGAATTATTCCCACAATCATACACAGTAACAGACACTGATAGATGCAGAATTAATCCCACACTCACACATAGTAACAGACACTGACAGATACAGAATTAATCCCACACTCTCACACAGTAACAGACACTGACAGATACAGAATTAATCCCACACTCACACATTGTAACAGACACTGACAGATACAGAATTAATCCCAAACTCACACAGTAACAGACACTGACAGATACAGAATAAATCCCACACTCACTCACAGCAACTGACACTGACAGATACAGAACAAATCCCACACTCACAGAGAGTAACAGACACTGAAAGATACAGAATTAATCCCACACTCACACACAGTTACAGAAACTGACAGATACAAAATAAATGCCACACTCACACACAGCAACAGACACTGACAGATACAGAATTAATCCCACAATCACACACAGTAACGGACACTGACAGATGCAGAATTAATCCCACACTCAAACACTGCAACAGACACTGACAGATATAGAATTAATCCCACACTCACACACTGTAACAGACACTGACCGATACAGAGTTAATCCTACACAGTCACACAGTAACAGACACTGACAGATACAGAATTAATCCCACACTCTCACACAGTTACAGACACTGACAGATACAAAATAAATGCTACACTCACACACAGTAACAGACACTGACAGATACAGAATTAATCCCACACTCACACACTGTAACAGACACTGACCGATACAGAATTAATCCCACACAGTCACACAGTAAAGACACTGACAGATACAGAATTAATCCCACACTCTCACACAGTTACAGACACTGACAGATACAAAATAAATGCCACACTCACACACAGAAACAGACACTGACAGATACAGAATTAATCCCACACTCATACACTGCAACAGACACTGACCGATACAGAATTAATCCCGCACTCACACACTGTCACAGTCACTGACCGATACAGAATTAATCCCACACAGTCACACAGTAACACACACTGACAGATACATACTTAATCCCACACTCACACACAGTAACAGACAATGATAGATACTGACTTAATCCCACTCTCACACACAGTAACAATCAGTGACAGATACATAATTTATCCCACACTCACCCACAGTAACAGACACTGATAGATACAGAATTAATCCCACACGCACACACAGTAACAGATACTGAACGATACAGAATAAATCCCACACCCAAACACAGTAACAGCCACTGATAGATACAAAATAAATGCCACACTCACACACAGCATCAGACACTGACAGATACAGAATTAATCCCACACTCACACACAGTAACAGACACTGACAGATACAGAATTAATCCCACACTCACACACAGTAACATACACTGACAGATACAGAATTAATCCCACACTCACCCACAGCAACAGACAATGATAGATACAGAATTAATCCCACACTCACACACAGTAATAGATACTGACCGATACAGAATAAATCCCACACTCAAACACAGTAATAGACACTGACAGACGTAGAATTAATCCCACATTCGCACACAGTAAGACACTGACAGATACAGAATTAATCCCACACTCACACACAAGAGCAGACGCTGAAAGATACTGAACTAATGCCACAGTCACGCACAGTAACAGACAGTGACATGAACAGAATTAATCCCACACTCACACACATTAACGGACACTGACAGATGCAGAATTAATCCCACACTCACACACTGCAACAGACACTGACAGATACAGAATTAATCCCACACTCACACACTGTAACAGACAGTGACCGATACAGAATTAATCCCACACAGTCACACAGTAACAGACACTGACAGATACAGAATTGTTCCCACAATCATACACAGTAACTGACACTGATAGATGCAGAATTAATCCCACAATCACACACAGTAACATACACTGACAGATACAGAATTAATCACACACTCTCACACAGTAACAAACACTGACAGATATAGCATTAATCCCACACTCACACACTGTAACAGACACTGACAGATACAGAATTAATCCCACACTCACTCACAGCAACAGACACTGACAGATACTGAACTAATCCCACACTCACAGAGAGTAACAGACACTGACAGATACAGAATTAATCCCACACTCACACACTGTAACAGACACTGACAGATACAGACCTAATCCCACACTCTCACACAGTAACAGACAGTGACAGATACAGAATTAATTCCACACTCAGAAACAGTAACAGACATTGACAGATGCAGAATTAATCCCACACTCACACACTGTAACAGACACCGACAGATACAGAATTAATCCCACACTCTCACACAGTAACAGACACTGCCAGATCCAGAATTAATCCCACTCTCACACACAGTAACAGACACTGACAGATACTGAATTAATCCCACACTCTCACACAGTAACAGACACCGACAGATACAGAATTAATCCCACAATCATACACAGTAACATACACTGATAGATACAGAATTAATCCCACACTTTCACACAGTAAGACACTGACAGATAAAGAATTAATCCCACACTCACACACAGTAACAGACACTGACAGATACAGAACTAATCCGATACTCACAAACAGTAACAGACACTGACAGATGCAGAATTAATCCCACACTCACACACTGTAACAGACGCAGACAGATACAGAATTAATCCCACACTCACACACAGTAACAGACACTGACCGATGCAGAATGAATCCCACATTCACACACTGTAACAGACACTGACAGATGCAGAATTAATCCCGCACTCTCACACAGTAACAGACACTGACAGATCCAGAATTAATCCCACTCTCACACACAGTAACAGACACTGACAGATACTGAATTAATCCCACACTCTCACACAGTAACAGACACTGACAAATGCAGAATTAATCCCACACTCACACACTGTAACAGAAAATGACAGATACAGCATTAATCCCACAATCATACACAGTAACAGACACTGATAGATACAGAATTAATCCCACACTCTCACACAGTAACAGACACTGATAGATACAGAATTAATCCCACACTCTCACACAGTAACAGACACTGACAGATACAGAAGTAATCCCACACTCACACACAGTAACAGACACTGACAGATTCAGAATTAATCCCACACTCTCACACAGTAACAGACACTGATAGATACAGAATTAATCCCACACTCTCACACAGTAACAGACACTGACAGATTCAGAAGTAATCCCACACTCACAGACAGTAACAGACACTGACAAATGCAGAATTAATCCCACACTCACACACAGTAACAGACAATGACAGATACAGAATTAATCCCACACTCTCACACAGTAACAGACACCGACAGATACAGAATTAATCCCACAATCATACACAGTAACATACACTGATAGATACAGAATTAATCCCACACTTTCACACAGTAAGACACTGACAGATAAAGAATTAATCCCACACTCACACACAGTAACAGACACTGACAGATACAGAACTAATCCGATACTCACAAACAGTAACAGACACTGACAGATGCAGAATTAATCCCACACTCACACACTGTAACAGACGCAGACAGATACAGAATTAATCCCACACTCACACATAGTAACAGACACTGACCGATGCAGAATGAATCCCACATTCACACACTGTAACAGACACTGACAGATGCAGAATTAATCCCGCACTCTCACACAGTAACAGACACTGACAGATCCAGAATTAATCCCACTCTCACACACAGTAACAGACACTGACAGATACTGAATTAATCCCACACTCTCACACAGTAACAGACACTGACAAATGCAGAATTAATCCCACACTCACACACAGTAACAGACAATGACAGATACAGCATTAATCCCACAATCATACACAGTAACAGACACTGATAGATACAGAATTAATCCCACACTCTCACACAGTAACAGACACTGATAGATACAGAATTAATCCCACACTCTCACACAGTAACAGACACTGACAGATACAGAAGTAATCCCACACTCACACACAGTAACAGACACTGACAGATTCAGAATTAATCCCACACTCTCACACAGTAACAGACACTGATAGATACAGAATTAATCCCACACTCTCACACAGTAACAGACACTGACAGATTCAGAAGTAATCCCACACTCACAGACAGTAACAGACACTGACAAATGCAGAATTAATCCCACACTCACACACAGTAACAGACAGTGACAGATACAGAATTAATGCCACACTCGCACACAGTAACATACACTGACAGATAGAGAATTAATCCCGCTATCAAACACAGTAACAGACACTAATAGATACATAATCAATCCCACACTCACACACTGTAACAGACACTGACAGATACAGAATTAATCCCACGCTCACACACAGTAACAGACACTGACAGATGCAGAATTAATCCCACACTCACACTGTAACAGACACTGACAGATACAGAATAAATCCCACATTCACTCACAGCAAAAGTCACTGACAGATACAGAGCTAATCCCACACTCACAGAGAGTAACAGACACTGACAGATACAGAATTAATCCTACACTCACACACAGTAACAGACACTGACAGATACAGTCCTAATCCCACACTCACACACATAAACAGAAACTGACAGATACAGAACTAATCCCACAGTCACACACAGTAACAGACACTGACAGATACTGAATTAATCCCACACTCACACACAGTAACAGACACTGACAGATGCAGAATTAATCCCAAACTCCCACAATGTAATAGACGCTGACAGATACAGAATTGATCCCACACTCACACACAGTAACAGACACTGACAGATGCAGAATTAATCCCACACTCACACACTGAAACAGACACTGACAGATACAGAATTAATTCCACACTCAGACACAGTAACAGACACTGACAGATGCAGAATTAATCCCACACACTCACACACTGTAACAGACACTGACAGATACAGAATTAATCCCACAATCTCACACAGTAACAGGCACTGCCAGATCCAGAATTAATCCCACTCTCACACACAGTAACAGACACTGACAGATACTGAATTAAACCCACACTCTCACACAGTAAAACACTGACAGATACAGAATTAATCCCAAACTCACACACTGTAAAAGACACTGACAGATACAGAACTAATCCCATACTCACAAACAGTAACAGACACTGACACATACAGAATTAATCCCACTCTCACACACAGTAACAGACACTGACAGATACTGAATTAATCCCACACTCTCACACAGTAACAGACACTGACAAATGCAGAATTAATCCCACACTCACACACTGTAACAGACAATGACAGATACAGAATTAATCCCACAATCATACACAGTAACAGACACTGATAGATACAGAATTAATCCCACACTCTCACACAGTAACAGACACTGATAGATACAGAATTAATCCCACACTCTCACACAGTAACAGACACTGACAGATACAGAAGTAATCCCACACTCACACACAGTAACAGACACTGACAGATACAGAATTAATCCCGCACTCTCACACTGTAACAGACAGTGACAGATGCAGAATTAATCCCACACTCAGACACAGTAACAGACACTGACAGATGCAAAATTAAACCCACACTCACACACTGTAACAGACACTGACAGATACAGAATTAATCCCGCACACACACACACAGTAACAGACACTGACAGATCCAGAATTAATCCCACACTCTGACACAGTAACAGACAGTGACAGATACAGAATTAACCCCACAATCATACACAGTAACAGACACTGATAGATACAGATTTAATCCCACACTCACACACTGCAACAGACACTGACCGATACAGAATTAATCCCACACAGTCACACAGTAACAGACACTGACAGATACAGAATTATTCCCACAATCATACACAGTAACTGACACTGATAGATGCAGAATTAATCCCACACTCACACACAGTAACATACACTGACAGATACAGAATTAATCCCACACTCTCACACAGTTACAAACACTGACAGATATAGCATTAATCCCACACTCACACACTGTAACAGACACTGACAGATACAGAATTAATCCCACACTCACACAGTAACAGACACTGACAGATACAGAATAAAATCCACACTCACACACAGTGACAGACACTGACAGATGCAGAATTAATCCCAAACTCCCACACTGTAATAGACGCTGACACAAACAGAATTGATCCCACACTCACACACAGTAACAGACACTGACAGATGAAGAATTAATCCCACACTCACACACTGTAACAGACACTGACAGATACAGAATTAATCCCACACTCTCACACAGTAACAGACAGTGACAGATACAGAATTAATTCCACACTCATACACAGTAACAGACACTGACAGATGCAGAATTAATCCCACACACTCACACACTGTAACAGACACTGACAGATACAGAATTAATCCCACAATCTCACACAGTAACAGACACTGCCAGATCCAGAATTAATCCCATTCTCACACACAGTAACAGACACTGACAGATACTGAATTAAACCCACACTCTCACACAGTGAAACACTGACAGATACAGAATTAATTCCAAACTCGCACACAGTAACAGACACTGACAGATACAGAACTAATCCCATACTCACAAACAGTAACAGACACTGACAGATACAGAACTAATCCCACTCTCACACACAGTAACAGACACTGACAGATACTGAATTAATCCCACACTCTCACACAGTAACAGACACCGACATATACAGAATTAATCCCACAATCATACACAGTAACAGACACTGATAGATACAGAATTAATCCCACACTCTCGCACAGTAACAGACACTGATAGATACAGAATTAATCCCACGGTGTCACACAGTAACAGACACTGACAGATAAAGAATTAATCCCACACTCTCACACAGTAACGGACACTGACAGATAGAGAATTGATCCCACAATCATACACAGTAACAGACAGTGACAGAAACTGAACTAATCCCCCACTCACACACAGTAACAGACACTGACAGATACAGAATTAATCCCACACTCACACACAGTAACAGACATGACAGATGCAGAATTAATCCCACACTCACACACAGTAACAGACAGTGACAGAAACTGAACTAATCCCCCACTCACACACAGTAACAGACACTGACAGATGCAGAATTAATCCCACACTAACACACTGTAACAAACACTGACAGATACAGAATTAATCCCACACTCTCACACAGTAACGGACACTGACAGATAGAGAATTAATCCCACAATCATACACAGTAACAGACACTGATATTTACAGAATTAATCCCACACTCTCACACAGTAACAGACACTGACAGATACAGAAGTAATCCCACACTCACACACAGTAACAGTCACTGACAGATGCAGAATTAATCCCACACTCACACACTGTAACAGACATTGACAGTTACAGAATTAATCCCACACTCACACACAGTAAGAGACACTGACAGATACAGACCGAATCCCACACTCACACACAGTAACAGACAGTGACAGAAACAGAACTAATCCCATACTGACACACAGTAATAGAGAGTCACAGGTACATAAGTAATCCCTCACTCACACACATTTATAATCAGTGACAGATACATAATTAATCCCACACTCACCAACTGTAACAGACGCTGACAGACACAGACCTAATCCCACACTCATACACAGTAACAGACACTGACAGACACAGACCTAATCCCACACTCACACACAGTAACAAATGCAGAATTAATCCCACACGCACACACTGTAACAGACGCTGACAGGTACAGAATTAATCCCACACTCACACACAGTAACAGACAGTGACAGATACTGAATTAAACCAACACTCTCACACAGTAAAACACTGACAGATACAGAATTAATCCCAAACTCACACACTGTAACAGACACTGACAGATACAGAACTAATCCCATACTCACAAACAGTAACAGACACTGACAGATACAGAACTAATCCCACTCTCACACACAGTAACAGACACTGACAGATACTGAATTAATCCCACACTCTCACACAGTAACAGACACCGACATATACAGAATTAATCCCACAATCATACACAGTAACAGACACTGATAGATACAGAATTAATCCCACACTCTCGCACAGTAACAGACACTGATAGATACAGAATTAATCCCACGGTGTCACACAGTAACAGACACTGACAGATATAGAAGTAATCCCACACGCACACACAGCAACAGACACTGACAGATGCAGAATTAATCCCACACTCACACACAGTAACAGACAGTGACAGAAACTGAACTAATCGCACACTCACACACAGTAACAGGCACTGACAGATACAGGATTAATCCCACAATCACACACTGAAACAGACAATAACAGATAAAGAATTAATTCCACACTCTCACACAGTAACAGACACTGACAGATACAGAATTAATCCCACACTCACACACAGTAACAGACAGTGACAGAAACTGAACTAATCCCCCACTCACACACAGTAACAGACACTGACAGATGCAGAATTAATCCCACACGCACACACAGTAACAGACACTGACAGATACAGAAGTAATCCCACACTCACGCACAGTAACAGACATGACAGATGCAGAATTAATCCCACACTCACACACAGTAACAGACAGTGACAGAAACTGAACTAATCCCCCACTCACACACAGTAAGAGACACTGACAGATGCAGAATTAATCCCACACTAACACACTGTAACAAACACTGACAGATACAGAATTAATCCCACACTCTCACGCAGTAACGGACACTGACAGATAGAGAATTAATCCCACAATCATACACAGTAACAGACACTGATATTTACAGAATTAATCCCACACTCTCACACAGTAACAGACACTGACAGATACAGAAGTAATCCCACACTCACACACAGTAACAGTCACTGACAGATGCAGAATTAATCCCACACTCACACACTGTAACAGACATTGACAGTTACAGAATTAATCCCACACTCACACACAGTAAGAGACACTGACAGATACAGACCGAATCCCACACTCACACACAGTAACAGACACTGACAGAAACAGAACTAATCCCATACTGACACACAGTAATAGAGAGTCACAGGTACATAAGTAATCCCTCACTCACACACATTTATAATCAGTGACAGATACATAATTAATCCCAAACTCACCAACTGTAACAGACGCTGACAGACACAGACCTAATCCCACACTCATACACAGTAACAGACACTGACAGACACAGACCTAATCCCACACTCACACACAGTAACAAATGCAGAATTAATCCCACACGCACACACTGTAACAGACGCTGACAGGTACAGAATTAATCCCACACTCACACACAGTAACAGACACTGACAGATACAGACCGAATCCCACACTCACACACAGTAACATACACTGACAGATACAGAACTAATTCCACAGTCACACACAGTAACAGACACTGACAGATGCAGAATTAATCCCAAACTCCCACACTGTAATAGACGCTGACAGATACAGAATTGATCCCACACTCACACACAGTAACAAACACTGACAGATGCAGAATTAATCCCACACTCACACACTGTAACAGACACTGACAGATACAGAATTAATCCCACACTCTCACACAGGAACAGACACTGACAGATGCAGAATTAATCCCACACTCACACACAGTAACAGACACTGACAGCTACAGAATTAATCCCACACTCTCACACAGTAACAGACAGTGACAGATACAGAATTAATCCCACACTCAGACACAGTAACAGACACTGACAGATGCAAAATTAAACCCACACTCACATACTGTAACAGACACTGACAGATACAGAATTAATCCCACACTCACACAGTAACAGACACTGACAGATACAGAATAAAATCCACACTCACACACAGTAACAGACACTGACAGATGCAGAATTAATCCTAAACTCCCACACTGTAATAGACGCTGACACATACAGAATTGATCCCACACTCACACACAGTAACAGACACTGACAGATGAAGAATTAATCCCACACTCACACACTGTAACAGACACTGACAGATACAAAATTAATCACACTCTCTCACACAGTAACAGACAGTGACAGATACAGAATTAATTCCACACTCAGACACAGTAACAGACACTGACAGATGCAGAATTAATCCCACACACTCACACACTGTAACAGACACTGACAGATACAGAATTAATCCCACAATCTCACACAGTAACAGACACTGCCAGATCCAGAATTAATCCCATTCTCACACACAGTAACAGACACCGACAGATACTGAATTAAACCAACACTCTCACACAGTAAAACACTGACAGATACAGAATTAATCCCAAACTCACACACTGTAACAGACACTGACAGATACAGAACTAATCCCATACTCACAAACAGTAACAGACACTGACAGATACAGAACTAATCCCACTCTCACACACAGTAACAGACACTGACAGATACTGAATTAATCCCACACTCTCACACAGTAACATACACCGACATATACTGAATTAATCCCACAAACATACACAGTAACAGACACTGATAGATACAGAATTAATCCCACACTCTCGCACAGTAACAGACACTGATAGATACAGAATTAATCCCACGGTGTCACACAGTAACAGACACTGACAGATACAGAAGTAATCCCACACGCACACACAGCAACAGACACTGACAGATGCAGAATTAATCCCACACTCACACACAGTAACAGACAGTGACAGAAACTGAACTAATCGCACACTCACACACAGTAACAGGCACTGACAGATACAGGATTAATCCCACAATCACACACTGAAACAGACAATAACAGATAAAGAATTAATTCCACACTCTCACACAGTAACAGACATTGACAGATACAGAATTAATCCCACACTCACACACAGTAACAGACAGTGACAGAAACTGAACTAATCCCCCACTCACACACAGTAACAGACACTGACAGATGCAGAATTAATCCCACACGCACACACAGTAACAGACACTGACAGATACAGAATTAATCCCACACTCACACACAGTAACAGACATGACAGATGCAGAATTAATCCCACACTCACACACAGTAACAGACAGTGACAGAAACTGAACTAATCCCCCACTCACACACAGTAACAGACACTGACAGATGCAGAATTAATCCCACACTAACACACTGTAACAAACACTGACAGATACAGAATTAATCCCACACTCTCACACAGTAACGGACACTGACAGATAGAGAATTAATCCCACAATCATACACAGTAACAGACACTGATATTTACAGAATTAATCCCACACTCTCACAGAGTAACAGACACTGACAGATACAGAAGTAATCCCACACTCACACACAGTAACAGTCACTGACAGATGCAGAATTAATCCCACACTCACACACTGTAACAGACATTGACAGATACAGAATTAATCCCACACTCACACACAGTAACAGACACTGACAGAAACAGAACTAATCCCATACTGACACACAGTAATAGAGAGTCACAGGTACATAAGTAATCCCTCACTCACACACATTTATAATCAGTGACAGATACATAATTAATCCCACACTCACCAACTGTAACAGACGCTGACCGACACAGACCTAATCCCACACTCATACACAGTTACAGACACTGACAGACACAGACCTAATCCCACACTCACACACAGTAACAAATGCAGAATTAATCCCACACGCACACACTGTTAGAGACGCTGACAGATACATAATTAATCCCACAATCACACACAGTAACAGACACTGACAGATACAGACCGAATCCCACACTCACACACAGAAACAGACACTGACAGATACAGAACTAATTCCACAGTCACACACAGTAACAGACACTGACAGATGCAGAATTAATCCCAAACTCCCACACTGTAATAGACGCTGACAGATACAGAATTGATCCCACACTCACACACAGTAACAAACACTGACGGATGCAGAATTAATCCCACACTCACACACTGTAACAGACACTGACAGATACAGAATTAATCCCACACTCTCACACAGTAACAGACACTGACAGATGCAGAATTAATCCCACACTCACACACAGTAACAGACACTGACAGATGCAGAATTAATCCCACACTCACACACTGTAACAGAAACTGACAGCTACAGAATTAATCCCACACTCTCACACATTAACAGACAGTGACAGTTACAGAATTAATCCCACACTCAGACACAGTAACAGACACTGACAGATGCAAAATTAAACCCACACTCACACACTGTAACAGACACTGACAGATACAGAATTAATCCCGCACACACACACACAGTAACAGACACTGACAGATCCAGAATTAATCCCACACTCTGACACAGTAACAGACACTGATAGATACAGATTTAATCCCACACTCACACACTGTAACAGACACTGACCGATACAGAATTAATCCCACACAGTCACACAGTAACAGACACTGACAGATACAGAATTATTCCCACAATCATACACAGTAACTGACACTGATAGATGCAGAATTAATCCCACACTCACACACAGTAACATACACTGACAGATACAGAATTAATCACACACTCTCACACAGTAACAAACACTGACAGATATAGCATTAATCCCGCACTCACACACTGTAACAGACTCTGACAGATACAGAATTAATCCCACACTCACACAGTAACAGACACTGACAGATACAGAATAAAATCCACACTCACTCACAGCAACAGACACTGACAGATACAGAACTAATCCCACACTCACAGAGAGTAACAGACACTGACAGATACAGAATTAATCCCACACTCACACATTGTAACAGACACTGACAGATACAGACCTAATCCCACACTCTCAAACAGTAAAAGACAGAGACAGATACAGAATTAATTCCACACTCAGACACAGTAACGGACATTGACAGATGCAGAATTAATCCCACACTCACACACTGTAACAGACACCGACAGATACAGAATTAATCCCACACTCTCACACAGTAACAGACACTGCCAGATCCAGAATTAATCCCACTCTCACACACAGTAACAGACACTGACAGATACTGAATTAATCCCACACTCTCACACAGTAACAGACACCGCCAGATACAGAATTAATCCCACAATCATACACAGTAACAGACACTGATAGATACAGAATTAATCCCACACTTTCACACAGTAAGACACAGACAGATAAAGAATTAATCCCACACTCACACACAGTAACAGACACTGACAGATACAGAACTAATCCGATACTCACAAACAGTAACAGACACTGACAGATAAAGCATTAATCCCACACTCACACACAGTAACAGACACTGACAGATACAGAACTAATCCGATACTCACAAACAGTAACAGACACTGACAGATGCAGAATTAATCCCACACTCACACACAGTAACAGACACTGACCGATGCAGAATGAATCCCACACTCACACACTGTAACAGACACTGACAGATCCAGTATTAATCCCACTCTCACACATAGTAACGGACACTGACAGATACTGAATTAATCCCACACTCTCACACAGTAACAGACACTGACAAATGCAGAATTAATCCCACACACACACACTGTAACAGACAATGACAGATACAGAATTAATCCCACAATCATACACAGTAACAGACACTGATAGATACAGAATTAATCCCACACTCTCACACAGTAACAGACACTGATAAATACAGAAGTAATCCCACACTCTCACACAGTAACAGACACTGACAGATACAGAAGTAATGCAACACTCACACACAGTAACAGACACTGACAGATACAGAATTAATCCCACACTGTCACACAGTAACAGACACTGACAAATGCAGAATTAATCCCACACTCACACACTGTAACAGACAATGACAGATACAGAATTAATCCCACACTCTCACACAGTAACATACACTGACAGATAGAGAATTAATCCCGCAATCATACACAGTAACAGACACTAATAGATACATAATCAATCCCACACTCACACACTGTAACAGACACTGACAGATACAGAATAAATCCCACACTCACTCACAGCAACAGTCACTGACAGATACAGAGCTAATCCCACACTCACAGAGAGTAACAGACACCGACAGATACAGAATTAATCCCACACTCACACACAGTAACAGACACTGACAGATACAGACCTAATCCCACACTCACACACAGTAACAGAAACTGATAGATACAGAACTAATCCCACAGTCACACACAGTAACAGACACTGACAGATACTGAATTAATCCCACACTCACACACAGTAACAGACACTGACAGATGCAGAATTAATCCCAAACTCCCACACTGTAACAGACGCTGACAGATACCGAATTGATCCCACACTCACACACAGTAACTGACACTGACAGATGCAGAATTAATCCCACACTCACACACTGTAACAGACACTGACAGATACAGAATTAATCCCACACTCTCACGCAGTAGCAGACAGTGACAGATACAGAATTAATTCCACACTCAGACACAGTAACAGACACTGACAGATGCAGAATTAATCCCACACTCACACACTGTAACAGACACTGACAGATACAGAATTAATCCCACACTCTCACACAGTAACAGACACTGCCAGATCCAGAATTAATCCCACTCTCACACACAGTAACAGACACGGACAGATACTGAATTAAAACCACACTCTCACACAGTAAAACACTGACAGTTACAGAATTAATCCCAAACTCACACACAGTAACAGACACTGACAGATACAGAACTAATCCCATACTCACAAACAGTAACAGACACTGTCAGATACAGAACTAATCCCACTCTCACACACAGTAACAGACACTGACAGATACTGAATTAATCCCACACTCTCACACAGTAACAGACACCGACAGATAAATAATTAATCCCACAATCAGACACAGTAACAGACACTGATAGATACAGAATTAATCCCACACCCTCACACAGTAACAGACACTGATAGATACAGAATTAATCCCACCCTCTCACACAGTAACAGACACTGACAGATACTGAAGTAATCCCACACGCACACACAGTAACAGACACTGACAGATACAGAATTAATCCCACACTCACACACAGTAACAGACATGACAGATGCAGAATTAATCCCACACTCACACACAGTAACAGACAGTGACAGAAACAGAACTAATCGCACACTCACACACAGTAACAGACACTGACAGATACAGAATTAATCCCACAATCACACACTGTAACAGACACTAACAGATAAATAATTAATTCCACACTCTCCCACAGTAACAGACACTGACAGATACAGAATTAATCCCCCACTCACACACAGTAACAGACACTGACAGATGCAGAATTAATCCCACACTCACACACTGTAACAAACACTGACAGATACAGAATTAATCCCACACTCTCACACAGTAGCGGACACTGACAGACAGAGAATTAATCCCACAATCATACACAGTAACAGACACTGATATTTACAGAATTAATCCCACACTCTCACACAGTAACAGACACTGAGAGACACAGAAGTAATCCCACACTCACACACAGTAACAGACACTGACAGATGCAGAATTAATCCCACACTCACACACAGTAGCAGACACTGACAGATACAGAATTAATCCCACACTCACACACAGTAACAGACAGTGACAGATACAGAACTAATCCCACATTCACACAGTAACAGACAGTGACAGAAACAGAACTAATCCCATACTGACACACAGTAATAGAGAGTCACAGGTACATAAGTAATCCCTCACTCACACACATTCATAATCAGTGACAGATACATAATTAATCCCACACTCACCCACAGTAACAGACACTGACAGACACAGACCTAATCCCACACTTACACACAGTAACAGATGCAGAATTAATCCCACACTCACACACTGTAACAGACGCTGACAGATACAGAATTAATCCCACACTCACACACAGTAACAGACACTGACAGATACAGACCTATTCCCACACTCACACACAGTAACAGACACTGACAGATACAGAACTAATCCCACAGTCACACACAGTAACAGACACTGACAGACACAGACCTAATCCCACACTCACACACAGTAACAGATGCAGAATTAATCCCACACTCACACACTGTAACAGACGCTGACAGATACAGAATTAATCCCACACTCACACACAGTAACAGACACTGACAGATACAGACCTAATCCCACACTCACACACAGTAGCAGAAACTGACAGATGCAGAATTAATCCCACACTCACACACTGTAACAGACAGTGACAGATACAGAATTAATCCCACACTCTCACGCAGTAACAGACAGTGACAGATACAGAATTAATTCCACACTCAGACACAGTAACAGACACTGACAGATGCAGAATTAATCCCACACTCACACACTGTAACAGACACTGACAGATACAGAATTAATCCCACACTCTCACACAGTAACAGACACTGCCAGATTCATAATTAATCCCACTCTCACACACAGTAACAGACACGGACAGATACTGAATTAAACCCACACTCTCACACAGTAAAACACTGACAGTTGCAGAATTAATCCCAAACTCACACACAGTAACAGACACTGACAGATACAGAACTAATCCCATACTCACAAACAGTAACAGACACTGTCAGATACAGAACTAATCCCACTCTCACACACAGTAACAGACATTGACAGATACTGAATTAATCCCACACTTTCACACAGTAACGGACACTGACAGACAGAGAATTAATCCCACAATCATACACAGCAACAGACACTGATATTTACAGAATTAATCCCACACTCTCACACAGTAACAGACACTGAGAGATACAGAAGTAATCCCACACTCACACACAATAACAGACACTGACAGATGCGGAATTAATCCCACACTCACACACAGTAGCAGACACTGACAGATACAGAATTAATCCCACACTCACACACAGTAACAGACACTGACAGATACAGAAATAATCCCACATTCACACAGTAACAGACAGTGACAGAAACAGAACTAATCCCTTACTGACACACAGTAATAGAGAGTCACAGGTACATAAGTAATCCCTCACTCACACACATTCATAATCAGTGACAGATACAGAATTAATCCCACACTCACCCACAGTAACAGACACTGACAGACACAGACCTAATCCCACACTCACACACAGTAATAGATGCAGAATTAATCCCACACTCACACACTGTAACAGACGCTGACAGATACAGAATTAATCCCACACTCACACACAGTAACAGACACTGACAGATACAGACCTAATCCCACACTCACACACAGTAACAGACACTGACAAATACAGAACTAATCCCACAGTCACACACTGTAACAGACACTGACAGATACTGAATTAATCCCACACTCTCACGCAGTAACAGACTGTGACAGATACAGAATTAATTCCACACTCAGACACAGTAACAGACACTGACAGATGCAGAATTAATCCCACACTCACACACTGTAACAGACACTGACAGATACAGAATTAATCCCACACTCCCACGCAGTAACAGACACTGCCAGATCCAGAATTAATCCCACTCTCACACACAGTAACAGACACGGACAGATACTGAATTAAACCCACTCTCTCACACAGTAAAACACTGACAGTTACAGAATTAATCCCAAACTCACACACAGTAACAGACACTGACAGATACAGAACTAATCCCATACTCACAAACAGTAACAGACACTGTCAGATACAGAACTAATCCCACTCTCACACACAGTAACAGACACTGACAGATACTGAATTAATCCCACACTCTCACACAGTAACAGACACCGACAGATAAAGAATTAATCCCACAATCAGACACTGTAACATACACTGATAGATACGGAATTAATCCCACACTCTCACACAGTAACAGACACTAATAGATACAGAATTAATCCCACACTCTCACACAGTAACAGACACTGACAGATACAGACCTAATCCCACACTCACACACAGTAACAGACACTGACAGATACAGAACTAATCCCACAGTCACACACAGTAACAGACACTGACAGACACAGACCTAATCCCACACTCACACACAGTAACAGATGCTGAATTAATCCCACACTCACACACTGTAACAGACGCTGACAGATACAGAATTAATCCCACACTCACACACAGTAACAGACACTGACAGATACAGACCTAATCCCACACTCACACACAGTAACAGACACTGACAGATGCAGAATTAATCCCACACTCACACACTGTAACAGACAGTGACAGATACAGAATTAATCCCACACTCTCACGCAGTAACAGACAGTGACAGATACAGAATTAATTCCACACTCAGACACAGTAACAGACACTGACAGATGCAGAATTAATCCCACACTCACACACTGTAACAGACACTGACAGATACAGAATTAATCCCACACTCTCACACAGTAACAGACACTGCCAGATTCATAATTAATCCCACTCTCACACACAGTAACAGACACGGACAGATACTGAATTAAACCCACACTCTCACACAGTAAAACACTGACAGTTGCAGAATTAATCCCAAACTCACACACAGTAACAGACACTGACAGACACAGAACTAATCCCATACTCACAAACAGTAACAGACACTGTCAGATACAGAACTAATCCCACTCTCACACACAGTAACAGACATTGACAGATACTGAATTAATCCCACACTTACACACAGTAACGGACACTGACAGACAGAGAATTAATCCCACAATCATACACAGTAACAGACACTGATATTTACAGAATTAATCCCACACTCTCACACAGTAACAGACACTGAGAGATACAGAAGTAATCCCACACTCACACACAATAACAGACACTGACAGATGCGGAATTAATCCCACACTCACACACAGTAGCAGACACTGACAGATACAGAATTAATCCCACACTCACACACAGTAACAGACACTGACAGATACAGAAATAATCCCACATTCACACAGTAACAGACAGTGACAGAAACAGAACTAATCCCTTACTGACACACAGTAATAGAGAGTCACAGGTACATAAGTAATCCCTCACTCACACACATTCATAATCAGTGACAGATACAGAATTAATCCCACACTCACCCACAGTAACAGACACTGACAGACACAGACCTAATCCCACACTCACACACAGTAATAGATGCAGAATTAATCCCACACTCACACACTGTAACAGACGCTGACAGATACAGAATTAATCCCACACTCACACACAGTAACAGACACTGACAGATACAGACCTAATCCCACACTCACACACAGTAACAGACACTGACAAATACAGAACTAATCCCACAGTCACACACTGTAACAGACACTGACAGATACTGAATTAATCCCACACTCTCACGCAGTAACAGACTGTGACAGATACAGAATTAATTCCACACTCAGACACAGTAACAGACACTGACAGATGCAGAATTAATCCCACACTCACACACTGTAACAGACACTGACAGATACAGAATTAATCCCACACTCCCACGCAGTAACAGACACTGCCAGATCCAGAATTAATCCCACTCTCACACACAGTAACAGACACGGACAGATACTGAATTAAACCCACTCTCTCACACAGTAAAACACTGACAGTTACAGAATTAATCCCAAACTCACACACAGTAACAGACACTGACAGATACAGAACTAATCCCATACTCACAAACAGTAACAGACACTGTCAGATACAGAACTAATCCCACTCTCACACACAGTAACAGACACTGACAGATACTGAATTAATCCCACACTCTCACACAGTAACAGACACCGACAGATAAAGAATTAATCCCACAATCAGACACTGTAACATACACTGATAGATACGGAATTAATCCCACACTCTCACACAGTAACAGACACTAATAGATACAGAATTAATCCCACACTCTCACACAGTAGCAGACACTGACAGATACAGACCTAATCCCACACTCACACACAGTAACAGACACTGACAGATACAGAACTAATCCCACAGTCACACACAGTAACAGACACTGACAGACACAGACCTAATCCCACACTCACACACAGTAACAGATGCTGAATTAATCCCACACTCACACACTGTAACAGACGCTGACAGATACAGAATTAATCCCACACTCACACACAGTAACAGACACTGACAGATACAGACCTAATCCCACACTCACACACAGTAACAGACACTGACAGATGCAGAATTAATCCCACACTCTCACGCAGTAACAGACAGTGACAGATACAGAATGAATTCCACACTCAGACACAGTAACAGACACTGACAGATGCAGAATTAATCCCACACTCACACACTGTAACAGACACTGACAGATACAGAATTAATCCCACACTCTCACACAGTAACAGACACTGCCAGATCCAGAATTAATCCCACTCTCACACACAGTAACAGACACTGACAGATACTGAATTAATCCCACACTCTCACACAGTAACGGACACTGACAGACAGAGCATTAATCCCACAATCATACACAGTAACAGACACTGATATTTACAGAATTAATCCCACACTCTCACACAGTAACAGACACTGAGAGATACAGAAGTAATCCCACACTCACACACAGTAACAGACACTGACAGATGCAGAATTAATCCCACACTCACACACAGTAGCAGACACTGACAGATACAGAATTAATCCCACACTCACACACAGTAACAGACACTGACAGATACATAACTAATCCCACATTCACACAGTAACAGACAGTGACAGAAACAGAACTAATCCCATACTGACACACAGTAATAGAGAGTCACAGGTACATAAGTAATCCCTCACTCACACACATTCATAATCAGTGACAGATACATAATTAATCCCACACTCACCCACAGTAACAGACACTGACAGACACAGACCTAATCCCACACTCACACACAGTAACAGATGCAGAATTAATCCCACACTCACACACTGTAACAGACGCTGACAGCTACAGAATTAATCCCACACTCACACACAGTAACAGACACTGACAGATACAGACCTAATCCCACACTCACACACAGTAACAGACACTGACTGATACAGAACTAATCCCACAGTCACACACAGTAACAGACACTGACAGACACAGACCTAATACCACACGCACACACAGTAACAGATGCAGAATTAATCCCACACTCACACACTGTAACAGACGCTAACAGATACAGAATTAATCCCACACTCACACACAGTAACAGACACTGACAGATGCAGAATGAATCCCACACTCACACACTGTAACAGACACTGACAGATACAGAATTAATCCCACACTCTCACGCAGTAACAGACAGTGACAGATACAGAATTAATTCCACACTCAGACACAGTAACAGACACTGACAGATGCAGAATTAATCCCACACTCACACACTGTAACAGACACTGACAGATACAGAATTAATCCCACACTCTCACACAGTAACAGACACTGCCAGATCCAGAATTAATCCCACTCTCACACACAGTAACAGACACGGACAGATACTGAATTAAACCCACACTCTCACACAGTAAAACACTGACAGTTACAGAATTAATCCCAAACTCACACACAGTAACAGACACTGACAGATACAGAACTAATCCCATACTCACAAACAGTAACAGACAATGTCAGATACAGAACTAATCCGACTCTTACACACAGTAACAGACACTGACAGATACTGAATTAATCCCACACTCTCACACAGTAACAGACACCGACAGATAAAGAATTAATCCCACAATCAGACACAGTAACAGACACTGATAGATACAGAATTAATCCCACACCCTCACACAGTAACAGACACTGATAGATACAGAATTAATCCCACCCTCTCACACAGTAACAGACACTGACAGATACAGAAGTAATCCCACACGCACACACAGTAACAGACACTGACAGATACAGAATTAATCCCACACTCACACACAGTAACAGACATGACAGATGCAGGATTAAACCCACACTCACACACAGTAACAGACAGTGACAGAAACAGAACTAATCTCACACTCACACACAGTAACAGACACTGACAGATACAGAATTAATCCCACAATCACACACTGCAACAGACACTGACAGATACAGAATTAATCCCACAATCACACACTGCAACAGACACTAACAGATAAAGAATTAATTCCACACTCTCACACAGTAACAGACACTGACAGATACAGAATTAATCCCACACTCACCCACAGTAACAGACACTGACAGACACAGACCTATTCCCACACTCACACACAGTAACAGATGCAGAATTAATCCCACACTCACACAATGCAACAGACGCTGACAGATACAGAATTAATCCCACACTCACACACAGTAACACACACTGACAGATACAGACCTAATCCCACACTCACACACAGTAACAGACACTGACAGATACAGAACTAATCCCACAGTCACACACAGTAACAGACACTGACAGACACAGACCTAATCCCACACTCACACACAGTTACAGATGCAGAATTAATCCCACACTCACACACTGTAACAGACGCTGACAGATACAGAATTAATCCCACACTCACACACAGTAACTGAAACTGACAGATGCAGAATTAATCCCACACTCACACATTGTAACAGACACTGACAGATACAGAATTAATCCCACACTCTCACGCAGTAACAGACAGTGACAGATACAGAATTAATTCCACACTCAGACACAGTAACAGACACTGACAGATGCAGAATTAATCCCACACTCACACACTGTAACAGACACTGACAGATACAGAATTAATCCCACACTCTCACACAGTAAAAGACACTGCCAGATCCAGAATTAATCCCACTCTCACACACAGTAACAGACACGGACATATACTGAATTAAACCCACACTCTCACACAGTAAAACACTGACAGTTACAGAATTAATCCCAAACTCACACACAGTAACAGACACTGACAGATACAGAACTAATCCCATACTCACAAACAGTAACAGACACTGTCAGATACAGAACTAATCCCACTCTCACACACAGTAACAGACACTGACAGATACTGAATTAATCCCACACTCTCACACAGTAACGGACACTGACAGACAGAGAATTAATCCCACAATCATACACAGTAGCAGACACTGATATTTACAGAATTAATCCCACACTCTCACACAGTAACAGACACTGAGAGATACAGAAGTAATCCCACACTCACACACAGTAACAGACACTGACAGATGCAGAATTAATCCCACACTCACACACAGTAGCAGACACTGACAGATACAGAATTAATCCCACACTCACACACAGTAAAAGACACTGACAGATACAGAAATAATCCCACATTCACACAGTAACAGACAGTGACAGAAACAGAACTAATTCCATACTGACACACAGTAATAGAGAGTCACAGGTAAATAAGTAATCCCTCACTCACACACATTCATAATCAGTGACAGATACATAATTAATCCCACACTCACCCACAGTAACAGACACTGACAGACACAGACCTAATCCCACACTCACACACAGTAACAGATGAAGAATTAATCCCACACTCACACACTGTAACAGACGCTGACAGATACAGAATTAATCTCACACTCACACACAGTAACAGACACTGACAGATACAGACCTAATCCCACACTCACACACAGTAACAGACACTGACAGATACAGAACTAATCCCACAGTCACACACAGTAACAGACACTGACAGACACAGAACTAATCCCACACTCACACACAGTAACAGATGCAGAATTAATCCCACACTCACACACTGTAACAGACGCTGACAGATACAGAATTAATCCCACACTCACACACAGTAACAGACACTGACAGATACAGACCTAATCCCACACTCACACACAGTAACAGACACTGACAGATGCAGAATTAATCCCACACTCACACACTGTAACAGACACTGACAGATACAGAATTAATCCCACACTCTCACGCAGTAACAGACAGTGACAGATACAGAATTAATTCCACACTCAGACACAGTAACAGACACTGACAGATGCAGAATTAATCCCACACTCACACACTGTAACAGACACTGACAGATACAGAATTAATCCCACACTCCCACACAGTAACAGTCACTGCCAGATCCAGAATTAATCCCACTCTCACACACAGTAACAGACACGGACAGATACTGAATTAAACCCACACTCTCACACAGTAAAACACTGACAGTTACAGAATTAATCCCAAACTCACACACAGTAACAGACACTGACAGATACAGAACTAATCCCATACTCACAAACAGTAACAGACACTGTCAGATACAGAATTAATCCCACTCTCACACACAGTAACAGGCACTGACAGATACTGAATTAATCCCACACTCTCACACAGTAACAGACACCGACAGATAAAGAATTAATCCCACAATCAGACACTGTAACATACACGGTTAGATACAGAATTAATCCCACACTCTCATACAGTAACAGACACTGATAGATACAGAATTAATCCCACCCTCCCACACAGTAACAGACACTGACAGATACAGACCTAATCCCACACTCACACACAGTAACAGACACTGACAGATACAGAACTAATCCCACAGTCACACACAGTAACAGACACTGACAGACACAGACCTAATCCCACACTCACACACAGTAACAGATGCAGAATTAATCCCACACTCACACACTGTAACAGACGCTGACAGATACAGAATTAATCCCACACTCACACACAGTAACAGACACTGACAGATACAGACCTAATCCCACACTCACACACAGTAACAGACACTGATAGATGCAGAATTAATCCCACACTCACACACTGTAACAGACACTGACAGATACAGAATTAATCCCACCCTCTCACACAGTAACAGACACTGATAGATACAGAATTAATCCCACCCTCTCACACAGTAACAGACACTGACAGATACAGAAGTAATCCCACACGCACACACAGTAACAGACACTGACAGATACAGAATTAATCCCACACTCACACACAGTAACAGACATGACAGATGCAGAATTAATCCCACACTCACACACAGTAACAGACAGTGACAGAAACAGAACTAATCGCACACTCACACACAGTAACAGACACTGACAGATACAGAATTAATCCCACAATCACACACTGTAACAGACACTAACAGATAAAGAATTAATTCCACACTCTCCCACAGTAACAGACACTGACAGATACAGAATTAATCCCCCACTCACACACAGTAACAGACAGTGACAGATACAGAATTAATCCCACACTCACACACTGTAACAAACACTGACAGATACAGAATTAATCCCACACTCTCACACAGTAACGGACACTGACAGACAGAGAATTAATCCCACAATCATACACAGTAACAGACACTGATATTTACAGAACTAATCCCACACTCTCACACAGTAACAGACACTGAGAGATACAGAAGTAATCCCACACTCACACACAGTAACAGACACTGACAGATACAGACCTAATCCCACACTCACACACAGTAACAGACATTGACAGATACAGAACTAATCCCACAGTCACACACAGTAACAGACACTGACAGACACAGACCTAATCCCACACTCACACACAGTAACAGATGCAGAATTAATCCCACACTCACACACTGTAACAGACGCTGACAGATACAGAATTAATCCCACACTCACACACAGTAACAGAAACTGACAGATGCAGAATTAATCCCACACTCACACACTGTAACAGACACTGACAGATACAGAATTAATCCCACACTCTCACGCAGTAACAGACAGTGACAGATGCAGAATTAATTCCACACTCAGACACAGTAACAGACACTGACAGAAGCAGAATTAATCCCACACTCACACACTGTAACAGACACTGACAGATACAGAATTAATCCCACACCCTCACACAGTAACAGACACTGCCAGATCCAGAATTAATCCCACTCTCACACACAGTAACAGACACGGACAGATACTGAATTAAACCCACACTCTCACACAGTAAAACACTGACAGATACAGAACTAATCCCATACTCACAAACAGTAACAGACACTGTCAGATACAGAACTAATCCCACTCTCACACACAGTAACAGACACTGACAGATACTGAATTAATCCCACACTCTCACACAGTAACGGACACTGACAGACAGAGAATTAATCCCACAATCATACACAGTAGCAGACACTGATATTTACAGAATTAATCCCACACTCTCACACAGTAACAGACACTGAGAGATACAGAAGTAATCCCACACTCACACACAGTAACAGACACTGACAGATGCAGAATTAATCCCACACTCACACACAGTAGCAGACACTGACAGATACAGAATTAATCCCACACTCACACACAGTAACAGACACTGACAGATACAGAAATAATCCCAGATTCACACAGTAACAGACAGTGACAGAAACAGAACTAATCCCATACTGACACACAGTAATAGAGAGTCACAGGTACATAAGTAATCCCTCACTCACACACATTCATAATCAGTGACAGATACATAATTAATCCCACACTCACACACAGTAACAGATGCAGAATTAATCCCACACTCACACACTGTAACAGACGCTGACAGATACAGAATAAATCCCACACTCACACACAGTAACAGACACGGACAGATACAGACCTAATCCCACACTCACACACAGTAACAGACACTGACAGATACAGAACTAATCCCACAGTCACACACAGTAACAGACACTGACAGACACAGACCTAATCCCACACTCACACACAGTAACAGATGCAGAATTAATCCCACACTCACACACTGTAACAGACGCTGACAGATACAGAATTAATCCCACACTCACACACAGTAACAGACACTGACAGATACAGACCTAATCCCACAGTCACACACAGTAACAGACACTGACAGATGCAGAATTAATCCCACACTCACACACTGTAACAGACACTGACAGATACAGAATTAATCCCACACTCTCACGCAGTAACAGACAGTGACAGATACAGAATTAATTCCACACTCAGACACAGTAACAGACACTGACAGATGCAGAATTAATCCCACACTCACACACTGTAACAGACACTGACAGATACAGAATTAATCCCACACTCCCACACAGTAACAGTCACTGCCAGATCCAGAATTAATCCCACTCTCACACACAGTAACAGACACGGACAGATACTGAATTAAACCCACACTCTCACACAGCAAAACACTGACAGCTACAGAATTAATCCCAAACTCACACACAGTAACAGACACTGACAGATACAGAACTAAACCCATACTCACAAACAGTAACAGACACTGTCAGATACAGAACTAATCCCACTCTCACACACAGTAACAGGCACTGACAGATACTGAATTAATCCCACACTCTCACACAGTAACAGACACCGACAGATAAAGAATTAATCCCACAATCAGACACTGTAACATACACTGATAGATACAGAATTAATCCCACACTCTCACACAGTAACAGACACTGATAGATACAGAATTAATCCCACCCTCTCACACTGTAACAGACACTGACAGATACAGACCTAATCCCACACTCACACACAGTAACAGACACTGACAGATACAGAACTAATCAAACAGTCACACACAGTAACAGACACTGACAGACACAGACCTAATCCCACACTCACACACAGTAACAGATGCAGAATTAATCCCACACTCACACACTGTAACAGACGCTGACAGATACAGAATTAATCCCACACTCACACACAGTAACAGACACTGACAGATGCAGAATTAATCCCACACTCACACAGTGTAACAGACACTGACAGATACAGAATTAATCCCACACTCTCACGCAGTAACAGACAGTGACAGATACAGAATTAATTCCACACTCAGACACAGTAACAGACACTGACAGATGCAGAATTAATCCCACACTCACACACTGTAACAGACACTGACAGATACAGAATTAATCCCACACTCTCACACAGTAACAGACACTGCCAGATCCAGAATTAATCCCACTCTCACACACAGTAACAGACACGGACAGATACTGAATTAAACCCACACTCTCACACAGTAAAACACTGACAGTTACAGAATTAATCCCAAACTCACACACAGTAACAGACACTGACAGATACAGAACTAATCCCATACTCACAAACAGTAACAGACACTGTCAGATACAGAACTAATCCCACTCTCACACACAGTAACAGACACTGACAGATACTGAATTAATCCCACACTCTCACACAGTAACGGACACTGACAGACAGAGAATTAATCCCACAATCATACACAGTAACAGACACTGATATTTACAGAATTAATCCCACACTCTCACACAGTAACAGACACTGAGAGATACAGAAGTAATCCCACACTCACACACAGTAACAGACACTGACAGATGCAGAATTAATCCCACACTCACACACAGTAGCAGACACTGACAGATACAGAATTAATCCCACACTCACACACAGTAACAGACACTGACAGATACAGAACTAATCCCACATTCACACAGTAACAGACAGTGACAGAAACAGAACTAATCCCATACTGACACACAGTAATAGAGAGTCACAGGTACATAAGTAATCCCTCACTCACACGCATTCATAATCAGTGACAGATACATAATTAATCCCACACTCACCCACAGTAACAGACACTGACAGACACAGACCTAATCCCACACTCACACACAGTAACAGATGCAGAATTAATCCCACACTCACACACTGTAACAGACGCTGACAGATACAGAATTAATCCCACACTCACACACAGTAACAGACACTGACAGATACAGAATTAATCCCACACTCACACACTGTAACAGACGCTGACAGATACAGAATTAATCCCACACTCACACACAGTAACAGACACTGACAGATACAGAACTAATCCCACACTCACACACAGTAACAGACACTGACAGATGCAGAACTAATCCCACAGTCACACACAGTAACAGACACTGACAGACACAGACCTAATCCCACACTCACACACAGTAACAGATGCAGAATTAATCCCACACTCACACACTGTAACAGACGCTGACAGATACAGAATTAATCCCACACTCACACACAGTAACAGACACTGACAGATACAGACCTAATCCCACACTCACACACAGTAACAGACACTGACAGATGCAGAATTAATCCCACACTCACACACTGTAACAGACACTGACAGATACAGAATTAATCCCACACTCTCACGCAGTAACAGACAGTGATAGATACAGAATTAATTCCACACTCAGACACAGTAACAGACACTGACAGATGCAGAATTAATCCCACACTCACACACTGTAACAGACACTGACAGATCCAGAATTAATCCCACTCTCACACACAGTAACAGACACGGACAGATACTGAATTAAACCCACACTCTCACACAGTAAAACACTGACAGTTACAGAATTAATCCCAAACTCACACACAGTAACAGACACTGACAGATACAGAACTAATCCCATACTCACAAACAGTAACAGACACTGTCAGATACAGAACTAATCCCACTCTCACACACAGTAACAGGCACTGACAGATACTGAATTAATCCCACACTCTCACACAGTAACAGACACCGACAGATAAAGAATTAATCCCACAATCAGACACTGTAACATACACTGATAGATACAGAATTAATCCCACACTCTCACACAGTAACAGACACTGATAGATACAGAATTAATCCCACCCTCTCACACAGTAACAGACACTGACAGATACAGACCTAATCCCACACTCACACACAGTAACAGACACTGACAGATACAGAACTAATCCCACAGTCACACACAGTAACAGACACTGACAGACACAGACCTAATCCCACACTCACACACAGTAACAGATGCAGAATTAATCCCACACTCACACACTGTAACAGACGCTGACAGATACAGAATTAATCCCACACTCACACACAGTAACAGACACTGACAGATGCAGAATTAATCCCACACTCACACAGTGTAACAGACACTGACAGATACAGAATTAATCCCACACTCTCACGCAGTAACAGACAGTGACAGATACAGAATTAATTCCACACTCAGACACAGTAACAGACACTGACAGATGCAGAATTAATCCCACACTCACACACTGTAACAGACACTGACAGATACAGAATTAATCCCACACTCTCACACAGTAACAGACACTGCCAGATCCAGAATTAATCCCACTCTCACACACAGTAACAGACACGGACAGATACTGAATTAAACCCACACTCTCACACAGTAAAACACTGACAGTTACAGAATTAATCCCAAACTCACACACAGTAACAGACACTGACAGATACAGAACTAATCCCATACTCACAAACAGTAACAGACACTGTCAGATACAGAACTAATCCCACTCTCACACACAGTAACAGACACTGACAGATACTGAATTAATCCCACACTCTCACACAGTAACGGACACTGACAGACAGAGAATTAATCCCACAATCATACACAGTAACAGACACTGATATTTACAGAATTAATCCCACACTCTCACACAGTAACAGACACTGAGAGATACAGAAGTAATCCCACACTCACACACAGTAACAGACACTGACAGATGCAGAATTAATCCCACACTCACACACAGTAGCAGACACTGACAGATACAGAATTAATCCCACACTCACACACAGTAACAGACACTGACAGATACAGAACTAATCCCACATTCACACAGTAACAGACAGTGACAGAAACAGAACTAATCCCATACTGACACACAGTAATAGAGAGTCACAGGTACATAAGTAATCCCTCACTCACACGCATTCATAATCAGTGACAGATACAGAACTAATCCCACAGTCACACACAGTAACAGACACTGACAGACACAGACCTAATCCCACACTCACACACAGTAACAGATGCAGAATTAATCCCACACTCACACACTGTAACAGACGCTGACAGATACAGAATTAATCCCACACTCACACACAGTAACAGACACTGACAGATACAGACCTAATCCCACACTCACACACAGTAACAGACACTGACAGATGCAGAATTAATCCCACACTCACACACTGTAACAGACACTGACAGATACAGAATTAATCCCACACTCTCACGCAGTAACAGACAGTGACAGATACAGAATTAATTCCACACTCAGACACAGTAACAGACACTGACAGATACAGAATTAATCCCACACTCTCACGCAGTAACAGACACTGCCAGATCCAGAATTAATCCCACTCTCACACATAGTAACAGACACGGACAGATACTGAATTAAACCCACACTCTCACACAGTAAAACACTGACAGTTACAGAATTAATCCCAAACTCACACACATTAACAGACACTGACAGATACAGAACTAATCCCAGACTCACAAACAGTAACAGACACTGTCAGATACAGAACTAATCCCACTCTCACACACAGTAACAGACACTGACAGATACTGAATTAATCCCACACTCTCACACAGTAACAGACACCGACAGATAAAGAATTAATCCCACAATCAGACACAGTAACATACACTGTTAGATACAGAATTAATCCCACACTCTCACACAGTAACAGACACTGATAGATACAGAATTAATCCCACCCACTCACACAGTAACAGACACTGACAGATACAGAAGTAATCCCACACGCACACACAGTAACAGACACTGACAGATACAGAATTAATCCCACACTCACACACAGTAACAGACATGACAGATGCAGAATTAATCCCACACTCACACACAGTAACAGACAGTGACAGAAAGAGAACTAATCGCACACTCACACACAGTAACAGACACTGACAGATACAGAATTAATCCCACAATCACACACTGTAACAGACACTAACAGATATAGAATTAATTCCACACTCTCACACAGTAACAGACACTGACAGATACAGAATTAATCCCCCACTCACACACAGTAACAGACACTGACAGATGCAGAATTAATCCCACACTCACACACTGCAACAAACACTGACAGATACAGAATTAATGCCACACTCTCACACTGTAACGGACACTGACAGACAGAGAATTAATCCCACAATCATACACAGTAACAGACACTGATATTTACAGAATTAATCCCACACTCTCACACAGTAACAGACACTGAGAGATACAGAAGTAATCCCACACTCACACACAGTAACAGACACTGACAGATGCAGAATTAATCCCACACTCACACACAGAAGCAGACACTGACAGATACAGAATTAATCCCACACTCACACACAGTAACAGACACTGACAGATACAGAAATAATCCCACATTCACACAGTAACAGACAGTGACAGAAACAGAACTAATCCCATACTGACACACAGTAATAGAGAGTCACAGGTACATAAGTAATCCATCACTCACACACATTCATAATCAGTGACAGATACATAATTAATCCCACACTCACCCACAGTAACAGACACTGACAGACACAGACCTAATCCCACACTCACACACAGTAACAGATGCAGAATTAATCCCACACTCACACACTGTAACAGACGCTGACAGATACAGAATTAATCCCACACTCACACACAGTAACAGACACTGACAGATACTGACCTAATCCCACACTCACACACAGTAACAGAAATTGTCAGATACAGAACTAATCCCACAGTCACACACAGTAACAGACACTGACAGACACAGACCTAATCCCACACTCACACACAGTAACAGATGCAGAATTAATCCCACACTCACACACTGTAACAGACGCTGACAGATACAGAATTAATCCCACACTCACACACAGTAACAGACACTGACAGATACAGACCTAATCCCACACTCACACACAGTAACAGACACTGACAGATACAGAAATAATCCCACAGTCACACACAGTAACAGACACTGACAGACACTGAATTAATCCCACACTCACACACAGTAACAGACACTGCCAGATGCAGAATTAATCCCACACTCACACACAGTAACAGACACTGAGAGATACAGCATTAATCCCACACTCACACACAGTAACAGACACTGACAGATACAGAATTATTCCCACAATCATACACAGTAACTGACACTGATAGATGCAGAATTAATCCCACACTCAAACACAGTAACATACACTGACAGATACAGAATTAATCACACACTCTCACACAGTAACAAACACTGACAGATATAGCATTAATCCCACACTCACACACTGTAACAGACACTGACAGATACAGAATTAATCCCACACTCACTCACAGCAACAGACACTGACAGATACAGAACTAATCCCACACTCACAGAGAGTAACAGACACTGACAGATACAGAATTAATCCCACACTCACACACTGTAACAGACACTGACAGATACAGACCTAATACCACACTCTCACACAGTAACAGACAGAGACAGATACAGAATTAATTCCGCACTCAGACACAGTAACAGACATTGACAGATGCAAAATTAATCCCACACTCACACACTGTTACAGACACCGACTGATACAGAATTAAACCCACACTTTCACACAGTAAGACACTGACAGATGCAGAATTAATCCCACACTCACACACAGTAACAGACACTGACAGATACAGAACTAATCCGATACTCACAAACAGTAACAGACACTGACAGATAAAGAATTAATCCCACACTCACACACAGTAACAGACACTGACAGATACAGAACTAATCCGATACTCACAAACAGTAACAGACACTGACAGATGCAGAATTAATCCCAAACTCACACACAGTAACAGACACTGACCGATGCAGAATTAATCCCACACTCACACACCGTAACAGACACTGACAGATACAGAATTAATCCCGCACTCTCACACAGTAACAGACACTGACAGATCCAGAATTAATCCCACTCTCACACACAGTAATAGACACTGACAGATACTGAATTAATCCCACACTCGCACACAGTAACAGACACTGACAAATGCAGAATTAAACCCACACTCACACACTGTAACAGACAATGACAGATACAGAATTAATCCCACAATCATACACAGTAACGCACACTGATAGATACAGAATTAATCACACACTCTCACACAGTAACAGACACTGATAGATACAGAAGTAATCCCACAATCTCACACAGTAACAGACACTGACAGATACAGAAGAAATCCCAAACTCACACACAGTAACAGACACTGACAAATGCAGAATTAATCCCACACTCACACACTGTAACAGACAATGACAGATACAGAATTAATCCCACACTCACACAGTAACAGACACTGACAGATAGAGAATTAATCCCACACTCACTCACAGTAACAGACACTAACAGATACATAATCAATCCCACAGTCACACACAGTAACAGACACTGACAAATGCAGAATTAATCCCACACTCACACACTGTAACAGACAATGACAGATACAGAATTAATCCCACACTCACCCACAGTAACAGACACTGACAGACACAGACCTAATCCCACACTCACACACAGTAACAGATGCAGAATTAATCCCACACTCACACACTGTAACAGACGCTGACAGATACAGAATTAATCCCACACTCACACACTGTAACAGACGCTGACAGATACAGAATTAATCCCACACTCACAAACTGTAACAGACAATGACAGATACAGAATTAATCCCACACTCACCCACAGTAACAGACACTGACAGACACAGACCTAATCCCACACTCACACACAGTAACAGATGCAGAATTAATCCCACACTCACACACTGTAACAGACGCTGACAGATACAGAATTAATCCCACACTCACACACAGTAACAGACACTGACAGATACAGACCTAATCCCACACTCACACACAGTAACAGACACTGACGGATGCAGAATTAATCCCACACTCACACACTGTAACAGACACTGACAGATACAGAATTAATCCCACACTCTCACGCAGTAACAGACAGTGAAAGATACAGAATTAATTCCACACTCAGACACAGTAACAGACACTGACAGATGCAGAATTAATCCCACACTCACACACTGTAACAGACACTGACAGATACAGAATTAATCCCACACTCTCACACAGTAACAGACACTGCCAGATCCAGAATTAATCCCACTCTCACACACAGTAACAGACACGGACAGATACTGAATTAAACCCACACTCTCACACAGTAAAACACTGACAGTTACAGAATTAATCCCAAACTCACACACAGTAACAGACACTGACAGATACAGAACTAATCCCATATTCACAAACAGTAACAGACACTGTCAGATACAGAACGAATCCCACTCTCACACACAGTAACAGACACTGACAGATACTGAATTAATCCCACACTCTCACACAGTAACAGACACCGACAGATAAAGAATTAATCCCACAATCAGACACAGTAACATACACTGATAGATACAGAATTAATCCCACACTCTCACACAGTAACAGACACTGATAGATACAGAATTAATCCCACCCACTCACACAGTAACAGACACTGACAGATACAGAAGTAATCCCACACGCACACACAGTAACAGACACTGACAGATACAGAATTAATCCCACACTCACACACAGTAACAGACATGACAGATGCAGAATTAATCCCACACTCACACACAGTAACAGACAGTGACAGAAACAGAACTAATCGCACACTCACACACAGTAACAGACACTGACAGATACAGAATTAATCCCACAATCACACACTGTAACATACACTAACAGATATAGAATTAATTCCACACTCTCACACAGTAACAGACACTGACAGATACAGAATTAATCCCCCACTCATACACAGTAACAGACACTGATATTTACAGAATTAATCCCACACTCTCACACAGTAACAGACACTGAGAGATACAGAAGTAATCCCACACTCACACACAGTAACAGACACTGACAGATACAGAAATAATCCCACAGTCACACAGTAACAGACAGTGACAGAAACAGAACTAATCCCATACTGACACACAGTAATAGAGAGTCACAGGTACATAAGTAATCCATCACTCACACACACTCATAATCAGTGACAGATACATAATTAATCCCACACTCACCCACAGTAACAGACACTGACAGACACAGACCTAATCCCACACTCACACACAGTAACAGACACTGACAGATATAGACCTAATCCCACACTCACACACAGTAACAGACACTGACAGATACAGAAATAATCCCACAGTCACACACAGTAACAGACACTGACAGACACTGAATTAATCCCACACTCACACACAGTAACAGACACTGCCAGATGCAGAATTAATCCCACACTCACACACAGTAACAGACACTGAGAGATACAGCATTAATCCCACACTCACACACAGTAACAGACACTGACAGATACAGAATTATTCCCACAATCATACACAGTAACTGACACTGATAGATGCAGAATTAATCCCACACTCAAACACAGTAACATACACTGACAGATACAGAATTAATCACACACTCTCACACAGTAACAAACACTGACAGATATAGCATTAATCCCACACTCACACACTGTAACAGACACTGACAGATACAGAATTAATCCCACACTCACACAGTAACAGACACTGACAGATACCGAATAAATCCCACACTCACTCACAGCAACAGACACTGACAGATACAGAACTAATCCCACACTCACAGAGAGTAACAGACACTGACAGATACAGAATTAATCCCACACTCACACACTGTAACAGACACTGACAGATACAGACCTAATCCCACACTCTCACACAGTAACAGACAGAGACAGATACAGAATTAATTCCGCACTCAGACACAATAACAGACATTGACAGATGCAAAATTAATCCCACACTCACACACTGTTACAGACACCGACTGATACAGAATTAATCCCACACTTTCACACAGTAAGACACTGACAGATGCAGAATTAATCCCACACTCACACACAGTAACAGACACTGACAGATACAGAACTAATCCGATACTCACAAACAGTAACAGACACTGACAGATAAAGAATTAATCCCACACTCACACACAGTAACAGACACTGACAGATACAGAACTAATCCGATACTCACAAACAGTAACAGACACTGACAGATGCAGAATTAATCCCAAACTCACACACAGTAACAGACACTGACCGATGCAGAATTAATCCCACACTCACACACCGTAACAGACACTGACAGATACAGAATTAATCCCGCACTCTCACACAGTAACAGACACTGACAGATCCAGAATTAATCCCACTCTCACACACAGTAACAGACACTGACAGATACTGAATTAATCCCACACTCGCACACAGTAACAGACACTGACAAATGCAGAATTAAACCCACACTCACACACTGTAACAGACAATGACAGATACAGAATTAATCCCACAATCATACACAGTAACGCACACTGATAGATACAGAATTAATCACACACTCTCACACAGTAACAGACACTGATAGATACAGAAGTAATCCCACAATCTCACACAGTAACAGACACTGACAGATACAGAAGAAATCCCAAACTCACACACAGTAACAGACACTGACAAATGCAGAATTAATCCCACACTCACACACTGTAACAGACAATGACAGATACAGAATTAATCCCACACTCACACAGTAACAGACACTGACAGATAGAGAATTAATCCCACACTCAATCACAGTAACAGACACTAACAGATACATAATCAATCCCACAGTCACACACAGTAACAGACACTGACAAATGCAGAATTAATCCCACACTCACACACTGTAACAGACAATGACAGATACAGAATTAATCCCACACTCACACACAGTAACAGACACTGACAGACACAGACCTAATCCCACACTCACACACAGTAACAGATGCAGAATTAATCCCACACTCACACACTGTAACAGACGCTGACAGATACAGAATTAATCCCACACTCACACACAGTAACAGACACTGACAGATACAGACCTAATCCCACACTCACACACAATAACAGACACTGACGGATGCAGAATTAATCCCACACTCACACACTGTAACAGACACTGACAGATACAGAATTAATCCCACACTCTCACGCAGTAACAGACAGTGACAGATACAGAATTAATTCCACACTCAGACACAGTAACAGACACTGACAGATGCAGAATTAATCCCACACTCACACACTGTAACAGACACTGACAGATACAGAATTAATCCCACACTCTCACACAGTAACAGACACTGCCAGATCCAGAATTAATCCCACTCTCACACACAGTAACAGACACGGACAGATACTGAATTAAACCCACACTCTCACACAGTAAAACACTGACAGTTACAGAATTAATCCCAAACTCACACACAGTAACAGACACTGACAGATACAGAACTAATCCCATATTCACAAACAGTAACAGACACTGTCAGATACAGAACGAATCCCACTCTCACACACAGTAACAGACACTGACAGATACTGAATTAATCCCACACTCTCACACAGTAACAGACACCGACAGATAAAGAATTAATCCCACAATCAGACACAGTAACATACACTGATAGATACAGAATTAATCCCACACTCTCACACAGTAACAGACACTGATAGATACAGAATTAATCCCACCCACTCACACAGTAACAGACACTGACAGATACAGAAGTAATCCCACACGCACACACAGTAACAGACACTGACAGATACAGAATTAATCCCACACTCACACACAGTAACAGACATGACAGATGCAGAATTAATCCCACACTCACACACAGTAACAGACAGTGACAGAAACAGAACTAATCGCACACTCACACACAGTAACAGACACTGACAGATACAGAATTAATCCCACAATCACACACTGTAACATACACTAACAGATATAGAATTAATTCCACACTCTCACACAGTAACAGACACTGACAGATACAGAATTAATCCCCCACTCACACACAGTAACAGACACTGACAGATGCAGAATTAATACCACACTCACACACTGTAACAAACACTGACAGATACAGAATTAATCCCACACTCTCACACAGTAACGGACACTGACAGACAGAGAATTAATCCCACAATCATACACAGTAACAGACACTGATATTTACAGAATTAATCCCACACTCTCACACAGTAACAGACACTGAGAGATACAGAAGTAATCCCACACTCACACACAGTAACAGACACTGACAGATGCAGAATTAATCCCACACTCACACACAGAAGCAGACACTGACAGATACAGAATTAATCCCACACTCACACACAGTAACAGACACTGACAGATACAGAAATAATCCCACAGTCACACAGTAACAGACAGTGACAGAAACAGAACTAATCCCATACTGACACACAGTAATAGAGAGTCACAGGTACATAAGTAATCCATCACTCACACACACTCATAATCAGTGACAGATACATAATTAATCCCACACTCACCCACAGTAACAGACACTGACAGACACAGACCTAATCCCACACTCACACACAGTAACAGATGCAGAATTAATCCCACACTCACACACTGTAACAGACGCTGACAGATACAGAATTAATCCCGCACTCACACACAGTAACAGACACTGACAGATACAGACCTAATCCCACACTCACACACAGTAACAGAAACTGACAGATACAGAAGTAATCCCACAGTCACACACAGTAACAGACACTGACAGACACAGACCTAATCCCACACTCACACACAGTAACAGATGCAGAATTAATCCCACACTCACACACTGTAACAGACGCTGACAGATACAGAATTAATCCCACACTCACACACAGTAACAGACACTGACAGATACAGACCTAATCCCACACTCACACACAGTAACAGACACTGACAGATACAGAAATAATCCCACAGTCACACACAGTAACAGACACTGCCAGATGCAGAATCAATCCCACACTCACACACAGTAACAGATGCAGAATTAATCCCACACTCACACACTGTAACAGACGCTGACAGATACAGAAATAATCCCACACTCACACACAGTAACAGACACTGACAGACACTGAATTAATCCCACACTCACACACAGTAACAGACACTGCCAGATGCAGAATCAATCCCACACTCACACACAGTAACAGACACTGACAGACACTGAATTAATCCCACACTCAAACACAGTAACATACACTGACAGATACAGAATTAATCACACACTCTCACACAGTAACAAACACTGACAGATATAGCATTAATCCCACACTCACACACTGTAACAGACACTGACAGATACAGAATTAATCCCACACTCACACATTAACAGACACTGACTGATACCGAATAAATCCCACACTCACTCACAGCAACAGACACTGACAGATACAGAACTAATCCCACACTCACAGAGAGTAACAGACACTGACAGATACAGAATTAATCCCACACTCACACACTGTAACAGACACTGACAGATACAGACCTAATCCCACACTCTCACACAGTAACAGACAGAGACAGATACAGAATTAATTCCGCACTCAGACACAGTAACAGACATTGACAGATGCAAAATTAATCCCACACTCACACACTGTTACAGACACCGACTGATACAGAATTAATCCCACACTTTCACACAGTAAGACACTGACAGATGCAGAATTAATCCCACACTCACACACAGTAACAGACACTGACAGATACAGAACTAATCCGATACTCACAAACAGTAACAGACACTGACAGATAAAGAATTAATCCCACACTCACACACAGTAACAGACACTGACAGATACAGAACTAATCCGATACTCACAAACAGTAACAGACACTGACAGATGCAGAATTAATCCCACACTCACACACAGTAACAGACACTGACCGATGCAGAATTAATCCCACACTCACACACCGTAACAGACACTGTCAGATACAGAATTAATCCCGCACTCTCACACAGTAACAGACACTGACAGATCCAGAATTAATCCCACTCTCACACACAGTAACAGACACTGACAGATACTGAATTAATCCCACACTCGCACACAGCAACAGACACTGAAAAATGCAGAATTAAACCCACACTCACACACTGTAACAGACAATGACAGATACAGAATTAATCCCACAATCATACACAGTAACGGACACTGATAGATACAGAATTAATCACACACTCTCACACAGTAACAAACACTGATAGATACAGAAGTAATCCCACAATCTCACACAGTAACAGACACTGACAGATACAGAAGAAATACCACACTCACACACTGTAACAAACACTGACAGATACAGAATTAATCCCACACTCTCACACAGTAACGGACACTGACAGACAGAGAATTAATCCCACAATCATACACAGTAACAGACACTGATATTTACAGAATTAATCCCACACTCTCACACAGTAACAGACACTGAGAGATACAGAAGTAATCCCACACTCACACACAGTAACAGACACTGACAGATGCAGAATTAATCCCACACTCACACACAGAAGCAGACACTGACAGATACAGAATTAATCCCACACTCACACACAGTAACAGACACTGACAGATACAGAAATAATCCCACAGTCACACAGTAACAGACAGTGACAGAAACAGAACTAATCCCATACTGACACACAGTAATAGAGAGTCACAGGTACATAAGTAATCCATCACTCACACACACTCATAATCAGTGACAGATACATAATTAATCCCACACTCACCCACAGTAACAGACACTGACAGACACAGACCTAATTCCACACTCACACACAGTAACAGATGCAGAATTAATCCCACACTCACACACTGTAACAGACGCTGACAGATACAGAATTAATCCCACACTCACACACAGTAACAGACACTGACAGATACAGACCTAATCCCACACTCACACACAGTAACAGAAACTGACAGATACAGAAGTAATCCCACAGTCACACACAGTAACAGACACTGACAGACACAGACCTAATCCCACACTCACACACAGTAACAGATGCAGAATTAATCCCACACTCACACACTGTAACAGACGCTGACAGATACAGAATTAATCCCACACTCGCACACAGTAACAGACACTGAAAAATGCAGAATTAAACCCACACTCACACACTGTAACAGACAATGACAGATACAGAATTAATCCCACAATCATACACAGTAACGGACACTGATAGATACAGAATTAATCACACACTCTCACACAGTAACAGACACTGATAGATACAGAAGTAATCCCACAATCTCACACAGTAACAGACACTGACAGATACAGAAGAAATCCCACACTCACACACAGTAACAGACACTGACAAATGCAGAATTAATCCCACACTCACACACTGTAACAGACAATGACAGATACAGAATTAATCCCACACTCTCACACAGTAACATACACTGACAGATAGAGAATTAATCCCGCAATCATACTCAGTAACAGACACTAACAGATACATAATCAATCCCACACTCACACACTGTAACAGACACTGACAGATACAGAATTAATCCCACGCTCATACACGGTAACAGACACTGACAGATGCAGAATTAATCCCACACTCACACAGTAACAGACACTGACAGACACAGAATAAATCCCACACTCACTCACAGCAACAGTCACTGACAGATACAGAGCTAATCCCACACTCACAGAGAGTAACAGACACTGACAGAAACAGAATTAATCCCACACTCACACACAGTAACAGACACTGACAGATACAGACCTAATCCCACACTCACACACAGTAACAGAAACTGATAGATACAGAACTAATCCCACAGTCACACACAGTAACAGACACTGACAGATACCGAATTAATCCCACACTCACACACAGTAACAGACACTGACAGATGAAGAATTAATCCAAAACTCCCACACTGTAACAGAAGCTGACAGATACAGAATTGATCCCACACTCACGCACAGTAACAGACACTGACAGATGCAGAATTAATCCCACACTCACACACTGTAACAGACACTGACAGATACAGAATTAATCCAACACTCCCACGCAGTAACAGACACCGACAGATACAGAATTAATTCCACACTCAGACGCAGTAACAGACACTGACAGATGCAGAATTAATCCCACACTCACACACTGTAACAGACACTGACAGATACAGAATTAATCCAACACTCCCACGCAGTAACAGACACCGACAGATACAGAATTAATTCCACACTCAGACGCAGTAACAGACACCGACAGATACAGAACTAATCCCACTCTCACACACAGTAACAGACACTGACAGATACTGAATTAATCCCACACTCTCACACAGTAACAGACAGCGACAGATACAGAATTAATCCCACAATCAGACACAGTAACAGACACTGCTAGATACAGAATTAATCCCACACTCTCACACAGTAGCAGACACTGATAGATACAGAATTAATCCCACCCTCACACACAGTAACAGACACTGACAGATACAGAAGTAATCCCACACGCACACACAGTAACAGACACTGACAGATACAGAATTAATCCCACACTCACACACAGTAACAGACATGACAGATGCAGAATTAATCCCACACTCACACACAGTAACAGACAGTGACAGAAACAGAACTAATCGCACACTCACACACAGTAACAGACATGACAGATGCAGAATTAATCCCACACTCACACACAGTAACAGACAGTGACAGAAACAGAACTAATCGCACACTCACACACAGTAACAGACACTGACAGATGCAGAATTAATCCCACACTCACACACAGTAACAGACAATGACAGATACAGAATTAATCCCACACTCACACACAGTAACAGACACTGACAGAACAGAACTAATCCCACATTCACACAGTAACAGACAGTGACAGAAACAGAACTAATCCCATACTGACACACAGTAATAGAGAGTCACAGGTACATAAGTAATCCCTCGCTCACACACATTCATAATCAGTGACAGATACATAATTAATCCCACAATCACCCACAGTAACAGACACTGACAGACACAGACCTAATCCCACACTCACACACAGTAACAGATGCAGAATTAATCCCACACTCACACACTGTAACAGACGCTGACAGATACAGAATTAATCCCACACTCACACACAGTAACACACACTGACAGATACAGACCTAATCTCACACTCACACACAGTAACAGACACTGACAGATACAGAACTAATCCCACAGTCACACACAGTAACAGACATTGACAGACACAGACCTAATCCCACACTCACACACAGTAACAGATGCAGAATTAATCCCACACTCACACACTGTAACAGACGCTGACAGATACAGAATTAATCCCACACTCACTCACAGTAACAGACACTGACAGATACAGACCTAATCCCACACTCACACACAGTAACAGACACTGACAGATACAGAAATAATCCCACAGTCACACACAGTAACACACACTGACAGATACAGACCTAATCCCACACTCACACACAGTAACAGACACTGACAGATACAGAACTAATCCCACAGTCACACACAGTAACAGACATTGACAGACACAGACCTAATCCCACACTCACACACAGTAACAGATGCAGAATTAATCCCACACTCACACACTGTAACAGACGCTGACAGATACAGAATTATTCCCACAATCATACACAGTAACCGACACTGATAGATGCAGAATTAATCCCACACTCACACACAGTAACATACACTGACAGATACAGAATTAATCACACACTCTCACACAGTAACAAACACTGACAGATATAGCATTAATCCCACACTCACACACTGTAACAGACACTGACAGATACAGAATTAATCCCACACTCACACAGTAACAGACACTGACAGATACAGAATAAATCCCACACTCACTCACAGCAACAGACACTGACAGATGCAGACCTAATCCCACACTCTCACACAGTAACAGACAGAGACAGATACAGAATTAATTCCACACTCAGACACAGTAACAGACATTGACAGATGCAGAATTAATCCCACACTCACACACTGTAACAGACACCGACAGATACAGAATTAATCCCACACTTTCACACAGTAAGACACTGACAGATAAAGAATTAATCCCACACTCACACACAGTAACAGACACTGACAGATACAGAACTAATCCGATACTCACAAACAGTAACAGAAACTGACAGATAAAGAATTAATCCCACACTCACACACAGTAACAGACACTGACAGATACAGAACTAATCCGATACACACAAACAGTAACAGACACTGTCAGATCCAGAATTAATTCCACTCTCACACACAGTAACAGACACGGACAGATACTGAATTAAACCCATACTCTCACACAGTAAAACACTGACAGATACAGAATTAATCCCAAACTCACACACAGTAACAGACACTGACAGAGACAGAACTAATCCCATACTCACAAACAGTAACAGACACTGACAGATACAGAACTAATCCCACTCTCACACACAGTAACAGACACTGACAGATACTGAATTAATCCCACACTCTCACACAGTAACAGACAGCGACAGATACAGAATTAATCCCACAATCAGACACAGTAACAGACACTGATAGATACAGAATTAATCCCACACTCTCACACAGTAACAGACACTGACAGATACAGAAGTAATCCCACACGCACACACAGTAACAGACACTGACAGATACAGAATTAATCCCACACTCACACACAGTAACAGACATGACAGATGCAGAATTAATCCCACACTCACACACAGTAACAGACAGTGACAGAAACAGAACTAATCGCACACTCACACACAGTAACAGACACTGACAGATGCAGAATTAATCCCACACTCACACACAGTAACAGACAATGACAGATACAGAATTAATCCCACACTCACACACAGTAACAGACACTGACAGATACAGAACTAATCCCACATTCACACAGTAACAGACAGTGACAGAAACAGAACTAATCCCATACTGACACACAGCAATAGAGAGTCACAGGTACATAAGTAATCCCTCACTCACACACATTCATAATCAGTGACAGATTCATAATTAATCCCACAATCACCCACAGTAACAGACACTGACAGACACAGACCTAATCCCACACTCACACACAGTAACAGATGCAGAATTAATCCCACACTCACACACTGTAACAGACGCTGACAGATACAGAATTAATCCCACACTCACACACAGTAACACACACTGACAGATACAGACCTAATCCCACACTCACACACAGTAACAGACACTGACAGATACAGAACTAATCCCACAGTCACACACAGTAACAGACATTGACAGACACAGACCTAATCCCACACTCACACACAGTAACAGATGCAGAATTAATCCCACACTCACACACAGTAACAGACACTGACAGATACAGAATTAATCCCACACTCACACACAGTAACAGACGCTGACAGATACAGAATTAATCCCACACTCACTCACAGTAACAGACACTGACAGATACAGACCTAATCCCACACTCACACACAGTAACAGACACTGACAGATACAGAAATAATCCCACAGTCACACACAGTAACACACACTGACAGATACAGACCTAATCCCACACTCACACACAGTAACAGATGCAGAATTAATCCCACACTCACACACTGTAACAGACGCTGACAGATACAGAATTAATCCCACACTCACTCACAGTAACAGACATTGACAGATACAGAATTATTCCCACAATCATACACAGTAACCGACACTGATAGATGCAGAATTAATCCCACACTCACACACAGTAACATACACTGACAGATACAGAATTAATCACACACTCTCACACAGTAACAAACACTGACAGATACAGAACTAATCCGATACACACAAACAGTAACAGACACTGTCAGATCCAGAATTAATCCCACTCTCACACACAGTAACAGACACGGACAGATACTGAATTAAACCCATACTCTCACACAGTAAAACACTGACAGATACAGAATTAATCCCAAACTCACACACAGTAACAGACACTGACAGAGACAGAACTAATCCCATACTCACAAACAGTAACAGACACTGACAGATACAGAACTAATCCCACTCTCACACACAGTAACAGACACTGACAGATACTGAATTAATCCCACACTCTCACACAGTAACAGACAGCGACAGATACAGAATTAATCCCACAATCAGACACAGTAACAGACACTGATAGATACAGAATTAATCCCACACTCTCACACAGTAACAGACACTGACAGATACAGAAGTAATCCCACACGCACACACAGTAACAGACACTGACAGATACAGAATTAATCCCACACTCACACACAGTAACAGACATGACAGATGCAGAATTAATCCCACACTCACACACAGTAACAGACAGTGACAGAAACAGAACTAATCGCACACTCACACACAGTAACAGACACTGACAGATGCAGAATTAATCCCACACTCACACACAGTAACAGACAATGACAGATACAGAATTAATCCCACACTCACACACAGTAACAGACACTGACAGATACAGAACTAATCCCACATTCACACAGTAACAGACAGTGACAGAAACAGAACTAATCCCATACTGACACACAGTAATAGAGAGTCACAGGTACATAAGTAATCCCTCACTCACACACATTCATAATCAGTGACAGATTCATAATTAATCCCACAATCACCCACAGTAACAGACACTGACAGACACAGACCTAATCCCACACTCACACACAGTAACAGATGCACAATTAATCCCACACTCACACACTGTAACAGACGCTGACAGATACAGAATTAATCCCACACTCACACACAGTAACACACACTGACAGATACAGACCTAATCCCACACTCACACACAGTAACAGACACTGACAGATACAGAACTAATCCCACAGTCACACACAGTAACAGACATTGACAGACACAGACCTAATCCCACACTCACACACAGTAACAGATGCAGAATTAATCCCACACTCACACACAGTAACAGACACTGACAGATACAGAATTAATCCCACACTCACACACAGTAACAGACGCTGACAGATACAGAATTAATCCCACACTCACTCACAGTAACAGACACTGACAGATACAGACCTAATCCCACACTCACACACAGTAACAGACACTGACAGATACAGAAATAATCCCACAGTCACACACAGTAACACACACTGACAGATACAGACCTAATCCCACACTCACACACAGTAACAGATGCAGAATTAATCCCACACTCACACACTGTAACAGACGCTGACAGATACAGAATTAATCCCACACTCACTCACAGTAACAGACATTGACAGATACAGAATTATTCCCACAATCATACACAGTAAACGACAGTGATAGATGCAGAATTAATCCCACACTCACACACAGTAACATACACTGACAGATACAGAATAAATCACACACTCTCACACAGTAACAAACACTGACAGATATAGCATTAATCCCACACTCACACACTGTAACAGACACTGACAGATACAGAATTAATCCCACACTCACACAGTAACAGACACTGACAGATACAGAATAAATCCCACACTCACTCACAGCAACAGACACTGACAGATGCAGACCTAATCCCACACTCTCACACAGTAACAGACACTGACAGACACAGACCTAATCCCACACTCACACACAGTAACAGATGCAGAATTAATCCCACACTCACACACTGTAACAGACGCTGACAGATACAGAATTAATCCCACACTCACACACAGTAACACACACTGACAGATACAGACCTAATCCCACACTCACACACAGTAACAGACACTGACAGATACAGAACTAATCCCACAGTCACACACAGTAACAGACATTGACAGACACAGACCTAATCCCACACTCACACACAGTAACAGATGCAGATTTAATCCCACACTCACACACTGCAACAGACGCTGACAGATACAGAATTAATCCCACACTCACTCACAGTAACAGACACTGACAGATACAGACCTAATCCCACACTCACACACAGTAACAGACACTGACAGATACAGAAATAATCCCACAGTCACACACAGTAACACACACTGACAGATACAGACCTAATCCCACACTCACACACAGTAACAGACACTGACAGATACAGAACTAATCCCACAGTCACACACAGTAACAGACATTGACAGACACAGACCTAATCCCACACTCACACACAGTAACAGATGCAGAATTAATCCCACACTCACACACTGTAACAGACGCTGACAGATACAGAATTAATCCCACACTCACTCACAGTAACAGACATTGACAGATACAGAATTATTCCCACAATCATACACAGTAACCGACACTGATAGATGCAGAATTAATCCCACACTCACACACAGTAACATACACTGACAGATACAGAATTAATCACACACTCTCACACAGTAACAAACACTGACAGATATAGCATTAATCCCACACTCACACACTGTAACAGACACTGACAGATACAGAATTAATCCCACACTCACACAGTAACAGACACTGACAGATACAGAATAAATCCCACACTCACTCACAGCAACAGACACTGACAGATGCAGACCTAATCCCACACTCTCACACAGTAACAGACTGAGACAGATACAGAATTAATCCCACACTCACACACTGTAACAGACACCGACAGATACAGAATTAATCCCACACTTTCACACAGTAAGACACTGACAGATAAAGAATTAATCCCACACTCACACACAGTAACAGACACTGACAGATACAGAACTAATCCGATACTCACAAACAGTAACAGAAACTGACAGATAAAGAATTAATCCCACACTCACACACAGTAACAGACACTGACAGATACAGAACTAATCCGATACTCACACACAGTAACAGACACTGACAGATACAGAACTAATCCGATACTCACAACCAGTAACAGACACTGACAGATACAGAACTAATCCGATACTCACAACCAGTAACAGACACTGACAGATGCAGAATTAATCCCACACTCTCACACAGTATCAGACACTGACAGATCCAGAATTAATTCCACTCTCACACACAGTAACAGACACTGACAGATACTGAATTAATCCCACACCCTCACACAGTAACAGACACTGACAAATGCAGAATTAATCCCACACTCGCACACTGTAACAGACAATGACAGATACAGAATTAATCCCACAATCATACACAGTAACGGACACTGATAGATACAGAATTAATCACACACTCTCACACAGTAACAGACACTGATAGCTACAGAAGTAATCCCACACTCTCACACAGTAACAGACACTGAGAAATGCAGAATTAATCCCACACTCACACACAGTAACAGACACTGACAGATACAGAATTAATCCCACACTCTCACACAGTAACTGACACTGAGAAATGCAGAATTAATCCCACACTCACACACTGTAACAGACAATGACAGATACATAATCAATCCCACACTCACACACTGTAACAGACACTGTCAGATACAGAATTAATCCCACGATCATACACGGTACCAGACACTGACAGATGCAGAATTAATCCCACACTCACACAGTAACAGACACTGACAGATACAGAATAAATCCCACACTCACTCACAGCAACAGTCACTGACAGATACAGAGCTAATCCCACACTCACAGAGAGTAACAGACACTGACAGATACAGAATTAATCCCACACTCACACACAGTAACAGACACTGATTGATACAGACCTAATCCCACACTCACACACAGTAACAGAAACAGATAGATACAGAACTAATCCCACAGTCAAACACAGTAACAGACACTGACAGATACCGAATGAATCCCACACTCACACACAGTAACAGACACTGACAGATGAAGAATTAATCCAAAACTCCCACACTGTAACAGACGCTGACAGATACAGAATTGATCCCACACTCACACACAGTAACAGACACTGACAGATGCAGAATTAATCCCACACTCACACACTGAAACAGACACTGACAGATACAGAATTAATCCCACATTCTCACGCAGTAACAGACACCGATAGACACAGAATTAATTCCACACTCAGACGCAGTAACAGACACTGACAGATGCAGAATTAATCCCACACTCACACACTGTAACAGACACTGACAGATACAGAATTAATCCCACTCTCACATACAGTAACAGACACGGACAGATACTGAATTAAACCCACACTCTCACACAGTAAAACACTGACAGATACAGAATTAATCCCAAACTCACACACAGTAACAGACACTGACAGAGACAGAACTAATCCCATACTCACAAACAGCAACAGACACTGACAGATGCAGAACTAATCCCACTCTCACACACTGTAACAGACACTGACAGATACTGAATTAATCCCACACTCTCACACAGTAACAGACACCGACAGATACAGAATTAATCCCACAATCAGACACAGTAACAGACACTGATAGATACAGAATTAATGCCGCACTCTCACACAGTAGCAGACACTGATAGATACAGAATTAATCCCACCCTCTCACACAGTAACAGACACTGACAGATACAGAAGTAACCCCACACGCACACACAGTAACAGACACTGACAGATACAGAATTAATCCCACACTCACACACAGTAACAGACATGACAGATGCAAAATTAATCCCACACTCACACACAGTAACAGACAGTGACAGAAACAGAACTAATCGCACACTCACACACAGTAACAGACACTGACAGATACAGGATTAATCCCACAATCACACACTGTAACAGACACTAACAGATAAAGAATTAATTCCACACTCTCACACAGTAAAAGACACTGACAGATAGAGAATTAATCCCCCACTCACACACAGTAACATACACTGACAGATGCAGAATTAATCCCACACTCACACACTGTAACAAACACGGACAGATACAGAATTAATCCCACACTCTCACACAGTAACGGACACTGACAGATAGAGAATTAATCCCACAATCATACACAGTAACAGACACTGATATTTACAGAATTAATCCCACACTCTCACACAGTAACAGACACTGACAGATGCAGAATTAATCCCAAACTCACACACTGTAACAGACAATGACAGATACAGAATTAATCACACACTCTCACACAGTAACATACACTGACAGATAGAGAATTAATCACACACTCACACACAGTAACAGATGCAGAATTAATCCCACACTCACACACAGTAACAGACAGTGACAGAAGCAGAACTAATCGCACACTCACACACAGTAACAGACACTGACAGATGCAGAATTAATCCCACACTCACACACAGTAACAGACACTGACAGATGCAGAATTAATCCCACACTCACACACTGTAACAGACACTGACAGATGCAGAATTAATCCCACTCTCACACACAGTAACAGACACTGACAGATGCAGAATTAATCCCACACTCACACAGTAACAGACACTGACAGATACAGAATAAATCCCACACTCACTCACAGCAACAGACACTGACAGATACAGGACTAATCCCACACTCTCAGGGAGTAACAGACACAGACAGATACAGAATTAATCCCACACTCTCACACAGTAACAGTCACTGACAGATACAGACCTAATCCCACACTCACACACAGTAAGAGACACTGATAGATACAGAATTAATCCCACACTCACACACAGTAACAGACACTGACTGATACAGAACTAATCCCATACTCACTAACAGTAACAGACACTGACAGATACAGAACTAATCGCAGTCTCACGCACAGTAACATACAGGGACAGATACTGAATTCATTCCACACGCTCACACAGGAACAGACACCGACAGATACAGAATTAATCCCACAATCATGCACAGTAACAGACACTGATAGATACAGAATTAATCCCACACACTCACACAGTAACAGACACTGATAGATATAGAATTAATCCCACACTCTCACACAGTAACAGACACTGACAGATACAGAAGTAATCCCACACGCAAACACAGTGACAGACACTGACAGATACAGAATTAATCCCACACTCACACACAGTAACAGACATGACAGATGCAGAATTAATCCCACACTCACACACAGTAACAGACAGTGACAGAAGCAGAACTAATCGCACACTCAGACACAGTAAGAGACACTGACAGATGCAGAATTAATCCCACACTCACACACTGTAACAGACACTGACAGATACAGAATTAATCCCACACTCTCACACAGTAACGGACACTGACAGACAGAGAATTAATCCCACAATCATACACAGTAACAGACACTGATATTTACAGAATTAATCCCACACTCTCACACAGTAACAGACACTGAGAGATACAGAAGTAATCCCACACTCACACACAGTAACAGACACTGACAGATGCAGAATTAATCCCACACTCACACACAGAAGCAGACACTGACAGATACAGAATTAATCCCACACTCACACACAGTAACAGACACTGACAGATACAGAAATAATCCCACATTCACACAGTAACAGACAGTGACAGAAACAGAACTAATCCCATACTGACACACAGTGATAGAGAGTCAAAGGTACATAAGTAATCCATCACTCACACACACTCATAATCAGTGACAGATACATAATTAAGACACACTCACCCACAGTAACAGACACTGACAGACACAGACCTAATCCCACACTCACACACAGTAACAGATGCAGAATTAATCCCACACTCACACACTGTAACAGACGCTGACAGATACAGAATTAATCCCACACTCACACACAGTAACAGACACTGACAGATACAGACCTAATCCCACACTCACACACAGTAACAGAAACTGACAGATACAGAACTAATCCCACAGTCACACACAGTAACAGACACTGACAGACACAGACCTAATCCCACACTCACACACAGTAACAGATGCAGAATTAATCCCACACTCACACACTGTAACAGACGCTGACAGATACAGAATTAATCCCACACTCACACACAATAACAGACACTGACAGATACAGACCTAATCCCACACTCACACACAGTAACAGACACTGACAGATACAGAAATAATCCCACAGTCACACACAGTAACAGACACTGACAGACACTGAATTAATCCCACACTCACACACAGTAACAGACACTGCCAGATGCAGAATCAATCCCACACTCACACACAGTAACAGACACTGACAGACACTGAATTAATCCCACACTCAAACACAGTAACATACACTGACAGATACAGAATTAATCACACACTCTCACACAGTAACAAACACTGACAGATATAGCATTAATCCCACACTCACACACTGTAACAGACACTGACAGATACAGAATTAATCCCACACTCACACAGTAACAGACACTGACTGATACCGAATAAATCACACACTCACTCACAGCAACAGACACTGACAGATACAGAACTAATCCCACACTCACAGAGAGTAACAGACACTGACAGATACAGAATTAATCCCACACTCACACACTGTAACAGACACTGACAGATACAGACCTAATCCCACACTCTCACACAGTAACAGACAGAGACAGATACAGAATTAATTCCGCACTCAGACACAGTAACAGACATTGACAGATGCAAAATTAATCCCACACTCACACACTGTTACAGACACCGACTGATACAGAATTAATCCCACACTTTCACACAGTAAGACACTGACAGATGCAGAATTAATCCCACACTCACACACAGTAACAGACACTGACAGATACAGAACTAATCCGATACTCACAAACAGTAACAGACACTGACAGATAAAGAATTAATCCCACACTCACACACAGTAACAGACACTGACAGATACAGAACTAATCCGATACTCACAAACAGTAACAGACACTGACAGATGCAGAATTAATCCCACACTCACACACAGTAACAGACACTGAACGATGCAGAATTAATCCCACACTCACACACCGTAACAGACACTGTCAGATACAGAATTAATCCCGCACTCTCACACAGTAACAGACACTGACAGATCCAGAATTAATCCCACTCTCACACACAGTAACAGACACTGATAGATACAGAATTAATCCCGCACTCTCACACAGTAACAGACACTGACAGATCCAGAATTAATCCCACACTCGCACACAGTAACAGACACTGACAAATGCAGAATTAAACCCACACTCACACACTGTAACAGACAATGACAGATACAGAATTAATCCCACAATCATACACAGTAACGGACACTGATAGATACAGAATTAATCACACACTCTCACACAGTAACAGACACTGATAGATACAGAAGTAATCCCACAATCTCACACAGTAACAGACACTGACAAATGCAGAATTAATCCCACACTCACACACTGTAACAGACAATGACAGATACAGAATTAATCCCACACTCTCACACAGTAACATACACTGACAGATAGAGAATTAATCCCGCAACCATACACAGTAACAGACACTAACAGATACATTATCAATCCCACACTCACACACTGTAACAGACACTGACAGATACAGAATTAATCCCACGCTCATACACGGTAACAGACACTGACAGATGCAGAATTAATCCCACACTCACACAGTAACAGACACTGACAGACACAGAATAAATCCCACACTCACTCACAGCAACAGTCACTGACAGATACAGAGCTAATCCCACACTCACAGAGAGTAACAGACACTGACAGATACAGAATTAATCCCACACTCACACACAGTAACAGACACTGATAGATACAGGCCTAATCCCACACTCACACACAGTAACAGAAACTGATAGATACAGAACTAATCCCACAGTCACACACAGTAACAGACACTGACAGATACCGAATTAATCCCACACTCACACACAGTAACAGACACTGACAGATGAAGAATTAATCCAAAACTCCCACACTGTAACAGACGCTGACAGATACAGAATTGATCCCACACTCACGCACAGTAACAGACACTGACAGATGCAGAATTAATCCCACACTCACACACTGTAACAGACACTGACAGATACAGAATTAATCCAACACTCTCACGCAGTAACAGACACCGACAGATACAGAATTAATTCCACACTCAGACGCAGTAACAGACACTGACAGATGCAGAATTAATCCCACACTCACACACTGTAACAGACACTGACAGATACAGAATTAATCCCACACTCTCACACAGTAACAGACACTGTCAGATCCAGAATTAATCCCACTCTCACACACAGTAACAGACACGGACAGATATTGAATTAAACCCATACTCTCACACAGTAAAACACTGACAGATACAGAATTAATCCCAAACTCACACTCAGTAACAGACACTGACAGAGACAGAACTAATCCCATACTCACAAAAAGTAACAGACACTGACAGATACAGAACTAATCCCACTCTCACACACAGTCACAGACACTGACAGATACTGAATTAATCCCACACTCTCACACAGTAACAGACAGCGACAGATACAGAATTAATCCCACAGTCAGACACAGTAACAGACACTGATAGATACAGAATTAATCCCACACTCTCACACAGTAGCAGACACTGATAGATACAGAATTAATCCCACCCTCACACACAGTAACAGACACTGACAGATACAGAAGTAATCCCACACGCACACACAGTAACAGACACTGACAGATACAGAATTAATCCCACACTCACACACAGTAACAGACATGACAGATGCAGAATTAATCCCACACTCACACACAGTAACAGACAGTGACAGAAACAGAACTAATCGCACACTCACACACAGTAACAGACACTGACAGATGCAGAATTAATCCCACACTCACACACAGTAACAGACAATGACAGATACAGAATTAATCCCACACTCACACACAGTAACAGACACTGACAGATACAGAACTAATCCCACATTCACACAGTAACAGACAGTGACAGAAACAGAACTAATCCCATACTGACACACAGTAATAGAGAGTCACAGGTACATAAGTAATCCCTCACTCACACGCATTCATAATCAGTGACATATACATAATTAATCCCACAATCACCCACAGTAACAGACACTGACAGACACAGACCTAATCCCACACTCACACACAGTAACAGATGCAGAATTAATCCCACACTCACACACTGTAACAGACGCTGACAGATACAGAATTAATCCCACACTCACACACAGTAACACACAGGGACAGATACAGACCTAATCCCACACTCACCCACAGTAACAGACACTGACAGATACAGAACTAATCCCACAGTCACACACAGTAACAGACATTGACAGACACAGACCTAATCCCACACTCACACACAGTAACAGATGCAGAATTAATCCCACACTCACACACTGTAACAGACGCTGACAGATACAGAATTAATCCCACACTCACTCACAGTAACAGACACTGACAGATACAGACCTAATCCCACACTCACACACAGTAACAGACACTGACAGATACAGAAATAATCCCACAGTCACACACAGTAACACACACTGACAGATACAGACCTAATCCCACACTCACACACAGTAACAGACACTGACAGATACAGAACTAATCCCACAGTCACACACAGTAACAGACATTGACAGACACAGACCTAATCCCACACTCACACACAGTAACAGATGCAGAATTAATCCCACACTCACACACTGTAACAGACGCTGACAGATACAGAATTAAACCCACACTCACTCACAGTAACAGACATTGACAGATACAGAATTATTCCCACAATCATACACAGTAACCGACACTGATAGATGCAGAATTAATCCCACACTCACACACAGTAACATACACTGACAGATACAGAATTAATCACACACTCTCACACAGTAACAAACACTGACAGATATAGCATTAATCCCACACTCACACACTGTAACAGACACTGACAGATACAGAATTAATCCCACACTCACACAGTAACAGACACTGACAGATACAGAATAAATCCCACACTCACTCACAGCAACAGACACTGACAGATGCAGACCTAATCCCACACTCTCACACAGTAACAGACAGAGACAGATACAGAATTAATTCCACACTCAGACACAGTAACAGACATTGACAGATGCAGAATTAATTCCACACTCACACACTGTAACAGACACCGACAGATACAGAATTAATCCCACACTTTCACACAGTAAGACACTGAGAGATAAAGAATTAATCCCACACTCACACACAGTAACAGACACTGACAGATACAGAACTAATCCGATACACACAAACAGTAACAGACACTGTCAGATCCAGAATTAATCCCACTCTCACACACAGTAACAGACACGGACAGATACTGAATTAAACCCATACTCTCACACAGTAAAACACTGACAGATACAGAATTAATCCCAAACTCACACACAGTAACAGACACTGACAGAGACAGAACTAATCCCATACTCACAAACAGTAACAGACACTGACAGATACAGAACTAATCCCACTCTCACACACAGTAACAGACACTGACAGATACTGAATTAATCCCACACTCTCACACAGTAACAGACAGCGACAGATACAGAATTAATCCCACAATCAGACACAGTAACAGACACTGATAGATACAGAATTAATCCCACACTCTCACACAGTAGCAGACACTGATAGATACAGAATTAATCCCACCCTCTCACACAGTAACAGACACTGACAGATACAGAAGTAATCCCACACGCACACACAGTAACAGACACTGACAGATACAGAATTAATCCCACACTCACACACAGTAACAGACATGACAGATGCAGAATTAATCCCACACTCACACACAGTAACAGACAGTGACAGAAACAGAACTAATCGCACACTCACACACAGTAACAGACACTGACAGATGCAGAATTAATCCCACACTCACACACAGTAACAGACAATGACAGATACAGAATTAATCCCACACTCACACACAGTAACAGACACTGACAGATACAGAACTAATCCCACATTCACACAGTAACAGACAGTGACAGAAACAGAACTAATCCCATACTGACACACAGTAATAGAGAGTCACAGGTACATAAGTAATCCCTCACTCACACACATTCATAATCAGTGACAGATTCATAATTAATCCCACAATCACCCACAGTAACAGACACTGACAGACACAGACCTAATCCCACACTCACACACAGTAACAGATGCAGAATTAATCCCACACTCACACACTGTAACAGACGCTGACAGATACAGAATTAATCCCACACTCACACACAGTAACACACACTGACAGATACAGACCTAATCCCACACTCACACACAGTAACAGACACTGACAGATACAGAACTAATCCCACAGTCACACACAGTAAGAGACATTGACAGACACAGACCTAATCCCACACTCACACACAGTAACAGATGCAGAATTAATCCCACACTCACACACTGTAACAGACGCTGACAGATACAGAATTAATCCCACACTCACTCACAGTAACAGACACTGACAGATACAGACCTAATCCCACACTCACACACAGTAACAGACACTGACAGATACAGAAATAATCCCACAGTCACACACAGTAACACACACTGACAGATACAGACCTAATCCCACACTCACACACAGTAACAGACACTGACAGATACAGAACTAATCCCACAGTCACACACAGTAACAGACATTGACAGACACAGACCTAATCCCACACTCACACACAGTAACAGATGCAGAATTAATCCCACACTCACACACTGTAACAGACGCTGACAGATACAGAATTAATCCCACACTCACTCACAGTAACAGACATTGACAGATACAGAATTATTCCCACAATCATACACAGTAACCGACACTGATAGATGCAGAATTAATCCCACACTCACACACAGTAACATACACTGACAGATACAGAATTAATCACACACTCTCACACAGTAACAAACACTGACAGATATAGCATTAATCCCACACTCACACACTGTAACAGACACTGACAGATACAGAATTAATCCCACACTCACACAGTAACAGACACTGACAGATACAGAATAAATCCCACACTCACTCACAGCAACAGACACTGACAGATGCAGACCTAATCCCACACTCTCACACAGTAACAGACACTGACAGACACAGACCTAATCCCACACTCACACACAGTAACAGATGCAGAATTAATCCCACACTCACACACTGTAACAGACGCTGACAGATACAGAATTAATCCCACACTCACACACAGTAACACACACTGACAGATACAGACCTAATCCCACACTCACACACAGGAACAGACACTGACAGATACAGAATTAATCCCACAGTCACACACAGTAACAGACATTGACAGACACAGACCTAATCCCACACTCACACACAGTAACAGATGCAGAATTAATCCCACACTCACACACTGTAACAGACGCTGACAGATACAGAATTAATCCCACACTCACTCACAGTAACAGACACTGACAGATACAGACCTAATCCCACACTCACACACAGTAACAGACACTGACAGATACAGAAATAATCCCACAGTCACACACAGTAACACACACTGACAGATACAGACCTAATCCCACACTCACACACAGTAACAGACACTGACAGATACAGAACTAATCCCACAGTCACACACAGTAACAGACATTGACAGACACAGACCTAATCCCACACTCACACACAGTAACAGATGCAGAATTAATCCCACACTCACACACTGTAACAGACGCTGACAGATACAGAATTAATCCCACACTCACTCACAGTAACAGACATTGACAGATACAGAATTATTCCCACAATCATACACAGTAACGACACTGATAGATGCAGAATTAATCCCACACTCACACACAGTAACATACACTGACAGATACAGAATTAATCACATACTCTCACACAGTAACAAACACTGACAGATATAGCATTAATCCCACACTCACACACTGTAACAGACACTGACAGATACAGAATTAATCCCACACTCACACAGTAACAGACACTGACAGATACAGAATAAATCCCACACTCACTCACAGTAACAGACACTGACAGATGCAGACCTAATCCCACACTCTCACACAGTAACAGACTGAGACAGATACAGAATTAATCCCACACTCACACACTGTAACAGACACCGACAGATACAGAATTAATCCCACACTTTCACACAGTAAGACACTGACAGATAAAGAATTAATCCCACACTCACACACAGTAACAGACACTGACAGATACAGAACTAATCCGATACTCACAAACAGTAACAGACACTGACAGATAAAGAATTAATCCAACACTCACACACAGTAACAGACACTGACCGATGCAGAATTAATCCCACACTCACACACCGTAACAGACACTGACAGATACAGAATTAATCCCGCACTCTCACACAGTATCAGACACTGACAGATCCAGAATTAATTCCACTCGCACACACAGTAACAGACACTGACAGATACTGAATTAATCCCACACCCTCACTCAGTAACAGACACTGACAAATGCAGAATTAATCCCACACTCACACACTGTAACAGACAATGACAGATACAGAATTAATCCCACAATCATACACAGTAACGGACACTGATAGATACAGAATTAATCACACACTCTCACACAGTATCAGACACTGACAGATCCAGAATTAATTCCACTCGCACACACAGTAACAGACACTGACAGATACTGAATTAATCCCACACCCTCACACAGTAACAGACACTGACAAATGCAGAATTAATCCCACACTCACACACTGTAACAGACAATGACAGATACAGAATTAATCCCACAATCATACACAGTAACGGACACTGATAGATACAGAATTAATCACACACTCTCACACAGTAACAGACACTGACAGATACAGAAGAAATCCCACACTCACACACAGTAACAGACACTGACAGATACAGAATTAATCCCACACTCTCACACAGTAACTGACACTGAGAAATGCAGAATTAATCCCACACTCACACACTGTAACAGACAATGACAGATACAGAATTAATCCCACACTCTCACACAGTAACATACACTGACAGATAGAGAATTAATCCCGCAATCATACACAGTAACAGACACTAATAGATACATAATCAATCCCACACTCACACACTGTAACAGACACTGACAGATACAGAATTAATCCCACGATCATACACGGTACCAGACACTGACAGATGCAGAATTAATCCCACACTCACACAGTAACAGACACTGACAGATACAGAATAAATCCCACACTCACTCACAGCAACAGTCACTGACAGATACAGAGCTAATCCCACACTGACAGAGAGTAACAGACACTGACAGATACAGAATTAATCCCACACTCACACACAGTAACAGACACTGATTGATACAGACCTAATCCCACACTCACACACAGTAACAGAAACAGATAGATACAGAACTAATCCCACAGTCACACACAGTAACAGACACTGACAGATACCGAATGAATCCCACACTCACACACAGTAACAGACACTGACAGATGAAGAATTAATCCAAAACTCCCACACTGTAACAGACGCTGACAGATACAGAATTGATCCCACACTCACACACAGTAACAGACACTGACAGATGCAGAATTAATCCCACACTCACACACTGTAACAGACACTGACAGATACAGAATTAATCCCACATTCTCACGCAGTAACAGACACCGACAGATACAGAATTAATTCCACACTCAGACGCAGGAACAGACACTGACAGATGCAGAATTAATCCCACACTCACTCACAGCAACAGACACTGACAGATGCAGACCTAATCCCACACTCTCACACAGTAACAGACTGAGACAGATACAGAATTAATCCCACACTCACACACTGTAACAGACACCGACAGATACAGAATTAATCCCACACTTTCACACAGTAAGACACTGACAGATAAAGAATTAATCCCACACTCACACACAGTAACAGACACTGACAGATACAGAACTAATCCGATACTCACAAACAGTAACAGACACTGACAGATGCAGAATTAATCCCACACTCACACACAGTAACAGACACTGACCGATGCAGAATTAATCCCACACTCACACACCGTAACAGACACTGACAGATACAGAATTAATCCCGCACTCTCACACAGTATCAGACACTGACAGATCCAGAATTAATTCCACTCGCACACACAGTAACAGACACTGACAGATACTGAATTAATCCCACACCCTCACACAGTAACAGACACTGACAAATGCAGAATTAATCCCACACTCACACACTGTAACAGACAATGACAGATACAGAATTAATCCCACAATCATACACAGTAACGGACACTGATAGATACAGAATTAATCACACACTCTCACACAGTATCAGACACTGACAGATCCAGAATTAATTCCACTCGCACACACAGTAACAGACACTGACAGATACTGAATTAATCCCACACCCTCACACAGTAACAGACACTGACAAATGCAGAATTAATCCCACACTCACACACTGTAACAGACAATGACAGATACAGAATTAATCCCACAATCATACACAGTAACGGACACTGATAGATACAGAATTAATCACACACTCTCACACAGTAACAGACACTGACAGATACAGAAGAAATCCCACACTCACACACAGTAACAGACACTGACAGATACAGAATTAATCCCACACTCTCACACAGTAACTGACACTGAGAAATGCAGAATTAATCCCACACTCACACACTGTAACAGACAATGACAGGTACAGAATTAATCCCACACTCTCACACAGTAACATACACTGACAGATAGAGAATTAATCCCGCAATCATACACAGTAACAGACACTAATAGATACATAATCAATCCCACACTCACACACTGTAACAGACACTGACAGATACAGAATTAATCCCACGATCATACACGGTACCAGACACTGACAGATGCAGAATTAATCCCACACTCACACAGTAACAGACACTGACAGATACAGAATAAATCCCACACTCACTCACAGCAACAGTCACTGACAGATACAGAGCTAATCCCACACTCACAGAGAGTAACAGACACTGACAGATACAGAATTAATCCCACACTCACACACAGTAACAGACACTGATCGATACAGACCTAATCCCACACTCACACACAGTAACAGAAACAGATAGATACAGAACTAATCCCACAGTCACACACAGTAACAGACACTGACAGATACCGAATGAATCCCACACTCACACACAGTAACAGACACTGACAGATGAAGAATTAATCCAAAACTCCCACACTGTAACAGACGCTGACAGATACAGAATTGATCCCACACTCACACACAGTAACAGACACTGACAGATGCAGAATTAATCCCACACTCACACACTGTAACAGACACTGACAGATACAGAATTAATCCCACATTCTCACGCAGTAACAGACACCGACAGATACAGAATTAATTCCACACTCAGACGCAGTAACAGACACTGACAGATGCAGAATTAATCCCACACTCACACACTGTAACAGACACTGACAGATACAGAATTAATCCCACACTCTCACACAGTAACAGACACTGTCAGATCCAGAATTAATCCCACTCTCACATACAGTAACAGACACGGACAGATACTGAATTAAACCCACACTCTCACACAGTAAAACACTGACAGATACAGAATTAATCCCAAACTCACACACAGTAACAGACACTGACAGGGACAGAACTAATCCCATACTCACAAACAGCAACAGACACTGACAGATGCAGAACTAATCCCACTCTCACACACTGTAACAGACACTGACAGATACTGAATTAATCCCACACTCTCACACAGTAACAGACACCGACAGATACAGAATTAATCCCACAATCAGACACAGTAACAGACACTGATAGATACAGAATTAATGCCGCACTCTCACACAGTAGCAGACACTGATAGATACAGAATTAATCCCACCCTCTCACACAGTAACAGACACTGACAGATACAGAAGTAACCCCACACGCACACACAGTAACAGACACTGACAGATACAGAATTAATCCCACACTCACACACAGTAACAGACATGACAGATGCAAAATTAATCCCACACTCACACACAGTAACAGACAGTGACAGAAACAGAACTAATCGCACACTCACACACAGTAACAGACACTGACAGATACAGGATTAATCCCACAATCACACACTGTAACAGACACTAACAGATAAAGAATTAATTCCACACTCTCACACAGTAAAAGACACTGACAGATAGAGAATTAATCCCCCACTCACACACAGTAACATACACTGACAGATGCAGAATTAATCCCACACTCACACACTGTAACAAACACTGACAGATACAGAATTAATCCCACACTCTCACACAGTAACGGACACTGACAGATAGAGAATTAATCCCACAATCATACACAGTAACAGACACTGATATTTACAGAATTAATCCCACACTCTCACACAGTAACAGACACTGACAGATGCAGAATTAATCCCAAACTCACACACTGTAACAGACAATGACAGATACAGAATTAATCGCACACTCTCACACAGTAACATACACAGACAGATAGAGAATTAATCCCACACTCACACACAGTAACAGATGCAGAATTAATCCCACACTCACACACAGTAACAGACATGACAGATGCAGAATTAATCCCACACTCACACACAGTAACAGACAGTGACAGAAGCAGAACTAATCTCACACTCACACACAGTAACAGACACTGACAGATGCAGAATTAATCCCACACTCACACACAGTAACAGACACTGACAGATGCAGAATTAATCCCACACTCACACACTGTAACAGACACTGACAGATGCAGAATTAATCCCACTCTCACACACAGTAACAGACACTGACAGATGCAGAATTAATCCCACACTCACACAGTAACAGACACTGACAGATACAGAATAAATCCCACACTCACTCACAGCAACAGACACTGACAGATACAGGACTAATCCCACACTCTCAGGGAGTAACAGACACAGACAGATACAGAATTAATCCCACACTCTCACACAGTAACAGTCACTGACAGATACAGACCTAATCCCACACTCACACACAGTAAGAGACACTGACAGATACAGAATTAATCCCACACTCACACACAGTAACAGACACTGACTGATACAGAACTAATCCCATACTCACTAACAGTAACAGACACTGACAGATACAGAACTAATCGCAGTCTCACGCACAGTAACATACAGGGACAGATACTGAATTAATCCCACACGCTCACACAGGAACAGACACCGACAGATACAGAATTAATCCCACAATCATGCACAGTAACAGACACTGATAGATACAGAATTAATCCCACACACTCACACAGTAACAGACACTGATAGATATAGAATTAATCCCACACTCTCACACAGTAACAGACACTGACAGATACAGAAGTAATCCCACACGCACACACAGTGACAGACACTGACAGATACAGAATTAATCCCACACTCACACACAGTAACAGACATGACAGATGCAGAATTAATCCCACACTCACACACAGTAACAGACAGTGACAGAAGCAGAACTAATCGCACACTCAGACACAGTAACAGACACTGACAGATGCAGAATTAATCCCACACTCACACACTGTAACAGACACTGACAGATGCAGAATTAATCCCACTCTCACACACAGTAACAGACACTGACAGATGCAGAATTAATCCCACACTCACACAGTAACAGACACTGACAGATGCAGAATTAATACCACATTCACACACAGTAACAGACACTGACAGATGCAGAATTAATCCCACACTCTCACACAGTAACAGTCACTGACAGATACAGACCTAATCCCACACTCACACACAGTAAGAGACACTGACAGATACAGAATTAATCCCACACTCACACACAGTAACAGACACTGACTGATACAGAACTAATCCCATACTCACTAACAGTAACAGACACTGACAGATACAGAACTAATCGCAGTCTCACACACAGTAACATACAGGGACAGATACTGAATTAATCCCACACGCTCACACAGGAACAGACACCGACAGATACAGAATTAATCCCACAATCATGCACAGTAACAGACACTGATAGATACAGAATTAATCCCACTCACTCACACAGTAACAGACACTGATAGATATAGAATTAATCCCACACTCTCACACAGTAACAGACACTGACAGATACAGAAGTAATCCCACACGCACACACAGTGACAGACACTGACAGATACAGAATTAATCCCACACTCACACACAGTAACAGACATGACAGATGCAGAATTAATCCCACACTCACACACAGTAACAGACAGTGACAGAAGCAGAACTAATCGCACACTCACACACAGTAACAGACACTGACAGATGCAGAATTAATCCCACACTCACACACAGTAACAGACACTGACAGATGCAGAATTAATCCCACACTCACACACTGTAACAGACACTGACAGATGCAGAATTAATCCCACTCTCACACACAGTAACAGACACTGACAGATGCAGAATTAATCCCACACTCACACAGTAACAGACACTGACAGATACAGAATAAATCCCACACTCACTCACAGCAACAGACACTGACAGATACAGGACTAATCCCACACTCTCAGGGACTAACAGACACTGATAGATACAGAATTAATCCCACACTCTCACACAGTAACAGTCACTGACAGATACAGACCTAATCCCACACTCACACACAGTAAGAGACACTGACAGATACAGAATTAATCCCACACTCACACACAGTAACAGACACTGACTGATACAGAACTAATCCCATACTCACTAACAGTAACAGACACTGACAGATACAGAACTAATCGCAGTCTCACACACAGTAACATACAGGGACAGATACTGAATTAATCCCACACGCTCACACAGGAACAGACACCGACAGATACAGAATTAATCCCACAATCATGCACAGTAACAGACACTGATAGATACAGAATTAATCCCACACACTCACACAGTAACAGACACTAATCGATATAGAATTAATCCCACACTCTCACACAGTAACAGACACTGACAGATACAGAAGTAATCCCACACGCACACACAGTGACAGACACTGACAGATGCAGAATTAATCCCACACTCACACACAGTAACAGACATGACAGATGCAGAATTAATCCCACACTCACACACAGTAACAGACAGTGACAGAAGCAGAACTAATCGCACACTCACACACAGTAACAGACACTGACAGATGCAGAATTAATCCCACACTCACACACAGTAACAGACACTGACAGATGCAGAATTAATCCCACACTCACACACTGTAACAGACACTGACAGATGCAGAATTAATCCCACTCTCACACACAGTAACAGACACTGACAGATGCAGAATTAATCCCACACGCTCACACAGTAACAGACACTGATAGATACAGAATTAATCCCACTCACTCACACAGTAACAGACACTGATAGATATAGAATTAATCCCACACTCTCACACAGTAACAGACACTGACAGATACAGAAGTAATCCCACACGCACACACAGTGACAGACACTGACAGATACAGAATTAATCCCACACTCACACACAGTAACAGACATGACAGATGCAGAATTAATCCCACACTCACACGCAGTAACAGACAGTGACAGAAGCAGAACTAATCGCACACTCAGACACAGTAACAGACACTGACAGATGCAGAATTAATCCCACACTCACACACTGTAACAGACACTGACAGATGCAGAATTAATCCCACTCTCACACACAGTAACAGACACTGACAGATGCAGAATTAATCCCACACTCACACAGTAACAGACACTGACAGATACAGAATAAATCCCACACTCACTCACAGCAACAGACACTGACAGATACAGGACTAATCCCACACTCTCAGGGAGTAACAGACACTGACAGATACAGAATTAATCCCACACTCTCACACAGTAACAGTCACTGACAGATACAGACCTAATCCCACACTCACACACAGTAAGAGACACTGACAGATACAGAATTAATCCCACACTCACACACAGTAACAGACACTGACTGATACAGAACTAATCCCATACTCACTAACAGTAACAGACACTGACAGATACAGAACTAATCGCAGTCTCACACACAGTAACATACAGGGACAGATACTGAATTAATCCCACACGCTCACACAGGAACAGACACCGACAGATACAGAATTAATCCCACAATCATGCACAGTAACAGACACTGATAGATACAGAATTAATCCCACACACTCACACAGTAACAGACACTAATCGATATAGAATTAATCCCACACTCTCACACAGTAACAGACACTGACAGATACAGAAGTAATCCCACACGCACACACAGTGACAGACACTGACAGATGCAGAATTAATCCCACACTCACACACAGTAACAGACATGACAGATGCAGAATTAATCCCACACTCACACACAGTAACAGACAGTGACAGAAGCAGAACTAATCGCACACTCACACACAGTAACAGACACTGACAGATGCAGAATTAATCCCACACTCACACACAGTAACAGACACTGACAGATGCAGAATTAATCCCACACTCACACACTGTAACAGACACTGACAGATGCAGAATTAATCCCACTCTCACACACAGTAACAGACACTGACAGATGCAGAATTAATCCCACACTCACACAGTAACAGACACTGACAGATACAGAATAAATCCCACACTCACTCACAGCAACAGACACTGACAGATACAGGACTAATCCCACACTCTCAGGGAGTAACAGACACTGACAGATACAGAATTAATCCCACACTCTCACACAGTAACAGTCACTGACAGATACAGACCTAATCCCACACTCACACACAGTAACAGACACGACAGATACTGAATTAATCCCACACTCACACACTGTAACAGACACTGACAGATACAGAATTAATCCCACACTCACACAGTAACAGACACTGACAGATACAGAATAAATCCCACACTCACTCACAGCAACAGACACTGACCGATACAGAACTAATCCCACACTCACAGAGAGTAACAGACACTGACAGATAAAGAATTAATCCCACACTTTCACAGAGTAAGACACTGACAGATACAGAACTAATCCGATACTCACAAATAGTAACAGACACTGACAGATGCAGAATTAATCCCACACTCACACACAGTAACAGACACTGACCGATGCAGAATTAATCCCACACTCACACACCGTAACAGACACTGACAGATACAGAATTAATCCCGCACTCTCACACAGTAACAGACACTGACAGATTCAGAATTAATCCCACTCTCACACACAGTAACAGACACTGACAGATACTGAATTAATCCCACACTCGCACACAGTAACAGACACTGACAAATGCAGAATTAATCCCACACTCACACACTGTAACAGACAATGACAGATACAGAATTAATCCCACAATCATACACAGTAACGGACACTGATAGATACAGAATTAATCACACACTCTCACACAGTAACAGACACTGATAGATACAGAAGTAATCCCACACTCTCACACAGTAACAGACACTGACAGATACGGAAGAAATCCCACACTCACACACAGTAACAGACACTGAGAGATACAGAATTAATCCCACACTCTCACACAGTAACAGACACTGACAAATACAGAATTAATCCCACACTCACACACTGTAACAGACAATGGCAGATACAGAATTAATCCCACACTCTCACACAGTAACATACAATGACAGATAGAGAATTAATCCCGCAATCATACACAGCAACAGACACTAATAGATACATAATCAATCCCACACTCACACACTGTAACATACACTGACAGATACAGAATTAATCCCACGCTCATACACGGTAACAGACACTGACAGATGCAGAATTAATCCCACACTCACACAGTAACAGACACTGACAGATACAGAATAAATCCCACACTCACTCACAGCAACAGTCACTGACAGATACAGAGCTAATCCCACACTCACAGAGAGTAACAGACACTGACAGATACAGAATTAATCCCACACTCACACACAGTAACAGACACTGACAGATGCTCACCTAATACCACACTCACACACAGTAACAGAAACTGATAGATACAGAAATAATCCCACAGTCACACACAGTAACAGACACTGACAGATACCGAATGAATCCCACACTCACACACAGTAACAGACACTGACAGATGAAGAATTAATCCAAAACTCCCACACTGTAACAGACGCTGACAGATACAGAATTGATCCCACACTCACACACAGTAACAGACACTGACAGATGCAGAATTAATCCCACACTCACACACTGTAACAGACACTGACAGATACAGAATTAATCCAACACTCTCACGCAGTAACAGACACCGACAGATACAGAATTAATTCCACACTCAGACGCAGTAACAGACACTGACAGATGCAGAATTAATCCCACACTCACACACTGTAACAGACACTGTCAGATCCAGAATTAATCCCACACTCTCACACAGTAACAGACACTGTCAGATCCAGAATTAATCCCACTCTCACGCACAGTAACAGACACGGACAGATACTGAATTAAACCCACACTCTCACACAGTAAAACACTGACAGATACAGAATTAATCCCAAACTCACACACAGTAACAGACACTGACAGAGACAGAACTAATCCCATACTCACAAACAGTAACAGACACTGACAGATACAGAACTAATCCCACTCTCACACACAGTAACAGACACTGACAGATACTGAATTAATCCCACACTCTCACACAGTAACAGACAGCGACAGATACAGAATTAATCCCACAATCAGACACAGTAACAGACACTGATAGATACAGAATTAATCCCACCCTCTCACACAGTAACAGACACTGACAGATACAGAAGTAATCCCACACGCACACACAGTAACAGACACTGACAGATACAGAATTAATCCCACACTCACACACAGTAACAGACATGACAGATGCAGAATTAATCCCACACTCACACACAGTAACAGACAGTGACAGAAACAGAACTAATCGCACACTCACACACAGTAACAGACACTGACAGATACAGGATTAATCCCACAATCACACACTATAACAGACACTAACAGATAAAGAATTAATTCCACACTCTCACACAGTAACAGACACTGACAGATACAGAATTAATCCCCCACTCACACACAGTAACATACACTGACTGATGCAGAATTAATCCCACGCTCACACACTGTAACAAACACTGACAGATACAGAATTAATCCCACACTCTCACACAGTAACGGACACTGAGAGATAGAGAATTAATCCCACAATCATACACAGTAACAGACACTGATATTTACAGAATTAATCCCACACTCTCACACAGTAACAGACACTGACAGATACAGAAGTAATCCCACACTCACACACAGTAACAGACACTGACAGATGCAGAATTAATCCCACACTCACACACAGTAACAGACACTGACAGATACAGAATTAATCCCACACTCACACACAGTAACAGACACTGACAGATACAGAACTAATCCCACATTCACACACAGTAACACACACTGACAGATACAGACCTAATCCCACACTCACACACAGTAACAGACATTGACAGACACAGACCTAATCCCACAATCACACACAGTAACAGATGCAGAATTAATCCCACACTCACACACTGTAACAGACGCTGACAGATACAGAATTAATCCCACACTCACTCACAGTAACAGACACTGACAGATACAGACCTAATCCCACACTCACACACAGTAACAGACACTGACAGATACAGAAATAATCCCACAGTCACACACAGTAACAGACACTGACAGATACTGAATTAATCCCACACTCACACACAGTAACAGACACTGACGGATGCAGAATTAATCCCACACTCACACACAGTAAGAGACACTGACAGATATAGCATTAATCCCACACTCACACACAGTAACAGACACTGACAGATACAGAATTATTCCCACAATCATACACAGTAACATACACTGACAGATACAGAATTAATCACACACTCTCACACAGTAACAAACACTGACAGATATAGCATTAATCCCACACTCACACACTGTAACAGACACTGACAGATACAGAATTAATCCCACACTCACACAGTAACAGACACTGACAGATGCAGAATAAATCCCACACTCACTCACGGCAACAGACACTAACAGATACAGACCTAATCCCACACTCTCACACAGTAACAGACCGAGACAGATACAGAATTAATTCCACACTCAGACAAAGTAACAGACATTGACAGATGCAGAATTAATCCCACACTCACACACTGTAACAGACACCGACAGATACAGAATTAATCCCACACTTTCACACAGTAAGACACTGACAGATAAAGAATTAATCCCACACTCACACACATTAACAGACACTGACAGATACAGAACTAATCCGATACTCACAAACAGTAACAGACACTGACAGATGCAGAATTAATCCCACACTCACACACAGTAACAGACACTGACCGATGCAGAATTAATCCCACACTCACACACCGTAACAGACACTGACAGATACAGAATTAATCCCGCACTCTCACACAGTATCAGACACTGACAGATCCAGAATTAATTCCACTCTCACACACAGTAACAGACACTGACAGATACTGAATTAATCCCACACTCTCACAGAGTAACAGACACTGACAAATGCAGAATTAATCCCACACTCACACACTGTAACAGACAATGACAGATACAGAATTAATCCCACAATCATACACAGTAACGGACACTGATAGATACAGAATTAATCACACACTCTCACACAGTAACAGACACTGATACATACAGAAGTAATCGCACACTCTCACACAGTAACAGACACTGACAGATACAGAAGAAATCCCACACTCACACACAGTAACAGACACTGACAGATACAGAATTAATCCCACACTCTCACACAGTAACAGACACTGACAAATGCAGAATTATTCCCACACTCACACACTGTAACAGACAATGACAGATACAGAATTAATCCCACACTCTCACACAGTAACATGCACTGACAGATAGAGAATTAATCCCGCAATCATACACAGTAACAGACACTAATAGATACATAATCAATCCCACACTCACACACTGTAACAGACACTGACAGATGCAGAATTAATCCCACACTCACACACAGTAACAGACACTGACAGATACAGAATTAATCCCACACTCACACACAGTAACAGACACTGACAGATACAGAACTAATCCCACATTCACACAGTAACAGACAGTGACAGAAACAGAACTAATCCCATACTGACACACAGTAATAGAGAGTCACAGGTACATAAGTAATCCCTCACTCACACACATTCATAATCAGTGACAGATACATAATTAATCCCACACTCACCCACAGTAACAGACACTGACAGACACACTCACACACAGTAACAGATGCAGAATTAATCCCACACTCACACACAGTAACACACACTGACAGATATAGACCTAATCCCACACTCACACACAGTAACAGACACTGACAGATACAGAACTAATCCCACAGTCACACACAGTAACAGACATTGACAGACACAGACCTAATCCCACACTCACACACAGTAACAGATGCAGAATTAATCCCACACTCACACACTGTAACAGACGCTGACAGATACAGAATTAATCCCACACTCACTCACAGTAACAGACACTGACAGATACAGACCTAATCCCACACTCACACACAGTAACAGATGCAGAATTAATCCCACACTCAGACACAGTAACAGACATTGACAGATGCAGAATTAATCCCACACTCACACACTGTAACAGACACCGACAGATACAGAATTAATCCCACAGTTTCACACAGTAAGACACTGACAGATAAAGAATTAATCCCACACTCACACACAGTAACAGACACTGACAGATACAGAACTAATCCGATACTCACAAACAGTAACAGACACTGACAGATGCAGAATTAATCCCACACTCACACACAGTAACAGACACTGACCGATGCAGAATTAATCCCACACTCACACACCGTAACGGACACTGACAGATCCAGAATTAATTCCACTCTCACACACAGTAACAGACACTGACAGATACTGAATTAATCCCACACTCTCACAGAGTAACAGACACTGACAAATGCAGAATTAATCCCACACTCACACACTGTAACAGACAATGACAGATACAGAATTAATCCCACAATCATACACAGTAACGGACACTGATAGATACAGAATTAATCACACACTCTCACACAGTAACAGACACTGATACATACAGAAGTAATCGCACACTCTCACACAGTAACAGACACTGACAGATACAGAAGAAATCCCACACTCACAAACAGTAACAGACACTGACAGATACAGAATTAATCCCACACTCTCACACAGTAACAGACAGTGACAAATGCAGAATTAATCCCACACTCACACACTGTAACAGACAATGACAGATACAGAATTAATCCCACACTCTCACACAGTAACATACACTGACAGATAGAGAATTAATCCCGCAATCATACACAGTAACAGACACTAATAGATACATAATAAATCCCACACTCACACACTGTAACAGACACTGACAGATACAGAATTAATCCCACGATCATACACGGTACCAGACACTGACAGATGCAGAATTAATCCCACACTCACACAGTAACAGACACTGACAGATACAGAATAAATCCCACTCTCACTCACAGCAACAGTTACTGACAGATACAGAGCTAATCCCACACTCACAGAGAGTAACAGACACTGACAGATACTGAATTAATCCCACACTCGCACACAGTAACAGACACTGACAAATGCAGAATTAATACCACACTCACACACTGTAACAGACAATGACAGATACAGAATTAATCCCACAATCATACACAGTAACGGACACTGATAGATACAGAATTAATCACACACTCTCACACAGTAACAGACACTGATAGATACAGAAGTAATCCCACACTCTCACACAGTAACAGACACTGACAGATACGGAAGAAATCCCACACTCACACACAGTAACAGACACTGAGAGATACAGAATTAATCCCACACTCTCACACAGTAACAGACACTGACAAATACAGAATTAATCCCACACTCACACACTGTAACAGACAATGACAGATACAGAATTAATCCCAAACTCTCACACAGTAACATACACTGACAGATAGAGAATTAATCCCGCAATCATACACAGCAACAGACACTAATAGATACATAATCAATCCCACACTCACACACTGTAACATACACTGACAGATACAGAATTAATCCCACGCTCATACACGGTAACAGACACTGACAGATGCAGAATTAATCCCACACTCACACAGTAACAGACACTGACAGATACAGAATAAATCCCACATTCACTCACAGCAACAGTCACTGACAGATACAGAGCTAATCCCACACTCACAGAGAGTAACAGACACTGACAGATACAGAATTAATCCCACACTCACACACAGTAACAGACACTGACAGATACAGACCTAATCCCACACTCACACACAGTAACAGAAACTGATAGATACAGAAATAATCCCACAGTCACACACAGTAACAGGCACTGACAGATACCGAATGAATCCCACACTCACACACAGTAACAGACACTGACAGATGAAGAATTAATCCAAAACTCCCACACTGTAACAGACGCTGACAGATACAGAATTGATCCCACACTCACACACAGTAACAGACACTGACAGATGCAGAATTAATCCCACACTCACACACTGTAACAGACACAGACAGATACAGAATGAATCCAACACTCTCACGCAGTAACAGACACCGACAGATACAGAATTAATTCCACACTCAGACGCAGTAACAGATACTGACAGATGCAGAATTAATCCCACACTCACACACTGTAACAGACACTGACAGATACAGAATTAATCCCACACTCTCACACAGTAACAGACACTGTCAGATCCAGAATTAATCCCACTCTCACACACAGTAGCAGGCACGGACAGATACTGAATTAAACCCACACTCTCACACAGTAAAACACTGACAGATACAGAATTAATCCCAAACTCACACACAGTAACAGACACTGACAGAGACAGAACTAATCCCACACTCTCACACAGTAACAGACAGCGACAGATACAGAATTAATCCCACAGTCAGACACAGTAACAGACACTGATAGATACAGAATTAATCCCACACTCTCACACAGTAGCAGACACTGATAGATACAGAATTAATCCCACCCTCTCACACAGTAACAGACACTGACAGATACAGAAGTAATCCCACACGCACACACAGTAACAGACACTGACAGATACAGAATTAATCCCACACTCACACACAGTAACAGACATGACAGATGCAGAATTAATCCCACACTCACACACAGTAACAGACAGTGACAGAAACAGAACTAATCGCACACTCACACACAGTAACAGACACTGACAGATGCAGGATTAATCCCACAATCACACACTGTAACAGACACTAACAGATAAAGAATTAATTCCACACTCTCACACAGTAACAGACACTGACAGATACAGAATTAATCCCCCACTCACACACAGTATCATACACTGACAGATGCAGAATTAATCCCACACTCACACACTGTAACAAACACTGACAGATACAGAATTAATCCCACACTCTCACACAGTAACGGACACTGACAGATAGAGAATTAATCCCACAATCATACACAGTAACAGACACTGATATTTACAGAATTAATCCCACACTCTCACACAGTAACTGACACTGACAGATACAGAAGTAATCCCACCCTCACACACAGTAACAGACACTGACAGATGCAGAATTAATCCCACACTCACACACAGTAACAGACACTGACAGATACAGAATTAATCCCACACTCACACACAGTAACAGACACTGACAGATACCGAACTAATCCCACATTCACACACAGTAACACACATTGACAGATACAGACCTAATCCCACACTCACACACAGTAACAGACACTGACAGATACAGAACTAATCCCACAGTCACACACAGTAACAGACATTGACAGACACAGACCTAATCCCACACTCACACACAGTAACAGATGCAGAATTAATCCCACACTCACACACTGTAACAGACGCTGACAGATACAGAATTAATCCCACACTCACTCACAGTAACAGACACTGACAGATACAGACCTAATCTCACACTCACACACAGTAACAGACACTGACAGATACAGAAATAATCCCACAGTCACACACAGTAACAGACACTGACAGATACTGAATTAATCCCACACTCACACACAGTAACAGACACTGACGGATGCAGAATTAATCCCACACTCACACACTGTAAGAGACACTGACAGATATAGCATTAATCCCACACTCACACACAGTAACAGACACTGACAGATACAGAATTATTCCCACAATCATACACAGTAACTGACACTGATAGATGCAGAATTAATCCCACACTCACACACAGTAACATACACTGACAGATACAGAATTAATCACACACTCTCACACAGTAACAAACACTGACAGATATAGCATTAATCCCACACTCACACACTGTAACAGACACTGACAGATACAGAATTAATCCCACACTCACACAGTAACAGATACTGACAGATACAGAATAAATCCCACACTCACTCACGGCAACAGACACTAACAGATACAGACCTAATCCCACACTCTCACACAGTAACAGACAGAGACAGATACAGAATTAATTCCACACTCAGACACAGTAACAGACATTGACAGATGCAGAATTAATCCCACATTCACACACTGTAACAGACACCGACAGATACAGAATTAATCCCACACTTTCACACAGTAAGACACTGACAGATAAAGAATTAATCCCACACTCACACACAGTAACAGACACTGACAGATACAGAACTAATCCGATACTCACAAACAGTAGCAGACACTGACAGATGCAGAATTAATCCCACACTCACACACAGTAACAGACACTGACCGATGCAGAATTAATCCCACACTCACACACCGTAACAGACACTGACAGATGCAGAATTAATCCCGCACTCTCACACAGTATCAGACACTGACAGATCCAGAATTAATTCCACTCTCACACACAGTAACAGACACTGACAGATACTGAATTAATCCCACACTCTCACAGAGTAACAGACACTGACAAATGCAGAATTAATCCCACACTCACACACTGTAACAGACAATGACAGATACAGAATTAATCCCACAATCATACACAGTAACGGACACTGATAGATACAGAATTAATCACACACTCTCACACAGTAACAGACACTGATACATACAGAAGTAATCGCACACTCTCACACAGTAACAGACACTGACAGATACAGAAGAAATCCCACTCTCACACACTGTAACAGACACTGACAGATACAGAATTAATCCCACACTCTCACACAGTAACAGACACTGACAAATGCAGAATTAATCCCACACTCACACACTGTAACAGACAATGACAGATACAGAATTAATCCCACACTCTCACACAGTAACATACGCTGACAGATAGAGAATTAATCCCACAATCATACACAGTAACAGACACTAATAGATACATAATCAATCCCACACTCACACACTGTAACAGACACTGACAGATGCAGAATTAATCCCACACTCACACACAGTAACAGACACTGACAGATACAGAATTAATCCCACACTCACACACAGTAACAGACACTGACAGATACAGAACTAATCCCACATTCACACAGTAACAGACAGTGACAGAAACAGAACTAATCCCATACTGACACACAGTAATAGAGAGTCACAGGTACATAAGTAATCCCTCACTCACACACATTCATAATCAGTGACAGATACATAATTAATCCCACACTCACCCACAGTAACAGACACTGACAGACACACTCACACGCTGTAACAGATGCAGAATTAAACCCACACTCACACACTGTAACATACACTGACAGATACAGAATTAATCCCACACTCACACTCAGTAACACACACTGACAGATACAGACCTAATCCCACACTCACACACAGTAACAGACACTGACAGATACAGAACTAATCCCACAGTCACACACAGTAACAGACATTGACAGACACAGACCTAATCCCACACTCACACACAGTAACAGATGCAGAATTAATCCCACACTCACACACTGTAACAGACGCTGACAGATACAGAATTAATCCCACACTCACTCACAGTAACAGACACTGACAGATACAGACCTAATCACACACTCACACACAGTAACAGACACTGAAAGATACAGAAATAATCCCACAGTCACACGCAGTAACAGACACTGACAGATACTGAATTAATCCCACACTCACACACAGTAACAGACACTGACGGATGCAGAATTAATCCCACACTCACACACAGTAAGAGACACTGACAGATATAGCATTAATCCCACACTCACACACAGTAACAGACACTGACAGATACAGAATTATTCCCACAATCATACACAGTAACTGACACTGATAGATGCAGAATTAATCCCACACTCACACACAGTAACATACACTGACAGATACAGAATTAATTACACACTCTCACACAGTAACAAACACTGACAGATATAGCATTAATCCCACACTCACACACTGTAACAGACACTGACAGATACAGAATTAATCCCACACTCACACAGTAACAGACACTGACAGATACAGAATAAATCCCACACTCACTCACGGCAACAGACAGAGACAGATACAGAATAAATTCCACACTCAGACACAGTAACAGACATTGACAGATGCAGAATTAATCCCACACTCACACACTGTAACAGACACCGACAGATACAGAATTAATCCCACACTTTCACACAGTAAGACACTGACAGATAAAGAATTAATCCCACACTCACACACAGTAACAGACACTGACAGATACAGAACAAATCCGATACTCACAAACAGTAACAGACACTGACAGATGCAGAATTAATCCCACACTCACACACAGTAACAGACACTGACCGATGCAGAATTAATCCCACACTCACACACCGTAACAGACACTGACAGATACAGAATTAATCCCGCACTCTCACACAGTATCAGACACTGACAGATCCAGAATTAATTCCACTCTCACACACAGTAACAGACACTGACAGATACTGAATTAATCCCACACTCTCACAGAGTAACAGACACTGACAAATGCAGAATTAATCCCACACTCACACACTGTAACAGACAATGACAGATACAGAATTAATCCCACAATCATACACAGTAACGGACACTGATAGATACAGAATTAATCACACACTCTCACACAGTAACAGACACTGATACATACAGAAGTAATCGCACACTCTCACACAGTAACAGACACTGACAGATACAGAAGAAATCCCACACTCACACACAGTAACAGACACTGACAGATACAGAATTAATCCCACACTCTCACACAGTAACATACACTGACAAATGCAGAATTAATCCAACACTCACACACTGTAACAGACAATGACAGATACAGAATTAATCCCACACTCTCACACAGTAACATACACTGACAGATAGAGAATTAATCCCGCAATCATACACAGTAACAGACACTAATAGATACATAATCAATCCCACACTCACACACTGTAACAGACACTGACAGATACAGAATTAATCCCACGATCATACACGGTAACAGACACTGACAGATGCAGAATTAATCCCACACTCACACAGTAACAGACACTGACAGATACAGAATAAATCCCACACTCACTCACAGCAACAGTCACTGACAGATACAGAGCTCATCCCACACTCACAGAGAGTAACAGACACTGACAGATACAGAATTAATCCCACACTCACACACAGTAACAGACACTGACAGATACAGACCTAATCCCACACTCACACACAGTAACAGAAACAGATAGATACAGAACTAATCCCACAGTCACACACAGTAACAGACACTGACAGATACCGAATGAATCCCACACTCACACACAGTAACAGACACTGACAGATGAAGAATTAATCCAAAGCTCCCACACTGTAACAGACGCAGACAGATACAGAATTGATCCCACACTCACACACAGTAACAGACACTGACAGATGCAGAATTAATCCCACACTCACACACTGTAACAGACACTGACAGATACAGAATTAATCCCACATTCCCACGCAGTAACAGACACCGACAGATACAGAATTAATTCCACACTCAGACGCAGTAACAGGCACTGACAGATGCAGAATTAATCCCACACTCTCACACTGTAACAGAAACTGACAGATACAGAATTAATCCCACTCTCACACACAGTAACAGACACGGACAGATACTGAATTAAACCCACACTCTCACACAGTAAAACACTGACAGATACAGAATTAATCCCAAACTCACACACAGTAACAGACACTGACAGAGACAGAACTAATCCCATACTCACAAACAGTAACAGACACTAACAGACACAAAACTAATCCCACTCTCACACACAGTAACAGACACTGACAGATACTGATTTAATCCCACACTCTCACACAGTAACAGACACCGACAGATACAGAATTAATCCCACAATCAGACACAGTAACAGACACTGATAGATACAGAATTAATGCCGCACTCTCACACAGTAGCAGACACTGATAGATACAGAATTAATCCTACCCTCTCACACAGTAACAGACACTGACAGATACAGAAGTAATCCCACACGCACACACAGTAACAGACACTGACAGATACAGAATTAATCCCACACTCACACACAGTAACAGACATGACAGATGCAAAATTAATCCCACACTCACACACAGTAACAGACAGTGACAGAAACAGAACTAATCGCACACTCACACACAGTAACAGACACTGACAGATACAGGATTAATCCCACAATCACACACTGTAACAGACACTAACAGATAAAGAATTAATTCCAGACTCTCACACAGTAAAAGACACTGACAGATAGAGAATTAATCCCCCACTCACACACAGTAACATACACTGACAGATGCAGAATTAATCCCACACTCACACACTGTACCAAACACTGACAGATACAGAATTAATCCCACACTCTCACACAGTAACGGACACTGACAGATAGAGAATTAATCCCACAATCAGACACAGTAACAGACACTGATATTTACAGAATTAATCCCACACTCTCACACAGTAACAGACACTGACAGATACAGAAGTAATCCCACACTCACACACAGTAACAGACACTGACAGATTCAGAATTAATCCCACACTCTCACACAGTAACAGACACTGATAGATACAGAATTAATCCCACACTCTCACACAGTAACAGACACTGACAGATTCAGAAGTAATCCCACACTCACTCACGGCAACAGACACTAACAGATACAGACCTAATCCCACACTCTCACACAGTAACAGACAGAGACAGATACAGAATTAATTCCACACTCAGACACAGTAACAGACATTGACAGATGCAGAATTAATCCCACACTCACACACTGTAACAGACACCGACAGATACAGAATTAATCCCACACTTTCACACAGTAAGACACTGACAGATAAAGAATTAATCCCACACTCACACACAGTAACAGACACTGACAGATACAGAACTAATCCGATACTCACAAACAGTAACAGACACTGACAGATGCAAAATTAATCCCACACTCACACACAGTAACAGACACTGACAGATGCAGAATTAATCCCACACTCACACACCGTAACAGACACTGACAGATACAGAATTAATACCGCACTCTCACACAGTATCAGACACTGACAGATCCAGAATTAATTCCACTCTCACACACAGTAACAGACACTGACAGATACTGAATTAATCCCACACTCTCACAGAGTAACAGACACTGACAAATGCAGAATTAATCCCACACTCACACACTGTAACAGACAATGACAGATACAGAATTAATCCCACAATCATACACAGTAACGGACACTGATAGATACAGAATTAATCACACACTCTCACACAGTAACAGACACTGATACATACAGAAGTAATCGCACACTCTCACACAGTAACAGACACTGACAGATACAGAAGAAATCCCACACTCACACACAGTAACAGACACTGACAGATACAGAATTAATCCCACACTCTCACACAGTAACATACACTGACAAATGCAGAATTAATCCAACACTCACACACTGTAACAGACAATGACAGATACAGAATTAATCCCACACTCTCACACAGTAACATACACTGACAGATAGAGAATTAATCCCGCAATCATACACAGTAACAGACACTAATAGATACATAATCAATCCCACACTCACACACTGTAACTGACACTGACAGATACAGAATTAATCCCACGATCATACACGGTACCAGACACTGACAGATGCAGAATTAATCCCACACTCACACAGTAACAGACACTGACAGATACAGAATAAATCCCACACTCACTCACAGCAACAGTCACTGACAGATGCAGAGCTAATCCCACACTCACAGAGAGTAACAGACACTGACAGATACAGAATTAATCCCACACTCACACACAGTAACAGACACTGACAGATACAGACCTAATCCCACACTCACACACAGTAACAGAAACCGATAGATACAGAACTAATCCCACAGTCACACACAGTAACAGACACTGACAGATACCGAATGAATCCCACACTCACACACAGTAACAGACACTGACAGATGAAGAATTAATCCAAAGCTCCCACACTGTAACAGACGCTGACAGATACAGAATTAATCCCACATTCCCACGCAGTAACAGACACCGACAGATACAGAATTAATTCCACACTCAGACTCAGTAACAGGCACTGACATATGCAGAATTAATCCCACACTCTCACACTGTAACAGACACTGACAGATACAGAATTAATCCCACTCTCACACACAGTAACAGACACGGACAGATACTGAATTAAACCCACACTCTCACACAGTAAAACACTGACAGATACAGAATTAATCCCAAACTCACACACAGTAACAGACACTGACAGAGACAGAACTAATCCCATACTCACAAACAGTAACAGACACTGACAGACACAAAACTAATCCCACTCTCACACACAGTAACAGACACTGACAGATACTGATTTAATCCCACACTCTCACACAGTAACAGACACCGACAGATACAGAATTAATCCCACAATCAGACACAGTAACAGACACTGATAGATACAGAATTAATGCCGCACTCTCACACAGTAGCAGACACTGATAGATACAGAATTAATCCCACCCTCTCACACAGTAACAGACACTGACAGATACAGAAGTAATCCCACACGCACACACAGTAACAGACACTGACAGATACAGAATTAATCCCACACTCACACACAGTAACAGACATGACAGATGCAAAATTAATCCCACACTCACACACAGTAACAGACAGTGACAGAAACAGAACTAATCGCACACTCACACACAGTAACAGACACTGACAGATACAGGATTAATCCCACAATCACACACTGTAACAGACACTAACAGATAAAGAATTAATTCCAGACTCTCACACAGTAAAAGACACTGACAGATAGAGAATTAATCCCCCACTCACACACAGTAACATACACTGACAGATGCAGAATTAATCCCACACTCACACACTGTAACAAACACTGACAGATACAGAATTAATCCCACACTCTCACACAGTAACGGACACTGACAGATAGAGAATTAATCCCACAATCATACACAGTAACAGACACTGATATTTACAGAATTAATCCCACACTCTCACACAGTAACAGACACTGACAGATACAGAAGTAATCCCACACTCACACACAGTAACAGACACTGACAGATGCAGAATTAATCCCACACTCACACACAGTAACAGACACTGACAGATACAGAATTAATCCCACACTCACACACAGTAACAGACACTGACAGATACAGAACTAATCCCACATTCACACAGTAACAGACAGTGACAGAAACAGAACTACTCCCAAACTGACACACAGTAATGGAGAGTCACAGTTACATAAGTAATCCCTCACTCACACACATTCATAATCAGAGACAGATACATAATTAATCCCACACTCACCCACAGTAACAGACACTGACAGACACAGGCCTAATCCCACACTCACACACAGTAACAGATGCAGAATTAATCCCACACTCACACACTGTAACAGACGCTGACAGATACAGACCTAATCCCACACTCACACACAGTAACAGACACTGACAGATACAGAACTAATCCCACAGTCACACACAGTAACAGACACTGACAGACACAGACCTAATCCCACACTCACACACAGTAACAGATACAGAATTAATCCCACACTCACACACAGTAACAGACACTGACAGATACAGACCTAATCCCACACTCACACACAGTAACAGACACTGACAGATACAGAACTAATCCCACAGTCACACACAGTAACAGACACTGACAGATACTGAATTAATCCCACACTCACACACAGTAACAGACACTGACAGATGCAGAATTAATCCCACACTCACACACAGTAACAGACACTGACAGATGCAGAATTAATCCCACACTCTCACACAGTAACAGACAGTGACAGATACAGAATTAATCCCACACTCAGACACAGTAACAGACACTGACAGATGCAGAATTAATCCCACACTCACACACTGTAACAGACACTGACAGATACAGAATTAATCCCGCACACACACAGAGTAACAGACACTGACAGATCCAGAATTAATCCCACACTCTCACACAGTAACAGACAGTGACAGATACAGAATTAATCCCACAATCATACACAGTAACAGACACTGATAGATACAGATTTAATCCCACACTCTCACACAGTAACAGACACTGATAGATATAGAATTAGTCCCACACTCTCACACAGTAACAGACACTGACAGCTATAGAGGTAATCCCACACTCACACACAGTAACAGACACTGACAGATACAGAATTAATCCCACAATCTCACACAGTAACAGACACTGACAAATGCAGAATTATTCCCACACTCACACACTGTAACAGACAATGACAGATAGAGAATTAATCCCACATTCATACACAGTAACAGACACTAATAGATACATAATCAATCCCACACTCACACACTGTAACAGACACTGACAGATACAGAATTAATCCGACGCTCACACACAGTAACAGACACTGGCAGATGCAGAATTAATCCCACACTCACACAGTAACAGACACTGACAGATACAGAATAAATCCCACACTCACTCACAGCAACAGACACTGACAGATGCAGAACTAATCCCACACTCTCAGAGAGTAACAGACACTGACAGATACAGCATTAATCCCACACTCTCACACAGTAACAGACACTGACAGATACAGACCTAATCCCAAACTCACACACTGTAACAGACACTGACAGATACAGAATTAATCCCACACTCTCACAAAGGAACATACACTGACAGATAGAGAAATAATCCCACATTCATACACAGTAACAGACACGAATAGATACATAATCAATCCCACACTCACACACTGTAACAGACGCTGACAGATACAGAATTAATCCCACGCTCACACACAGTAACAGACAATGACAGATGCAGAATTAATCCCACACTCACACACTGTAACAGACACTGACACATACAGACTTAATCCCACACACTCACACAGTAACATACAGTGACAGATATAGAATTAATTCCACACTCAGACACAGTAACAGACACTGACAGATGCAGAATTAATCCCACAATCACACACTGTAACAGACACGGACAGATACAGAATTAATCCCACAATCAGACACAGTAACAGACACTGATAGATACAGAATTAATGCCGCACTCTCACACAGTAGCAGACACTGATAGATACAGAATTAATCCCACCCTCTCACACAGTAACAGACACTGACAGATACAGAAGTAATCCCACACGCACACACAGTAACAGACACTGACAGATACAGAATTAATCCCACACTCACACACAGTAACAGACATGACAGATGCAAAATTAATCCCACACTCACACACAGTAACAGACAGTGACAGAAACAGAACTAATCGCACACTCACACACAGTAACAGACACTGACAGATACAGGATTAATCCCACAATCACACACTGTAACAGACACTAACAGATAAAGAATTAATTCCACACTCTCACACAGTAAAAGACACTGACAGATAGAGAATTAATCCCCCACTCACACACTGTAACAAACACTGACAGATACAGAATTAATCCCACACTCTCACACAGTAACGGACACTGACAGATACAGAATTAATCCCACAATCATACACAGTAACAGACACTGATATTTACAGAATTAATCCCACACTCTCACACAGTAACAGACACTGACAGATACAGAAGTAATCCCACACTCACTCACAGTAACAGACACTGACAGATGCAGAATTAATCCCACACTCACACACAGTAACAGACACTGACAGATACAGAACTAATCCCACATTCACACAGTAACAGACAGTGACAGAAACAGAATTACTCCCATACTGACACACAGTAATGGAGAGTCACAGTTACATAAGTAATCCCTCACTCACACACATTCATAATCAGAGACAGATACATAATTAATCCCACACTCACCCACAGTAACAGACACTGACAGACACAGACCTAATCCCACACTCACACACAGTAACAGATGCAGAATTAATCCCACACTCACACACTGTAACAGACGCTGACAGATACAGACCTAATTCCACACTCACACACAGTAACAGACACTGACAGATACAGAACTAATCCCACAGTCACACACAGTAACAGACACTGACAGACACAGACCTAATCCCACACTCACACACAGTAACAGATACAGAATTAATCCCACACTCACACACAGTAACAGACACTGACAGATACAGACCTAATCCCACACTCACACACAGTAACAGACACTGACAGATACAGAACTAATCCCACAGTCACACACAGGAACAGACACTGACAGATACTGAATTAATCCCACACTCACACACAGTAACAGACACTGACAGATGCAGAATTAATCCCACACTCACACACAGTAACAGACACTGACAGATGCAGAATTAATCCCACACTCTCACACAGTAACAGACAGTGACAGATACAGAATTAATCCCACACTCAGACACAGTAACAGACACTGACAGATGCAGAATTAATCCCACACTCACACACTGTAACAGACACTGACAGATACAGAATTAATCCCGCACACACACAGAGTAACAGACACTGACAGATCCAGAATTAATCCCACACTCTCACACAGTAACAGACAGTGACAGATACAGAATTAATCCCACAATCATACACAGTAACAGACACTGATAGATACAGATTTAATCCCACACTCTCACACAGTAACAGACACTGATAGATATAGAATTAGTCCCACACTCTCACACAGTAACAGACACTGACAGATATAGAGGTAATCCCGCACTCACACACAGTAACAGACACTGACAGATACAGAATTAATCCCACAATCTCACACAGTAACAGAAACTGACAAATGCAGAATTATTCCCACACTCACACACTGTAACAGACAATGACAGATAGAGAATTAATCCCACATTCATACACAGTAACAGACACTAATAGATACATAATCAATCCCACACTCACACACTGTAACAGACACTGACAGATACAGAACTAATCCCACACTCACACACAGTAAGAGACACTGACAGATACAGAACTAATCCCACAGTCACACACAGTAACAGACACGACAGATACTGAATTAATCCCACACTCACACACAGTAACAGACACTGACAGATGCAGAATTACTCCCACACTCCCACACTGAAACAGACGCTGACAGATACAGAAATAGTCCCACACTCACACACAGTAACAGACACTGACAGATGCAGAATTAATCCCACACTCACACACTGTAACAGACACTGACAGATACAAAATTAATCCCACACTCTCACACAGTAGCATACAGTGACAGATATAGAATTAATTCCACACTCAGACAAAGTAACAGACACTGACAGATGCAGAATTAATCCCACACTCACACACTGTAACAGACACGGACAGATACAGAATTAATCCCACACTCTCACACAGTAACAGACACTGACAGATCCAGAATTAATCCCACTCTCACACACAGTAACAGACAGTGACAGATACTGAACTAATCCCACACTCTCACACAGTAACAGACACCGACAGATACAGAATTAATCCCACAATCATACACAGTAACAGACACTGATAGATACAGAATTAATCCCACACTCGCACACAGTAAGACACTGACAGATACAGAATGAATCCCACACTCACACACAGTAACAGACACTGACAGACACAGAATTAATCCCCACACACACACATTAACAGATACTGACTGACACAGAATTAATCCCTCACTCACACACATTAACAGACACTGACAGATACAGAATTAATCCAACACTCACACACAGTAACAGACACTGACAGACACAGAATTAATCCCCCACACACACAGTAACACATACTGACTGACACAGAATTAATCCCTCACTCACTCACAGTACCAGACACTGACAGATACAGAGCTAATCCCATACTCACAAACAGTAACAGACATTGACAGATAAAGAACTAATCCCAGTCTCACACACAGTAACATACACTGACAGATACTGAATTAATCCCACACGCTCACACAGGAACAGACACCGACAGATACAGAATTAATCCCACAATCATGCACAGTAACGGACACTGATAGATACAGAATTAATCCCACACTCTCACACAGTAACAGACACTGATAGATACAGAATTAATCCCACACTCTCACACAGTAACAGACACTGACAGATACAGAAGTAATCCCACACGCACACACAGTAACAGACACTGACAGATACAGAATTAATCCCACACTCACACACAGTAACAGACAGTGACAGAAACAGAATTAGTCCCCCACTCACACACAGTAACAGACATGACAGATGCAGAATTAATCCCACACTCACAAACAGTAAAGACAGTGACAGAAACAGAACTAATCGCACACTCACACACAGTAACAGACACTGACAGATGCAGAATTAATCCCACACTCACACACAGTAACAGACAGTGACAGAAACAGAATTAGTCCCCCACTCACACACAGTAACAGACACTGACAGATGCAGAATTAATCCCAAACTCCCACACTGTAACAGACACTGACAGATGCAGAATTAATCCCACACTCTCACACAGTAACAGACACTGACAAATGCAGAATTAATCCCACACTCACACACTGTAACAGACACTGACAGATACAGAATTAATCCCACACTCTCACACAGTAACAGTCACTGACAGATGCAGGATTAATCCCACACTCACACACAGTAACAGAGACTGACAGATGCAGAACTAATCCCACACTCACACAGTAACAGACAGTGACAGAAACAGAACTAATCCCATACTGACACTTAGGAACAGACAGTGACAGATACATAATTAATCCCACACTCACACAAATTAACAATCAATGACAGATACATAATTAATCCCACACTCACCCACAGTAACAGACGCTGATAGGTACAGAATGAATCCCACACTCACACACAGTAACAGATACTGTCCGCTACATTATAAATCCCACATTCGCACACAGTAAGACACTGACAGATACAGAATTAATCCCACACTCACACACAGTAACAGACACTGACTGATACAGAACTAATCCCATACTCACTAACAGTAACAGACACAGACAGGTACAGAACTAATCGCAGTCTCACACACAGTAACATACACGGACAGATACTGAATTAATCCCACACGCTCACACAGGAACAGACACCGACAGATACAGAATTAATCCCACAATCATGCACAGTAACAGACACTGATAGATACAGAATTAATCCCACACACTCACACAGTAACAGACACTGATAGATATAGAATTAAACCCACACTCTCACACAGTAACAGACACTGACAGATACAGAGGTAATCCCACACGCACACACAGTGACAGACACTGACAGATACAGAATTAATCCCACACTCACACACTGTAACAGACACTGACAGATACAGAATTAATCCCACTCTCACACACAGTAACAGGCACTGACAGATACTGAATTAATCCCACACTCACACAGGGTAACAGACAATGACAGATACAGAATTAATCCCACAATCATCCACAGTAACAGACACTGATAGATACAGATTTAATCCCACACTCTCACACAGTAACAGACACTGATAGATATAGAATTAATCCCACACACTCACACAGTAACAGACACTGACAGATATAGAAGTAATCCCACACTCACACACAGTAACAGACACTGACAGATACAGAATTAATCCCACACTCTCACACAGTAACAGACACTGACAGATGCAGAATTAATCCCAAACTCACACACTGTAACAGACAATGACAGATACAGAATTAATCACACACTCTCACACAGTAACATACACTGACAGATAGAGAATTAATCCCACATTCATATACAGTAACAGACACGAATAGATACATAATCAATCCCACACTCACACACTGTAACAGACACTGACAGATACAGAATTAATCCCACGCTCACACACAGTAACAGACACTGACAGATGCAGAATTAATCCCACACACACACACTGTAACAGACCCTGACACATACAGACTTAATCCCACACACTCACACAGTAATTTACAGTGACAGATATAGAATTAATTCCACACTCAGACACAGGAACAGACACTGACAGATGCAGAATTAATCCCACAATCACACACTGTAACAGACACTGACAGATACAGAATAAATCCCACACTCACTCACAGCAACAGACACTGACAGATACAGGACTAATCCCACACTCTCAGGGAGTAACAGACACTGACAGATACAGAATTACTCCCACACTCTCACACAGTAACAGTCACTGACAGATACAGACCTAATCCCACACTCACACACAGTAAGAGACACTGACAGATACAGAACTAATCCAACAGTCACACACAGTAACAGACACGACAGATACTGAATTAATCCCACACTCACACACAGTAACAGACACTGACAGATGCAGAATTAATCCCACACTCTCACACAGTAACAGACACTGACAGATCCAGAATTAATCCCACTCTCACACACAGTAACAGACACTGACAGATACTGAACTAATCCCACACTCTCACACAGTACCAGACACCTACAGATACAGAATTAATCCCACAATCAACACAGTAACAGACACTGATAGATACAGAATTAATCCCACACTCTCACACAGTAACAGACACTGACAGATCCAGAATTAATCCCACTCTCACACACAGTAACATACACTGACAGATACTGAATTAATCCCACACTCTCACACAGTAACAGACACCTACAGATACAGAATTAATCCCACTCTCACACACAGTAACACACACTGACAGATACAGAATTAATCCCACACTCGCACACAGTAAGACACTGACAGATACAGAATTAATCCCACACTCACACACAGTAACAGACACTGACTGATACAGAACTAATCCCATACTCACTAACAGTAACAGACACTGACAGATACAGAACTAATCGCAGTCTCACACACAGTAACATACAGGGACAGATACTGAATTAATCCCACACGCTCACACAGGAACAGACACCGACAGATACAGAATTAATCCCACAATCATGCACAATAACAGACCTGATAGATACAGAATTAATCCCAAACACTCACACAGTAACAGACACTGATAGATATAGAATTAATTCCACACTCTCACACAGTAACAGACACTGACAGATACAGAAGTAATCCCACACTCACACACAGTGACAGACACTGACAGATACATAATTAATCCCACACTCACACACAGTAACAGACATGACAGATGCAGAATTAATCCCACACTCACACACAGTAACAGACAGTGACAGAAGCAGAACTAATCGCACACTCACACACACAGTAACAGACACTGACAAATGCAGAATTAATCCCACGCTCACACACAGTAACAGACAGTGACTGAAACAGAATTAATCCCCCACTCACACACAGTAACAGACACTGACAGATGCAGAATTAATCCCACACTCACACTCTGTAACAGACACTGACAGATACAGAATTAATCCCACGCTCACACACAGTAACAGACACTGACAGATGCAGAATTAATCCCACACTCACACAGTAACAGACACTGACAGATACAGAATAAATCCCACACTCACTCACAGCAACAGACACTGACAGATACAGGACTAATCCCACACTCTCAGGGAGTAACAGACACTGACAGATACAGAATTAATCCCACACTCTCACACAGTAACAGTCACTGACAGATACAGACCTAATCCCACACTCACACACAGTAAGAGACACTGACAGATACAGAACTAATCCCACAGTCACACACAGTAACAGACACGACAGATACTGAATTAATCCCACACTCACACACAGTAACAGACACTGACAGATGCAGAATTACTCCCACACTCCCACACTGTAACAGACGCTGACAGATACAGAAATAGTCCCACACTCACACACAGTAACAGGCACTGACAGATGCAGAATTAATCCCACACTCACACACTGTAACAGACACTGACAGATACAAAATTAATCCCACACTCTCACACAGTAGCATACAGTGACAGATATAGAATTAATTCCACACTCAGACACAGTAACAGACACTGACAGATGCAGAATTAATCCCACACTCACACACTGTAACAGACACGGACAGATACAGAATTAATCGCACACTCTCACACAGTAACAGACACTGACAGATCCAGAATTAATCCCACTCTCACACACAGTGACAGACACTGACAGATACTGAATTAATCCCACACTCTCACACAGTAACAGACACCGACAGATACAGAATTAATCCCACAATCATACACAGTAACAGACACTGATAGATTCAGAATTAATCCCACACTCGCACACAGTAAAACACTGACAGACACAGAATTAATCCCCCACACACACACAGTAACAGATACTGACTGACACAGAATTAATCCCTCACTCACACACAGTAACAGACACTGACAGATACAGAATTAATCCCACACTCACACACAGTAATAGACACTGACTGATACAGAACTAATCCCATATTCACTAACAGTAACAGACACTGACAGATACAGAACTAAACGCAGTCTCACACACAGGAACAGACACCGACAGATACAGATTTAATCCCACAATCATGCACAGTAACAGACACTGATAGATACAGAATTAATCCCACACACTCACACAGTAACAGACACTGATAGATATAGAATTAATCCCACACTCTCACACAGTAACAGACACTGACAGATACAGAAGTAATCCCACACGCACACACAGTGACAGACACTGACAGATACAGAATTAATCCCACACTCACACACAGTAACAGACATGACAGATGCAGAATTAATCCCACACTCACACACAGTAACAGACAGTGACAGAAGCAGAACTAATCGCACACTCACAAACAGTAACAGACACTGACGGATGCAGAATTAATCCCACACTCACACACAGTAACAGACAGTGACAGAAACAGAATTAATCCCCCACTCACACACAGTAACAGACACTGACAGATGCAGAATTAATCCCACACTCACACACTGTAACAGACACTGACAGATACAGAATTAATCCCACGCTCACACACAGTAACAGACAATGACAGATGCAGAATTAATCCCACACTCACACAGTAACAGACACTGACAGATACAGAATAAATCCCACACTCACTCACAGCAACAGACACTGACAGATACAGGACTAATCCCACACTCTCAGGGAGTAACAGACACTGACAGATACAGAATTAATCCCACACTCTCACACAGTAACAGTCACTGACAGATACAGACCTAATCCCACACTCACACACAGTAAGAGACACTGACAGATACAGAACTAATCCCACAGTCACACACAGTAACAGACACGACAGATACTGAATTAATCCCACACTCACACACAGTAACAGACACTGACAGATTCAGAATTAATCCCACACTCACACACAGTAACAGACATGACAGATGCAGAATTAATCCCACACTCACACACAGTAACAGACAGTGACAGAAGCAGAACTAATCGCACACTCACAAACAGTAACAGACACTGACAGATGCAGAATTAATCCCACACTCACACACAGTAACAGACAGTGACAGAAACAGAATTAATCCCACACGCACACACAGTGACAGACACTGACAGATACAGAATTAATCCCACACTCACACACAGTAACAGACAGGACAGATACTGAATTAATCCCACACTCACACACAGTAACAGACACTGACAGATTCAGAATTAATCCCACACTCACACACAGTAACAGACATGACAGATGCAGAATTAATCCCACACTCACACACAGTAACAGACAGTGACAGAAGCAGAACTAATCGCACACTCACAAACAGTAACAGACACTGACAGATGCAGAATTAATCCCACACTCACACACAGTAACAGACAGTGACAGAAACAGAATTAATCCCACACGCACACACAGTGACAGACACTGACAGATACAGAATTAATCCCACACTCACACACAGTAACAGACAGGACAGATGCAGAATTAATCCCACACTCACACACAGTAACAGACAGTGACAGAAGCAGAACTAATCGCACACTCACAAACAGTAACAGACACTGACAGATGCAGAATTAATCCCACACTCACACACAGTAACTAACGCTGACAGATACAGAAATAGTCCCACACTCACACACAGTAACAGACACTGACAGATGCAGAATTAATCCCACACTCACACACTGTAACAGACACTGACAGATACAAAATTAATCCCACACTCTCACACAGTAGCATACAGTGACAGATATAGAATTAATTCCACACTCAGACACAGTAACAGACACTGACAGAAGCAGAATTAATCCCACACTCACACACTGTAACAGACACGGACAGATACAGAATTAATCCCACACTCTCACACAGTAACAGACACTGACAGATACAGAATTACTCCCACTCTCACACACAGTAACAGACACTGACAGATACTGAATTAATCCCACACTCTCACACAGTAACAGACACCGACAGATACAGAATTAATCCCACAATCATCCACAGTAACAGACACTGATAGATACAGAATTAATCCCACACTCGCACACAGTAAAACACTGACAGATACAGAATTAATCCCACACTCACACACAGTAACAGACACTGACAGACACAGAATTAATCCCCCACACACACACAGTAACAGATACTGACTGACACAGAATTAATCCCTCACTCACACACAGTAACAGACACTGACAGATACAGAATTAATCCCACACTCACACACAGTAACAGACACTGACAGACACAGAATTAATCCCCCCCACACACAGTAACCGATACTGACTGACACAGAATTAATCCCTCACTCACTCACAGTACCAGACACTGACAGATACAGAGCTAATCCCATACTCACAAACAGTAACAGACATTGACAGATAAAGAACTAATCCCACACTCACACACAGTAACAGACAGTGAAAGAAACAGAACTAATCGCACACTCACACACAGTAACAGACACTGACAGATGCAGAATTAATCCCACACTCACACACAGTAACAGACACTGACAGAAACAGAATTAATCCCCCACTCACACACGGTAACAGACACTGACAGATGCAGAATTAATCCCAAACTCCCACACGGTAACAGACACTGACAGATACAGAATTAATCCCACACTCTCACACAGTAACAGACACTGACAAATGCAGAATTAATCCCACACTCACACACTGTAACAGACACTGACAGATACAGAATTAATCCCACACTCTCACACATTAACAGTCACTGACAGATGCAGGATTAGTCCCACACTCACACACAGTAACAGAGACTGACAGATGCAGAACTAATCCCACACTCACACAGTAACAGACAGTGACTGATACAGAACTAATCCCATACTCACTAACAGTAACAGACACAGACAGATACAGAACTAATCGCAGTCTCACACACAGTAACATACACGGACAGATACTGAATTAATCCCACACGCTCACACAGGAACAGACACCGACAGATACAGAATTAATCCCACAATCATGCACAGTAACAGACACTGATAGATACAGAATTAATCCCACACACTCACACAGTAACAGACACTGATAGATATAGAATTAATCCCACACTCTCACACAGTAACAGACACTGACAGATACAGAAGTAATCCCACACGCACACACAGTGACAGACACAGACAGATACAGAATTAATCCCACACTCACACACTGTAACAGACACTGACAGATACAGAATTAATCCCACTCTTACACACAGTAACAGGCACTGACAGATAAAGAATTAATCCCACACTCTCACACAGTAACAGACACCTACAGATACAGAACTAATCCCACAGTCCCACACAGTAACAGACAAAGACAGATACTGAATTAATCCCACACTCACACACAGTAACAGACACTGACAGATGCAGAATTAATCCCACACTCACACACAGTAACAGACAGTGACAGAAACAGAATTAATCCCACACGCACACACAGTGACAGACACTGACAGATACAGAATTAATCCCACACTCACACACAGTAACAGACAGGACAGATGCAGAATTAATCCCACACTCACACACAGTAACAGACAGTGACAGAAGCAGAACTAATCGCACACTCACAAACAGTAACAGACACTGACAGATGCAGAATTAATCCCACACTCACACACAGTAACTAACGCTGACAGATACAGAAATAGTCCCACACTCACACACAGTAACAGACACTGACAGATGCAGAATTAATCCCACACTCACACACTGTAACAGACACTGACAGATACAAAATTAATCCCACACTCTCACACAGTAGCATACAGTGACAGATATAGAATTAATTCCACACTCAGACACAGTAACAGACACTGACAGATGCAGAATTAATCCCACACTCACACACTGTAACAGACACGGACAGATACAGAATTAATCCCACACTCTCACACAGTAACAGACACTGACAGATACAGAATTACTCCCACTCTCACACACAGTAACAGACACTGACAGATACTGAATTAATCCCACACTCTCACACAGTAACAGACACCGACAGATACAGAATTAATCCCACAATCATACACAGTAACAGACACTGATAGATACAGAATTAATCCCACACTCGCACACAGTAAAACACTGACAGATACAGAATTAATCCCACACTCACACACAGTAACAGACACTGACAGACACAGAATTAATCCCCCACACACACACAGTAACAGATACTGACTGACACAGAATTAATCCCTCACTCACACACAGTAACAGACACTGACAGATACAGAATTAATCCCACACTCACACACAGTAACAGACACTGACAGACACAGAATTAATCCCCCCCACACACAGTAACCGATACTGACTGACACAGAATTAATCCCTCACTCACTCACAGTACCAGACACTGACAGATACAGAGCTAATCCCATACTCACAAACAGTAACAGACATTGACAGATAAAGAACTAATCCCACACTCACACACAGTAACAGACAGTGAAAGAAACAGAACTAATCGCACACTCACACACAGTAACAGACACTGACAGATGCAGAATTAATCCCACACTCACACACAGTAACAGACACTGACAGAAACAGAATTAATCCCCCACTCACACACGGTAACAGACACTGACAGATGCAGAATTAATCCCAAACTCCCACACGGTAACAGACACTGACAGATACAGAATTAATCCCACACTCTCACACAGTAACAGACACTGACAAATGCAGAATTAATCCCACACTCACACACTGTAACAGACACTGACAGATACAGAATTAATCCCACACTCTCACACATTAACAGTCACTGACAGATGCAGGATTAGTCCCACACTCACACACAGTAACAGAGACTGACAGATGCAGAACTAATCCCACACTCACACAGTAACAGACAGTGACTGATACAGAACTAATCCCATACTCACTAACAGTAACAGACACAGACAGATACAGAACTAATCGCAGTCTCACACACAGTAACATACACGGACAGATACTGAATTAATCCCACACGCTCACACAGGAACAGACACCGACAGATACAGAATTAATTCCACAATCATGCACAGTAACAGACACTGATAGATACAGAATTAATCCCACACACTCACACAGTAACAGACACTGATAGATATAGAATTAATCCCACACTCTCACACAGTAACAGACACTGACAGATACAGAAGTAATCCCACACGCACACACAGTGACAGACACTGACAGATACAGAATTAATCCCACACTCACACACTGTAACAGACACTGACAGATACAGAATTAATCCCACTCTTACACACAGTAACAGGCACTGACAGATACTGAATTAATCCCACACTCTCACACAGTAACAGACACCTACAGATACAGAACTAATCCCACAGTCCCACACAGTAACAGACAAAGACAGATACTGAATTAATCCCACACTCACACACAGTAACAGACACTGACAGATGCAGAATTAATCCCACACTCACACACAGTAACAGACACTGACAGATGCAGAATTAATCCCACACTCACGCACTGTAACAGACACTGACGGATGCAGAATTAATCCCACACTTAGACACAGTAACAGACACTGACAGATGCAGAATTAATCCCACACTCACACACTGTAACAGACAATGACAGATACAGAATTAATCCCACAATCAACCACAGTAACAGACACTGATAGATACAGATTTAATCCCACACTCTCACACAGTAACAGACACTGATAGATATAGAATTAATCCCACACTCTCACACAGTAACAGACACTGACAGATATAGAAGTAATCCCACACTCACACACAGTAACAGACACTGACAGATACAGAATTAATCCCACACTCTCACACAGTAACAGACACTGACAGATGCAGAATTAATCCCAAACTCACACACTGTAACAGACAATGCCAGATACAGAATTAATCACACACTCTCACACAGTAACATACACTGACAGATAGAGAATTAATCCCACATTCATACACAGTAACAGACACGAATAGATACATAATCAATCCCACACTCACACACTGTAACAGACACTGACAGATACAGCATTAATCCCACGCTCACACACAGTAACAGACACTGACAGATGCAGATTTAATCCCACACTCACACACTGTAACAGACACTGACACATACAGACTTAATCCCACACACTCACACAGTAATTTACAGTGACAGATATAGAATTAATTCCACACTCAGACACAGTAACAGACACTGACAGATGCAGAATTAATCCCACAATCACACACTGTAACAGACACTGACAGATGCAGAATAAATCCCACACTCACTCACAGCAACAGACACTGACAGATACAGAATTAATCCCACACTCTCACACAGTAACAGACACTGACAGATGCAGAATTAATCCCACTCTCACACACAGTAACAGACACTGACAGATACTGAATTAATCCCACACTCTCACACAGTAACAGACACCTACGGATACAGAATTAATCCCACAATCAATACAGTAACGGACACTGATAGATACAGAATTAATCCCACACTCTCACACAGTAACAGACACTGACAGATCCGGAATTAATCCCACTCTCACACACAGTAACATACACTGACAGATACTGAATTAATCCCACACTCTCACACAGTAACAGACACCTACAGATACAGAATTAATCCCACTCTCACACACAGTAACACACACTGACAGATACAGAATTAATCCCACACTCGCACACAGTAAGACACTGACAGATACAGAATTAATCCCACACTCACACGCAGTAACAGACACTGACTGATACAGAACTAATCCCATACTCACTAACAGTAACAGACACTGACAGATACAGAACTAATCGCAGTCTCATACACAGTAACATACAGGGACAGATACTGAATTAATCCCACACGCTCACACAGGAACAGACACCGACAGATACAGAATTAATCCCACAATCATGCACAGTAACAGACACTGATAGATACAGAATTAATCCCACACACTCACACAGTAACAGACACTGATAGATATAGAATTAATCCCACACTCTCACACAGTAACAGACACTGACAGATACAGAGGTAATCCCACACGCACACACAGTGACAGACACTGACAGATACAGAATTAATCCCACACTCACACACAGTAACAGACATGACAGATGCAGAATTAATCCCACACTCACACACAGTAACAGACAGTGACAGAAGCAGAACTAATCGCACACTCACACACAGTAACAGACACTGACAGATGCAGAATTAATCCCACACTCACACACAGTAACAGACACTGACAGATGCAGAATTAATCCCACACTCACACACTGTAACAGACACTGACAGATACAGAATTAATCCCACACTCTCACACAGTAACAGACGCTGACAGATCCAGAATTAATCCCACTCTCACACACAGTAACAGACACTGACGATACTGAATTAATCCCACAATCTCACACAGTAACAGACACCTACAGATACAGAATTAATCCCACAATCAACACAGTAACAGACACTGATAGATACAGAATTAATCCCACACTCTCACACAGTAACAGACACTGACAGATCCAGAATTAATCCCACTCTCACACACAGTAACATACACTGACAGATACTGAATTAATCCCACACTCTCACACAGTAACAGACACCTACAGATACAGAATTAATCCCACTCTCACACACAGTAACACACACTGACAGATACAGAATTAATCCCACACTCGCACACAGTAAGACACTGACAGATACAGAATTAATCCCACACTCACACACAGTAACAGACACTGACTGATACAGAACTAATCCCATACTCACTAACAGTAACAGACACTGACAGATACAGAACTAATCGCAGTCTCACACACAGTAACATACAGGGACAGATACTGAATTAATCCCACACGCTCACACAGGAACAGACACCGACAGATACAGAATTAATCCCACAATCATGCACAGTAACAGACACTGATAGATACAGAATTAATCCCACACACTCACACAGTAACAGACACTGATAGATATCGAATTAATCCCACACTCTCACACAGTAACAGACACTGACAGATACAGAAGTAATCCCACACGCACACACAGTGACAGACACTGACAGATACAGAATTAATCACACACTCACACACAGTAACAGACATGACAGATGCAGAATTAATCCCACACTCACACACAGTAACAGACACTGACAGATACAGAATTAATCCAACACTCACACACAGTAACAGACACTGACAGACACAGAATTAATCCCCCACACACACAGTAACACATACTGACTGACACAGAATTAATCCCTCACTCACTCACAGTACCAGACACTGACAGATACAGAGCTAATCCCATACTCACAAACAGTAACAGACATTGACAGATAAAGAACTAATCCCAGTCTCACACACAGTAACATACACTGACAGATACTGAATTAATCCCACACGCTCACACAGGAACAGACACCGACAGATACAGAATTAATCCCACAATCATGCACAGTAACGGACACTGATAGATACAGAATTAATCCCACACTCTCACACAGTAACAGACACTGATAGATACAGAATTAATCCCACACTCTCACACAGTAACAGACACTGACAGATACAGAAGTAATCCCACACGCACACACAGTAACAGACACTGACAGATACAGAATTAATCCCACACTCACACACAGTAACAGACAGTGACAGAAACAGAATTAGTCCCCCACTCACACACAGTAACAGACATGACAGATGCAGAATTAATCCCACACTCACAAACAGTAAAGACAGTGACAGAAACAGAACTAATCGCACACTCACACACAGTAACAGACACTGACAGATGCAGAATTAATCCCACACTCACACACAGTAACAGACAGTGACAGAAACAGAATTAGTCCCCCACTCACACACAGTAACAGACACTGACAGATGCAGAATTAATCCCAAACTCCCACACTGTAACAGACACTGACAGATACAGAATTAATCCCACACTCTCACACAGTAACAGACACTGACAAATGCAGAATTAATCCCACACTCACACACTGTAACAGACACTGACAGATACAGAATTAATCCCACACTCTCACACAGTAACAGTCACTGACAGATGCAGGATTAATCCCACACTCACACACAGTAACAGAGACTGACAGATGCAGAACTAATCCCACACTCACACAGTAACAGACAGTGACAGAAACAGAACTAATCCCATACTGACACTTAGGAACAGACAGTGACAGATACATAATTAATCCCACACTCACACAAATTAACAATCAATGACAGATACATAATTAATCCCACACTCACCCACAGTAACAGACGCTGATAGGTACAGAATGAATCCCACACTCACACACAGTAACAGATACTGTCCGCTACATTATAAATCCCACATTCGCACACAGTAAGACACTGACAGATACAGAATTAATCCCACACTCACACACAGTAACAGGCACTGACAGATACTGAATTAATCCCACACTCACACAGGGTAACAGACAATGACAGATACAGAATTAATCCCACAATCATCCACAGTAACAGACACTGATAGATACAGATTTAATCCCACTCTCACACACAGTAACAGACACTGACAGATACTGAATTAATCCCACACTCTCACACAGTAACAGACACCTACGGATACAGAATTAATCCCACAATCAATACAGTAACGGACACTGATAGATACAGAATTAATCCCACACTCTCACACAGTAACAGACACTGACAGATCCGGAATTAATCCCACTCTCACACACAGTAACATACACTGACAGATACTGAATTAATCCCACACTCTCACACAGTAACAGACACCTACAGATACAGAATTAATCCCACTCTCACACACAGTAACACACACTGACAGATACAGAATTAATCCCACACTCGCACACAGTAAGACACTGACAGATACAGAATTAATCCCACACTCACACGCAGTAACAGACACTGACTGATACAGAACTAATCCCATACTCACTAACAGTAACAGACACTGACAGATACAGAACTAATCGCAGTCTCATACACAGTAACATACAGGGACAGATACTGAATTAATCCCACACGCTCACACAGGAACAGACACCGACAGATACAGAATTAATCCCACAATCATGCACAGTAACAGACACTGATAGATACAGAATTAATCCCACACACTCACACAGTAACAGACACTGATAGATATAGAATTAATCCCACACTCTCACACAATAACAGACACTGACAGATACAGAGGTAATCCCACACGCACACACAGTGACAGACACTGACAGATACAGAATTAATCCCACACTCACACACAGTAACAGACATGACAGATGCAGAATTAATCCCACACTCACACACAGTAACAGACAGTGACAGAAGCAGAACTAATCGCACACTCACACACAGTAACAGACACTGACAGATGCAGAATTAATCCCACACTCACACACAGTAACAGACACTGACAGATGCAGAATTAATCCCACACTCACACACTGTAACAGACACTGACAGATACAGAATTAATCCCACACTCTCACACAGTAACAGACGCTGACAGATCCAGAATTAATCCCACTCTCACACACAGTAACAGACACTGACGATACTGAATTAATCCCACAATCTCACACAGTAACAGACACCTACAGATACAGAATTAATCCCACAATCAACACAGTAACAGACACTGATAGATACAGAATTAATCCCACACTCTCACACAGTAACAGACACTGACAGATCCAGAATTAATCCCACTCTCACACACAGTAACATACACTGACAGATACTGAATTAATCCCACACTCTCACACAGTAACAGACACCTACAGATACAGAATTAATCCCACTCTCACACACAGTAACACACACTGACAGATACAGAATTAATCCCACACTCGCACACAGTAAGACACTGACAGATACAGAATTAATCCCACACTCACACACAGTAACAGACACTGACTGATACAGAACTAATCCCATACTCACTAACAGTAACAGACACTGACAGATACAGAACTAATCGCAGTCTCACACACAGTAACATACAGGGACAGATACTGAATTAATCCCACACGCTCACACAGGAACAGACACCGACAGATACAGAATTAATCCCACAATCATGCACAGTAACAGACACTGATAGATACAGAATTAATCCCACACACTCACACAGTAACAGACACTGATAGATATCGAATTAATCCCACACTCTCACACAGTAACAGACACTGACAGATACAGAAGTAATCCCACACGCACACACAGTGACAGACACTGACAGATACAGAATTAATCACACACTCACACACAGTAACAGACATGACAGATGCAGAATTAATCCCACACTCACACACAGTAACAGACACTGACAGATACAGAATTAATCCAACACTCACACACAGTAACAGACACTGACAGACACAGAATTAATCCCCCACACACACAGTAACACATACTGACTGACACAGAATTAATCCCTCACTCACTCACAGTACCAGACACTGACAGATACAGAGCTAATCCCATACTCACAAACAGTAACAGACATTGACAGATAAAGAACTAATCCCAGTCTCACACACAGTAACATACACTGACAGATACTGAATTAATCCCACACGCTCACACAGGAACAGACACCGACAGATACAGAATTAATCCCACAATCATGCACAGTAACGGACACTGATAGATACAGAATTAATCCCACACTCTCACACAGTAACAGACACTGATAGATACAGAATTAATCCCACACTCTCACACAGTAACAGACACTGACAGATACAGAAGTAATCCCACACGCACACACAGTAACAGACACTGACAGATACAGAATTAATCCCACACTCACACACAGTAACAGACAGTGACAGAAACAGAATTAGTCCCCCACTCACACACAGTAACAGACATGACAGATGCAGAATTAATCCCACACTCACAAACAGTAAAGACAGTGACAGAAACAGAACTAATCGCACACTCACACACAGTAACAGACACTGACAGATGCAGAATTAATCCCACACTCACACACAGTAACAGACAGTGACAGAAACAGAATTAGTCCCCCACTCACACACAGTAACAGACACTGACAGATGCAGAATTAATCCCAAACTCCCACACTGTAACAGACACTGACAGATACAGAATTAATCCCACACTCTCACACAGTAACAGACACTGACAAATGCAGAATTAATCCCACACTCACACACTGTAACAGACACTGACAGATACAGAATTAATCCCACACTCTCACACAGTAACAGTCACTGACAGATGCAGGATTAATCCCACACTCACACACAGTAACAGAGACTGACAGATGCAGAACTAATCCCACACTCACACAGTAACAGACAGTGACAGAAACAGAACTAATCCCATACTGACACTTAGGAACAGACAGTGACAGATACATAATTAATCCCACACTCACACAAATTAACAATCAATGACAGATACATAATTAATCCCACACTCACCCACAGTAACAGACGCTGATAGGTACAGAATGAATCCCACACTCACACACAGTAACAGATACTGTCCGCTACATTATAAATCCCACATTCGCACACAGTAAGACACTGACAGATACAGAATTAATCCCACACTCACACACAGTAACAGGCACTGACAGATACTGAATTAATCCCACACTCACACAGGGTAACAGACAATGACAGATACAGAATTAATCCCACAATCATCCACAGTAACAGACACTGATAGATACAGATTTAATCCCACACTCTCACACAGTAACAGACACTGATAGATATAGAATTAATCCCACACACTCACACAGTAACAGACACTGACAGATATAGAAGTAATCCCACACTCACACACAGTAACAGACACTGACAGATACAGAATTAATCCCACACTCTCACACAGTAACAGACACTGACAGATGCAGAATTAATCCCAAACTCACACACTGTAACAGACAATGACAGATACAGAATTAATCACACACTCTCACACAGTAACATACACTGACAGATAGAGAATTAATCCCACATTCATATACAGTAACAGACACGAATAGATACATAATCAATCCCACACTCACACACTGTAACGGACACTGACAGATACAGAATTAATCCCACGCTCACACACAGTAACAGACACTGACAGATGCAGAATTAATCCCACACACACACACTGTAACAGACCCTGACACATACAGACTTAATCCCACACACTCACACAGTAATTTACAGTGACAGATATAGAATTAATTCCACACTCAGACACAGGAACAGACACTGACAGATGCAGAATTAATCCCACAATCTCACACTGTAACAGACACTGACAGATACAGAATAAATCCCACACTCACTCACAGCAACAGACACTGACAGATACAGGACTAATCCCACACTCTCCGGGAGTAACAGACACTGACAGATACAGAATTACTCCCACACTCTCACACAGTAACAGTCACTGACAGATACAGACCTAATCCCACACTCACACACAGTAAGAGACACTGACAGATACAGAACTAATCCAACAGTCACACACAGTAACAGACACGACAGATACTGAATTAATCCCACACTCACACACAGTAACAGACACTGACAGATGCAGAATTAATCCCACACTCTCACACAGTAACAGACACTGACAGATCCAGAATTAATCCCACTCTCACACACAGTAACAGACACTGACAGATACTGAACTAATCCCACACTCTCACACAGTACCAGACACCTACAGATACAGAATTAATCCCACAATCAACACAGTAACAGACACTGATAGATACAGAATTAATCCCACACTCTCACACAGTAACAGACACTGACAGATCCAGAATTAATCCCACTCTCACACACAGTAACATACACTGACAGATACTGAATTAATCCCACACTCTCACACAGTAACAGACACCTACAGATACAGAATTAATCCCACTCTCACACACAGTAACACACACTGACAGATACAGAATTAATCCCACACTCGCACACAGTAAGACACTGACAGATACAGAATTAATCCCACACTCACACACAGTAACAGACACTGACTGATACAGAACTAATCCCATACTCACTAACAGTAACAGACACTGACAGATACAGAACTAATCGCAGTCTCACACACAGTAACATACAGGGACAGATACTGAATTAATCCCACACGCTCACACAGGAACAGACACCGACAGATACAGAATTAATCCCACAATCATGCACAATAACAGACCTGATAGATACAGAATTAATCCCAAACACTCACACAGTAACAGACACTGATAGATATAGAATTAATTCCACACTCTCACACAGTAACAGACACTGACAGATACAGAAGTAATCCCACACTCACACACAGTGACAGACACTGACAGATACAGAATTAATCCCACACTCACACACAGAAACAGACATGACAGATGCAGAATTAATCCCACACTAACACACAGTAACAGACAGTGACAGAAGCAGAACTAATCGCACACTCACACACAGTAACAGACACTGACAAATGCAGAATTAATCCAACGCTCACACACAGTAACAGACAGTGACTGAAACAGAATTAATCCCACACTCACACACAGTAACAGACACTGAAAGATGCAGAATTAATCCCACACTCACACTCTGTAACAGACACTGACAGATACAGAATTAATCCCACGCTCACACACAGTAACAGACACTGACAGATGCAGAATTAATCCCACACTCACACAGTAACAGACACTGACAGATACAGAATAAATCCCACACTCACTCACAGCAACAGACACTGACAGATACAGGACTAATCCCACACTCTCAGGGAGTAACAGACACTGACAGATACAGAATTAATCCCACACTCTCACACAGTAACAGTCACTGACAGATACAGAACTAATCCCACACTCACACACAGTAAGAGACACTGACAGATACAGAACTAATCCCACAGTCACACACAGTAACAGACACGACAGATACTGAATTAATCCCACACTCACACACAGTAACAGACACTGACAGATGCAGAATTACTCCCACACTCCCACACTGTAACAGACGCTGACAGATACAGAAATAGTCCCACACTCACACACAGTAACAGGCACTGACAGATGCAGAATTAATCCCACACTCACACACTGTAACAGACACTGACAGATACAAAATTAATCCCACACTCTCACACAGTAGCATACAGTGACAGATATAGATTTAATTCCACACTCAGACACAGTAACAGACACTGACAGATGCAGAATTAATCCCACACTCACACACTGTAACAGACACGGACAGATACAGAATTAATCGCACACTCTCACACAGTAACAGACACTGACAGATCCAGAATTAATCCCACTCTCACACACAGTGACAGACACTGACAGATACTGAATTAATCCCACACTCTCACACAGTAACAGACACCGACAGATACAGAATTAATCCCACAATCATACACAGTAACAGACACTGATAGATTCAGAATTAATCCCACACTCGCACACAGTAAAACACTGACAGACACAGAATTAATCCCCCACACACACACAGTAACAGATACTGACTGACACAGAATTAATCCCTCACTCACACACAGTAACAGACACTGACAGATACAGAATTAATCCCACACTCACACACAGTAATAGACACTGACTGATACAGAACTAATCCCATACTCACTAACAGTAACAGACACTGACAGATACAGAACTAATCGCAGTCTCACACACAGGAACAGACACCGACAGATACAGAATTAATCCCACAATCATGCACAGTAACAGACACTGATAGATACAGAATTAATCCCACACACTCACACAGTAACAGACACTGATAGATATAGAATTAATCCCACACTCTCACACAGTAACAGACACTGACAGATACAGAAGTAATCCCACACGCACACACAGTGACAGACACTGACAGATACAGAATTAATCCCACACTCACACACAGTAACAGACATGACAGATGCAGAATTAATCCCACACTCACACACAGTAACAGACAGTGACAGAAGCAGAACTAATCGCACACTCACAAACAGTAACAGACACTGACGGATGCAGAATTAATCCCACACTCACACACAGTAACAGACAGTGACAGAAACAGAATTAATCCCCCACTCACACACAGTAACAGACACTGACAGATGCAGAATTAATCCCACACTCACACACTGTAACAGACACTGACAGATACAGAATTAATCCCACGCTCACACACAGTAACAGACACTGACAGATGCAGAATTAATCCCACACTCACACAGTAACAGACACTGACAGATACAGAATAAATCCCACACTCACTCACAGCAACAGACACTGACAGATACAGGACTAATCCCACACTCTCAGGGAGTAACAGACACTGACAGATACAGAATTAATCCCACACTCTCACACAGTAACAGTCACTGACAGATACAGACCTAATCCCACACTCACTCACAGTAAGAGACACTGACAGATACAGAACTAATCCCAGAGTCACACACAGTAACAGACACGACAGATACTGAATTAATCCCACACTCACACACAGTAACAGACACTGACAGATTCAGAATTAATCCCACACTCACACACAGTAACAGACATGACAGATGCAGAATTAATCCCACACTCACTCACAGTAACAGACAGTGACAGAAGCAGAACTAATCGCACACTCACAAACAGTAACAGACACTGACAGATGCAGAATTAATCCCACACTCACACACAGTAACAGACAGTGACAGAAACAGAATTAATCCCACACGCACACACAGTGACAGACACTGACAGATACAGAATTAATCCCACACTCACACACAGTAACAGACAGGACAGATGCAGAATTAATCCCACACTCACACACAGTAACAGACAGTGACAGAAGCAGAACTAATCGCACACTCACAAACAGTAACAGACACTGACAGATGCAGAATTAATCCCACACTCACACACAGTAACTAACGCTGACAGATACAGAAATAGTCCCACACTCACACACAGTAACAGACACTGACAGATGCAGAATTAATCCCACACTCACACACTGTAACAGACACTGACAGATACAAAATTAATCCCACACTCTCACACAGTAGCATACAGTGACAGATATAGAATTAATTCCACACTCAGACACAGTAACAGACACTGACAGATGCAGAATTAATCCCACACTCACACACTGTAACAGACACGGACAGATACAGAATTAATCCCACACTCTCACACAGTAACAGACACTGACAGATCCAGAATTACTTCCACTCTCACACACAGTAACAGACACTGACAGATACTGAATTAATCCCACACTCTCACACAGTAACAGACACCGACATTTACAGAATTAATCCCACAATCATACACAGTAACAGACACTGATAGATACAGAATTAATCCCACACTCGCACACAGTAAAACACTGACAGATACAGAATTAATCCCACACTCACACACAGTAACAGACACTGACAGACACAGAATTAATCCCCCACACACACACAGTAACAGATACTGACTGACACAGAATTAATCCCTCACTCACACACAGTAACAGACACTGACAGATACAGAATTAATCCCACACTCACACACAGTAACAGACACTGACAGACACAGAATTAATCCCCCCCACACACAGTAACCGATACTGACTGACACAGAATTAATCCCTCACTCACTCACAGTACCAGACACTGACAGATACAGAGCTAATCCCATACTCACAAACAGTAACAGACATTGACAGATAAAGAACTAATCCCACACTCACACACAGTAACAGACAGTGAAAGAAACAGAACTAATCGCACACTCACACACAGTAACAGACACTGACAGATGCAGAATTAATCCCACACTCACACACAGTAACAGACACTGACAGAAACAGAATTAATCCCCCACTCACACACGGTAACAGACACTGACAGATGCAGAATTAATCCCAAACTCCCACACGGTAACAGACACTGACAGATACAGAATTAATCCCACACTCTCACACAGTAACAGACACTGACAAATGCAGAATTAATCCCACAATCACACACTGTAACAGACACTGACAGATACAGAATTAATCCCACACTCTCACACATTAACAGTCACTGACAGATGCAGGATTAGTCCCACACTCACACACAGTAACAGAGACTGACAGATGCAGAACTAATCCCACACTCACACAGTAACAGACAGTGACTGATACAGAACTAATCCCATACTCACTAACAGTAACAGACACAGACAGATACAGAACTAATCGCAGTCTCACACACAGTAACATACACGGACAGATACTGAATTAATCCCACACGCTCACACAGGAACAGACACCGACAGATACAGAATTAATCCCACAATCATGCACAGTAACAGACACTGATAGATACAGAATTAATCCCACACAATCACACAGTAACAGACACTGATAGATATAGAATTAATCCCACACTCTCACACAGTAACAGACACTGACAGATACAGAAGTAATCCCACACGCACACACAGTGACAGACACTGACAGATACAGAATTAATCCCACACTCACACACTGTAACAGACACTGACAGATACAGAATTAATCCCACTCTTACACACAGTAACAGGCACTGACAGATACTGAATTAATCCCACACTCTCACACAGTAACAGACACCTACAGATACAGAACTAATCCCACAGTCCCACACAGTAACAGACAAAGACAGATACTGAATTAATCCCACACTCACACACAGTAACAGACACTGACAGATGCAGAATTAATCCCACACTCACACACAGTAACAGACACTGACAGATGCAGAATTAATCCCACACTCACGCACTGTAACAGACACTGACAGATGCAGAATTAATCCCACACTTAGACACAGTAACAGACACTGACAGATGCAGAATTAATCCCACACTCACACACTGTAACAGACAATGACAGATACAGAATTAATCCCACAATCATCCACAGTAACAGACACTGATAGATACAGATTTAATCCCACACTCTCACACAGTAACAGACACTGATAGATATAGAATTAATCCCACACTCTCACACAGTAACAGACACTGACAGATATAGAAGTAATCCCACACTCACACACAGTAACAGACACTGACAGATACAGAATTAATCCCACACTCTCACACAGTAACAGACACTGACAGATGCAGAATTAATCCCAAACTCACACACTGTAACAGACAATGCCAGATACAGAATTAATCACACACTCTCACACAGTAACATACACTGACAGATAGAGAATTAATCCCACATTCATACACAGTAACAGACACGAATAGATACATAATCAATCCCACACTCACACACTGTAACAGACACTGACAGATACAGCATTAATCCCACGCTCACACACAGTAACAGACACTGACAGATGCAGATTTAATCCCACACTCACACACTGTAACAGACACTGACACATACAGACTTAATCCCACACACTCACACAGTAATTTACAGTGACAGATATAGAATTAATTCCACACTCAGACACAGTAACAGACACTGACAGATGCAGAATTAATCCCACAATCACACACTGTAACAGACACTGACAGATGCAGAATAAATCCCACACTCACTCACAGCAACAGACACTGACAGATACAGAATTAATCCCACACTCACACACTGTAACAGACACTGACAGATACAGAATTAATCCCACTCTTACACACAGTAACAGGCACTGACAGATACTGAATTAATCCCACACTCTCACACAGTAACAGGCACCTACAGATACAGAACTAATCCCACAGTCCCACACAGTAACAGACAAAGACAGATACTGAATTAATCCCACACTCACACACAGTAACAGACACTGACAGATGCAGAATTAATCCCACACTCACACACAGTAACAGACACTGACAGATGCAGAAATAATCCCACACTCACGCACTGTAACAGACACTGACAGATGCAGAATTAATCCCACACTTAGACACAGTAACAGACACTGACAGATGCAGAATTGATCCCACACTCACACACTGTAACAGACAATGACAGATACAGAATTAATCCCACAATCATCCACAGTAACAGACACTGATAGATACAGATTTAATCCCACACTCTCACACAGTAACAGACACTGATAGATATAGAATTAATCCCACACTCTCACACAGTAACAGACACTGACAGATATAGAAGTAATCCCACACTCACACACAGTAACAGACACTGACAGATACAGAATTAATCCCACACTCTCACACAGTAACAGACACTGACAGATGCAGAATTAATCCCAAACTCACACACTGTAACAGACAATGCCAGATGCAGAATTAATCACACACTCTCACACAGTAACATACACTGACAGATAGAGAATTAATCCCACATTCATACACAGTAACAGACACGAATAGATACATAATCAATCCCACACTCACACACTGTAACAGACACTGACAGATACAGCATTAATCCCACGCTCACACACAGTAACAGACACTGACAGATGCAGATTTAATCCCACACTCACACACTGTAACAGACACTGACACATACAGACTTAATCCCACACACTCACACAGTAATTTACAGTGACAGATATAGAATTAATTCCACACTCAGACACAGTAACAGACACTGACAGATGCAGAATTAATCCCACAATCACACACTGTAACAGACACTGACAGATGCAGAATAAATCCCACACTCACTCACAGCAACAGACACTGACAGATACAGAATTAATCCCACACTCTCACACAGTAACAGACACTGACAGATGCAGAATTAATCCCACTCTCACACACAGTAACAGACACTGACAGATACTGAATTAATCCCACACTCTCACACAGTAACAGACACCTACGGATACAGAATTAATCCCACAATCAATACAGTAACGGACACTGATAGATACAGAATTAATCCCACACTCTCACACAGTAACAGACACTGACAGATCCGGAATTAATCCCACTCTCACACACAGTAACATACACTGACAGATACTGAATTAATCCCACACTCTCACACAGTAACAGACACCTACAGATACAGAATTAATCCCACTCTCACACACAGTAACACACACTGACAGATACAGAATTAATCCCACACTCGCACACAGTAAGACACTGACAGATACAGAATTAATCCCACACTCACACACAGTAACAGACACTGACTGATACAGAACTAATCCCATACTCACTAACAGTAACAGACACTGACAGATACAGAACTAATCGCAGTCTCATACACAGTAACATACAGGGACAGATACTGAATTAATCCCACACGCTCACACAGGAACAGACACCGACAGATACAGAATTAATCCCACAATCATGCACAGTAACAGACACTGATAGATACAGAATTAAGCCCACACACTCACACAGTAACAGACACTGATAGATATAGAATTAATCCCACACTCTCACACAGTAACAGACACTGACAGATACAGAGGTAATCCCACACGCACACACAGTGACAGACACTGACAGATACAGAATTAATCCCACACTCACACACAGTAACAGACATGACAGATGCAGAATTAATCCCACACTCACACACAGTAACAGACAGTGACAGAAGCAGAACTAATCGCACACTCACACACAGTAACAGACACTGACAGATGCAGAATTAATCCCACACTCACACACAGTAACAGACACTGACAGATGCAGAATTAATCCCACACTCACACACTGTAACAGACACTGACAGATACAGAATTAATCCCACACTCTCACACAGTAACAGACACTGACAGATCCAGAATTAATCCCACTCTCACACACAGTAACAGACACTGACGATACTGAATTAATCCCACACTCTCACACAGTAACAGACACCTACAGATACAGAATTAATCCCACAATCAACACAGTAACAGACACTGATAGATACAGAATTAATCCCACACTCTCACACAGTAACAGACACTGACAGATCCAGAATTAATCCCACTCTCACACACAGTAACATACACTGACAGATACTGAATTAATCCCACACTCTCACACAGTAACAGACACCTACAGATACAGAATTAATCCCACTCTCACACACAGTAACACACACTGACAGATACAGAATTAATCCCACACTCGCACACAGTAAGACACTGACAGATACAGAATTAATCCCACACTCACACACAGTAACAGACACTGACTGATACAGAACTAATCCCATACTCACTAACAGTAACAGACACTGACAGATACAGAACTAATCGCAGTCTCACACACAGTAACATACAGGGACAGATACTGAATTAATCCCACACGCTCACACAGGAACAGACACCGACAGATACAGAATTAATCCCACAATCATGCACAGTAACAGACACTGATAGATATCGAATTAATCCCACACTCTCACACAGTAACAGACACTGACAGATACAGAAGTAATCCCACACGCACACACAGTGACAGACACTGACAGATACAGAATTAATCACACACTCACACACAGTAACAGACATGACAGATGCAGAATTAATCCCACACTCACACACAGTAACAGACACTGACAGATGCAGAATTAATCCCCCACACACACACAGTAACAGATACTGACTGACACAGAATTAATCCCTCACTCACACACAGTAACAGACACTGACAGATACAGAATTAATCCCACACTCACACACAGTAACAGACACTGACAGACACAGAATTAATCCCCCACACACACAGTAACATACACTGACAGATACTGAATTAATCCCACACGCTCACACAGGAACAGACACCGACAGATACAGAATTAATCCCACAATCATGCACAGTAACGGACACTGATAGATACAGAATTAATCCCACACTCTCACACGGTAACAGACACTGATAGATACAGAATTAATCCCACACTCTCACACAGTAACAGACACTGACAGATACAGAAGTAATCCCACACGCACACACAGTGACGGACACTGACAGATACAGAATTAATCCCACACTCACACACAGTAACAGACATGACAGATGCAGAATTAATCCCACACTCACACACAGTAACAGACAGTGACAGAAACAGAACTAATCGCACACTCACACACCGTAGCAGACACTGACAGATGCAGAATTAATCCCACACTCACACACAGTAACAGACACAGACAGAAACAGAATTAATCCCCCACTCACACACGGTAACAGACACTGACAGATGCAGAATTAATCCCAAACTCCCACACGGTAACAGACACTGACAGATACAGAATTAATCCCACACTCTCACACAGTAACAGACACTGACAAATGCAGAATTAATCCCACAATCACACACTGTAACAGACACTGACAGATACAGAATTAATCCCACACTCTCACACATTAACAGTCACTGACAGATGCAGGATTAGTCCCACACTCACACACAGTAACAGACACTGACAGATGCAGAATTAATCCCAAACTCACACACTGTAACAGACAATGCCAGATGCAGAATTAATCACACACTCTCACACAGTAACATACACTGACAGATAGAGAATTAATCCCACATTCATACACAGTAACAGACACGAATAGATACATAATCAATCCCACACTCACACACTGTAACAGACACTGACAGATACAGCATTAATCCCACGCTCACACACAGTAACAGACACTGACAGATGCAGATTTAATCCCACACTCACACACTGTAACAGACACTGACACATACAGACTTAATCCCACACACTCACACAGTAATTTACAGTGACAGATATAGAATTAATTCCACACTCAGACACAGTAACAGACACTGACAGATGCAGAATTAATCCCACAATCACACACTGTAACAGACACTGACAGATGCAGAATAAATCCCACACTCACTCACAGCAACAGACACTGACAGATACAGAATTAATCCCACACTCTCACACAGTAACAGACACTGACAGATGCAGAATTAATCCCACTCTCACACACAGTAACAGACACTGACAGATACTGAATTAATCCCACACTCTCACACAGTAACAGACACCTACGGATACAGAATTAATCCCACAATCAATACAGTAACGGACACTGATAGATACAGAATTAATCCCACACTCTCACACAGTAACAGACACTGACAGATCCGGAATTAATCCCACTCTCACACACAGTAACATACACTGACAGATACTGAATTAATCCCACACTCTCACACAGTAACAGACACCTACAGATACAGAATTAATCCCACTCTCACACACAGTAACACACACTGACAGATACAGAATTAATCCCACACTCGCACACAGTAAGACACTGACAGATACAGAATTAATCCCACACTCACACACAGTAACAGACACTGACTGATACAGAACTAATCCCATACTCACTAACAGTAACAGACACTGACAGATACAGAACTAATCGCAGTCTCATACACAGTAACATACAGGGACAGATACTGAATTAATCCCACACGCTCACACAGGAACAGACACCGACAGATACAGAATTAATCCCACAATCATGCACAGTAACAGACACTGATAGATACAGAATTAAGCCCACACACTCACACAGTAACAGACACTGATAGATATAGAATTAATCCCACACTCTCACACAGTAACAGACACTGACAGATACAGAGGTAATCCCACACGCACACACAGTGACAGACACTGACAGATACAGAATTAATCCCACACTCACACACAGTAACAGACATGACAGATGCAGAATTAATCCCACACTCACACACAGTAACAGACAGTGACAGAAGCAGAACTAATCGCACACTCACACACAGTAACAGACACTGACAGATGCAGAATTAATCCCACACTCACACACAGTAACAGACACTGACAGATGCAGAATTAATCCCACACTCACACACTGTAACAGACACTGACAGATACAGAATTAATCCCACACTCTCACACAGTAACAGACACTGACAGATCCAGAATTAATCCCACTCTCACACACAGTAACAGACACTGACGATACTGAATTAATCCCACACTCTCACACAGTAACAGACACCTACAGATACAGAATTAATCCCACAATCAACACAGTAACAGACACTGATAGATACAGAATTAATCCCACACTCTCACACAGTAACAGACACTGACAGATCCAGAATTAATCCCACTCTCACACACAGTAACATACACTGACAGATACTGAATTAATCCCACACTCTCACACAGTAACAGACACCTACAGATACAGAATTAATCCCACTCTCACACACAGTAACACACACTGACAGATACAGAATTAATCCCACACTCGCACACAGTAAGACACTGACAGATACAGAATTAATCCCACACTCACACACAGTAACAGACACTGACTGATACAGAACTAATCCCATACTCACTAACAGTAACAGACACTGACAGATACAGAACTAATCGCAGTCTCACACACAGTAACATACAGGGACAGATACTGAATTAATCCCACACGCTCACACAGGAACAGACACCGACAGATACAGAATTAATCCCACAATCATGCACAGTAACAGACACTGATAGATATCGAATTAATCCCACACTCTCACACAGTAACAGACACTGACAGATACAGAAGTAATCCCACACGCACACACAGTGACAGACACTGACAGATACAGAATTAATCACACACTCACACACAGTAACAGACATGACAGATGCAGAATTAATCCCACACTCACACACAGTAACAGACACTGACAGATGCAGAATTAATCCCCCACACACACACAGTAACAGATACTGACTGACACAGAATTAATCCCTCACTCACACACAGTAACAGACACTGACAGATACAGAATTAATCCCACACTCACACACAGTAACAGACACTGACAGACACAGAATTAATCCCCCACACACACAGTAACATACACTGACAGATACTGAATTAATCCCACACGCTCACACAGGAACAGACACCGACAGATACAGAATTAATCCCACAATCATGCACAGTAACGGACACTGATAGATACAGAATTAATCCCACACTCTCACACGGTAACAGACACTGATAGATACAGAATTAATCCCACACTCTCACACAGTAACAGACACTGACAGATACAGAAGTAATCCCACACGCACACACAGTGACGGACACTGACAGATACAGAATTAATCCCACACTCACACACAGTAACAGACATGACAGATGCAGAATTAATCCCACACTCACACACAGTAACAGACAGTGACAGAAACAGAACTAATCGCACACTCACACACCGTAGCAGACACTGACAGATGCAGAATTAATCCCACACTCACACACAGTAACAGACACAGACAGAAACAGAATTAATCCCCCACTCACACACGGTAACAGACACTGACAGATGCAGAATTAATCCCAAACTCCCACACGGTAACAGACACTGACAGATACAGAATTAATCCCACACTCTCACACAGTAACAGACACTGACAAATGCAGAATTAATCCCACAATCACACACTGTAACAGACACTGACAGATACAGAATTAATCCCACACTCTCACACATTAACAGTCACTGACAGATGCAGGATTAGTCCCACACTCACACACAGTAACAGAGACTGACAGATGCAGAACTAATCCCACACTCACACAGTAACAGACAGTGACTGATACAGAACTAATCCCATACTCACTAACAGTAACAGACACAGACAGATACAGAACTAATCGCAGTCTCACACACAGTAACATACACGGACAGATACTGAATTAATCCCACACGCTCACACAGGAACAGACACCGACAGATACAGAATTAATCCCACAATCATGCACAGTAACAGACACTGATAGATACAGAATTAATCCCACACACTCACACAGTAACAGACACTGATAGATATAGAATTAATCCCACACTCTCACACAGTAACAGACACTGACAGATACAGAAGTAATCCCACACGCACACACAGTGACAGACACTGACAGATACAGAATTAATCCCACACTCACACACTGTAACAGACACTGACAGATACAGAATTAATCCCACTCTTACACACAGTAACAGGCACTGACAGATACTGAATTAATCCCACACTCTCACACAGTAACAGACACCTACAGATACAGAACTAATCCCACAGTCCCACACAGTAACAGACAAAGACAGATACTGAATTAATCCCACACTCACACACAGTAACAGACACTGACAGATGCAGAATTAATCCCACACTCACACACAGTAACAGACACTGACAGATGCAGAATTAATCCCACACTCACGCACTGTAACAGACACTGACAGATGCAGAATTAATCCCACACTTAGACACAGTAACAGACACTGACAGATGCAGAATTAATCCCACACTCACACACTGTAACAGACAATGACAGATACAGAATTAATCCCACAATCATCCACAGTAACAGACACTGATAGATACAGATTTAATCCCACACTCTCACACAGTAACAGACACTGATAGATATAGAATTAATCCCACACTCTCACACAGTAACAGACACTGACAGATATAGAAGTAATCCCACACTCACACACAGTAACAGACACTGACAGATACAGAATTAATCCCACACTCTCACACAGTAACAGACACTGACAGATGCAGAATTAATCCCAAACTCACACACTGTAACAGACAATGCCAGATACAGAATTAATCACACACTCTCACACAGTAACATACACTGACAGATAGAGAATTAATCCCACATTCATACACAGTAACAGACACGAATAGATACATAATCAATCCCACACTCACACACTGTAACAGACACTGACAGATACAGCATTAATCCCACGCTCACACACAGTAACAGACACTGACAGATGCAGATTTAATCCCACACTCACACACTGTAACAGACACTGACACATACAGACTTAATCCCACACACTCACACAGTAATTTACAGTGACAGATATAGAATTAATTCCACACTCAGACACAGTAACAGACACTGACAGATGCAGAATTAATCCCACAATCACACACTGTAACAGACACTGACAGATGCAGAATAAATCCCACACTCACTCACAGCAACAGACACTGACAGATACAGAATTAATCCCACACTCACACACTGTAACAGACACTGACAGATACAGAATTAATCCCACTCTTACACACAGTAACAGGCACTGACAGATACTGAATTAATCCCACACTCTCACACAGTAACAGGCACCTACAGATACAGAACTAATCCCACAGTCCCACACAGTAACAGACAAAGACAGATAATGAATTAATCCCACACTCACACACAGTAACAGACACTGACAGATGCAGAATTAATCCCACACTCACACACAGTAACAGACACTGACAGATGCAGAATTAATCCCACACTCACGCACTGTAACAGACACTGACAGATGCAGAATTAATCCCACACTTAGACACAGTAACAGACACTGACAGATGCAGAATTGATCCCACACTCACACACTGTAACAGACAATGACAGATACAGAATTAATCCCACAATCATCCACAGTAACAGACACTGATAGATACAGATTTAATCCCACACTCTCACACAGTAACAGACACTGATAGATATAGAATTAATCCCACACTCTCACACAGTAACAGACACTGACAGATATAGAAGTAATCCCACACTCACACACAGTAACAGACACTGACAGATACAGAATTAATCCCACACTCTCACACAGTAACAGACACTGCCAGATGCAGAATTAATCACACACTCTCACACAGTAACATACACTGACAGATAGAGAATTAATCCCACATTCATACACAGTAACAGACACGAATAGATACATAATCAATCCCACACTCACACACTGTAACAGACACTGACACATACAGACTTAATCCCACACACTCACACAGTAATTTACAGTGACAGATATAGAATTAATTCCACACTCAGACACAGTAACAGACACTGACAGATGCAGAATTAATCCCACAATCACACACTGTAACAGACACTGACAGATGCAGAATAAATCCCACACTCACTCACAGCAACAGACACTGACAGATACAGAATTAATCCCACACTCTCACACAGTAACAGACACTGACAGATGCAGAATTAATCCCACTCTCACACACAGTAACAGACACTGACAGATACTGAATTAATCCCACACTCTCACACAGTAACAGACACCTACGGATACAGAATTAATCCCACAATCAATACAGTAACGGACACTGATAGATACAGAATTAATCCCACACTCTCACACAGTAACAGACACTGACAGATCCGGAATTAATCCCACTCTCACACACAGTAACATACACTGACAGATACTGAATTAATCCCACACTCTCACACAGTAACAGACACCTACAGATACAGAATTAATCCCACTCTCACACACAGTAACACACACTGACAGATACAGAATTAATCCCACACTCGCACACAGTAAGACACTGACAGATACAGAATTAATCCCACACTCACACACAGTAACAGACACTGACTGATACAGAACTAATCCCATACTCACTAACAGTAACAGACACTGACAGATACAGAACTAATCGCAGTCTCATACACAGTAACATACAGGGACAGATACTGAATTAATCCCACACGCTCACACAGGAACAGACACCGACAGATACAGAATTAATCCCACAATCATGCACAGTAACAGACACTGATAGATACAGAATTAATCCCACACACTCACACAGTAACAGACACTGATAGATATAGAATTAATCCCACACTCTCACACAGTAACAGACACTGACAGATACAGAGGTAATCCCACACGCACACACAGTGACAGACACTGACAGATACAGAATTAATCCCACACTCACACACAGTAACAGACATGACAGATGCAGAATTAATCCCACACTCACACACAGTAACAGACAGTGACAGAAGCAGAACTAATCGCACACTCACACACAGTAACAGACACTGACAGATGCAGAATTAATCCCACACTCACACACAGTAACAGACACTGACAGATGCAGAATTAATCCCACACTCACACACTGTAACAGACACTGACAGATACAGAATTAATCCCACACTCTCACACAGTAACAGACACTGACAGATCCAGAATTAATCCCACTCTCACACACAGTAACAGACACTGACGATACTGAATTAATCCCACACTCTCACACAGTAACAGACACCTACAGATACAGAATTAATCCCACAATCAACACAGTAACAGACACTGATAGATACAGAATTAATCCCACACTCTCACACAGTAACAGACACTGACAGATCCAGAATTAATCCCACTCTCACACACAGTAACATACACTGACAGATACTGAATTAATCCCACACTCTCACACAGTAACAGACACCTACAGATACAGAATTAATCCCACTCTCACACACAGTAACACACACTGACAGATACAGAATTAATCGCACACTCGCACACAGTAAGACACTGACAGATACAGAATTAATCCCACACTCACACACAGTAACAGACACTGACTGATACAGAACTAATCCCATACTCACTAACAGTAACAGACACTGACAGATACAGAACTAATCGCAGTCTCACACACAGTAACATACAGGGACAGATACTGAATTAATCCCACACGCTCACACAGGAACAGACACCGACAGATACAGAATTAATCCCACAATCATGCACAGTAACAGACACTGATAGATACAGAATTAATCCCACACACTCACACAGTAACAGACACTGATAGATATCGAATTAATCCCACACTCTCACACAGTAACAGACACTGACAGATACAGAAGTAATTCCACACGCACACACAGTGACAGACACTGACAGATACAGAATTAATCACACACTCACACACAGTAACAGACATGACAGATGCAGAATTAATCCCACACTCACACACAGTAACAGACACTGACAGATGCAGAATTAATCCCCCACACACACACAGTAACAGATACTGACTGACACAGAATTAATCCCTCACTCACACACAGTAACAGACACTGACAGATACAGAATTAATCCCACACTCACACACAGTAACAGACACTGACAGACACAGAATTAATCCCCCACACACACAGTAACATACACTGACAGATACTGAATTAATCCCACACGCTCACACAGGAACAGACACCGACAGATACAGAATTAATCCCACAATCATGCACAGTAACGGACACTGATAGATACAGAATTAATCCCACACTCTCACACGGTAACAGACACTGATAGATACAGAATTAATCCCACACTCTCACACAGTAACAGACACTGACAGATACAGAAGTAATCCCACACGCACACACAGTGACGGACACTGACAGATACAGAATTAATCCCACACTCACACACAGTAACAGACATGACAGATGCAGAATTAATCCCACACTCACACACAGTAACAGACAGTGACAGAAACAGAACTAATCGCACACTCACACACCGTAGCAGACACTGACAGATGCAGAATTAATCCCACACTCACACACAGTAACAGACACAGACAGAAACAGAAATAATCCCCCACTCACACACAGTAACAGACACTGACAGATGCAGAATTAATCCCAAACTCCCACACTGTAACAGACACTGACAGATACAGAATTAATCCCACACTCTCACACAGTAACAGCACTGACAAATGCAGAATTAATCCCACACTCACAGACTGTAACAGACACTGACAGATACAGAATTAATCCCACACTCTCACACAGTAACAGTCACTGACAGATGCAGGATTAATCCCACACTCACACACAGTAACAGAGACTGACAGATGCAGAACTAATCCCACACTCACACAGTAGCAGACAGTGACAGAAACAGAACTAATCCCATACTGACACTTAGTAACAGACAGTGACAGATACATAATTAATCCCGCACTCACTCAAATTAACAATCAATGACAGATACATAATTAATCCCACACTCACCCACAGTAACAGACGCTGATAGGTACAGAATGAATCCCACACTCACACACAGTAACAGATACTGTCCGCTACATTATAAATCCCACATTCGCACACAGTAAGCCACTGACAGATACAGAATTAATCCCACACTCACTCAAATTAACAATCAATGACAGATACATAATTAATCCCACACTCACCCACAGTAACAGACGCTGATAGGTACAGAATGAATCCCACACTCACACACAGTAACAGATACTGTCCGCTACATTATAAATCCCACATTCGCACACAGTAAGCCACTGACAGATACAGAACTAATCCCATACTCACAAACAGTAACAGACACTGACAGATACAGAACTAATCCCACAGTCACACACTGTAACAGACACTGACAGATACAGAATTGATCCCACACTCACAGAAAGTAACAGCAACTGAATAATCTATTCTGATTAATTCTGTATCTGTCAGTGTCTGTTACTGTGTGTTAGTGTGGGATTAATTCTGGATCTGTCATTCTCTGTTACTGTGCGTGATTGTGGGATTTATTCTGTATCTGTCAGTGTCTGTTACTGTGTGCGATTTTGGAATTAGTTCTGTGTCTGTCAGTGTCTGTTAGTCTCTGCGAGTGTGGAATTTATTCTCTATATGTCAGTGCCTGTTACTGTGTGTCAGTGTGGGCTTAATTCTGTAACTATCAGTGTCTTACTGTGTGTGAGTGTGGAATTTATTCTGTACTTGTCAGTGTCTTACTGTGTCTGAGTGTGAGATTTATTCTGCATCTGTCAGTGTCTGTTACTCTGTGTGAGTGTGGGATTAGTTCTGTTCTGTCATTCTATGTTACTGTGTGTATGTGGGATTAATTCTGTATCTGTCAGAGTCTGTTCCTGCGTGATTGTGGGATTTATTCTGTATCTGTCAACGTCTGTTACTGTGTGTGAGTGTTGGATTAATTCTGTATCTATCAGTGTCTGTTACTGTGTGAGTGTGGGATTAATTCTGTACCTGTCAGTGTCTGTTACTTTGTGTGACTGTGGCGTTAATTCTGCATCTGTCATTGTCCGTTGCTGTGTGTGAGTGTGGGATTAATCCCGCATCTGTCAGTGTTGTTTACTTTGTGTGAGTGTGGGATTAGTTCTGTATCTGTCAGTGTCTGTTGCTGTGTGTGAGTGTGGGATTAATTCTTTATCTGTCAGTGTCTGTTACTGTGTGTGAATGTGGGATTAATTCTGCATCCGTCAGTGTCTCTTACCGTGTGTGATTGTGGGATTAATTCTGTATCTGTCAGTGTCTGTTACTTTGTGTGAGTGTGGGATTAATTCTGTATCTGTCATTGGATGTTGGAAGGCCAACTATACCAAAATTTGGCAGGAGCTGGGGAATGCAGATTGGGAGCAGTTGTTTGCAGGTAAATCCACATTTGATATGTGGGAAACATTTAAAGAGAGGTTGATTAGTGTGCAGGAGAGACATGTTCCTGTAAAAATGAGGGGTAGAAATGGCAAGATTAGGGAACCATGGATGACAGGTGAAATTGTGAGTCTAGCTAAGAGTAAAAAGGAAGCATACATCAGGTCTAGGCGGCTGAAGAAAGACGAAGCTTTGAACGACTTTCGGGATTGTCGCCGCAATCTGAAATGAGGAATTAAGAGGGCTAAAATGGGACATGAAATATCTTTAGCAAACAGGGTTAAGGAAAATCCCAAAGCCTTTTATTCATATATAAGGAACAAGAGGGTAACTGGAGAAAGGATTGCCCACTCAAGGACAAAGGAGGAAAATTATGCGTGGAGTCAGAGAAAATGGGCTGCACGGTTCCTTGGTCCTGGGAAACATCACATCTATTCCGGTTCCTGCACAAAGGAGAAGTATTCATTGTAAGACAAGAGGTGAGGATTAGAACTTTACAGTTTCATCATTATCATTTCCACAGTGGGAACCCGGTGGTACAAAGTGTCAGTGTTGGACAGCACTGTAGTACAGCAGCACAGTTTTGTTCCCCCTTACCCTGACCACAGCACAAGAATATAAGAACTAGGAGCAGGAGTAGGCCATTCAGCCTTTTTAGCCCCCTCCACCATTCACTGAGATCATGGTTGATCTACTTCAACACCATTTTCCTGCACTATCACTGTAACGCTTGATGTTTTAATATGCAGAAATCTATTGATCTCCGTCTTGAACATTCTCAATGACTGAGTTTTAAAAGCCCTCTGGGGTAGAGAATTCCAAAAATTCACCAGCCTGTGAGTGACGAAATTCCTCCTCAACGCAATCCTAAACAGCCTTCCCCTTATTCTGAGACTGTGTCGCTTGGTTCCAGATCCCCAGTCAGGGGAAACATCCTTCCTGCCTCAACCTGTCGAGCCCTGTAAGAATTGTGTATGTTTGAATGAGATCACCTCTCATTCTTCTAAACCCAAGTCAATACAGGCCCAGTCTATTTGATCTCTCCTCATAGGGAATTCCCTCCATCCCAGGATTTCGCTTGGGGAACCTTCATTTACATTCCATCTATGGCAAGTATACATTTTTACATTTAAGGAGACTAAAACTGCACACAATACTGCAGGTGCGGTCTCACCAAGGCTCTATGTAACTGCAGTAAGGTATCTTTACTCCTATACTCAAATCCTCTTTCAATAAACGCCAACATACCATGTACCTTAATTGCTTGTAATACCTGCATGTTAGCTTGCAGTGTCTCACGAAAAAATCCCTTTGTAAATCAACACTTCCCAACGTCTGACCATTTATAAAATATTCTGTATTTCTCTTTTTCCTCCCAAAGTGGATAACCTGACATTTCTCCATATTGTATTCCATGTCAAATTTTATATTCACTCATGTAGCCTTTATCCACACATGCACACAGACACACTCAGACAGACAGACACAGAAACACACTCAGACAAACACAGACCGAGAATCCCCTCCCCCAGCCCCGCTCACTCTCTGCACCGGGACCATTTCTTGCTCCACTCTGCCTCTTCCAATTCAGCCCCACAGCCCTTCCAGAACTTGCCCCGGACTCAATGCTGACCTGAGCCACTGTGAACACACTCTCCCAGCGCCATATGCTGCTGGAAGGAGGCTTCAATTTGGTCCATTCCCCCCGGGGAGCGGGATCTCTCCATTCGCCACTGTTTCAAACCCTCTGCTGCTGCTGACTCTGTGAATGGCTGCAGGGGAGTGCATCACGCATGCGCTTTTCCCTTCATTCATCAGCTGGGACGGGGGTGCGCAGCTACATCGCGCATGCGCACTGAACAGGATTAACAACAACAAGAAATTGCATTCTCCGAGCGCCTCCAACTTAAGAAAACATCCCCAGCAGCTTCAGGGTGGTCATTATAACACAAAACATAATACTCAGTAACATAAGGCGATATTAAGGACAGTTGACCAACAGCTTGTAGGTTTTACGTGAGTTTGAAGGAGTGTGTTAACCGTGGAAAGATTAAAATTAGGGCGGCATAGTAGCGCAGTTGTTAGCACCGCAGCCTCACAGTTCCAGGAACCCGGGTTCAAGTCTGGGTACTGCCTGTGTGGAGTTTGCCAGTTCTCCCTGTGATCGCGTGGGTTTTCTCCGGGTGCTGCATTTCCTCCCACCGCCAATAACTTGCAGGTGCTAGGTAAATTGCCCCTAGCAGGGAATTTGGTATCCTGTGGGGTTAGTATAAATGTGTAGTTCTTGGTCGGCACAGACTCGGTGGGCCGAAGGGCCTGTATCAATAAATATATAAAAATTGGGGGAGGCTCAGCAGGTCAGAATTAGAGGAACGCAGTTAAGTTAGAGGGTTGTGGAGGTTGCTGGAGGAGGTTACAGAGATAGGGAAGGAGCGAGGGGAAATAGAGGTATTTAAACAGGAGGGTAAGAATTGTCTGGGCTGGATGAGGTTACAGGGATAGGGAGAGGATGAGGGGACATGGAGGGATTTGAAAACAAAGCTGAAAATTTTACAATGCAGGTATTGCTTGACCTGGAGCCAGTGTAGGTCAGAGAGCACTGGGGGTGAGGGATGAACTGGACTCGATGTGGGATGAGCTCAAATTTATGGACAGCAGAATGTGGGAGAACAGCCAGGAGTGTGTTGAATTGTCAAGTCTAGAGGTAACGAAGGCATGAATGAGGGTTTCAGTAACAGATGAGTTGAGACAGGGACAATGTCAGGTGATGTTATGGAGGTGGAAGTGGACAGTCTTAGTGAAGCGTGATCTGAAGCTCATCTCGGAGTCAAATATGTCACTAAAGTTGCACACAAGAGACATTTGTCAGGGAGGGGAATGGAGTTGGTAACTGGGGAATAGAGTTTGGAGCGTCTATCAAAAACAATAGTTTCAGTCTTCCCAAATATCCTGGGCGGAAACGGACACAGGGACAAATTTGAAACCAAAGAAACATTGGCATTTATGTAACATCAGTTAAGACCTTATGATGTCCCAAAATGCTTTCCAGCCAATTGAGTACCTTTGAAGTGTCATCACTGTTGTAATGTCGGAAACACAGCAGCTAATTAGTGCACAGCAAGATCCCACCGTCAACAATGTGATAATGACCCAGATCTTCTGTTTTTAGTGCTATTGATTGAGGGGCAAATATTGAGAAGGCACCAGGGTAACTCCACCTGCCCTTCATTCAAATATTGCCATAGGATCATTTTACATCCACCAGAGAGGGCATACGAGGCCCTTGGTTGGATGTCCCATTGGAAAGACAGCACCGCCTACAGTGACACACTCCCTCAGTACTGCACTAGAGTGTCAACATAGATTTTTGTGCTCAAGTCCTGGTGTGGAAATTGAACACCAGTCTTCTGATTCACAGAGTGTGCTACCCACTGAGCTATGGTTGCAAAGCAACTGGTTAACAATGATGTGAAGGGGGGGAGATAGATTAATCAGATTAATACAGATGTTAGCTTTGTTAGCTAACCAGCTGTTGCCACCTTTTTAAAAATTCTTTCATGGGATGTGGGCTTTGCTGACCAGGCCAGCATTTATTGCCCATCCCTAATTGCCCTTGAGAAGGTGGTGGTGAGCTGCCTTCTTGAGCCGCTGCTGTCCATGTGGGGTAGGTACACCCACAGTGCTGTTAGGAAGTGAGTTCCAGGATTTTGACCCAGCGACAGTGAAGGAACGCCGATGTAGTTCCAAGTCAGGATGGTGTGTGACTTGGAGGGGAACTTGTAGGTGGTGATGCTCCCATGTATGTGCTGCCCTTGTCCTTCTAGTTGGTCGATGTCGCGGGTTTCGAACGTGCTGTCTAAGGAGCCTTGGTGCATTGCTGCAGTGCATCTTGTAGATGGTACACACTGCTGCCACTGTGCGTCGGTGGTGGAGGGAGTGAATGTTTGAAGATGGGGTGCCAATCAAGCGGGCTGCTTTGTCCTGGATGGTGTCGAGCTTCTTGAGTGTTGTTGGAGCTGCACCCATCCAGGCAAGTGGAGAGTATTCCATCACACTCCTGACCTGTTCCTTGTAGATGGTGGACAGGCTTTGGGGAGTCAGGAGGTGAGTTACTCGTCTCAGGATTCCTAGTCTCTAACCTGCTCTTGTAGCCACGGTATTTATATGGCTACTCCAGTTCAGTTTCTGGTCAATGGTAACCCCTAGGTTGTTGATAGTGGAGGTTTCAGCGATGGTAATGCCGTTCAATGTCAAAGGGAGATGGTTAGATTGTCTCTTGTTGGATATGGTCATTGCCTGGCACTTGTGTGGCGCGAATGTTACTTGCCACTTATCAGCCCAAGTCTGGATATTGTCCAGGTCTTGCTGCATTTCTACACAGACTGCTTCAGTATCTGAGGAGTCACGAATGGTGCTGAACATTGTGCAATCATCAGGGAACATCCCCCTTCTGACCTTATGATTGAAGGACGGTCATTGATGAAGCAGCTGAAGATGGTTGGGCCCAGGACACTACCCTGAGAAACTCCTGCAGTGATGTCCTGGAGCTCAGATGATTGACCTCCAACAACCACAACCATCTTCCTTCAGAACATAGAACAGTACAGCACAGTACAGGCCCTTCGGCCCACGATGTTGTGCCGAACGTTTAGCCTATTCTAAGATCTAAGTAACTACCTACCCTTCATTCTACTATCATCCATGTACCTATCCAAGAGTCGCCCAGATGCCCCTAATGTATCTGCTTCTACTAGCACCGCTAGCAGCGCATTCCATGCACCCACCACTCTCTGTGTAAAGAACCTACCTCTGACATCTCCCCGAAACCTTCCTCCAATCAGCTTAAAATTATGCCCCCTGGTGATAGCCCTTTACACCCTGGGAAATAGTCTCTGACTATCCACTCTATCTCTGCCTCTCATCATTTTGTACCCCTCTATCAAGTCACCTCTCATCCTTCTTCGCTCCAATGAGAAAAGCCCCAGCTCCCTCAATCTTTCTTCATAGGACATGCCCTCCAGTCCAGGCAGCATCCTGGTAAATCACTTCTGCACCCTCTCTAAAGCTTCCACATCCTTCCTATAATGAGGCGACCATACCTTTGTGATCGGTATGACTCCAGCCAGCGGAGGGATTTCCCCCTGATTCCCATTGACCTCAGTTTTGCGAGGGCTCCTTGATGCCATACTCGGTCGAATGCTGTTTGGGCCAGAATGTTTTGATGGTAAACTGTATATCATACATTAATTAACCCCAATACTTGATGGAAAGATGAACAGAAACATCCTATCATTGTCTGGGTCTGTACTGTGTGTGAGTGGGAGAGACAACATATACTAAAGGCTATATTTCTAAAAGGAGGTGAAGGAACGGAGGGGTATATGTGCACAATTCATTGAAGGTGTCAGGATAGATTGGGAAAGAGGTTAATAAGGCAGAAGGATCCTGGGCTTTATAAATAGAGCAGAGGGTGCAAAAGCAGGGAAGTTACGGTGAACCTTTGAAAAACTCTGGTTCTTCCTCACTTGGAATATTGTGTCCAATTCTGGTCACATTTTAAGTATGAAGTGAAGGCTTCAGAGAGAATGCAGAAAAGATTGACAAGAATGGTTCCAGGGATGAGGGACTTCAGTTAATGTGGATTTATTGGAGAAGCTGGGTTTGTTCTCCTTCGAGGAGAGAAGGCTGGGAGGAGAGTCAATAGAGGTGTTCACAATGATGAGGGATGTGGACAGAGTAGATAGAGAGAAACTGTTTTCATTGGAAGAAGCGGCAAGAGCTAGAGGACACCGATTTAAGGTGACCAATACAGCAGCCGCCGAAACGGCTCCTCCAGCCAGCGCCACCCATGTCAAGACTCCCAAGCAGACGAAGAATGAATGCAGAATGAATCCCACTACTGCACAGTACCAGGTGCAAACAGCCACAGAAATAATCTCTCAGTTGCCCGTTATACCAGAGATTGTTACGAACAACAACATCAAAAAAAACTCACCCTCAGGTACAGAATTAAACTCACACTTACAATATCAGAGTGAAGAGAAACAGACGACATCCCGTAAACACACAGTACCAGAAACGGACAAGTACAGGATGAATCCCAAACTCATATACAGTAACAACATCAGACCAATGCAGAATGAATCCAGAAATCATATTTTATCGCGGACTGACAGATACATTATTTACATGATGTACCCCACAATAACATAGAGTACCAGAGTCTGACCAGATACAGAATGATTACATCACCGACAGTACCAGAGAGGGTCGAATGAATCACACACTCACATTCTGTAGCAGAGACTTACAGGTAGAGAGTGCCTCCGTCCTTCATGCAGAATATCAGGAAGTTTCAAGTGTCAGGAAGTTTCAGATAACAGAATTATTCCCATATGCACTCACAGTAGCAGAGAGTGACAGGGACAGAATGTAGGCACACTACAACCTCCTGGACTCAACAGTGAGCCCAGAAAGTTCAGAGTATGGCTGACTTTTGTGCTTCATTTTATTTTAACCATGGGCCTGCATCAACCTTTTTTTCAGATGTTTGCATTTGAACAGATCTGTTCATTATTCTGTCATTAACACTCTCTCCAGACTAATGCTTTGTCTTTTAATACAACTATTGACACTCACTTTGCCTTTGTTCCATGACCTCTTTATCATTTATTCTCTGCTGCCCTCAGCCCTCTCACACACCTTCCCTTGTGTTCTTCTTCCCCTCCACCCCGCCCACTTTACGCTTGTTCATCGTCTGTTACATCTTTAACCTTTAACAGTTCTGATGAAAGGTCCCAGGCCTGAAACATTAACTCTGTTGCTCTCTCCACAAATGTTCCCAGACATGTTGAGTATTTCCAGCACCTTCTGTTTTCATCTGAGTCAGAATTAATGCCGCATTCACACATAGTCCCAGATAGTGACAGATAGAAAATTCATAGCACATTCACACACAAAATCAGATGCTGACAGATACAGAATTAATATTCCATTCATACACAGTAATTAGTCACAGATACAGAATTAGTCACCTATTTGACAATCTGTGTATGGTGTATTTATCTCCTGTTCAAATAAATCAGTCCGCAAGTTTGTACTGAACAGAATACCGGCAGAATACTGTCTGTGTGATGAGCTGCAAATGTTTAAACAAGGAATTCAACATTAAATAAGAGTTGCATTTCAAACTTTGTTTGTGCTGCTTTAACACAGCTCTTCATAGAGCAGCACAGCTGCTGTCAGAGCCAGGGAGCATTTTGACTGCGGGCGGATATCGGGCGGGACTGTTGAAAGCTCCTGTCATTGGCAGGAATCACTTTGACTGGCGGCCTGTCTTTGTATGGGATTGGGACAATGAGCCAGCGTGCGGTGCAGTGACGGACTGCTCGCCCAGCTGGAAGGTTGGGAATTTCCGGCGACTGGGATTTCCGGCGGGCCCGGCGCTCTTTAAACGTCTCTCTCCTCCTTCACTTTGTCTGCAGTCGCTGCTTCTTCGCTGCCTCCGTCCCTGAAACACGTCGGAAGCCAAAGCTCCGAGATTCAGCGATGCAGCAGTGGAGATTCTGATGGAGCAGGTGAGGTCCCGCAAGGAATCCTTCTTCCCCTCGGACGGGAGGAAGATGCCCAGACAGACACTACGCCAGGCCTGGGACGAGGTGGCCCTTAATGTGAATGCCAGGACTGATATCATCCGGAGAGGGGGGCAGTGCCGCAAGAAGTTCAACGACATCACCCGCACTGCAAGGGTAACACTCCCGGTCGCTGCTCAGGGAGTTCGACACGGTCAGAAGTGCGTCCTTACCATGATTGGGTAAAATAAGTCACATCTGACATGTACGATCTCACTGCTGGATTTGAACAGGAGCAGAGAAATAGTTTCTCCTTATTCACTGTATACAAACCCGCCCAATTTGAACACCTCTATTAAATCTCCCATTATATTCCCCTGCTCTAAGGAGAACAATCCCAGCTTCTCCAGTGTCTCCACATTAACTGCTATCATTCTGGTACATGGCTCTCCGGCTCTGTTGGGAACACTGTGACCTCTCAGTCACAACTTTGTGAGTTCAGGTTCCACTCCAGGACCTGAGCACAACAAACTAACTTGACCCACCAATGAGCAAGTGCTGCCTAAGGCCATGAGAAGCAGGGATAGACCATATGGCCCCTCAAGTATGCTCCAACCTTCAATACAATCACGGCTGATCTTCTACCTCAGCTCCATTTTCCCACCTACTCCCCATATTCCTCGATTCCCTGAGAGTTTACAAAAGTATCAATCACAGTCTTGTTAATACTCAAAGATGAAGCGTCTGCAACCTTCTGAGATGAAGAATTCCAATATTTCACACTCTCTAAGTGAATACATTTCTCCTCCTGTCAGTCCTACACGATTGACCCCTAATGCTGAGGCTGTGTCCTTGTGACTAGATTCCCCAGCTAGAGGATAATCCCTCTCAGTGTCTATCTTATCAACCTCCTTCAGAGTTATATATGTTTCAATGAGATCATAGTTACACAGCACAGAAACAGGTGATTCGACCCATCGTGTCTGTACTGGCCATCAAGCACCTATCTATTCTAATCCCATTTTCCAGCACTTGGCCCACAGCCTTCACGCTACGGCGTTTCAAGTGCTCATCTAAATACATCTTAAATGTTGTGAGGTTTCCTGCCTCTACCACCCCTTGAGTCAGTGTGTTCCAGATTCCAACCACCCTCTGGGTGAATGTTTCTATCCTCAAATCCCGTCTAAACCTCCTGCCCCTTACCTCAAATCTATGCCTACTGGTTATTGACCAGCTTTTGAGGAACCTTCTAAGATATCATCCCTCCTTACTGCACTAATTGACCCCCCGATCAACAGTGCAATGCCACCTCCTCTTTCACTCCCTCCCCTGTCACGCCTGAAGATTCTATACCCTGGAATATTGAGCTGCCTGGCCTGCCCTTCCCTCAACTGTGTCACTGTGATCGCAATAATATCATATTCACATGTTTTAATCAACGCCCTCAATTCATCAGCCTTACTAGTAAGAATCCATGCTTCAAAACAGATGTAATCCAGCCTTGCATTTATTCGCTTGTGCATTGACATGTCTATACTTGCACTGCCTCCCAGACTGACTCAATTTCTCTTCCATACTAGACTGTGTATCACCCCTTGCTGTACTTCCACTCTGTATCCCATCCCCTGACAAATTAATTTAACCACCCCCCCCCCCCCCCCACAACAGCACTAACAAACTTCCCAGCAAGTATGTTGGTCCCGTTCCGGGCCAGGTGCAACCTGTCCAACTAGTACAGGTCCCACCTTCGCCAGAAACAGACACAGGGATCCAGCAAACTAAAGCCCTCCCTCCAGAACCATTTCTTCAGCCAGGCATTCCTCTGCTCTATCCTTCTATTCCTATCTTCAGTAGCACATGGCACGGGAGTAATCCAGAGATTACAACCTTTGACGTGCTGCTTTTTAATCTGCCACTTAGCTCCCTAAATTCTTGTTGCAGGACCTCATCCCTCTTTCTACCTATGGCGTTGGTACGAATGTGAGCCACCACCTCTCATTCTTCTAAACTGCCGATAGTATGAGCACAATTTGCTCAGTATCTCAACGTAGGACAACGCTCTCATCCGAGGTACCAAACCAGAACTACCTCCAGGGAAATATATCCTTCCTTAGGTGCGGAGACCAAACTGCACACAGTACTCCAGGTGCGGTCTCACCAGGTCCCCATACAATGGTAAGACAGTCAGCGGTGCCACGTTTCTGATGCAATGACAAAGAGAGATCCCGTCAGGCCTTTCAGGTAGATTTAAATGATCCCATGGCCACTATGTGGAGGAAGAGCAGAGGGACAATTCTCCCCAATATTAATCCCTCAATCAAAATCACAAAATCAGATGATCAGGTCTGAATAACATTGCTATAATTGGGATCTTGCTGTGTACAACATTGACTGCCGCATTTCCTCCATTCCAACAGCGAATACACTTCAAAGTACTGCATTGGCGATGAAGCATTTGACAACGTTATCTGGTCTTCAAAGTTGCGATACAAATGCAGCCCCTTATCTTTGTTTGTATCTTCCATAGTTTAGTAGGTCACATTAGCGTCAGAGATGGTGGATTACAGTCCTATTCCACAGACTGAAGAGCATTGTCTAGGTTAACAATGCTGTTGCCTTTTAGGTGAGATAGTCATCGAGTTATACAGTACAGAAACAGGCCCTTCGGCCCATCGTGTCTGTGCCGGCCATCAAGCACCTAACGATTCTAATCACATTTTCCAGCACTTGGCCTATAACGTTGTATGCTATGGCGTTTCAAGTGCTCATCTAAATTCTTCTGAAGTGTTGTGAGGGTCTCTGCCTCTATCACACCTTCAGGCAGTGCATTCCAGATTCCAACCACACACTGGGTGCAAACATTTTTCCTCAATCCCCTCTAAACCTCCATCCCTGTAGCGTAAATCTGTGCCCCCTGCTTATTGACCCCTCCACCAAGAGAAAACGTTTCTATCTATCTAACCTATCGATGCCCTTCATTATTTTGTATACCTCAATCATGTCCCCCCTCAGCCATCTCTGCTCCATGGAAAACAAGCCTCGCCTTTTCAGTCTCTCTTCATAGCTGAAATGCTCCAGCTCAGGAAACGGCCTGGTGAATCTCTTCTGCACCCTCTCCAGTGCAATCGCATCCTTCCTATAGTGTGGAGCCCAGAACTGATCACAGTACTCCAGCTGTGGCCTAACTGGCGTTTTTACAGCTCCATCATAACTTCCCTGCTCTTATATTTATGCCTTGCCTAATAAGGGCATGTATCCTTCTGCCTTCCGAACCACTTTCTCTACCTGTGCTGCAGCCTTCAGTGATCTATGGACAAGTACACCAAGGTCTCTCTGACCCTCTGCACTTCCTTGGGCCCTATCATCCATCGTATATTCCCTTGGTTTGCAGGTCCTCTCAAAATGCACCACCTCACACCTCTCAGGATTAAATTCCATTTGCCACTGCACCGCCCATCTTACCAGCCCATCTATATCGTCCTGTAATTTAAGGCTTCCCTCCTCATGATTTACGACAACACCAATTTTCGTGTCATCTGCAAACTTACTAATCATACCTCCTATATTCATGTCTAAATCATTAATGTACACTACAAACAGCAAGGGTCCCAGCACCAATCCCTGTGGTACACCACTGGTCACAGGCTTCCACTCGCAAATACACCCATCAACCATTACCCTCTGTTTCCTGCCACGAAGTCAATTTTGGATCCCATTTGCCAAATTGCCCTGGATGTCGGACCACAGTCCTGTCCTCTCAGAGGGTGTAAACAATCCCATTGCACTATTTTGAAGGAGAACAAGAGAGCGAACATTTATCCGTTAACAAACTGCACTGAAACACATTATCTGGTCATTGATCACAAAGTGGGACCACGCTGCTGGAAAATTGGCTGCAGCATTTCCTACATTACAGCAGTGACGAGATTTCCAAAGTCCTCCACTGGCTGCAGAGTGTTGGGAAATCTTGAGTCCTGAATGGTGCGATAAAAATGCACGTTTTCTTCCTTTATCTGGAGTTGCGACAACACCTCTGCAGATTACAGGCTCAGATAGCAGACACTAAATCCCTCCCACTCTCTCCACAGGACAAACTGGCACACAAGCCCAGGAAGAGGACCTGTATTCAGGAACTCACCCAGATGTAACAAGAAGCTCTGGACATCATATGTCTCGGCAGCTGGAGAAGAATGCGGAATGACAGTGTTGGAGGCCGGTTGACACAGAGTGGAGATCTAATTTTCTTATCATCTGTCTTCCATTAACCAATCGCGTGGACGTTGTGCCGCCCCTGCACTCACATTGTGCTGCCCCCTCACCTTGCTGCTATCTGGCCTTCCCATCACACACTGACACTTGCCCCTCTCCCCTCTGTTCAAGGTCTGAGCCATTACTTGGGTACTGCTGTGTATGAGATGGAAGGGGACCAGCGAACAGAAAAGGCTTTGTCAGCGGCTCCAAACTTCCAGTACACCAACACGGGATTCGCTGGTGGAAGAGATGTCCAATTGTCAGGATGCATGGAGAGTGAATCATTCAGGAATGGTGAGCAGAAGCTGGCCACAGTGGAAAGGAGAGTGCAGGAGATGGATGGCCGAAGGACAGGCTTAGCTTCCAGCTCTGCCGAAGAGGACAAGGATGGAGAGTTCACCAGCCCAGCCTTTAAAAGGAGGATCTTCCATGTGCATCATCAACTGCTGGAGGCACTGGACAACCTGTCCAGGAACTGCCTCACCCTGTCTGAGAGGATGGAGGAGTCTGTATCCATACCGGGTGATGCTATGTCACAAGACGTCACCGCCTTGCAGTCCACCAAGGAGCCTGTGGTCAGCTCCACGGATGCCAGGGTGATGCCCCCTGCCCAGGAGCTGGTAGCCCCCGCCCTGGCATCGTTGATCGAGGCTCAAACCGGCACCTTTCAGGCTCTAACCTGCACCGTCTCCTCCGGTTTGGAAAGGCTGGTTAGATATATTGACCGTGGCTTCGGTCGTGTCACAGCTCTGCTACATTCAACTCCCCCACCGGTCAGTGCTGAGTCCTGGCCACATGGGACTGGCACCGTGCACCTGGTGCATTCTGACCTCTCGCGGGATGACATTGCATCCATTATGCCCGTGTGCATTCCACAACCCAGTGAGGCCATACAGCCAGGAAGCGGGCTAGACCAGACTGCACTGGGGACAGCAGTGATACTGCAGACTGTGAGCAAGACCCCTCAGACTCGGGTTTCGAGAGACCACAGACTATGAGCATCTATTAAAACCTGACTGATGACAATACACTGACAATCCTCATACTGAAACCATGGGAGCTCCTTTGGGAAGGACTTGAGTAGCAAAGAGTGTTGATATATTGTTAATAATGTTGGCACACGGTTTTTGTATCCGTGATTTAAATATTAAATCTTTGAAATTCAGATTCTGTACTACCGGGAGGATGTATTGTCAGCAGTGAAGGAAGACTTGCATTTCGATAGCGCCCTTCACTACTTCAGTGCGTCACCTAACGCTCAACAGCCAATGAAGTAATACTGGAAGTGTAGTCGCTGTTGTCAGGTCGGAAAATCGGAAGCCAGTTTGTGCACAGCAAGATCCCGCAAAAGCCATTTTCCAAAACCCAGATAATTTGCTGAAGTAGTGTTCGTTGAATGATAAATATTAGACCTCAGGATACCGGGGATACCCCACCCCCCCACCACCACTACTGCTCTTCTTCAGACTAATGTCATGGGATCTGTTACATCTACCTGAGAGGGCAGACGGAGTCTTATTTTAATGTCTGATCTGGTAGACGCCACTTCTGACAGAGCAGCGCTCCCTCAGTGCTGGCACAATAGTGTACGCCGAAATTTCCGACTGAAATTGAATTCACCGCCGTCCAACTGAGTGTTTGTAATTGAAACTGACTTTACAATCTAGAACTATTCAACTAGATAGAACCCTTCTCTCAGTTTCTCTCAGTATGTTCTGATGTAAATAACCTTTTACCGACAGTGACCCTGAAGGGAAATTTCCTGAAGGGAAATTTCTCAAACCAATCCTGGTGAGAAGTGAGAGGGAAGAGGGTCTCAGTGTATTTGCTGGGATTGTGCAGGAGTTTATCTCTGAGGCAACATTCGCAGATAAATATAGTCGATTGGTTGCACAGAGCTTGAGTATTGCTGAAAACAGAGACACATTGTTGAGGCTTTTCGTCATGCACTCGTCAGGACAAGCCGCAAGAATACCAATGTAAGGAGAAGCAACAAATTATACAGTATAAGAAGAGAGTGCTGATTGGTTGACAGGTGGACTCTGATTGTTATAGTTGTTGCCATGGAAAATACAACAGTTTATGGTGAATGACAGTTAACTTAGTTTGAAATTTTCATCATGACTCAAGTATCATTTAATCAGAATGATACACACGGTCACTGAGAGTATTAACCAACTGCCCTCAGCTGCCAGACTGCAGACAGCTCAACAGGCAAGAGCGGGTTAATCTGGAACGTTGTTATTTCTCATTCTCTGGCACTTTTCCAAAGTGTGGGATTAATAATGTCCCTGTATCTGGTACAATATCTGTGAGGGACAAGACTAAATCTCTTGTCTCTTCAAAGTGCAGAACCAATTGGAAGGGTATTCTGCTGAATCTGGGACTGCTCTTGTCCTCACTCTTGCCTTTCTCTCTGCTAATGGAAAGTTGATGGGAGATCGGAGGGGCAGTGTCTCACCTGGACTGTTTCTCTGGACTGTATGGACAGGTGGGCAGTTACTGTGTCTGAGAGCACACCTTCAGTGCTGTGTGTGAGACAGATATTGTTCCCTCCTGTGATGTCCTGGTGAGTTTATCCATCCTAGATTTGCCTGGACATCAGGAGGGAACCTAACTGTCAGTGCCTGACTGTGCACTGTCTGGCAGAGCGCGGATTATTCAGTAACCCGTCCCTGAAACTTGTCATTGTTGCTGTTCAAATAGTCTTTGATGTGCTTGTACAGGAATACAGACATTTAGCGTGCAGGCACGTCAACCAATTAGGAAGGCAAAATGGCATGTCAGCCTTTATTACAAGGGGTTTGTAGCAAAGGAATAAAGAAGTCTTGTTTCAATTATACACGCTCGTGGTGAGACCACATCTGGAGTACTGTGTGCAGTTTTCATCTCAACGTTTAAAAAAGGGGAGACTTGTATTGGAGCCGGTTCAGTGACGGTTCAGTAAACCTTCGGGTGAGGGAGTTTTCCGAATGAGGGAGGCGGAGCATATTGAGTCTTTACTGTCTGGAATTTAGAGAATGAGAGGCAATATCATTGAAACATGCTAGATTATGAAGGCACTGGATCGGGTAGACAAAAAGTGAAACTTTGGAATTCTCCACCCAATAGTGTTGTGGATTCTCTATCATTGAATACATTTAAGGCTGGGATGGACAGATTTTTGTTTTCTCACAGAATCAGGGAATATGGCGAGCGGGAGGAAAGTGGAGAAAGAAACAACATTCAAGGCGAAGTGGAGAAAGAAAGTGCTGGAAACACTCAGCAGCTCTGGCAGCATCCATGGAGAGAGAACCCGAGGTAACGTTTCAGATCAATGTGTGTGTGTATGTTTGTGAGTGTGTGTGTGTGTGTGTATGTGGTGCTGGGGGTTAGAAGAAGGAGCTGAGGATGGAGAGAGAGAGAGAGTTGCTTTGTTTGAGTCAGATTGAAAGCCTGAGGAGGAACTGAGAACTGAGCGCCCATTCCCTCTGTTGAAGGGCAGACGTTGGTGTACTGATGTCACTGAGCTGGTAATCCAGAAGTCCAGGATAATATTTTGGGGACATGATTTTAAAACCCACCACTGCAGCTGGTGGAATTTAAATTCAATAAGTTAATAGAAAAAAAATTCTGGAAATGAATAATCTGTCACCTCATTTCAGAAATTGCACCAGAGAGGGTAGAGAGGAGATTGATGAGGATGTTGCCAGGACTGGAAAAATTCAGCTGTGTTAAAAGATTGGATAGGCAGTGTTGTTCTCCTTGGAACAGAGGAGGCTGAGGGGAGATCTGACAGAGATGTACAAAATTTTGAGGGGGCTGGATAGAGTGGAGGTGAAGGGCCTATTTATCATACCAGAGAGGTCAATGACCAGAGGGGCATAGATTTAAAGTGATTGGTGGAAAGATTCGAGGTGAGAGGCGGAAATGTTTTTCACCCTGTGGGTGGTGGGGCTCTGGAACGCGCTGACTGCAAGGGTTGTAAAGGCAGGAACGCTCAACTCATTCAAAAGGTGTCTGAATATGCACCTCGACTGCTGTAATGTGCAGGGCTATGGAACAAATGCTGGAAAATGGGTTAGTCTGGGTGGCTCGATTCAACGTTGGTGCAGACACGATGGGTCAAGTGGCCTCTTTCTGTGCCATAAACTTTCTATGATTCTATTATATGATTCTATGAAAGCTTTGCTCAGTAATGGTGTCAGGAAACTATCATCAATTGTCAGCAAAATAAGAAATTTCGTTCACTGATGCCCTTTAGGGATGGACATCTGCCGTCATTACCTGGTCTGGCCTACATGTTACGCCAGGCCCACTGCAACGTGGTTTACTCTTAACTTCCCTCTGAAATTGCCTCAAAAGCCACTCAGTTGTTAATTAGGGACGAACAACAAACGCTGGCCTTGCCAGTGACGCCCAGATGCAATACAAAAGCTGCAGAGAAATTCCCTCTGCTCTGGGGAATTCAGTACAAGCGGGAACCCTGTTGAAATTAGAGCCAGTGGAGTTAGGAGCACAGTAACTGGAGTAGACCGCAGACTGGAATGGAAGGAGGCAGGTTGACTTGAGATAGAAGATATTTAGACAGGAATATTACTGTCTGTTCATTGTAACACGAGCTTAGTGAAAAGCTCAGGGCATCTGAAAATACCTGGTGATGGAGTCCCAGTCTGTCAGGGTTTATACTTCGGTTCTATGATTGAGAAAACGTTTTAAGCTGGAGATGGGGGCGCAGAGCGATCAGAGACCATTCGCTGCACTGTCTCTCTCCTCTACCACTCTCTGTTTAATCCTCACTTGCTCTCCTCCCCTTCCTACTCTCTATCTGTCCTTATTCGAATGCAGTTCGCGGCAGGCTGTATTGAAATAAAGAAGCCTGTAGAAGTTCCCTTATCATTCAAGAGTGATTCGAGTGAAGAGGCGACACGTCTGGGAGAGTGGAAAGAGTCAAAGGACTGGGCAAAGCGGGAGCCAAGTGACCACACAAAATTGCCTTCATGATAAAATCAGCAGCGCAGCAATCCTCCGACTGGCGGGATCTGAAATGGGAGATTTCACAACCTATCAGAGAGCCACGTTTAAAACGATCAATTAAGACATTGGTTTTGATTTACAAATCGTAGAATAAAAGCCCGCCAATTCCGATGTGGGACAGAAGTGAATTAATATAAAGTTTTACTTTTGAGACAATTAGAATTAGAACATTACAACGCAGTACAGGCCCTTCGGCCCTCGATGTTGCGCCGACCTGTGAAACCATCTGACCTGCACTATTCCATTTTCATCCATATGTCTATCCAATGACCATTAAATGCCCTTAAAGTTGGCGAGTCTACTACTGTTGCAGGCAGGGCGTTCCACGCCCCTAGTACTCTCTGAGTAAAGAAACTACCTCTGACATCTGTCCTATATCTATTACCCCTCAACTTAAAGCTATGTCCCCTCGTGTTTGCCATCACCAGCCGAGGAAAATGACTCTCACTATCCACCCTATCTAACCCTCTGATTATCTTATATGTCTCTATTAAGTCACCTCTCCTCCTCCTTCCCTCCAACGAAAACAACCTCAAGTCCCTCAGCCTTTCCTCGTCAGACCTTCCCTCCATACCAGGCAACATCCTAGTAAACCTCCTCTGCACCCTTTCCATAGCTTCCACATCCTTCCAATAATGTGGTGACCAGAACTGCACGCAATACTCCAGGTGCGGCCTCACCAGAGTTTTGTACAGCTGCAGCATGGCTCCGAAACTCGATCCCCCTACTAATAAAAGCTAGCACACCATATGCCTTCTTAATAGCCCTATTAACCTGGGTAGCAACCTTCAGGGATTTATGTACCTGGACACCAAGATCTCTCTGCTCATCTACACTACCAAGAATCTTCCCATTAGCCCAGTACTCTGCATTCCTGTTACTCCTTCCAAAGTGAATCACCTCACACATTTCCGCATTAAACTCCATTTGCCATCTCTCAGCCCAGCTCTGCAGCCTATCTATGTCCCTCTGTACCCTACAACATCCTTCGGCACTATCCACAACTCCACCGACCTTCGCGTCATCCGCAAATTTACTAACCCACCCTTCTACACCCTCTTCCAGGTCATTTATAAAAATGACAAACAGCAGTGGCCACAAAACAGATCCTTGCGGTACACCACTAGTAACTAACTGTGGGGCGGCACAGTGGCGCAGTGGTTAGCACCGCAGCCTCACAGCTCCAGGGACCCGGGTTCGATTCTGGGTACTGCCTGTGCGGAGTTTGCAAGTTCTCCCTGTGTCTGCGTGGGTTTCCTCCGGGTGCTCCGGTTTCCTCCCACATGCCAAAGACTTGCAGGTTGATAGGTTAATTGGCCATTATAAATTGCCCCTAGTATAGGTAGGTGGTAGGGAAATATATAGGGACAGGTGGGGATGTGATAGGAATATGGGATTAGTGTAGGATTAGTATAAATGGGTGGTTGATGGTCGGCACAGACTCGGTGGGCCGAAGGGCCTGTTTCAGTGCTGTATCTCTAAACTAAAAACTAAACTAAACTAAACTAAACTAAACTCCAGGATGAACATTTGCCATCAACCACCAACCTCTGTCTTCTTTCAGCTGGCCAATTTCTGATCCAAAGTTCTAAATCACATTCAACCCCATACCTCCGTATTTTCTGCAATAGCCTACCGTGGGGAACCTTATCAAACGCCTTACTGAAATCCATATACACCACATCCACTGCTTTACCCTCATCCACCTGTTTGGTCACCTTCTTGAAAAACTCAATAAGGTTTGTGAGGCACGACCAACCCTTCACATAACCGTTCTGACTATCGCTAATGAACTTATTCTTTTCAAGATGATTATAAATCCTGTCTTTTTAACCTTTTCCAACATTTTACCCACAACTGAAGTAAGGCTCACAGGTCTATAATTACCAGGGCTGTCTCTACACCCCTTCTTGAACAAGGGGACAACATTTGCTATCCTCCAGTCTTCCGGCACTATTCCTGTCGACAATGATGACATAAAGATCAAGGACAAAGTTTCTGCAATCTCCTCCCTGGCTTCCCAGAGAATCCTAGGATAAATCCCATCTGGCCCAGGGGACTTATTTATTTTCACACTTTCCAAAATTGCTGACACCTCCTGCTTGTGAACCTCAATCCCATCTAGCCTAATAGTCTGAATCTCAGTATTCTCCTCGGCAACATTTTCTTTCTCTACTGTAAATACTGACGATAAACTTATTAATTGTTTTGAGTATTGCTGCAAACAAAGACATTTGGCGAACATTTTCATCTTTCACTCATCAGGACAAATCTGTAGAATACCAATGGAAAGATAAACAATACATTTATACTATGTAAGAGAGTGCTGATTGCTTGGCAAGTGGATTCTGATTGGTAGAGACGTTGCCATGGAGAATGCACCAGTTTATGGTGACTGACAGTTAACTGCCAATCAGAGTCAAGGCGCCTGGTTTTATTTCAAACAAAGCTTGACAGTTATCTTATCTATTCTCACTCCCCTGTCTTTTCCCCATAAGCATCTATTTTTCTTCCCTTCAGAGAATTATTCAATTCTCTTTTGAATACCTCAATTGAAGCTGCCTCCACTACACTCTCAGGCAGTGAATTCCAGATCCTAACCACTAGCTACGTGAAACCATTTTTTCTCCTGGTTGCTATTGCTTCTTTGCAATCACCTTAGCTCGGTGTCCACTCATTCTCGACCCTTCCACAAATGTAAACAGTTTCTCCCTATCTACTCTGTCCAGGCTCCTCATGATTTTGAATCATCGATCAAACCTCCTCTCAACCTTCTCTTCTCCGAGCAAAAGAGACCCAGCTTCGCCATTCTATCCAGGTAAATTAAGTTCCTCGTCCCTGGAACTATTCTCACAAATCTTTTCTGCAACCTCTCCAATGGGTTAACATTCTTGCTGAAGTGTGGTGTCCAGAACTGAATTTAATACTCCAACTGAGACCGAATCAGTGTTTTATACAAGTTTATCATAACTTCCTTGATTGTGTACTCTATTTTATAAAGCCCAGAATCCTGTATACTTCATTAACTACTTTCTCAGCCTGCTGTGCCACTTTCAATGATACGTGTCCTTAAAGCCCCAGACCCTTCTGTTCTTGCACCCTCTTTAGAATTGTATTCTTTATTTTATATTGCATCTCCTCATTCTTCCAACAAAAATGTGTCACTTCTCACTTTTCTGTATTAAACATCGCCTGCTTCTTCTACACCCATTCCACCAGGCTGTCGAAGTCCCCTTTCAAGTTTACCACTCTCCTCCTCACAGTTCACAATACTTCCATGGTTTGTTTCACCGGCAAATTTTGAAATTGTGACCTGTACATTCAGGTATAGGCCGTTAATATATATCAGGAAAAGCAAGGGTCCCAACACCGACCCATGGCGAACTCCACTAGATAAATTCGTCCAGTCCGATATGCATCTATCCATCACTACATTCTGTTTCCTGTTACTCAGCCAATTTCATATCAGGGCTGCCATTTCCTTTTAATCCTTAGGCTCTAACTTTGCTTTAAGCCTGTTATGTGGCACTTTATCAAATGCCTTTGGAAGTCCATGTACACCACATCCATCACATTCCCCTCATCAACCCTCTCTGTTGCTCCATTCGAAAAGCTCAAGCAGGTTAGTTAAATACGATTGTTCCATCACAAATCTCTACTGGCTTTCTTTAATTAGTCCACGTTTGTTTAAATGACTATTAAATATTTCACAAATTATGTTCCTAAAACTTTCCCACCACCGAAGTTAGCTGGTCTTCCTGCAGGTGCTGGGCTTAACTTTGCACCCTATTTTGAAGGAGGGTGTAAGATTTACAATTCTCCAGTCGTCTGGCACCACCAGCCTAAGGAAGACTGGAAAATTATGATCAGTGGCTCAGCAATTTTCACCCTCACTTCCCTCAGTATCCTTCGATGCATCTCGTCTGGTCCTGGTGCCTTATCAATTTTACATACAGCTAGCGTATCCATTTCCTCCTCTTTATCAATGTTTAGTTTTGTCTATCTCAAAGTCACAAAAGGAAGTTAAACAACGGTTCCAATCAGAAGTGAGCATCATCTTGTGAAAAGCGAGAGCCAGGCAATGCCCTCAAACTGCCCCTTATTCTGCACTGTAATAATTGCACTCTGAGGTATTACACTGCAATAAGATGTTGTGAGTGAAGGCTGCATTTGCTGACGTTAGGTGGCGCTGTATTTGCACATGCGGAATTGCAGCCTGTTCCACTGACACCGAAATGTCTGTGACATTCACGCAACTACCAGGATGAAAGATAGCGCTGCTCAATTTATCACAGGAAATGCTTCCAGCTTTTTAGTTCCAGCAAGCTCACCTTCCATGAAGTTGGATGGAGGTCCAATACTACACTAGTATGGTGTATAGGATGCTAACTGTAATCCTCAGAGTTATTTCATATTGCAGTAATACCATTAAGTACAAAAGGAATGTTATGATTGAATTTCCAACTTCTGATATTTTAGGGAGACAGTGAATTGGCACCCCGATCGATGGAGAAGAAAATCGGGCAGAGTAATAATGTGCTGGCAATTCGTTATCCACTTTTTATATGTCACCCCTACTAAAACGCTCGCTCCAAACCTTGGTTCTCTCCTCCACTCCCCTGGTTGAATGATCCCCGCTCCTCGCCACACCACTCTCCGGCAACTCACTTCCCACTTCCCCTCCTACCCCCAATGCCCCAGCTATGGGCCGCGCCGGTTCCCTCCTCTCAGCCACTCGCTCCCACATTTAATCGATCTCTGCATGCGTCCCGAAGAAGAAAGTCATGCCACGAGGGGTGATGGGTTGATGGAGGAGCGAGTGGCCGAGAGTAGGGAAGCGGTACTGTCAAGAGCTGGGGTGGAAGGAGGGGGGGAGGGGTAGCCAGAGACCGGGGTGGCACGAAGCGAGTAGTGGGAACAATCGGCCAGGGGATTGGGGGAACAGCGAGGTATGGAGTGAGTGGCTGAGGGAGGAGAAAGATACCCTCCAAGAAGATGTAAAGGCATTGGAGAAGTACAGCAAAGATTCACGAGAATGGCACTGGGATGAAGAACATCAGTGATGAAGATATGATGCAGAAGTTGGGACTGTTTTCCTTGGAGAAGAGAAGGCTGAGAGGTGATTTGATAGAGATATTCAAAATCATGAGGGGTCTGGACAGAGTGGTTAGGGGGAAGCTTCCCACTCATGAAAGGATCGAGAACGAGAGGGCACAGGTTTAAAGTAATTGGCAAAAGAAGCAGAAACGACATGAGGAAAAACTTCTTCATACAGCCAGTGGTTAGGATCTGGAATACACTGCCTGAGAGTGTGGTGGAGGCAGGTTCAATCGAGGCATTCTAAAGGTAATTATACACTTATGTGAACAGGAAGAAAGTGCAGGGTTACGGGGAGAAGGCGGGGGATTGGCATTAAGTGAATTGCTCATTCAGAGAGCCAGTGTGGACACGATGGAGCAAATGGCCTCCTTCTGCTCTGTAACAATTCTGCAATTCTGTCAGAAGGAATAAGTCTCGCCATTATGGTTAAAACAGCCTCTTTAAGGTCAAAGTGGATTGTAGACTTGACTTCACTCTATGTTAAAAGAGACACAAGCACTCAAGTGGGTCAGTTATTAGATTATTAGGCTCTGCTTGCATAATTGTATTAAAATGATTCGAGTAGAAATGTACCGGATCAGACAGTCCTCAAACCACTTTCAGACCTGGAAATCATCGCAAACCCCTCCACACCGGGATTAAATAGGGATCTCCCACAGCCCTGTGATGATGGAGGATTGGTGAAGGGGCTGATTGTGATTGGTAGTTTGAAAGTTCTGGCAGTGTCTTATTTCAGGGTTCCACTCTGATTGGTCTATTTAGACATCCATGTCACCGTTGTGTTTATTTTACCATTGACCTTAAATCGGTGCTATCTGCTTGTTGACCTTTCTGCCAATGGGAACAGTTTCACCCCATTTACTCTGTCTAGATCTCTCTTGAGCTTCAACACTTCGATCAAATCTCCTCTTAATCTTCTCATCAGAAATAGCCCATCAGTGTCCGAAACTCCAAAATAAAAGCAAAATACTGCAGATGCTGGCAATCTGAAATAAAAACAAGAAATGCTGGAAATACTGTGCAGGTCTGACAGCATCAATTGGAGAGAGAAGCAGTGTTAACATTTCAGGTCAGTTCAAATGAATCGTCACTACCTGAAACTTTAAATCTGCTTCTCGCTAAACAGATGCTGCCAGACCTGCTGCGTATTTCCAGCATTTCTTGTTTTTATTACTGTCAGAAACTCCACAGGATGTGGGAATGGGATTATTGTATCAGTGACCTTCTCTGGGTATTGAACATGGCGTGGTGAAGACAGACGTTAGTGTTGATTTGTCATTCAGTGTGAAATGAGAGAGCCAAGCAGAGGGGCTGGAGAGGCAGAGAGAGAATAATTGTATCGTTATATCAATCAAATTCAGTTCCATGTTAAAATTATATTGCAATTTAAAGTAAGATATTGTTTCAAGGAATGAAGCAAATGCTTATAGCTGGCGGTGGTGGCATAGTGGTGAGCATGGCTGCCTTCCAAACAGTTGACCCGGTTTCGATTCCTGACCATCGCACTGCGTTGCTTTTTTAAATGCATTTACATCAGAGATTCCAAGACTGAAATGGAATCCTCTCCCACCTGGAACGATTGTGTCTTCAGAATGGGAAAGTGTTTGATGCGAATGAAATAAACTTTGCCATCACAATATGCTCACTTTCATATCACATTAATTTTATCTCTGGAATTGCTGCATTTTTATTAGTCTTTATTATCTGGCCTGAACTGTACATTGGAATCGTGAGAAAATTGCATGGATTCAGCAAAATGCATTAATTTCCTGGGGGGGGGGCGTCGCCCCCCCTCCCCCACATCTGCAGCACCCCGCCCCCTGCCTACTCCACTCCACAGCGACAGCAATATGCTTCACTCTTAAATGCCCTGCGACATGGACTGGCAAGTCACTCAGTTCTCAAGGGCAATTCGGGATGGACAACAAATGCTGGCTTTGCCAGTGATGCCCACATCCCATGAAAGAATTTTTAAAAAAAGACTGATATCTACAAAGTGAAGCCATCACTCACATTTAGAACTGGAGACTGAAAGTAACTAGATGCGTCCCACATTCACATACAGTACCAGAGACTGATAGATACAAAGTGAAATCAACATTCACATATAGAACTGGAGACTAAAAGTAACTAGATGAGTCCCACATTCACGTACAGTACCAGAGACTGATAGCTACAAAGTGATGTCATCACTCACATATAGAACTGGAGACTGATAGGCACAGAATGAGTCCCACATTCCCACAGTCTGTCAGATACAGAATTAATAGCACACTGACACACCACCACCGGAAAATAACAGAAAAATAATGAATCTCACACTCACATACAATCCCAGAGACTGACTGATATAGAATGAAGGCTTCAGTCTCATGCAGTAACAGAGACTGACATATGCAAATTATATATTCCACACTCAAACACGGTATCAGAGATTAAAAACAAGAAATGCTGGAATCACTCAGCAGGTCTGGCAGCATCTGTGGAAAGAGAAGCAGAGTTAACGTTTCGGCTCAGTGACCCTTCTTCGGAAAGTTCCAGTTCCGAAGAAGGGTCACTGAGCCGAAACGTTAAATCTGCTTCTCTTTCCACAGATGCTGCCAGACCTGCTGAGTGATTCCAGCATTTCTTGTTTTTATTTCAGATTTCCAGCATCCGCAGTATTTTGCTTTTATTTTACAGTATCAGAGATTGTTAGTTACATCATTAATCCTACAACCAGATTGTGTGCCAGGGATTGACAGACAGAAAATCAATACAACGCACATATACTCTACCAGAGACTGACAGAATTATAACTCAGCTTTTATTTATAAGTTCACACACTGCCCCAGAGTCCAAGAGTCGGGACATGATGCTAAAGCAGTATAAAACACTAGCTGGAGTGCAGCTAGTGTATTTCTGGTCACTGCTTTCCAGTAAGGATGTGATCCTGTTAGAGGCAGTACAGAGGAGATTTGTGAGGATCTTGGCAGGATTGGAGAATTTTAGCTGTGAGAAAATCGAAACATAGAATCATAGAAAGTTTATGGCACAGAAAGAGGCCACTTGTCCCATTGTATCTGCGCTGGACAAAATACAAGCCATCCAGTCTAATCCCACCTTCCAGCATTTGGTCCATAGCCCTGCAGGTTAGAGCATTTGAGGTGCAGATCCAGACATCGTTCAAATAAATTGAGGGTTTGTACCTTTAATAACCTGTCAGACAGCGAGTTCCAGACTCCCACCATGCTCGAGGAGAAAAACAAATCCTCATCTCTCCACTTGTCTTCCTACCAATCACTTTAAATCTATGCCCCCCAGTCACTGACCTCTCTGATAAGGTAAATAGGTCCTTTACATTCACTCTATCCAGGCGCCTCACAATTTTGTACGTTTCAAATCTCCCCTCAGCCTTCTCTGTTCCATGGAGAACAACCCCAGCCTGTCCAATCTTATGCTGAGTATGCTGGGGCTGTTATCTTTGGAACTTTGGGGGCGGGGGGGACAGGATATTGGAGGTGTTCAAAATTTACGAGTGGCCGAGATAGAGTGGACAGGAAGGATCTATTTCACTTAACAGAAAGGTCAATATCAATGGGGCAAACATTTAATGTAATTGGCAGAAGGATTAGAGGAGAGTTCAGGTGTATTTTATTTCACCCAGAGGGCGGTGGGTGGCCTGAAACTCACTGCCCAAAAGCATGGTAGAGGCAAACACCTTTATGACATGTAACACACTCTTAGACATGCACTTGACGTATTGTAGCATACAGGGTTATGGACCAAAAGACAGAAAGTAAGATGAGACTGGATAGCACTTATGTGGCCAGCGTGGACACACTGGGCCGCATGGCCTGTGTCTGTGCGTGGAATTTCTAAGGATCTATGTTTTTCATTGATACTGTGTCATTCACTCAGAATGTGACTGAGATCTTACATGTTATGTCGAGCCCAGCCTGCTCTCATTGAATTAATACAGTATATTTCATGTCTCCATTATCTCTCCACTTGTCTTCCTACCAATCACTTTAAATCTATGCCCCCCAGTCACTGACCTCTCTGATAAGGTAAATAGGTCCTTTACATTCACTCTATCCAGGCGCCTCACAATTTTGTACGTTTCAAATCTCCCCTCAGCCTTCTCTGTTCCATGGAGAACAACCCCAGCCTGTCCAATCTTATGCTGAGTATGCTGGGGCTGTTATCTTGCCGTCCATGTCTCCGTTATAAAGACGTCTGCAAACGCGACATGAAATCGTGTGACATTGATCACAAGTCGTGGGAGTCAGTTGCCAGCATTCGCCAGAGCTGGCGGGCAGCCATAAAGACAGGGCTAAATTGTGGCGAGTCGAAGAGACTTAGTAGTTGGCAGGAAAAAAGACAGAGGCGCAAGGGGAGAGCCAACTGTGCAACAGCCCCAACAAACAAATTTCTCTGCAGCACCTGTGGAAGAGCCTGTCACTCCAGAATTGGCCTTTATAGCCACTCCAGGCGCTGCTTCACAAACCACTGACCACCTCCAGGCGCGTATCCATTGTCTCTCGAGATAAGGAGGCCCAAAAGAAAAGATTTCACATAGATACTGTATGATGTTTCAGGACTGGTTTTGCAGTTTATATCAGGCTGGACTAAGGGAATTGATATTTTAGTTGAATAATATGGGTAAGTTTTAAACTGGTATCTGAGTTTGTATACTGTATTTCCACATCTCAATCTCAATCTGATCACAGACATAGATGTTGACTTGTTTCCAATTTATATGTCAGGGCATACTATGGGAATTAGTACCGCCAATTTTAAACCCATAATGTGTCTGAATGTTGGAGTGATATTGAATGAGAATCTCGGGGTACATTATTGGGATTCAAACAGTCACCATCTGGTATCTAACTTGGAGCTCAGGCTTCACTATTGTGGGATTGACACAGTGACAATTTGATGGTGAGTTTGGACTGGGGTTTCTGTTTCTGCCTGTCAGTGGGGCTGAGTTGCGGTGACATGGAAGCAGCGTCTATCCATTTATTTATATTCCAATTCTGAATATTGAAGATGGCGTGTTTAAGACAGCAGTTAGTGTTCATTTATTAGTCAGTGCTGGAGGAGAGAGAAAAGCAGAGGGGCTGGAGGGACAGAGAGAGACTAACTTGTATCTTTACTTCAATCAATACAGCTCCATGTGCAAAGACCTGAACAATTTAACGGTAAATATTGTTTAAAATACTCCAGGTAATGTCTGAGGTAAGGGATGGTGTAATGGTGGTGCACACAGTTGCCTTCCAAGCAGTGGATCCGGCATCGATCCTTGACCATCGCAAATCCCCAGCTTTTAATGCCTTTTATATCAGAAACTCAAGATCTGAACGGAATTTGATCCTGCCTCCAGGGATTATGTGTCTATAATGGGAAAGTGTTTCACACGAATGAAATAAAGTTTTGTAATGCTTTCTCTTTCATATCACATTACGTTTAGTTCCATGTTCAGCTTTTCTATTGCTGCTTATTATCTGTCATGAACTGCATTGGAAAAGCAATAAAATTGTACGGCTTCAGTGAACTTCATTCATTTCTTGGATTTTTTCCCTCTGCTGCTTCCCGTTTCTTATTTAAATGTCCATTGTCTACCAGAGGTGGGTTTCCCTTCAGAAAGATCAATCCTGCAGACGCCGGAAAGCTAAAATAATAACAGAAGATGCTGGAAAGACTCAGCAGGCCACCTAGCATCTGTGGAGGGAGGAAGGTGGGATTAACGTTTCGGGTCCAGAGTAGTGTCACCGATCTTAACCCTTTACCCGAGCTTCCCTCCCACACAGAAACTATGGAAGCTGATGGGTCTTTCCAGCATTTTGAGCTTTGATTTGAATCTTATTTCTGTCTGTATTTCATTCCTTTCCCCTTGTAATGGTTTCTGTGAAACGACCAGCGTTGTGCTCAGATCATCGTGTATTTATGTTTTGTTTATTTGAACTGATGTAAACAATGTAGAGTAAAATATAACAGGGCATATTTACAAAGAGCCAAGCAATGCAGTTTTATCAAGACTTGATTGATTTGTTCTTCATTGGGTGATTGATTCTTTATCTGACAGACTGTGGTCCTGTATATGAATATGGGACTCTTTCTGCGTCTGTCCGTCTCCGCAACGATATTTGAGTAATGGCTTCACTTTGCATCTGCCAGTCTGTGGTACTGAATATGAGTGTGGGAATCATTCTCTCTCTTCCATCGACAATAATGTACTTGAGTGTCGGCTTCAGTTTGGACTAATGGGATTGAAATTTCGTCTTTCAGTCGGACTCAAAGTGAAATTTTTAGACTGATACGTGTGCGATGTATTATTGGGATAAAATCGGTTCCCTTCAACCATGTATAGTGTGTCAATTCTATCTGATATTAAATGTGTAGTTAAGTCAACAGTGGCACAGTGTCTTTCAATGTGACAGGTCGTGTGATTTTGGGCTGAAATTTATATATTTACCTGTCAGCAGGTATTTTATAGGAGGTGGCATTTGTGGTCATCCCTTACTGCGCAGCAACTGAGTAATGCACTTCAGAGTCAAACACATTGCTGCGGTTTTGGACTCACATGTAGGTGAGACCAGCTAACGACAGAGAGCACAGGGAAACATTAGGGAAATTCCCTTTCAATGTTAGATTTTGTGTGTCAATTAATTGAATTTATTGATTAATTGAACATTAATTCCACCAGCTGCTGTGTGGGATTTGAACCCGTATAGCAATGAGATGAGCTTGGATGGTTGGACTACTAGTTTAGTGATATGACAACAACGCCATGGCTCTTCCACCACCCCCTCCCCACCCCCCGCCCACCAAACATCCCCCAACCCCACAACAACTTCTGCACTTCTGCTGTGTTTGACCGTTGGATTGAAAATATATATGTAGCACTTGGGATCTTGGGAAAATATGAACTAGGAGCTGGAGTTGAACACGCGGCCACTCGGGCCTGATCCACCATTCTACAAGATCATGGTTAATCTGATTGTGACCGCATCTTCACATTCCCGCCTACACCCGATGAACTTTTAACCCCTTGTGTAACAAGAATCTATTTACCTCAGCCTTAAAAATATGCAAAGACTCTGCTTCCACCGCCTTTGAGGAAGAGAGTTACAAAGACTCACGACATTCTGAGAAAAAAAACAATCTCCTCATCTCTGCCTTCAATGGGCGACCCTTATTTTTAGATAGTGACCCTTAGTTCTAGATTCTCCCACAAGAGGAAACATCCTTTCCACATCCCCCCTGTCAAGACCCCCCAGAATATTCTATACTTCAATCAAGTCAGCTCTTACTTTTCGAAACGCCACTGGATGGAAGCCGAACTTGTACAACCATTCCTTCTAAGACAACCTGCCCATTCCATGTATTAGTCTTGTCAATCTTCTCTGAACAACTTCCTTAAATAAGGGAACCAATACTGTACACAGTCCTCCGGATGTGATTTCACTGATTCCCTGTATAACTGAAACATAACATCCCTACTTCTGTATTCAATTCTCCTCGCAATAGTCAGATGCAGTAAGAGCCTGCCTACCCCTGCTCTCTGTGACTGTGGACCTGATGGTCTGTCAGTGTATCTGTGTGCTGGGAGTGATAATGTACCGACTGTGTGTGGGAAGGATGTTGTTGATAGCTTGGGTGGAGGAATCATCACATTCATGCTGCTTGATGGAATTTTTTGATGGGGCAACAGAGGAGATTAATACGGATAATGTATTTGTTGTTGTGTACATGAGCATCCACAAAGATTTGATAAAGTGTCACATAACAGGATTGTCAGCAAGATTAGAGCCCATGGAGTAAAGGGGACAGTATCCATGTGAATACGAAGTTGGCTGAGTGTTAGGACACAGAGTAGTGGTGAACAGCTGTTTTTTTTGGACTGGAGGAAGGTAAATCATGGGGTTCCCCATGGTGTTAGGATCCCTGCCTTTCTTTATCCATATTAATGACGTTGACTTTGGTGGACAAGTACACTTGCACAATTTACACATTGCACAATATTTGTAAGTATTGAGAGATGTGAGGAGGATCGTGACATTCTTCAAGAGGACACGGACAGGCTGGTGAAATAGGAAGGCAAGTGGCAGATGAAATTTATTGCAGAGAGGTGTGAAGTGATTTTTTTCATTCTGAAAATCGAGCAGAGGCAAGGTAAAATATAGGACACAATTCGAAATGGGGTTCAGGATCAGAGGGACCTGGGGAATATATGCAAAAATTGGTGACGGTGGCGGGGCTGGTTGAGAAAGTGGTTTACAAGGGAAACTGAATTCCTGGCTTGAAGGCTCCATAAATACAGGCAGAGAGTACAAAAGCAAGGAAGTTATGATAAACCTTTATAAAACACTGGCTCAACCTCAACTGGAATATTCTGTCCATTTCTGTGCACCACACTTTCGGAAGGATGTTAAGATACTAGACTCACGCTCCCCAGGCAGCAAACCTCAGCCTATAGCAGTCCAGTGCCAACACTGCTCACAAACCGGAATGTAATCGGGTGCAAGTGTCATGCTCGGAGTCCGCTCTTGCTGCATGTTCGATGCCCCGTCACTCTTCCTCTAACTTTCCTAATCTAACTTCAGATAGCAGGCTGCAGACTGCTGGGGCACATGTCATATTGATTTGCATATGAATCAACATTCCTACATCGTTGTCAGGATCAGATCCTGGAATTCCCTCCATAAAACCACCAGGGAATCAGTGAATGATACAGCACAGATTGGGATATATTCTTCCACTGTGCAGTGGGACTTGGGTGTCCTTGTCAATAAGTCACTGAAAGCGAACATACAGTTGTAGCAAGCAATTAGGAAGGCTAATGGGATGTTAGCCTTTATCGCAACAGTATGAGAGTAAAGGAGTAGTGAAGACTTGCTTCAATTATACAGAACTTTGGTTAGACCGCACTTGGAGTACTGTGTGCAGTTTTGCCCCCTTTACCCGAGAAAGGATATTATCACCATAAAGGCAGTGCAACGAAGGTTCATCAGAATTTTTCCCAGGATGGCGGGACTGTCCTAGGAAGAGAGATTTGTGAAAGTGGGCCTACAGTCTCTAGAGTTTCGAGGAATTAGCGGTGATCGCATTGAAACCTGCAAAAGACTTAAAGGGATGCACAGGTCGCTGCAGGTAAGATGTTTCCACTGGTTGGGGAGTCTAGAACCAGGGAACACAATTTCAAAATAGGTAGGGAGCCACTTAGGACAGAGATAAGGAGGCATTTATTTACTCAGAGCGTTGTGAATCTTTGGAATTCTCGACCCCACTTGGCTGTGGAAGCTCACTCAGTGAGTATGTTTCAAGCAGAGAATGACAAATTTCATAAAATAGGGATATGGGGATAGTGTGGGAAAATTGGATTATGGAGCAGGCTCGATGGGCTGAATGGCTATTCCTACTCCTATGTTCCTATGTCTCCCCAGAAATTCTATCATCGAGAAAGACAAATATATTAACATGTTGGAAATATTATTATCAGAAGTCACATGTCATATTGATTTGGCTATGTAACAACTTCATTGTGGCCGGGTTCAAACCCTGAAATCCCCTCAATAAAAACCACCAGAGAATGATGAAGCACAGATTGGAGTCTTTTCGGCCCATTGTTCCTGTTCTGGCTCTTAGATAGCGTCATTAAATTAATCCCACTCCCTCCCTGTTCATTCCCTGTAGCCCTGTAGGTTTTCCGCTTTAGGTATTTATCCAGTTACCCTTTGAAAGTTATTACCGAATCTGCTTCCACCGCTCTTTCACAGAGTGTATTCCAGATCTCAATAATTCAGAATTGTTCTCTGCTGGTTCTTTTTGTCAATTACCTGAAATCTGTGTCCTCTGGTTCCCACACTTCTGCCACTGGTGCAGTTTCTCCTCACTGATAATATCTAAAGATTGCATGATCTTGGGCACTTCCATTAAATTTGCCTTTAACCTCCGCTTCCACGCAGTGAAAACCCGGTGTTTCTCCAGTCTCTCCACATAACTGATGCCTTTCGTCCCTGATACCATTCTGGCAAAGCTCCTCTGAATCCTCTCTTAGGCCTTGACTCCATTTTAAAGTTCCCAGAATTGGACACAACATGTGAACTGGGGCTTAAACAGTCCTTTATAAAGATTTTGCCCAACTTCACTGCTTTAGAATTCAAACATGCGTTATAATTGCAAGGACGATTCGGAACTCCACAGAAATGCTCGCTTGCGTTACCATAGTGAGCGCTGGGATCAGAGTGGGGGAAAATTTTCTCCTTTTTATGTAATTACCCCACGTTCTGAAGCCAAGTACATCTGTGGGAATGTATAGAAAAGTAAAGGACACATTTCATTGCCCTTGTTTCATACAAGTGGCACCGGCAATTTGGACAGGTGTCAGGACTGGGGAAAGACTGCTGATACTGATGAAGACTGAGAACATGATAAATACAAAGAATCAATTGTGAATCATTGCAGTCAGGGTTGGGGATGTAGCTCAGTGGTAGAGCGCATGCTTCGCATGTATGAAGTCCTGGGTTCAATCCCCAGCATCTCCAAGTAGTTTTGAGAGGAACGTTACACAGCAACGGCAGTGCTGCACCGATGTTCTTGATGTTTAAGTTCACAATTCGCAGCAATAAATCTGTTTAATCAGTCAATTATATTGTCGCAGGACTTCATCGCACACCCTCTGGGCAGTCCACCTCAGCTGATAGCAGTCCAGTGTCAACACAGCTCACAGACGGGAATGTATCTCAGTGCAGTGTCGTGCTCGCAGTCCACACTTGCTTTATGCTGGATCCCCTGTCACTGTTACACTCACTTTCCTAATCTAATGTCTAATGTCAGACTGGGCACTGCTGGGGCAAGACTGAGAGTTGGGCATTTGCGTGAGAAGCAGAAAGGGTGATGGAGTCTTGGGGCATGGAATCATAGAAAGGTGACAGCACAGAAGGTGTTCATTCAACCCATCCAGCTCTCTGCAAGAGCAATTTAGCTGCTCCCACTTCCCTGGCTTTTCCCCTTAGCCCTGCAATTATCTCTTTTGATCTTCAGGCGCTTATCCAATTCCCTTTTTAAAGCCACTCTTGAATTTGACTCCACCACAGTCTCAGGCAGTTTATTCCAGATCCTAACCACTCACTGGAGAAAGAAGATTTCCCTCCTGTCGCTTGTGATTCTTTTCTCGATCACCTTAAATTTAAATGATCTAGTTCTGGACCCATCCGCCAATGGAAACAATTTCTCTCTATCGGCTCTGTTTTTACCCCTCATGATATAAAACCAAACAGTGCGCTGGATTTTGTGTCCATCAGTCCTTAAATTAATTTCAGCATATTCCCAACTCTCAATCTGGTTTTACACTGTACTCCTTTGAGGGCCTCTCTGAGCGATCACTCTCAGTATCAGCAGATACTATTTACTTTTATAAATCTTTCTGAGCCACACAAGTAACAAGTGACGATTCAGCTCCCAGCTCACACCTCTTCATGCAATCTTACAGCTGATTGACAGTTACCGGCAACTAACTGTTTCTGTTAACTAGATTGCAGTTTCTCTCACGGTTTTTTAAAGTACGAGGTTAAATTCAAAATAACAAGCAAAATTTCGCTTTGTGATTCGCTCAACAAACCCACCACAGAATTCTCACTCTTACCAAATTCCCAATTTTTACACTATCTTTCGTTGCTCTCCTTTTATGACCACTCTATGCAAACTCACTCTTTAATATTCAAATGCTGCCTTGATGGAAATTAGGAACATAGGAATACAGGAAATATAAACAGGAATAGGCCATTCGGCCTGTTGGGTGTTCTCGGCCATTCAAACTGATCATGACTGATCATCTACCTCTATGCCATCCCCGCCCCACCCCCCGCCCGCCCCACTAACCCCATATTCCTTGATGTCATTCATACCCAGAAATCTATAGGTTCTGTCTTGAACATGTCTAATGATTGAGCTTCCACAGTCCTCTGTGGTAGGTAATTCCACAGATTCACCACCCTCTGCGCAAAGAAATTCCTCCTCATCTCAGTCTTAAATGGCCTACCCTTTATTCTGAGACTATGTGTACTGGTTCTAGACTCACCAGCCAGAAGAAAAATCCTATCCTGTTACTCACTGTAAGAATTTTGTGAGTTTCAATGAGACCACCTCTAATTCTTCTGAACTCTGGAGAATTGAGGCCCAGTTTCCTCAATCTCTCCTCGCAAGACTTGCAATGTTTCACTCCATATTTCATTTCTGGTTGTACAAGACTGAGTGATGTTACTTTGTTTGTGGGTCAACCTCACTTCCTCTCAGCCTCTGCTTCTGCAATTGCTCTCTCAACGCATCCTGGTTTGAAGTTCTGCGAGCTGGAACAAGTGACACACTCGCCCTTCCTTCCAGCTGTCATGTCTCAACGTAGCTCAGACTGGAACATGGATACGGCCGCCTTGTTACTGCTGTTTGGTGAGTCCTTAAAGAACATTATAACAAAACTGCTAGATTCCGGGTCTGTGAGGGAGACGAGTGTGCAAAAGGCAGAGGGAGATTTGAACTGAGCCCGGAGGTGACCGATATCCTGCAGTTCAGTGAGTGAAAGCAACGTTTACTTCGGTGTGTAGTATTCGAGTTTGGAAAGCTATTGCAGAAGAGGCTTCCTTGTGCCGACCTCGTAACCTCTTGATCTGCTGCCTTTGATTGACAGAGACAGAATTAAACTCATCCTCGCATACAGTAACAGAAAGTGACAGATACCTATTGAATCCATCACTCATAGAGAATCAGAGGCTATTAGACAGAATGATTCCAACATTCACATACAGTGTCAAACATTGTCAGAGTCAGAATTAATCACACATTCAGACACGGCTATTGTAGACTGTCAAATGGAGAATGAATCTCACACTGACATACAGTCCCAAATAGTAACAAGTACACAGTGAATTTAAATCATTTTCTGTAGCAGACAGTGGAAGGAACAGACTGTATCACACACTCACACACAGAACAAGAGACTGTTACATAAAACATTTGTGCGCCAAACATACACTCTGCCAGAGACTGACAGTTAGAGAAATAAACCAACACACACATATGCAGTGCATTCGAGTGACAGGGACAGGTTTCATCCGACACGCACACAGTGCCAGAGACTGACAGTTCAGAATTAAACCAGCACACACACGCCGTGCCATAGATTGACACATACAGAATTAATTCGACACAGATACGCAATAGTAGAGACTGACAGATATGGACTCAATCTCAGTCCCACGTGTGGGACAACTGATTTACCACAAAAGTGCAACCAGCGTTGGTGTAAAAAAATGTAATAACAGCTCGTCTCAATTCCTAGAATTTCTTAGTCCCAGCCGTCCAAAGGAAGCTGAACAATGTGGTATCTATTGTGACCCTCTCTGATCTGTAAACTTCGCTGTAACGCAGATTGATGACATCCACTGGCCGAGTTTGAGAACTGCAACATCGCAGAGTGAATTCAGACAGTCTGTCAGGGTTAAAGAAGCAGGCAATGTGAGGAAATAACTTCTGCCCGTATGTTCTCCTCTCACATTGTTTCACATTGATATACTGAAGAATAAATCAATGGATTGCTAATAAAAACAAAAGATTCCATTCTTTATTTGGCTATTTGTAAATATGCCTTGTTATATTTTACTCTTCATTGAACAGTATTTCTGACTGGTCTCTCACTTCAAATAAAGAAATCATAATCCCACTCGTATTGAGTGTACGTTGCTCATATTGAAGGATGAAACAATCCCTCTGGGAGGGAAATGGATATTTAAATAAGGAACGGGAAGCAGCGAAGGGACAAGATTCTGACAGTCAATGAATTTTAGTGAACGCATGTAATTCTATTGGTGTTTCACTATATAGTTCAGGTCAGATAAGAAATGGCAATAAAAAGGAGGAAATCCGAGTTAGATTTATCGTGACGTGGGAATTAAAGCCCTTCGGCCCACCGAGGCTGTGCTGACCAACAACCACCCATTTATATTAAACCTATATTTATCTATCAACCTTCAGGTCTTTGTCTGTGGGAGGCAACTGGAGCACCCGGCGAAAACACACACAGTCACAGGGCGAACTTGCAAACTCCGTACAGGCAGTACCTAGAACTGAACCCAGGTCGCTGGAGCTGTGAGGCGAACCACTGCGCCACTGTGCCGCCCCAAAACATTTTTCGCTGCAAGCATGCTTGTGAATGGTGGCAAGCATTGAATCGGATTGGGTAACGAAACACAAGACATTGTGACATCACTCCAATTACACCCAATGCTCACGAAAACAGAATTTGGTGGGAATGCTCAGCAGCTCTGGCAGCATCTGTGGAGAGAGAAACACAGTGAACGTTTCAAGGTCGATGATCCTTCTCCAGCATTGTCTATGTCCACCATCACTACAGCCTGAGAGTTAAGGAATGAATCCCACAGTCACTACAGCATCAGAGTCTGCCAGGTGCAGATTGAACCAGGCAATCATACAGAAAAATCATAGAAAGTTTATGGCACAGAATGAGACTACTTGGCTCATTGTTTCTGTGGCGGCCAAAAACGAGCCATCCAGCCTAACCCCAACTTCCAGCATTTGGCCCACAGCCCTGCAGTTTACTGCATTTGAGGTGCATATCCAGAGACCTTGTTTAATGATTTGAGGCTTTCTGCCTCTCCCACCTTTATCGGCAGTAAATTCCAGACTCCAACTACCCTCCAGGTGAAAATAAGCTTTTCTTCTTTTCCCCTCTAATCTTTCTAGCAGTCACTTTAAATCTATGCGCCCCAGTCACTGAGATCTCTGCTGAGGTAAATAGGCCATTATCAAGCACTCTATCCAGTCCCCTAATAACTTTGTACATCTCAATCCAATCTCCTCTCATTCTTTTATTTTCCATTGCAAACAACCGCAGCTGATCCAATCTTTCCTCATACCTGCATTTCTTTCCAAACTTGGCAACATGCTCGTAAATCTCGTCTATACTCTCTCAGTTCTGGGTACTGCCTGTGCCGAGTTTGCAACTTCTCCCTGTGTCTGCGTGGATTTCCGCCGGGTGCTCTGGTTTCCTCCCACAGCCAAAGACTTGATAGGTAAATTGACCATTGAAAATTTCCCCTAGTGTAGGTAGGTGGTAGGAGTATGGTGGGGATGTGGTAGAGTATATGGGGTTAATACAGGATTAGTATATATGGGTGGTTGTTGGTCAACGAACAAAGGAAATGATTTCTTATGCCCTCTTAACTACCTGATCAACCTGCCCTGCTCCCTTCAGGGATCTGTGGACAGTAACTCCAATGTGCCTCACGTCCTCTGCACCTCTCATTATTTTCCCATTAATCGTGTATTCATTTGCCTTGTTTCGCCTCCCCAAATGCATCACCTCACACTTCTCTGGGTTGAATTTCATTTGTTATTTTTCAGCCCACCTGACCAGTCTATTGATATCTTCCTGCAGCCTACAGCTATCCTCCTCTCCATCAACCACATGGCAAATGTTTGAACATAGAACATAAAACAGAGAAAAGTACAGCACAGTACAGACCCTTCGGCCCACGATGTTGTGCCGAACCTTTAACCTACTCTAAGTTCAAACTACCTACATACCCTTCATTCTACTATCATGCATGTACCTATCCAAGAGTCGCTTAAATGTCCCTAATGTATCTGTTTCTACTACCACCGCTGGCAGTGCATTCCACGCACCCACCACTCTCTGTGTAAACCTTCCTCTAATCACCTTAAAATTATGCCCCCTGGTGATAGTTTGTGCGGTCATTAAACCTCTTGATCATGCCCCCGGCATTTATATCCAAATCGTGAAAATATTCCAGAAAATGAAAGACACCGAGTACTGAGCCATGTGGGGCACCACTGGAAACTGCCTTCTCGTCACCATTACACCGGACGACAATTACCCTTTGTTTTCGACCACTGAGTCAATTTTGCATCCAGCTTGCAACATTTCTCTGGATCCCATGGGATTTACGTTCTAAAGCAGTCCACCATTTGGGACCTAGTCAAAAGCAGATGGACGACGAGAATGGTATTCGAACCCACGCTTGCAGAGCCCAATACATTCACAATCCATCGCCTTAACCACTCGGCCCCTCGTCGTACAACTGCAACAAGTGAAACAAAAATGTATCGCCGCACACAGAATGATCGATACTGATTGAATTCATTACTCACAAACTGAATCAGAGACTGATAGACACAGAATGCTTCCCATATTCACAGACTGTGCAAATATTGTCTGAGCCAGAATGAATCACACACTCAGACACCACTACTGGAGACTGACAGATGAGGAATGAATCTCACACTCATCCAATCCCAGAAACTGACAGGTATTCCAGTCACAGACCGGAGGAGAGAGTGGCGGGAACAGAATGTATCCTACCCCGACACATGTAGTCAGAGACTGTTAGATACAGCATTAATCCGCCAAACACTAGCTATGCCAGAGACAGACAGTTGCAGAATTAATCCAACACACGCTCATAGTGCCACAGCGTGACAGGGACAGAATTCACCCAACACACACACACAGTCCCAGAGACTGACAGTTACAGAATTATTCCACCAGACAGTGACCGACGCTGAATTAATCCAACACACACACACACCACACACACGCACAGTCCCAGGGATGAACAGTTGCAGAATTATTCTACCAGAAAGTGACAGATGCTGAATTAAACTAACACATACACACTATGCCAGGGTGTGACAGACACAAAATTAATTTGGCACAAAATAATAGAGACTGTTTGATAAGGACCGAATCTCACTCCAATTAGTTGTCCAATTATGGCCATTTTTTATGTCGTCTGCAAACTTCTTCATCTTGCCCCTAGCATTTACATCCAAATCATGAATATATACCACAAAAATAAGGACACCTACTGCTGAGCCGTGCGGGATACCACTGTAAATATCTTTCCAGTCGCTAATTCAGGGAATTACAATTACCCTTTGCTTTCTGCCACTGATTCAATTTTACATCCAGCACGCTACATTTTCCTGGCTCTCAAGGGATTTACTCTTTTAAACAATCTTCCATGTGGGACCTTGTCAAAAACAGACAAATGAGAGAATGGAATTTGAACCCCCACGTGCAGCACAATAGATTAGCAACTCATCGCTTTAACCTCTCTGTTACCTCACCGCTTTATTACATAACTATTGAGATGCAATGAAACTTAATGCTGCATACCGTACCTCAGAATGGCAGATACCGATTAAATCCATCATTCATATACAGAATCAGAGACTGATAAACACAGATTGTTTTCCACATTCACATACTGTGCAAATATTGCCAGAGCCAAAATGAATCACACACTCAGACACCACTACTGGAGACTGACAGATGAGGAATGAACCTTACACTTGCATCCAATCCAAGAAACTGACAGGTACACACTGTATTTCGCTCACATACTGGACAGAGAGTGGCGGAAACAGAATGTATACCACCCCCACAAACAGAACCAGAGACTGTTAGATACAGCATTTATCCGCCACAAACACACAATATGCCAAAGACAGACAGCTACTTAACCTGTGGAATTCGCTACCACAGTAAGCAGTTGAGGCTAATGCATTGTATGTTTTCAAAAAGCAGTTAGATATAGCTCTTGGGTCTAAAGAGTTCAAAGGGACGAAAGCCGGAACAGGCTTCTGAGTGGCATGATCAGCCATGACCATAATGAATGGCGGAGCAGGCTCAAAGGGCCGAATGGCCTACTCCTGCCCCTTTTTCTTTCTATCTTTCTAAACCAACACGTGCGCAGTGCCATAGGGTAACAGGGACAGAATTACGCCACCAGAGAGTGACAGACACAGAATTAGTCCAATACATACACACCATGCCAGAGAGAGACAGATACAAAATTAATTTGACACAAAATAATAGAGACTGTTTCATAAGAGCTGAATCTCACTCCCATGTGCAGGACAACTAATTTCACACAAAAGTGTTGGTGTAACAATATGTAATTAGAGCTCGTCTTCACTCCGAGTATTTCTAAATCCGAGACATCCAATGGAAGCTGAACAATGTAATGTCAGTTGTGTCCAAAGAACACAGAACAAAGGAAATTACAGCACAGGAATAGGCCCTTCGGCCCTCCAAGCCTGCGCCAATCCAGATCCTCTATCTAAACCTGTCGCCTATTTTCTAAGGGTCTGTATCTCTTTACTTCCTGCCCATTCATGTATCTGTCCAGATACATCTTAAAAGACGCTATCGTGCCCGCGTCTACCACCTCCGCTGGCAACGCGTTCCAGGCAACCACCACCCTCTGCGTAAAGAACTTCCATTCATATACCCCCTAAACTTTTCACCTCTCACTTTGAACTCGAGACATCTAGTAATTGAATCACCCACTCTGGGAAAAAGCTTCTTGCTATCCACCCTGTCAGTACCTCTCATGATTTTGCACTCTTCAATCAGGTCCCCCCCTCAACCTCCGTCTTTCTAATGAAAATAATCCTAATCTACTCAACCTCTCTTCATAGCTAGCGCCCTCCATACCAGGTAACATCCTGGTGAACCGCCTCTGCACCCTCTCCAAAGCATCTACATCCTTTTGGTAATGTGGCGACCAGAACTGCACGCAGTATTCCAAATGTGGCTGAACCAAAGTCTTATACAACTGTAACATGACCTGCCAACTCTTGTACTCAATACCCCGTCCGATGAAGCAAAGCATGCCGTATGCCTTCTTGATCACTCTATTGACCTGCGTTGCCACCTTCATGGAACAATGGACGTGAACACCCAAATCGCTCTGTACATCAATAGATCCTATTCCTCAGTATCTTCTCCAGCAGCTTCCCTACCACTGACGTCAGACTCACCGGTCTATAATTACCTGGATTATCCCTGTTACCCTTCTTAAACAAGGGGACAACATTAGCAATTCTCCAGTCCTCCGGGACCTCACCCGTGTTTAAGGATGCTGCAAAGATATCTGTTAAGGCCCCAGCTATTTCCTCTCTCGCTTCCCTCAGTAACCTGGGATAGATCCCATCCCGACCAGGGGACTTGTCTACCTTAGAATACCCAACACTTCCTCCCTCATTATGCCGACTTGACCTAGAGTAATCAAACATCTATCCCTAACCTCAACATCCGTCATGTCCCTCTCCTCGGTGAATACCGATGCAATGTATTCGTTTAGAATCTCACCCATTTTCTCTGACTCCAAGCATAATTTTCCTCCTTTGTCCTTGAGTGGGCCAATCCTTTCTCTAGTTCCCCTCTTGTTCCTTATATATAAATAAAAGGCTTTGGGGTTTTTCTTAACCCTGTTTGCCAAAGATATTTCGTGACCCATTTTAGCCCTCTTAATTCCTCGTTTCAGATTGGTCCCACATTCCCGATATTCTTTCAAAGCTTCGTCTTTCTTCAGCTGCCTGGACCTTAAGCATGCTTCCTTTTTCCTCTTAGCTAGTTTCACGATTCCACCGGTCATCCATGGTTCCCTATATCTTGCCATTTCTATCCCTCATTTTCACAGGAAGATGTCTCTCCTGCACGCTAAACAACCTCTCTTTAAAAGCCTCCCACATATCACATGTGGATTTACCTTCAAACAGCTGCTCCCAATCTACATTCCCCAGCTCCTGCCGAATTTTGGTACAGTTGGCCTTCCCCCAATTTAGCACTCTTCCTTTCGGACCACTCTCGTGTTTGTGCATGAGTATTCTAAAACTTACGTAATTGTGATCACTATTCCCAAAGTAGTCCCCTACTGAAACTTCAACCACCTGGCCCGGCTCATTCCCCAACACCAGGTCCAGTATGGCCCCTTCCCGATTTGGACTATTTACATACTGCTCTAGAAAAGCCTCCTGGATGCTCCTTACAAATTCTGCTCCATCTAGACCTCTAACACTAAGTGAATCCCAGTCAATGTTGGGAAAATTAAAATCTCCTATCACCACCACCCTGTTGCTCCTACATCTTTCCATAATCTGTTTACATATTTGTACCTCTATCTCACGCTCGCTGTTGGGAGGCCTGTAGTACAGCCCCAACATTGTTACCGCACCATTCCTATTTCTGAGTTCTGCCCATATTGCCTCACTGCTCGAGTCCTCCATAGTGCCCTCCTTCAGCACAGCTGTGATATCCTCTTTAACCAGTAATGCAACTCCTCCACCCCTTTTACCTCCCTCTCTATCCCGCCTGAAGCATCGATAGCCTGGGATATTTAGTTGCCAATCTTGCCCTTCCTTCAACCAAGTCTCAGTAATAGCAATAACATCATACTCCCAGGTACTAATCTAAGCCCTAATTTCATCTGCCTTACCTACTACACTTCTTGCATTATAACAAATGCACCTCAGACCACCAGTCCCTTTGCATTCATCATCTGGTCCCTGTCTATTCTTCCCCTTAGTCACGCTGACTTCATTATCTAGTTCCTTACAGGCTTTAGTTACTACCTCCTTACTGTTCACGGACCTCCTCATTTGGTTCCCATCCCCCTGCCACATTTGTTTAAACCCTCCCCAACAGTGTTAGCAAAAGCACCCCCAAGGATATTGGTTCCAGTGCGGCCCAGGTGTAGACCGTCCAATTTGTAATAGTCTCACCTCCCCCAGAACCGGTCCCAATGTCCCAAAAATCTGAACCCCTCCCTCCTGCACCATCTCTCAAGCCACGCATTCATCCTGACTATTTTTTCATTTCTACTCTGACTGCACGTGGCACTGGTAGCAATCCTGAGATTACTACCTCTGAGGTCCTACTTTTTAACTTGGCTCCTAACTCCCTAAATTCTGCTTGTAGGACCTCATCCCGTTTTTTACCTATATCATTGGTGCCTTTGTGCACAACGACAACTGGCTGTTCATCCTCCCCCTTCAGAATGTTCTGCAGCCGGTCTGAGACATCCCTGACCCGTGCACCTGAGAGGCAACATACCATTCGGGTGCCTCGTTTTCGACCACAGAACCGCCTATCTACTCCCCTTACAATCGAATCCCCCTATGACTATAGCCCTTCCACTCTTTTTCCCGCCCTTCGGAACAGCAGAGCCAGCCACGGTGCCATGAACCTGGCTGCTGCTGCCTTCCCCTGGTGAGCGATCTCCCCCAACAGTATCCAAAACGCTATACCTGTTTTGGAGGGAGACGGCTGCAGGGGACACCTGCGCTGCCTTCCTGCTCTTTCTCTGCCTTTTGGTCACCCATTTCCTTTCTCCCTCAGCGATCCTAATCTGCGGTGTGACCAATTCGCTAACCGGGCTAGCCACGAACTCTTCAGCATCGCGGATGCTCCAAAGTGAGTCCATCCGCAGCTCGAGAGCCGTCATGCGGTCTATGAAGAGCTGCAGCTGGACACACATCCAGCACGTGAAGGAGTCAGGGACATCAGCCGTGTCCCTGAGCTCCCACATTGAGCAAGAGGAGCATAACACGGGTCTGAGATCTCCTGCCATTTTTAATCTTAAACTTAACTTCGTCTTTACTTCGATAAATAAAAAAGGAACGAAAAGTTTTTACCAATCACACGGAAAGAAAAAAAAAAAGAAATAGAAAAAGCCTTACCTTATCAACACAGCACCGAGTCCTTTTTTTTTGGTTAGAGTAGGAGGGCGGTTGGGATACACGACAGGTGTCGTGTCTCGGGTTCAGCCGCTGCCCAAATATATCGGACTTACTTACCCAGCTGCCACCTCGCTCTCCCTGTCGCCGCTGCAAAAAGAAACTGCCGAAACAAAAAGGTAAGTTAATATAAGTTGAAACTCACTTTCCCAGCTGCCACCTCCCTCTCTTTGTCGCCGCTGCAAAAAGAAACTTGCGAAACAAAAAGGTAAGTTTATATCAGTTGAAACTCCATAATCTGTAAACCTCGCTGCACAGCAGATTGCTGATCTCTATTTGCAGGAAGTCTGAACTGCAACATAGCGGAGTGAATTCACACAGTCACTCAGGACTAAATAATCAGGCAATGTGAGGAAATAGTTTCTGCCGGGAATTTCTCCTCTCATATTGCTTCACATTTTTATACTGGAGAATAAATCAATCGATTCTGCATAAAAAGGTGACCCTGCATTATTTAGCTATTTGTAAATATGCCCTGTTATATTTTGCTCTACATTGAAAAGTATTTCTGCCTGATTTCTCAGGATACTGTTGCCATCACTTCAAATAAACAAACCATAAATACACAAAGAACTGAGCACAATGGTGTTATCCCTGCTGCCCTTCTTAAATAGAGGCACAATATTAGCTATCCTTTAGTCTTCTGGTACCTCACCCGTGGCTAACAATGATACAAAAATCTCTGCCAGGGCCCCAGCAATCTCCTCCCTTGCTTCCCATAGCATCCTCGGATACACCAGCCCAGGCCCTGGGAATTTATCCACCTTAATGTGGCTTTGGAGACTTCTAACACCTCCTCCTTTGTAGTGTTGATATGATCCAGGATATCGCTGTCCCCTCTCTTGAACTCATTCGCTTCCATGACTTTCTCCACGGTAAATGCAGACGAGAAATATTCATTTAAGACCTCGCCCCTTTCCCGTGGCTCCAGACATAGATTGCCACACTGATCCTGAAGGGGACCTACTCTCTCCCGAGCTACCCTTTTACACTTAGTATACTTATGGAATCTTTTAGGATTCTCCTTTACCTTATCTGCCAGGGAAATCTCATGAACCCTTTTTGGCCTCCTAATTTCCTTTTTTAAGTGTAGTTCTGCAACCCCTATACTCCTCGAGGGACTCGCTTGACCCCAGCTGCCTATATCTGGCATCTGGCATATTGCACCTTCTTTGTCCTGACCATATCCTCAATAACCCTCGTCAACCAAAGTTCCCTAAACCTGCCAGACTTGCCCTTCCATCTAACAGGAACATACCGGCCCTGAACTCTTCCTCTCTCATGTTTAAAAGCCTTCACTTGTCAAACGCCCCTTTACCTGTAAACAGCCTCTCCCATTTGAGAGGTTCTGTCTGAAGCCATCGAAATTAGCCTTCCCCCAATTTAGCACGTCAATCTGAGGACCAGTCCTATCTTTTTCCATAACTATTTTGAAGCTAATAGAGTTGTGGTTACCGGTCCCAAAGTGCTGCCCTACTGACACATCAACCACCTGACCGTCCTCATTTCCTAAGGGGAGGTCGAGTAGGGCCATCCACATACTGCTTCAGAAAATTATCCTGGACACACGTAACAAATTCTTCCCCATATGATCACTTAGCACTAAGGCAGTCCCAGTCAATATTAGGGAAGTTAAAATCACCTGCTATTACAACCCTATAATTCCTACACCTATCTGTGATTTTCCTACATATATCCTCCTCCACTTCCCGCTGACTATTGGGGGGTCTACAGTATAATCCCATCAAGTGATCAACCCTTACTTATTTCGAAGTTCTACCCATATGGCCTGGCTGGACATTATTCCCGAGATATCCTCTCTAAGTACTGCCATAATGTCCTCTCTAATCAGTAGTGCAACTCCCCCTCCTCTCTTACCTTCACCTCTATCACGACAGAAAGATCGGTACTCCGGAACACTGAGCTGCCAGTCCTGCCCATCCCTGAACCACGTTTCCCTAATTACTGCACAGTGGCGCAGTGGTTAGCACCGCAGCCTCACAGCTCCAGTGACCCGGGTTCAATTCCGGGTACTGCCTGTGTGGAGTTTGCAAGTTCTCCCTGTGTCTGCGTGGGTTTCCTCCGGGTGCTCCGGTTTCCTCCCACATGCCAAAGACTTGCAGGTTGATAGGTAAATTGGCCATTATAAATTGCCCCTAGTATAGGTAGGTGGTAGGGAAATATATAGGGATAGGTGGGGATGTGATAGGAATATGGGATTAGTGTAGGATTAGTGTAAAACGGGTGGTTGATGGTCGGCATAGACTCGGTGGGCCGAAAGGCCTGTTTCAGTGCTGTATCTCTAAACTAAACTAATCACAATCCCATGTACCGATCCATGCTCTGAGTTCATCTGCCTTACCTGTTAGGCTTCTTGCATTAAAGTAAATGCAGTTTAGCCTACCAGCCCTTCCACTCTCCCTGTCCTGCCGTTGCCTTGCCAGCCTACTGGACTTGCTTGTTTTAACTTCTACATTTGCCTTAACTATCTCATTTGAGAGACTACTACTTTGGGTCTCACCACCCTGCAAGACTAGTTTGAACCCTCCAGAGTAGTACCAGCAACTGCCCCCACCCCGCAAGGATATTGGCCCCCCTCCAGTTTAGATGCAATCCGTCCTTCTTGTACAGGTCACCTCTGCACCAGAAGAGATCCCAATGAATCCCTCCCGCCTACACCAGCTCTTCAGGCACGCATTCATTTGCCTAATCCTCCTTTTCCTACACTCACTAGTATGTGGCACAGGAAGTAATCCTGGGATTACAACCCGAGATGTCCTGCTTTTTAACCTTCTGCCTAACTCCCTATATTCACTTTGCAGGACCTCATCTCTCTTCCTGCCTATATCGTTAATACCAATATGGACCACGACCTCTGTCTGCTCACTCTCCCCTTTCATAATGTCCTGCAGCCGCTCTGAGACATCCTTGACCCTAGCACCAGGGAGGCAACATACCATCCTGGAGTCTCGTTTGTGGCCACACAAACGCCTATCTGCACCCCTCACGATAGAATCCCCTATTGCTATAGCTCTTCCAACCCTTTCTCCTCTCCTGCTATGCAGCAGAGCCCTCCGTGGTGCCACGAACTCGGCTGTTGCTGCTTTCCCCTGGGAGGTCATCCCCCCAACATTATCCTTGAGAGGGCGACGGCCACAGGGGACTCCTACACTCTCTGCCTGCGCCTGCTGCTCCGTCTGGTGGTCACCCATCCCTTTTCTGCCTGTGCAGCCATTACCTGCGGTGTGACCACCTCACCAAACTATCCACGACTTCCTCAGCATCGCGCATGCGCCACAGTGAATCCTGCCGCAGCTCCAGCTCCATAATGTGGGTAGCCAGACGCTGCAGATGGATACACTTCCTGCAGACATGGTCATCAGGGATACTGGAACGGTTCCTGATTTCCAAAATAGCGCAGGAGTAACATATCACGGGCCTGAGCTCTCCTGCAATGACTTACCCTTCGGTTAATTCGTTGCTCCCTGAATTAAAAAATACTAATTATATTAGGGGCCTTGTTCCACCCACTTCAATCGAAAGGCCTTAAAAAATATACTTTAGTAGTACCCACCTCATCACCAGAGATTCTTTCCAACAAAAAAAAAACAACTTTGCCCTTTTTAAAAGATATTCTAACAGCTGCTACTCACCAACCAATCAGCATGCAGCTCTCCTATGACGTCACGGTTTGCCCTTTTTTGTTCAAAACTCCGGCACGCTGGAAGAGGTTTGATTGCCCTCCTCTCCACTCCGCTCCCGCAAGGTCAGAGCAGAGGTGAGTTACCTGAGCGAATACCCAAGCCGTCTCACCTTGAGAACCTTGACTAAGAGAACTACAAGGTACAAACGCAAGTTCTGTGACCAAGTCAAAGAGTTTATTAGGCGTAAATAAGATGCACAAAATTCATATTTAACAATGTCAATAGGTATGCAGCAACACACAGCCCCCGGTCTTGCTTCTGTGCTTGCTGCGGTACGGACCTCTCTCCTTGTTCTTCACTTGCTGTGTTTTGTTGACTGTAGTGTATCTTCCCCTTCTAAGTGCCAATGATGTTCTGTTGACCCCGCTCGAAGTTTGATGACGATGTCCTGTAAACCACTTTCTTTTATCCTTCTTGTGATGGAAGGTCATTGCCATATTAGTTTTGTTCTAAGTGCCCTAATTGGCCCAGATCGACATATTTGTTTGACCCTAGTTAGTTAATGTTTTAATCTACACACATTACAGATGCTTCCTGATTCTTTCTATTTTAGCAAGGATCCTGGTGATGCTGGACATTCTTTTTTTCAATTCTGCTTTATCTCATCTCTCTCCCTGCGAGGAATGCTGGTTTCTCTCCCATTGTTCTCACACAAAGGTTTAAACAAAGTATAGACTTGAAAAAACATGTCATACTAAAGCAAGCATCAGATCAAACAGACTTCAATATATTGATATACAAAACATATAATTAGTCCTATTATTTTAGTTGTTCCTATTTTTCACAAACGTAAAATATGTCACGATCCATCGCCCCCACATTGCAGAATCCCCTCCAGCTGCACCACTTCGCTTTTTCGTTCCCTGTGGCTACGTGCATCTTCCACACTGACACATCTCTCAACATGACATTTTGACATATTTCAATGAAGATGACCATCATGCTTTATAATCCAGGCTTGGCATTGCAGTTCTTGCTTAAATACAAGCCATGAAAATGCTCTAAGCTTTACACAGCGGCGAGCAGTGTTCAGGTGATACAGAAAATCTGGTGCATTGGACAGAGACAATCAGTTGATCTATCAAAGTCTCTTGATGTTATGCTCCCATCTATACTTGCAACACAACTATTCTTTTGTTATTGAATAGCTTGGATAGATGGCTCTGGATTGTGTGTTATCTAAGTATGAGGTTGTTTTCCTTAGAGCAATGTCGATTGAGGGGAAATTTGACAGAGTTGTACATAAGTTAGACAAGGATAACCTGCTCCCATTAGTTGATGGTACAAGGAGGAGACAAAGATTGATGGTTTTGGGAAAGAGATGCAGGGGAATGTCAGGACGCATTTTTTGTTTTGTTGTACCTGCTGCAACTCCCTGCCCACAAGTGTGGTGGATGCAGAGACAATCAATGATTTCAATAGGAAATTAGATAAACACTTGAAGGAAACAAACTTGCTGCAGGGCGACGCCGATCAAGCAGGGGAGTGAGTGGGATTGGATGACGAGAATATTTATTCAGCTTCAATTCTTTAATGACTTTGACATGTTACCGTTTGTAAAATACTGCAACATGAAGCTGATCTACGATGGCCGGGAATTGAACCCGGGTTAATTGCTTGGAAGGTAGTTATTCTCACCACTATATCACCGTGGCCTACTGCAGAGAAATTTTCAGGCTTTGTTTTGATTAATAGGATGCTTTACAATCATTTAAATTTGCATCTAAACAATACGTTTATGTTAATAAAAACAAAATACCGTAGATGCTGGAAATCTGCAATAAAAATAGAAAGAGCTGCAAATACTCTGATCAAAGGTCACATACCTGAAACGTTAACTCTATTCCTCTCTCCGCAGATGCTGCCAGGCCTGTTACATATTTCCAGCAATTTCTGTTTGTATTACCACGTTTGCATTTTATCAAAGAAGGATAGAATCATAGAATGGTTACATCACAGAAAGAGGCTATTCGGCCCATCATGGTCAGGCCAGTTATTTGCAAGAGCAGCTCACCTAATCCTATGCTCCCACCCTTTCTCCAAATCTCTACAATTTTGTTTAACGTTTCATATAATTATCCAATTCTCTTCTGACGGCCTCGATTGAACGTGCCTCCATCACACTCTGTTAGTTCTCTCCAATTAAAATAGTTACAAATGAATGTTCCTCTCGTTGCACGACTCACTTTCAGCCAGGAGATGGCACCAAACTACAATCATTTGGATCTTGCGATTGGTGTGCACATCTCTATTGCCGTGGGCCTGCTGCTGCCCGGGAAGCTGGCCAAGCACCCCGTCTCGGAAGGGAGAAATGTGTGGCCAAGCATAACAGCTCCTTGTAGATCTCCACAAGTACAGAAATAAAGCACCAAGCACACTGGCTCCTTTAAGATCCGCCGACAGCCTCGCTGAAAGAATGAATTTACTGCAGTTATTTGAATACCAACTGTTCAAATTTCAGCCGAAGATAACGTCGAGTTCTGGGACAAGAAGGTTCATGAATCGGCTCTATGATTGCGTCACTTTTTAATTCCCTGTCCTAGAAAATAAATACCAGCGAATGATCCGGATTGTACCTGTCAGTTCCTGGTATGTTAATGTTGATTTTGCTCTGTACCTGTCTGTTCCTGGTGTGTGAATGTTGATTTTACTCTGTACCTGTCAGTTCCCGCTATGTGAATGTTGATTTTAGAACATACATATGAACATAAGAACTAGGAGCAGGAGTAGGCCGTCCGGCCCCTCGAGCCTGCTCCGCCATTCACTAAGATCATGGCTGAACTTTTCGTGGACTCAGATCCAATTACCCGCACTCCCACCGTATCCCTTAATTCCTTTATTGTTCAAAAAATATCTACCTTTGCTTTAAATACGTTTACTGAAGAAGCGTCAACTACTTCACTGGGCAAGGAATTCCATTGATTAACAACCCTCTGGGTGAAGAAGTTCCTTCTTAATTCAGTCCTAAATCTGTTCCCTTTAATCTTGAGGCTGTGCCCTCATGTCCTAGCTTCACCTGCCAGTGGAAACATCCTCTCTATTTGTATCTTATCTATTCCCTTCATGATTTTATATATTTCTATAAGATCCCCCCTCATTCTTCTGAACTCCATAGAACATAGAACACAGAACATTACAGCGCAGTACAGGCCCTTCAGCCCTCGATGTTGCGCCGACCATCTGACCTACCCTATTCCATTTTCATCCATATGTCTATCTAATGACCACTTAAATGGCCTTAAAGTTGGCGAGTCTACTGCTGTTGCAGGCAGGGCGTTCCACGCCCCTACTACTCTCTGTGGAAAGAAACTACCTCCAACATCTGTCCTATATCTATCACCCCTCAACTTAAAGCTATGTCCCCTCGTGTTTGCCATCACCATCCGAGGAAAAAGGCTATCACTATCCACCCTGTCCAACCCTCTGATTATCTTATATGTCTCTATTAAGTCACCTCTTCTCCTCCTTGTCTCTCACGAAAACAACCTCAAGTCCCTCAGCCTTTCCTCATAAGACGTTCCCTCCATACCAGGCAACATCCTAGTAAATCTCCACTGCACCTTTTCCAAAGCTTCCACATCCTTCCTATAATGCGGTGACCAGAACTGCACGCAATACTCCAGGTGCGGCCGCACCAGAGTTCTGTACAGCTGCAGCATGACCTCGTGGCTCCTAAACTCGATCCCCCTACTAATAAAAGCTAACACACCATATGCCTTCTTAACAGCTCTGTTAACCTAGGTGGCAACTTTCAGGGATTTATGTACCTGGACACCAAGATCTCTCTGCTCATCTACACTACCAAGAATCTTCCCATTAGCCCAGTATTCTGCAATCCTGTTACTCCTTCCAAAGTGAATCACCTCACACTTTTCCGCATTAAACTCCATTTGCCATCTCTCAGCCCAGCTCTGCAGCCTATCTATGTCCCTCTGTAACCTACAACATCCTTCGGCACTATCCACAACTCCACCGACCTTCGTGTCATCCGCAAATTTACTAACCCACCCTTCTACACCCTCATCCAGGTCATTTATAAAAATGACAAACAGCAGTGGCCCCAAAACAGATCCTTGCGGTACACCACTAGTACCTAAACTCCAGGATGAACATTTACCATCAACCACCACCCTCTGTCTTCTTTCAGCTTGCCAATTTCTGATCCAAAGCTCTAATTCACCTTCAATCCCATACTTCTGTATTTTCTGCAATAGCGTACCGTGGGGAAATCTATCAAACGCCTTACTGAAATCCATATAGACCACATCCACGGATTTACCCTCATCCACCTGTTTGGTCACCTTTTCATAAAGCTCAATAAGGTTTGTGAGGCACGACCTACCCTTCACAAAACCGTGCTGACTAACTCTAATGAACTTATTCTTTTCAAGATGATTATAAATCCTATCTCTTATAACCTTTTCCAACATTTTACCCACAACCGAAGTAAGGCTCACAGGTCTATAATTACCAGGGCTGTCTCTACTCCCCTTCTTGAACAAGGGGACCAACTTGTGAGTATAATCACAATCTACTCAGTCTCTCCTCATAAGCAAACCCCCTCAACTCCGGAATCAACCTCGTGAACCTCCTCTGCACCCTCTCCAGTGCCAGTATATCCTTTCTCAAGTAAGGAGACCAAAACTGCACACAGTGCTCCAGCTGCGGCCTCACCAGTACCTTATACAGCTGCAACATGACCTCTCTGCTTTTAAACTCAATCCCTTTAGCAATGAAGGACAAAATTTCATTTGCCTTCCTAATTACTTGCTGTACCTGCAGACCAACCTTCTGCGATTCATGCACAAGGACACTTAAGTCCCTCTGCATAGCAGCATGCTGCAACTTTTTACCATTCAAGTAATAATCCTTTTTACTGTTACTCCGACCGAAATGAATGACTTCACATTTATTAACATTGTATTCCATCTGCCAGACCTTTGCCCACTCACTCAATGTAGCTATGTTCCTCTGCAAAGTTTCACAGTCATCTGTACACTTTGCTCTGCCACTCATCTTAGCGTCATCTGCAAACTTTGACACCCTACACGTGGTCACCAACTCCAATTCATCTGTATAAATTGTAAATAATTGCGGTCCCAACACCGATCCCTGAGGCACACCACTGGTGACTGATTTCCACCCAGAATAGCACTCATTTATCCCCACTCTCTGCTTCCTGTTAGTCAACCAATCCTCTATCCATGCTAATACTTTACCCCGAACGCCATGCATCCTTATCTTGTGCAGCAGCCTCTTGTGCGGCACCTTGTTGAAGGCCTTTTGCAAATCGAGGTACACCACATCCACTGCACCCATTGTCCACCTTGCTCGTAATGTCATCATAGAATTCCAAAAGATTTGTCAAGCAAGACCTGCCCTTCACGAACCCATGCTGCGTCTGCCCAACGGGACAATTTCTATCTTGATGCCCTGCTATTTCTTCCTTGATAATAGACTCAAGCATCTTCCCCACCTCAGAGGTTAAGCTAACCGGTCTATAATTCCCCATCTTTTGTCTACCTCCCTTTTTAAACAGTGGCGTCACATCTGCTGTTTTCCAATCAGCTGGGACTACCCCAGAGTCCAGCGAATTTTGGAAAATTACCGTCAGTGCACCTGCTATTTCTCCCGCCATCTCTTTTAGTACCCTGGGATGCATTCCATCAGGGCCAGGAGACTTATCGATCCTGAGCTCCATTAGCTTGCCCAACACTACCTCTTCCGTAATAATGATTGTTTCCAGGTCATCACCTCCGTTCGTCTCTTTGTCAATTACTGGCATGTTATTAATGTCCTCCACTGTGAAGACCGATACAAAATACCAGTTCAATGCCTCGTCCACTTCATCATATCCCATAACTAAATTCCCCTTCTCATCCTCGAAAGGACCAACGTTTACTTTAGCCACTCTTTTTCGTTTTATATATTTAGAGAAACTTTTGCTATCTGTCTTTATATTCTGTGCTAGTTTTTTCTCATGTTCTATCTTACTTTTCTTTATCGCTCTTTTTGTCGCTTTCTGTTGACCTTTAAAGTTTTCCCAATCTTCTAGTTTCATGCTGCTTTTGGCCACTTTGTATGCCCTCTCTTTCAATTTGATAGCCTCCCTTATTTCCTTAGACACCCAAGGCAGATTACCACTTTTCCTCCAGTCCTTCCTTTTCACTGGAATAAACTTTCGCTGAGCACTTTGAAAAATTGCTTTGAAAGTCCTCCACTGCTCGTCAACTGTCCCACCATAATATCTTTGTTTCCAGTCTACTTTAGCCAAGTCCTCCCTCATTCTATTGTAGTCCCCCTTGTTCAAGCACAGGACCCTGTTATTGGATTTTATCTTCACACTCTCCATCTGTATTCTAAATTCAACCATACTGAGGTCACTCCTTCCAAGAGGATCCCTAACTATGAGGTCATTAATTATTCCTGTCTCATTACACGGGACTAGATCTAGGATAGCTTGCCCCTCGTCGGTTCCATTACATACTGTTCAAGAAAACTATCACGGATACACTCAACTAATTCCTCGTCAACGTTACCCTGACTGAGCTGGTTCGACCAATCTACATGTAGATTAGAATCCCCCATGATAATTGCCGTACCATTTTAACAGGCATTGGTTACTCTGTACCTGTCAATCCCCAGTATGTGAATGTTGATTTTGCTCTGTCCCTGTCAGTTCCTGGTATGTGAATGTTGATTTTACTCTGTACCTGTCAATTCCCAGTATGTGAATGTTGATTTTGCTCTGTACCTGTCAGTTCCTGGTATGTGAATGTTGATTTTATTCTGTACCTGTCAGTTCCTGATATGTGAATGTTGATTTTACTCTGTACCTGTCAGTTCCTGTTATGTGCATGTTGATTTTACTCTGCACCTGTCAGTTCCTGGGATTTGAATGTTGATTTTACTCTGTACCTGTCAGTTCCCTGTATGTGAATGTTGACTTTACTCTGTACCTGTCAGTTCCTGGTATGTGAGTGTTGATTTTGCTCTGTCCCTGTCAGTTTCTGGTATGTGAATGTTGATTTTACTCTGTACCCGTCAGTTCCTGGTATGTGAATGTTTGTTTTGCTCTGTACCTGTCAGTTCCTGGTATGTGAATGTTGATTTTACTCTGTACCTGTCAGTTCCCTGTATGTGAATGTTGACTTTACTCTGTACCTGTCAGTTCCTGGTATGTGAATGTTGATTTTACTCTGTACTTGTCAGTTCCCGATATGTGAATGTTGATTTTACTCTGTCCCTGTCAATTCCCAGTATGTGAATGTTGAATTTTCTCCGTACCTGTCAGTTTCTGGTTTGTGATATGGGGTTCACACTGTTCCTGTCATTCAGTGGTGTGCAAACGTAGGTTTCGATCTATACTAAGCAGTTTCTGGTATTTAAATGTGTATGTTTTTTCCTTACCTTCCAGTTTCTGGTATGGGAGTGTGGTTTTCAATCTGTATTAGAATTAGAATTAGAATATTACAGCGCAGTACAGGCCCTTCGGCCCTCGATGTTGCGCCGATCATCTGACCTACACTATTCCATTTACATCCATATGTCTATCCAATGACCACTTAAATGCCCTTAAAGTTGGCGAGTCTACTACTGTTGCAGGCAGGGCGTTCCACGCCCCTACTACTCTCTGCGTATAGAATCATAAAAAGCTTTCAGTACAGAAGGAGGCCATTCACTCCATCATGCCTGTTGCTACTCTCTACAGGAGCAACTCACCTAGTTCCACTACCCACCCCCAATCTGTCCCCTGTACTCCTGCAGCTTTTTTTCTTCAGGTAATTATCCCAATACCCTTTTGAAAGCCACGATTGAATCTGCCTCCACCATACTTCCAGGCCGAGCATTCCAGATCCGAACAACTCCCTGCATAAAAACGCTTTCCCTCATATCATCTTGGGTTAATTTGCCAGTCACCTTAAATCTCTGCGCTCCAGTTCTCAACTGTTCCACCAAAGGGTACAGTTTCTCCCTATTTATTCTGTCAAGATCCCTCATGATTCCTCTCTGCCGTGTTTCTCCAAGGATAATGGGCACCACTGCTCTCATCTATCAATATGCCTGTCAGCATTTGGTATTTAGCAGGTTCAGGGAGGAAGTGAAAGAGCAAATAAAAGAAGCAAAGATGGAAAATAGACTGGCAGCTAACATAAAAGGGGATCTATGTGTATTTTATTGGCAGTTAATAGCAAAAGAGTATTAGGGCTAATTGGGGGAAAAAGCGATTGATGCATGGAGGCAGGGGACACGTCTGTGGTATTAAATTAATACTTTGCATCTGCCTTTACGAAAGAAAAAGGATGCAACCCAGGCAATGTGGAAAGGGGAGGTAATTCAAACACTAAAATTGTTTAAAATTGATAAGGAGGAGATACTGGATAGGCTTGTTGTACTGAAAGTTATAAGCTGTGTTCTATTCTGCATCCGTTAATTTCTGGTTTGTATGTTAGTTTTGCTTCAGGTTTGTCAGTTTCTGGAATGGGAGTATGGGTTTTGCTCTACCACTATCTGTCACTGAATTGTGAGTGTAGGTCTGAACCATTTTTTCCCCTTTGTGCCTTTTAGTATTGATCTTTAGCTGTCAGTTTCTGTTCAGTGTATGGGATTTGCTTCATGTCTCTGTTTCAGGCATGTTTGTGTGGTTTTATCCTTTTTTTTTCTGGTAGGTGAGTGTTGCTTCCTTTTTTTCGGCTGTATCATTTAGTTTCTGGTATGTAAGAGTAGGTTTCACTCTATAAATCCCAATCTCTGACCAGCAGTTTATTTCTATCTCTCTGTTTTCTAATTTTGAGTGTAGGTTTATCTGCACCTGTCCATTTATTTTATTTTAGAAATATCTTATTCTGTATTTTTTTGCTTCAGATATATCTGTGTGCAGCTTCTACCCTGTCCCCGTCATTTTCTGGTCTCTGAGTGTGAGCTTGCTCCTTTATGTTTCACTGTCTGGTAAATGATTGTTGGGTTCAGTCTTTAGCCAGAGCACTGTTTGTGAACTGAACTTTCCCTACGTCCTTTTTTGAATTTTTTAATAAAGATATTCCTATAATTTCTGACTGAGAATTCATTTATTAGTTTAAAGGACGTGTCTTCCTAAACAAAGAGCTCATTGAAAGGACATTGAAGCTCAGCTTTTTGGGAGATGTGCATGGAGGTTGAGACTATTCTGTAAGTTTTTTTTTGAAATCGCATTGACAATGGTTAATGTATAAAATGTAGCTGCATGGTACCAGAATTGAGGTCTGATCTGCAGTCGGAAACCAGGGTCAACTGCTCGGAAGGCAGATATGCTCAGCAATATACCAACATCACGCTGTGAGTTTGACATATATAAATGTGTATCTTATTCATAGAAATATAGAAAGTTTAAGGAACAGAAAGAGACCACTTGGCCCATCGTGTCTGTGCTGGGCAAGAAACAATCTATCTATTCTAATCCCACCTTCCAGCAGCTGGTCTGCAGCCCTGCAGTTTACGGCACTTGACGTGCATAGACACCTTTTAAATGAAATAAAAACAAGAAAGGCTGGAAATACTCAGCAGGTCTGGCAGAGAAGCAGAGTGAACTTTTCACGTCTGTGACCCTTCATCAGATCTGATGAAGAGATACTGACCTGAAACGTTAACTCTGCTTCTTTCTCCACAGATGCTGCCCGACCTGCTGAGTATTTCCATCCTTTCTTGTTTTGATTTCAGAATTCCAGCATCTGCAATATTTTGCTTTTATCTCCTTTTACATAAATTGGGTGTCTGCCTCAACTACCCTTTCAGACCGCCACCACCCTCTGTGTGAAAACGTTTTTCCTCATCACCTCGCTAATTTTTCTTCCAATCACTTTAAATCTATGCCCCCTCGTCAATATCCTATCTGCTAAGGAAAACAAACCCTTCACCTCCAGGCCCCTAAACATTTTGTGCATTGCACTTGAAGGAAACAAACTTGCAGCAGGGTGACGCCGATCGGACAGGGAGTGAATCTGATTGGATGATGATAATATTTTGTCAACTTCAATTCAGTAATAGCTTTGAACTTTTCACTTGTAAAATTCTGTTGCAAAGTTGCAGAATTAAAATGGACTGGGGATTGGCTTTGCAATGGCTCGGGATCAAACCCAGCTCAACTGCTGGGAAAGCAGCTATACTCACCACTATAACACCAGCGTTTATGTCCAAAAGCTTTTCACTCTTCATGTATAGAGCAAACACACTATAGCTGGTTGGAACTGGAACGTTTTGGGTGAAATATTTAGCGACCATTTTACTCTGCATCTAAACACCAAGTTCATGTTCCCATTGGAGGATAGAATCATAGAATGCTGACAGCACTGAAAACGGGCCTTCGGCCCATCGTATCGGGCCGGCTCTCTGCAGAACCATCTCACAAGACCGCCTTTTCTCCATAGCTCTGCAGTTTAGTTTTCCGCTTGATATTATTATCCAATTTTCTTTTCAAGGTCTTGATTGAATCTGCCTCCAACAGACTCGATCTTATTCCTCTGCGATGTAAAATATTTACGAAGGACTGGTTACTTTCAGTCAGGAGATGGCATCAGCCTGCAATCATTAGGATCTTGCGATTTGTTTATGCACATCTGGACCGCGATGGATGTGCTGCTGCGTGGGCAGCTGGCCAAGAACGCCGTCTCAGCAGGAGCAAAGGCGGTGACCAAGTACACCAGCTCCTTGTAGATCTCCACAATGTACAGAAATAAAGCACCAAACTCAACATCTCTAGTAAAGTCCGCCCATAGTTTCTCTGAAAGAACTGCGACCATACCTCTCTTAAGGAATCGAGTTACTATAATGATTTCAATAGCAACTATTCAATTTTCAGACCAAGTTAATTTTCAGTTCTCTGACAAGCTTTTTCACTGATCGGTTCGATCGTTCAGTATTTTTTTAAATTTCCCACCCGATTATTTAAATGTCCACCAATGATCGGCTCACCACCAACCACCCCCCATCCCCCCCGCGCCACCCCCCCCCCCTCCCCACCAAACACCTGTCCCGTTCTCAGACCTGTATCTGCACAGGAGCTGGATTGAAGTGTATGAGTCAGACTGCTCTCATCTCCTTCTCCATCGAGCCCTTTTTTAAACTTGCTGTAGCCATGTTTTGGTAACAAATACCCTTTATTGACCTGAGACCCAACTACAACCCAGATTGGATCTTCTTACAGCGAACAGACATGAATTATTTTGCAGACTCTTCCACGGGTGCGGTTTTCACCGGAGTGTGAGGTCTCGTTTCATTCCAGCAGCAGAGCCTTTGGAAAGGGATGGGCTATAACATCTGATTGGTTATTTTTTAGAAAGATTGAGCTGAAATATGTCCCGGCACAGGATCTGAATGGTGCTTTTTTCTCGTCCGTTACAGGCAGTTTGAAACTGACCGGATTATCAACCTAACTTTAAAGTTCACTGTAAAACCAAGTCTGTGAAATCAGAAATAACAGATAATTTACATACCAACATACATAAGAATTAGGATCAGGAGTAGGCCATTTGGCTGATAAAATCTAGAGGGCACTTGACAGGGTGGATGCTGAGAGGATGTTTCCCCTTCTGAGAGAGACTAGAACAGGGACACAGTTTAAAAATAATTCATGGCTGATCAGATTGTGGCCTCATCTCTACTTTTCTGTCCATCCCATGTAACAGTTGACTCCATTGCAAATTAAGGATCTATCTAACTCAGTCTTGAAAATTTCAATGACACTGCTTCCATTCCTCTCCGGGGAAGAAAATTCCACGGCCTAACGAAACTCTAAGAAAAAAGAAACTCATCTCCATGTTTGTTGGGCGACCCTTTTTTTTAAAAAAAAAGTGTTCCCTGTGTCTAATGTCTCTCATAAGGGGAAATATCCTCTCCGCATCCACCCTGCCAAGTGCCCTAAAGACCTTCTGTTTTTTTTCAATAAGATCACCTATCATTCTTCTGAACTCCAGTGGATACAGACCAACCTGTCCAACGATTTCCCAGAAGATACCCCTTCATCCCAGCAATCAGTCTAGTGAACCTTCTATGAACTTCTTCGAATGCAATTTTATGTTTTCTTCAGTAAGGAAACCAAAACTGTGCACAGTATTACAGATGCACTCTCACCAATGCCATGCACAACTGTGGTAAGTCTTCCTTACTTTAATAGTCCATTCCCCTTGCAAGTAATCACTGCATTCCTTTTGCCTTCCCAATCACTAGTACGTGCACAATAACATGTTGTGTTTCATTGACCAGGATACCCAACTCTGCCCCGCAGAGTTCTGCAATCTCTCTCCATTTAAATAATGCACTACTTTTCTATTCCACCTGCACATTTTCCCATATTAAACACCATCTTCAAAATTGTGCCCACTCACCTAAACTATCTAAGGCCCTTTGCAGATTCCTTATATGCACCACAGAACTTACTCTCCTACCTCAGCTTGCATCATCAGCAAATTTAGTAACCATACATTCTTTCCCTTCTTCCAAGTCATTTGTATAGATTGTAAGTAGTTGTGGCCCCAGCACTGAATCCTGTAGCACTCCACGAGTTAAAGAACAATACAAAGAACAAAGAACAAAGAACAGTACAGCACAGGAACAGGCCATTCGGCCCTCCAAGCCTGCGCGAATCTTGATGCCTGCCTAAACTAACACCATCTGTACTTCCGGGGCCCTTATCCCTCTATTTCCTTACTATTCATATATTTGTCAAAATGTCTCTTAAACGTCGCTATCGTACCTGCTTCCACCACTTCCCCTGGCAGCAAGTTCCAGGCACTGACCACCCTCTGTGTAAAAAACTTGCCTCGCACATCGCCTCTAAACTTTGCCCCTCGCACCTTAAACCTATGTCCCCTAGTAACTGACTCACCCTGGGAAAAAGCTTCTGACTATCCACTCTGTCCATGCTGCTCATAACTTTGTAAACCTCTATCATGTCGTCCCTCCACCTCCGTCGTTCCAGTGAAAGCAATCCGAGTTTATCCAACCTCTCCTCATAGCTAATGCCCTCCAGACCAGGCAACATCCTGGTAAACCTCCTCTGTTTCCTCTCCAAAGCCTCCACGTCCTTCTGGTCGTGTGGCGACCAGAATTGCATGCAATATTCTACGTGTGGCCTAACTAAGGTTCTGTACATCCGCAACATGAATTGCCAATTTTATACTCTATGCCCCGACCGATGAAGGCAAGCATGCCATATGCCTTCTTGACTACCTTATCCACCTGCGTTGCCACTTTCAGTGACCTGTGGACCTGTACGCCCAGATCTCCCTGCCTGTCAATACTCCTAAGTGTTCTGCCATTTACTGTATACCTCCTACCTGCATTAGACCTTCCAAAATGCATTACCTCAAATTTGTCTGGATTAAACTCCATCTGCCATTACTCCGCCCAAGTCTCCAACCGATCTATATCCTGCTGTATCCTGTGACAATCATCATCATTATCCGCAACTCCACCAACCTTTGTGTAGTCCGCAAACTTACTAATCAGACCAGCTACATTTTGCTCCAAATCATTTATATATACTACAAACAGCATAGGTCCCAGAACTGATCCCTGCGGAACACCACGAGTCACATCCCTCCATTCAGAAAAACACCCATCCACTGTTACCCTCTGTCTTCTGTGTCTGAGCCAGTTCTCTATCGATCTTGCCAGCTCACCTCTGATCCCGTGTGACTTCACCTTTTGCAGCAGTCTGCCATGCGGGACCTTGTCAAAGGCTTTACTAAAGTCCATATAGACAACATCCACTGACCTTCCCTCATCAATCAACTTCGCCACTTCCTCATAAAACTCAGTCAAATTAGTAAGACACGACCACACTTCACAAAACCATGCTGTCTCTCGCTAATAGGTTCGTTTGTTTCCAAATGGGAGTAAATCCGGTCCCCAAGAATCCTCTCTAATAGTTTCCCTACCACTGACGTAAGGCTCACCGGCCTATAATTTCCTGGATTATCCTTGCCACCCTTCTTAAACAAAGGAACAACATTGGCTATTCTCCAGTACTCTGGGACCTCACCTGTAGCCAATGAGGACACTAAGATTTCTGTCAAGACCCCAGCAATTTCTTCCCTTACCTCCCTCATTATTCTAGGGTAGATCCCATCCGCCCCTGGGGACTTATCTACCTTACTGCATGGCAAGACACCCAACACCTCCTCCTTTTTGACAATGAGATGACTGAGACTATCTACACTCCCTTCCCTAGGCTCATCATCCACAAAGTCCTTCTCCTTGGTGATGACTGATGCAAAGTACTCATTTTGCACCTCACCCATTTCCTCTGGCTCCACGCATAGCTTCCTATCTCTGTCGTTGAGAGGGCCAACCCTTTCCCTGGTTACCCTCTTGCTCTTGATATATGTATAAAAAGCCTTGGGATTTTCCTTAATCCTTTTTGCCAATGACTTTTCATGACCCCTTTTAGCCCTCCTAACTCCTTGCTTAAGTTCCTTCGTACTGTCTTTATATTCCTCAAGTGCTTCATCTGTTCCTAGCCTTCCAGCCCTTTCAAATGCTTCCTTTTTCTTTTTGACTAGGCTCACAATATCCCTTGTTATCCAAGCTTCCCGAAACTTGCCGAACTTGTCTTTCTTCCTCACGTTAACATGCTGGTCCTGGATTCTAATCAGCTGAAGTTTGAAAGACTCCCACATGTCAGATGTTGATTTACCCTCCAACAGCCGCCCAATCTAACTTGTTCAGTTCCAGCCTAATATTGTTATAATTAGCCTTCCCCCAATTTAGCACCTTCACACGAGGACTAATCTTATCCTTATCCACAAGTACCTTAAAACTTATGGAATTATAGTCACTGCTCCCGAAATGCTCCCCCACTGAATCTTCGACCACCTGGCGGGGCTCATTCCCCAAAACCAGGTCCAGAATGGCCCCATCCCTTGTTGGACTATCTACATACTGTTTCAAGAAGCCCTGCTGGATGCTCCTCACAAATTCTGCCCCATCCAAGCCCCCAGCAATAAGTGAGTCCCAGTCAATATTGGGGAAGTTAAAATCGCCCACCACTACAACTCTGTTACTTTTACATCTTTCCAAAATCTGTCTACATATTTGCTCCTCTAACTCCTGCTGGCTGTTGGGAAGCCTGTAGTAAAGCCCCAACATCGTGACTGCACCCTTCCTATTCCTGAGCTCCACCCATATTGCCTCACTGCATGACCTCTCTGAGGTGTCCTCCCGCAGTACAGCTGTGATATTATCCTTAACCAGTAATGCAACTCCTCTACCCCTTTTGCATCCCCCTCTATCCCGCCTGAAGCTTCTAAAGCTTGGAACATTTAGTTCCCAATCCTGCCCTCTCCTCAACCTCTGTAATAGCAACAACATCATATTTCCAAGTACTAATCCAAGCTCTAAGTTCATCTGCCTTACCTGTTACACTTCTCGCATTGAAACATATGTTACAACTTTCCAATCTATCAAGGACACATTTAGCCCTACTCTCTGCTTCCTGTTCACCAATTATCTTCCAATGCAAAAATGTTACCCCATACACTCAGAAATAGGAAGGGTATGGTAACAATGTTGGGGCTGTAATACAGGGCTCCCAACAGCGAGCGTGACATAGAGGTACAAATCTGTAAACAGATTATGGAAAGATGTAGGAGCAACAGGGTGGTGGTGATAGGAGATTTTAACTTTCCCGACATTGACTGGAATTCACTTAGTGTTAGAGGTCTAGATGGAGCAGAATTTGTAAGGAGCATTCAGGAGGGTTTTCCAGAGCAGTATGTAAATAGTCCAACTCGGGAAGGGCCATACTGGACCTGGTGTTGGGGAATGCGCCCGGCCAGGTGGTTGAAGTTGGACAAAGACGAGAGTGGTCCTAAAGGAAGAGTGCTAAATTGGGGGAAGGCCAACGATACCAAAATTCGGCAGGAGCTGGGGAATGTAGATTGGGAGCAGCTGTTTGAAGATAAATCCACATTTGATATGAGGGAGGCTTTTAAAGAGAGGTTGATTAGCGTGCAGGAGAGACATGTTCCTGTGGAAATGAGGGATAGAAATGGCAAGATTAGGGAACCATGGATGACAGGTGATATTGTGAAACCAGTAAGAAGAAAAAGGAAGCATACATAAAGTCCAGGAGGCAGAAGAAAGACGAAGCTTTGGAAGAATATCGGGAATCTAGGACCAATCAGAAATGAGGAATTCAGAGGGCTAAAAGGGGTCATGAAATATCTTTAGCAAACAGGGGTAAGCAAAATCCCAAAGCCTTTTATTCATATATAAGAGCAAGAGGGTAACTAGAGAAAGGATTGGCCCACTCAAGCACAAAGGAGGAAACTTATGCGGGAGTCAGAGAAAATGGGTGAGATTCTAAACGAGTACTTTGCATCGGTATTCACCGAGGAGAGGGACATGACGGATGTTGAGGTCAGGGATGGATGTTTGATTACTCTAGGTCAAGTCGGCATAAGGAGGGAGGAAGTGTTGGGTATTCTAAAAGGCATTAAGGTAGACAAGTCCCCAGGTCCGGATGGTATCTATCCCAGGTTACTGAGGGAAGCAAGGGAGGAAATAGCTGGGGCCTCAACAGATATCTTTGCAGCATCCTTCAACACGGGTGAGGTCCCGGAGGACTGGTGAATTGTTGATGTTGTCCCCTTGTTTAAGAAGGGTAGCAGGGATAATCCAGGTAGTTATAGACCGGTGAGCCTGACGTCAGTGGTAGGGAAACTGCTGGAGAAGATACTGAGGGAAAGGATCTATTCCCATTTGGAAGAAAATGGGCTTATCAGTGATAGGCAACATGGTTTTGTGCAGGGAAGGTCATGTCTTACCAACTTAATCGAATTCTTTGAGGAAGTGACAAAGTTGATTGACGAGGGAAGGGCTGTAGATGTCATAGACATGGACTTCAGTAAGGAGCTTGATAAGGTTCCCCATGGTAGGTTGATGGAGAAAGTGAAGTCGCATGGGGTCCAGGGTGTACTAGCTAGATGGGTAAAGAACTGGCTGGGCAACAAGAGACAGAGAGTAGCAATGGAAGGGATTTTCTCAAAATGGAGTGGTGTTCCACAGGGATCCGTGCTGTGTCCACTGTTGTTTGTGATATACATAAATGATTTGGAGGAAAGTATAGGTGGTCTGATTAGCAAGTTTGCAAACGACACTAACATTGGTGGAGTAGCAGATAGTGAAGGGGACTGTCAGAGAATACAGCAGAATATAGATAGATTGGAGATTTGGGCAGAGAAATGGCAGATGGAGTTCAATCAGGGCAAATGCGAGGTGATGCATTTTGGAAGATCCAATTCAAGAGTGAACTATACAGTAAATGGAAAAGTCCTCGGGAAAAGTTGATGTCCAGAGAGATTTGGGTGTTCAGATCCATTGTTCCCTGAAGGTGGCAACGCAGGTCAATAGAGTGGTCAAAAAGGCATACGGCATGCTTTCCTTCATCAGACGGGGTATTGAGTACAAGAGTTGGCAGGTCATGTTACAGTTGTATAAGACTTTGGTTTGGCCACATTTGGAATACTGCGTGCAGTTCTGGTCGCCACATTACCAAAAGGATGTAGATGCTTTGGAGAGGGTGCAGAGGAGGTTCACCAGGATGTTACCTGGTATAGAGGGCGCTAGCTATGAAGAGAGGTTGAGTAGATTAGGATTATTTTCATTAGAAAGACGAAGGTTGAGGGGAAACCTGATTGAGGTGTACAAAATCATGAGAGGTACCGACAGGGTGGATAGTAAGAAGCTTTTTCCCAGAGTGGGGGATTTAATTACTAGGGGTCACGAGTTCAAAGTGAGAGGGGAAAAGTTTAGGGGGGCTATGCATGGAAAGTTCTTTCTGCAGAGGGTGGTGAGTGCCTGGAACGCGTTGCCAGTGGAGGTGGTGGACGCGGGCACGATAGCGTCTTTTAAATGTATCCAGACATATACATGAATGGGCAGGAAGCAAAGAGATACAGACCCTTAGAAAATAGGCGACAGGTTTAGATAGAGGATCTGGATCGGCGCAGGCTTGGAGGGCCGAAGGGCCTGTTCCTGTGCTGTAATTTTCTTTGTTCTTTGTTCTTTGAGTTGTTATTTGGTATCGTAACCTTTTGGTGTGGCACCTTATCAAATGACGTTTGGAATTCTAAGTGCACCACATCAAATCTTCCCCTTCATTCACTTTGCTTGACAGATCCTCAAAAAGCTCTAATAATTAAGTCAAACATGATTTCCCTCTTCACAAAACCATATTGACGCTGCCTGATTACTTTAAGATTTTCTAGGTGCCCTGTTGTCACCTCTTTAACAATACATTCCAGCATTTTCCCTATAACAGAAATTGGGCTACCTGCCTTGTTGTTTCCTGCTTTGGGGCGGTCGTCTATTTATTTACTTTATGCTTTTGTGTGATTTTGTGTGTGTGTTCATTTTTTTTTCTGTAGCTGATATACCAGCCCCATCTACACCGAACCCCTCGTCTGTTCCTTTCAGTTACATATCGTTAAAGTGGCTTAAAAAATGCATTCCCAGTTTCCTACTGATTTCCAGCTGACAAATGTTCAATGAGTATCACATTTCCTGTTATTTAATAGCGGTCACGGTCGAAAGCTGATACTCCTTGAGGCTGCCTGTGTGTGTGTGAGAGAGAGATGTAGAGATTCAGTAAGTGTCAGTCAGTCAGTGCCTTGTCATTTATCTATTCTTTGTCTCTGTGTTAATTTGTGTCAAACTGGAATTTAAAAAAAAATATTTTGCAGTCTGTCTTCCGATGTGTCATTGTGGCAGTAATTTTAATCTCTGAAAGTTTCTGGTGCTCTTTGTGAGTGTGTGAATGGTTATGCAAATATAAGTCGACAGTACTGTGTGAGAGTTAGATGAATGCTTTCGCTCTAAGTCTCTGGTGCTGTCGGCGACTGTGAAACTGAATCTATACGTGACCACAAAGTGCTGTATGAGAGTCTGTCCATCAATTCTGAAGAGTCTTGCTGTTGTATGTAATATGCCATTAATATTGCATCTATCAACATATGGTAGTATATACAAGAACACAAGAACTCAAGGCAAAGGAGTAGAAGTAGACCATTTGCTCTATCGAGCCTGCTCCGCCATTCACTACGATCATGGTTGATCTTGCGCTTCAATTCCAATTTCCTGCCCGTTCCCCATATCCCTTAATTCCCTTTGAGACCAAAACAGTATCTATACCAGCCTTGAATGTATTCAATGAGGGAGCAGCCACAACCTTCTGGGGTAGAGAATTCCAAAGATTCACAACACTTTGAGTGTAGTAATTTCTCCTCATCTTCATCTAACTGATTGGCCCTCCAGTGGGACAACTCACACCCCACACGAGGAGACTCAGTTACAGGTTCAATCAATTTATTCAAGCGTACGCAGGGATAGACATCACCTCGGGCATTCAGGTAATACTCTAACTTTACATGCAGGACCACAGACATTTATACTGTTCGGTTCATACAGTGTGTTCAACCAATGGATGATTGACATGATTGACCAGACACTTTAATTAAAACAATGGATGATTGATTCCACATTCCGATCAGCACACTTCCTCAGCCTTATCAATACACAAACCAGAACTCTCCAAACTGTAGTCTCTTATTTGTTTGTTTCCCCTTATACCAACATTCCACAGAAACGCATGATTGCATGGCCTCGAGGTCTTGCTTTCACTCGCTGCATCTCTCCAGTCACCCGCTGAGTCTCCCCAATCACTCACTGCCTCTTCCCAATCACTCCCTGAGTCTCCCCAATCACTCACTGCCTCTTCCCAATCACTCGCTGCCTCTCCCCAATCACTCGCTGCCTCTCCCCAATCACTCGCTGAGTCTCCCCAATCACTCACTGCCTCTTCCCAATCACTCGCTGCCTCTCCCCAATCACTCGCTGCCTCTCCCCAATCACTCACTGCCTCTCCCCAATCACTCGCTGCCTCTCCCCAATCACTTGCTGCCTCTCCCCAATCACTCGCTGAGTCTCTCCAATCACTCGCTGCCTCTTCCCAATCACTCACTGCCTCTTCCCAATCACTCGCTGCCTCTCCACAATCACTCGCTGAGTCTCTCCAATCACTCGCTGCCTCTTCCCAATCACTCACTGCCTCTTCCCAATCACTCGCTGCCTCTCCCCAATCACTCGCTGCCTCTCCCCAATCACACGCTGCCTCTCCCCAACACACTCGTTGCCTCTTCCCAATCACTCACTGCCTCTCCCCAATCACTCGCTGAGTCTCCCCAATCACTCGCTGCCTCTTCCCAATCACTCGCTGCCTCTCCCCAATCACTCGCTGAGTCTCTCCAATCACTCACTGCCTCTTCCCAATCACTCGCTGCCTCTCCCCAATCACTCGCTGAGTCTCCCCAATCACACGCTGCCTCTCCCCAACACACTCGTTGCCTCTTCCCAATCACTCACTGCCTCTCCCCAACACACTCGTTGCCTCTTCCCAATCACTCACTGCCTCTCCCCAATCACTCGCTGAGTCTCTCCAATCAATCACTGCCTCTCCCCAATCACTCGCTGCCTCTCCCCAATCACTCGCTGCCTCTCCCCAATCACTCGCTGCCTCTCTCCAGTCACTCGCTGAGTCTCCCCAATCACTCGCTGCCTCTCCCCAATCACTCGCTGAGTCTCCCCAATCACACGCTGCCTCTCCCCAACACACTCGTTGCCTCTCCCCAATCACTCACTGCCTCTCCCCAATCACTCGCTGCCTCTCCCCAATCACTCGCTGCCTCTCTCCAGTCACTCGCTGAGTCTCGCCAACACACTCGTTGCCTCTCCCCAATCACTCGTTGCCTCTCCCCAATCAGCTCGCTGCCTCTCCCCAATCACTCGCTGCCTCTCCCCAATCACACGCTGCCTCTCCCCAACACACTCGTTGCCTCTCCCCAATCACTCGTTGCCTCTCCCCAATCAGCTCGCTGCCTCTCCCCAATCACTCGCTGCCTCTCCCCAATCACACGCTGCCTCTCCCCAACACACTCGTTGCCTCTCCCCAATCACTCGCTGCCTCTCCCCAATCACTCACTGCCTCTTCCCAATCACTCACTGCCTCTCCCCAATCATTCACTGCCTCTCCCCAATCACTCGCTGCCTCTCCCCAATCACTCGCTGCCTCTCCCCAATCACTCGCTGCCTCTCCCCAATCACTCGCTGCCTCTCCCCAATCACTCGTTGCCTCTGCACAATCACTCACTGCCTCTCTCCAGTCACTCGCTGCCTCTCCCCAATCACTAGCTGCCTCTCCCCAATCACTCGCTGACTCTCCCCAATCACTCGCTGCCTCTCCCCAATCACTCACGGCCTCTTCCCAATCACTCGCTGAGTCTCCCCAATCACTCGCTGCCTCTTCCCAATCACTCACTGCCTCTCCCCAATCACTCACTGCCTCTCCCCAATCACTCGCTGAGTCTCCCCAACACACTCGTTGCCTCTCCCCAATCACTCGTTGCCTCTCCCCAATCACTCGCAGCCTCTCCCCAATCACTCGCTGAGTCTCCCCAACACACTCGTTGCCTCTCCCCAATCAGCTCGCTGCCTCTCCCCAATCACTCGCTGAGTCTCCCCAATCACTCGCTGAGTCTCCCCAATCACTCGCTGCCTCTCCCCAATCACTCGCTGCCTCTCTCCAGTCACTCGCTGAGTCTCCCCAACACACTCGTTGCCTCTCCCCAATCACTCGTTGCCTCTCCCCAATCAGCTCGCTGCCTCTCCCCAATCACTCACTGCCTCTTCCCAATCACACGCTGCCTCTCCCCAACACACTCGTTGCCTCTGCACAATCACTCACTGCCTCTCTCCAGTTACTCGCTGCCTCTCCCCAATCACTCGCTGCCTCTCCCCAATCACTCACTGCCTCTCCCCAATCACTCGCTGAGTCTCCCCAATCACTCGCTGCCTCTTCCCAATCACTCACTGCCTCTCCCCAATCACTCGCTGAGTCTCCCCAATCACTCGCTGCCTCTCCCCAATCACTCACTGCCTCTCCCAAATCACTCACTGCCTCTCCCCAATCACTCACTGCCTCTCCCCAATCACTCGCTGCCTCTTCCCAATCACTCACTGCCTCTCCCCAATCACTCACTGCCTCTCCCCAATCACTCACTGCCTCTCCCCAATCACTCGCTGCCTCTCCCCAATCACTCGCTTCCTCTCCCCAATCACTCACTGCCTCTCCCCAATCACTCACTGCCTCTTCCCAATCACTCACTGCCTCTCCCCAATCACTCACTGCCTCTCCCCAATCACTCGCTGCCTCTCCCCAATCACTCGCTTCCTCTCCCCAATCACTCACTGCCTCTCCCCAATCACTCACTGCCTCTTCCCAATCACACACTGCCTCTCCCCAATCACTCACTGCCTCTCCCCAATCACTCACTGCCTCTTCCCAATCACTCACTGCCTCTCCCCAATCACTCACTGCCTCTCCCCAATCACTCGCTGCCTCTCCCCAATCACTCACTGCCTCTCCCCAATCGCTCACTGCCTCTCCCCAATCACTCGCTGACTCTCCCCAATCACTCGCGTCCTCTCCCCAATCGCTCGCTGCCTCTCCCCAATCACTCGCTGCCTCTCTTCAGTCACTCGCTGCCTCTCCCCAATCACTCGCTGCCTCTCCCCAATCACTCACTGCCTCTTCCCAATCACTCGCTGCCTCTCCCCAATCACTCACTGCCTCTCCCCAATCGCTCGCTGCCTCTCCCCAATCACTCGCGTCCTCTCCCCAATCGCTCGCTGCCTCTCCCCAATCACTCACTGCCTCTCCCCAATCGCTCGCTGCCTCTCCCCAATCACTCGCTGCCTCTCCCCAATCACTCACTGCCTCTTCCCAATCACTCGCTGCCTCTCCCCAATCACTCACTGCCTCTCCCCAATCGCTCGCTGCCTCTCCCCAATCACTCGCGTCCTCTCCCCAATCGCTCGCTGCCTCTCCCCAATCACTCACTGCCTCTCCCCAATCGCTCGCTGCCTCTCCCCAATCACTCGCTGCCTCTCCCCAATCACTCACTGCCTCTTCCCAATCACTCGCTGCCTCTCCCCAATCACTCACTGCCTCTCCCCAATCGCTCGCTGCCTCTCCCCAATCACTCGCGTCCACTCCCCAATCGCTCGCTGCCTCTCCCCAATCACTCGCTGCCTCTCCCCAATCACTCGCTGCCTCTCCCCAATCACTCGCGTCCTCTCCCCAATCACTCACTGCCTCTCCCCAATCACTCGCTGCCTCTCCCCAATCACTCACTGCCTCTCCCCAATCACTCACTGCCTCTCTCCAATCACTCACTGCCTCTCCCCAATCACTCACTGCCTCTCCCCAATCACTCGCTGCCTCTCCCCAATCACTCGCTGCCTCTCCCCAATCACTCACTGCCTCTCTCCAATCACTCACTGCCTCTCTCCAGTCTCTCACTGCCTCTCCCCAATCACTCACTGCCTCTCCCCAATCACTCACTGCATCTCTCCAATCACTCACTGCCTCTCCCCAATCACTCACTGCCTCTCCCCAATCACTCGCTGCCTCTCCCCAATCACTCACTGCCTCTCTCCAATCACTCACTGCCTCTTCCCAATCACTCACTGCCTCTCCCCAATCACTCACTGCCTCTCTCCAATCACTCACTGCCTCTCTCCAATCACTCACTGCCTCTCCCCAATCACTCACTGCCTCTCCCCAATCACTCACTGCCTCTCCCCAATCACTCACTGCCTCTCTCCAATCACTCACTGCCTCTCCCCAATCACTCACTGCCTCTCCCCAATCACTCACTGCCTCTCTCCAATCACTCACTGCCTCTCTCCAATCACTCACTGACTCTCCCCAATCACTCACTGCCTCTCCCCAATCACTCGCTGCCTCTCTCCAATCACTCGCTGCCTCTCCCCAATCACTCGCTGCCTCTCCCCAATCACTCACTGCCTCTCCCCAATCACTCACTGCCTCTCCCCAATCACTCGCTGCCTCTCTCCAATCACTCGCTGCCTCTCCCCAATCACTCACTTCCTCTCCCCAATCACTCGCGTCCTCTTCCCAATCACTCGCTGCCTCTCCCCAATCGCTCGCTGCCTCTCCCCAATCACTCGCTGCCTCTCCCCAATCACTCGCGTCCTCTCCCCAATCACTCACTGCCTCTCCCCAATCACTCACTGCCTCTCCCCAATCACTCGCTGCCTCTCCCCAATCACTCGCTGCCTCTCCCCAATCACTCTCGTCCTCTCCCCAATCACTCACTGCCTCTCCCCAATCACTCACTGCCTCTCCCCAATCACTCGCTGCCTCTCCCCAATCACTCGCTGCCTCTCCCCAATCACTCGCTGCCTCTCCCCAATCACTCGCGTCCTCTCCCCAATCACTCACTGCCTCTCCCCAATCACTCACTGCCTCTCCCCAATCACTCGCTGCCTCTCCCCAATCACTCGCTGCCTCTCCCCAATCACTCACTGCCTCTCCCCAATCACTCACTGCCTCTCTCCAATCACTCACTGCCTCTCCCCAATCACTCACTGCCTCTCCCCAATCACTCGCTGCCTCTCCCCAATCACTCACTGCCTCTCTCCAATCACTCACTGCCTCTCCCCAATCACTCACTGCCTCTCCCCAATCACTCGCTGCCTCTCTCCAATCACTCGCTGCCTCTCTCCAATCACTCGCTGCCTCTCCCCAATCACTCGCTGCCTCTCTCCAGTCACTCGCTGCCTCTCTCCAATTACTCGCTGCCTCTCCCCAATCACTCGATGCCTCTCCCCAATCACTCGCTGCCTCTCCCCAATCACTCGCTGCCTCTCTCCAATCACTCGCTGCCTCTCTCCAATCACTCGCTGCCTCTCCCCAATCACTCGATGCCTCTCCACAATCACTCGCTGCCTCTCTCCAATCACTCACTGCCTCTCCCCAATCACTCACTGCCTCTCCCCAATCACTCACTGCCTCTCCCCAATCACTCGCTGCCTCTCTCCAATCACTCGCTGCCTCTCTCCAATCACTCGCTGCCTCTCCCCAATCACTCGATGCCTCTCCCCAATCACTCGCTGCCTCTCCCCAATCACTCGCTGCCTCTCTCCAATCACTCGCTGCCTCTCTCCAATCACTCGCTGCCTCTCCCCAATCACTCGATGCCTCTCCACAATCACTCGCTGCCTCTCTCCAATCACTCACTGCCTCTCCCCAATCACTCACTGCCTCTCCCCAATCACTCGCTGCCTCTCCACAATCACTCGCTGCCTCTCCCCAATCACTCGCTGCCTCTCTCCAATCACTCGCTGCCTCTCTCCAATCACTCGCTGCCTCTCCCCAATCACTCGCTGCCTCTCTCCAATCACTCACTGCCTCTCCCCAATCACTCGCTGCCTCTCCACAATCACTCGCTGCCTCTCTCCAATCACTCACTGCCTCTCCCCAATCACTCGCTGCCTCTCCACAATCACTCGCTGCCTCTCTCCAATCACTCGCTGCCTCTCTCCAATCACTCACTGCCTCTCCCCAATCACTCGCTGCCTCTCCCCAATCACTCGCTGCCGCTCCACAATCACTCGCTGCCTCTCCCCAATCACTCGCTGCACTCCCCAATCACTCGCTTCCTCTTCCCAATCACTCACTGCCTCTCCCCAATCACTCACTGCCTCTCCCCAATCACTCGCTGCCTCTCCCCAATCACTCGCTGCCTCTCCACAATCACTCGCTGCCTCTCCCCAATCACTCGCTGCACTCCCCAATCACTCGCTTCCTCTCCCCAATCACTCGCTTCCTCTCCCCAATCACTCGTTGCCTCTCCCCAATCACTCGCTGCCTCTCCACAATCACTCGCTTCCTCTTCCCAATCACTCGCTGCACTCCCCAATCACTCGCTTCCTCTCCCCAATCACTCGTTGCCTCTCCCCAAACACTCGCTGCCTCTCCACAATCACTCGCTTCCTCTTCCCAATCACTCGCTGCCTCTCCACAATCACTCGCTTCCTCTCCCCAATCACTCGCTGCCTCTCTCCAATCACTCGCTGCCTCTCTCCAATCACTCGCTGCCTCTCCCCAATCACTCGATGCCTCTCCCCAATCACTCGCTGCCTCTCCCCAATCACTCGCTGCCTCTCTCCAATCACTCGCTGCCTCTCTCCAATCACTCGCTGCCTCTCCCCAATCACTCGATGCCTCTCCACAATCACTCGCTGCCTCTCTCCAATCACTCACTGCCTCTCCCCAATCACTCACTGCCTCTCCCCAATCACTCGCTGCCTCTCCACAATCACTCGCTGCCTCTCCCCAATCACTCGCTGCCTCTCTCCAATCACTCGCTGCCTCTCTCCAATCACTCGCTGCCTCTCCCCAATCACTCGCTGCCTCTCTCCAATCACTCACTGCCTCTCCCCAATCACTCGCTGCCTCTCCACAATCACTCGCTGCCTCTCTCCAATCACTCACTGCCTCTCCCCAATCACTCGCTGCCTCTCCACAATCACTCGCTGCCTCTCTCCAATCACTCGCTGCCTCTCTCCAATCACTCACTGCCTCTCCCCAATCACTCGCTGCCTCTCCCCAATCACTCGCTGCCGCTCCACAATCACTCGCTGCCTCTCCCCAATCACTCGCTGCACTCCCCAATCACTCGCTTCCTCTTCCCAATCACTCACTGCCTCTCCCCAATCACTCACTGCCTCTCCCCAATCACTCGCTGCCTCTCCCCAATCACTCGCTGCCTCTCCACAATCACTCGCTGCCTCTCCCCAATCACTCGCTGCACTCCCCAATCACTCGCTTCCTCTCCCCAATCACTCGCTTCCTCTCCCCAATCACTCGTTGCCTCTCCCCAATCACTCGCTGCCTCTCCACAATCACTCGCTTCCTCTTCCCAATCACTCGCTGCACTCCCCAATCACTCGCTTCCTCTCCCCAATCACTCGTTGCCTCTCCCCAAACACTCGCTGCCTCTCCACAATCACTCGCTTCCTCTTCCCAATCACTCGCTGCCTCTCCACAATCACTCGCTTCCTCTTCCCAATCACTCGCTGCACTCCCCAATCACTCGCTTCCTCTCCCCAATCACTCGTTGCCTCTCCCCAATCACTCGTTGCCTCTCCCCAATCACTCGCTTCCTCTTCCCAATCACTCGCTGCACTCCCCAATCACTCGCTTCCTCTCCCCAGTCACTCGCTGCCTCTCCACAATCACTCGCTGCCTCTCCCCAATCACTCACTGCCTCTTCCCAATCACTCGCTGCCTCTCCCCAATCACTCACTGCTTCTCCCCAATCGCTCGCTGCCTCTCCCCAATCACTCGCGTCCTCTCCCCAATCGCTCGCTGCCTCTCCCCAATCACTCACTGCCTCTCCCCAATCGCTCGCTGCCTCTCCCCAATCACTCGCTGCCTCTCCCCAATCACTCGCGTCCTCTCCCCAATCACTCACTGCCTCTCCCCAATCACTCACTGCCTCTCCCCAATCACTCGCTGCCTCTCCCCAATCACTCGCTGCCTCTCCCCAATCACTCACTGCCTCTCCCCAATCACTCGCTGCCTCTCCCCAATCACTCGCTGCCTCTTCCCAATCACTCACTGCCTCTCTCCAATCACTCGCGTCCTCTCCCCAATCACTCACTGCCTCTCCCCAATCACTCACTGCCTCTCTCCAATCACTCGCGTCCTCTCCCCAATCACTCACTGCCTCTCCCCAATCACTCACTGCCTCTCCCCAATCACTCGCTGCCTCTCCCCAATCACTCACTGCCTCTCCCCAATCACTCACTGCCTCTCTCCAATCACTCACTGCCTCTCCCCAATCACTCACTGCCTCTCCCCAATCACTCGCTGCCTCTCCCCAATCACTCGCTGCCTCTCTCCAATCACTCACTGCCTCTTCCCAATCACTCACTGCCTCTCCCCAATCACTCACTGCCTCTCTCCAATCACTCACTGCCTCTCCCCAATAACTCACTGCCTCTCCCCAATCACTCACTGCCTCTCCCCAATCACTCACTGCCTCTCTCCAATCACTCACTGCCTCTCCCCAATCACTCACTGCCTCTCCCCAATCACTCGCTGCCTCTCCCCAATCACTCGCTGCCTCTCTCCAATCACTCGCTGCCTCTTCCCAATCACTCGTTGCCTCTCCCCAATCACTCGCTGCCTCTCTCCAATCACTCGCTGCCTCTCCCCAATCACTCGCTGCCTCTCCCCAATCACTCGCGTCCTCTTCCCAATCACTCACTGCCTCTCCGCAATCGCTCGCTGCCTCTCCCCAATCACTCGCTGCCTCTCCCCAATCACTCGCGTCCTCTCCCCAATCACTCACTGCCTCTCCCCAATCACTCACTGCCTCTCCCCAATCACTCGCTGCCTCTCCCCAATCACTCGCTGCCTCTCCCCAATCACTCACTGCCTCTCCCCAATCACTCACTGCCTCTCTCCAATCACTCACTGCCTCTCCCCAATCACTCACTGCCTCTCCCCAATCACTCGCTGCCTCTCCCCAATCACTCGCTGCCTCTCTCCAATCACTCGCTGCCTCTCACCAATCACTCGCTGCCTCTCTCCAATCACTCGCTGCCTCTCCCCAATCACTCACTGCCTCTTCCCAATCACTCGCTGCCTCTCCCCAATCACTCACTGCCTCTCCCCAATCACTCGCTGCCTCTCTCCAATCACTCGCTGCCTCTCTCCAATCACTCGCTGCCTCTCTCCAATCACTCGCTGCCTCTCTCCAATCACTCACTGCCTCTCTCCAATCACTCGCTGCCTCTCTCCAATCACTCGCTGCCTCTCTCCAATCACTCGCTGCCTCTCCCCAATCACTCACTGCCTCTCCCCAATCACTCGCTGCCTCTCTCCAATCACTCACTGCCTCTCTCCAATCACTCGCTGCCTCTCTCCAATCACTCGCTGCCTCTCCCCAATCACTCGCTGCCTCTCCACAATCACTCGCTGCCTCTCCCCAATCACTCGCTGCCTCTCTCCAATCACTCGCTGCCTCTCTCCAATCACTCGCTGCCTGTCCCCAATCACTCGCTGCCTCTCCACAATCACTCGCTGCCTCTCCCCAATCACTCACTGCACTCCCCAATCACTCGCTTCCTCTCCCCAATCACTCGTTGCCTCTCCCCAATCACTCGCTGCCTCTCCACAATCACTCGCTGCCTCTCCCCAATCACTCGCTGCCTCTCCCCAATCACTCGCGTCCTCTTCCCAATCACTCACTGCCTCTCCGCAATCGCTCGCTGCCTCTCCCCAATCACTCGCTGCCTCTCCCCAATCACTCGCGTCCTCTCCCCAATCACTCACTGCCTCTCCCCAATCACTCACTGCCTCTCCCCAATCACTCGCTGCCTCTCCCCAATCACTCGCTGCCTCTCCCCAATCACTCACTGCCTCTCCCCAATCACTCACTGCCTCTCTCCAATCACTCACTGCCTCTCCCCAATCACTCACTGCCTCTCCCCAATCACTCGCTGCCTCTCCCCAATCACTCGCTGCCTCTCTCCAATCACTCGCTGCCTCTCACCAATCACTCGCTGCCTCTCTCCAATCACTCGCTGCCTCTCCCCAATCACTCACTGCCTCTTCCCAATCACTCGCTGCCTCTCCCCAATCACTCACTGCCTCTCCCCAATCACTCGCTGCCTCTCTCCAATCACTCGCTGCCTCTCTCCAATCACTCGCTGCCTCTCTCCAATCACTCGCTGCCTCTCTCCAATCACTCACTGCCTCTCTCCAATCACTCGCTGCCTCTCTCCAATCACTCGCTGCCTCTCTCCAATCACTCGCTGCCTCTCCCCAATCACTCACTGCCTCTCCCCAATCACTCGCTGCCTCTCTCCAATCACTCACTGCCTCTCTCCAATCACTCGCTGCCTCTCTCCAATCACTCGCTGCCTCTCCCCAATCACTCGCTGCCTCTCCACAATCACTCGCTGCCTCTCCCCAATCACTCGCTGCCTCTCTCCAATCACTCGCTGCCTCTCTCCAATCACTCGCTGCCTGTCCCCAATCACTCGCTGCCTCTCCACAATCACTCGCTGCCTCTCCCCAATCACTCACTGCACTCCCCAATCACTCGCTTCCTCTCCCCAATCACTCGTTGCCTCTCCCCAATCACTCGCTGCCTCTCCACAATCACTCGCTTCCTCTTCCCAATCACTCGCTGCACTCCCCAATCACTCGCTTCCTCTCCCCAATCACTCGTTGCCTCTCCCCAATCACTCGCTTCCTCTCCCCAATCACTCGTTGCCTCTCCCCAATCACTCGCTGCCTCTCCACAATCACTCGCTTCCTCTTCCCAATCACTCGCTTCCTCTCCCCAATCACTCGTTGCCTCTCCCCAATCACTCGCTTCCTCTCCCCAATCACTCGTTGCCTCTCCCCAATCACTCGCTGCCTCTCCACAATCACTCGCTTCCTCTTCCCAATCACTCGCTTCCTCTCCCCAATCACTCGTTGCCTCTCCCCAATCACTCGCTGCACTCCCCAATCACTCGCTTCCTCTCCCCAATCACTCGCTTCCTCTCCCCAATCACTCGTTGCCTCTCCCCAATCACTCGCTGCCTCTCCACAATCACTCGCTTCCTCTTCCCAATCACTCGCTGCCACTCCACAATCACTCGCTTCCTCTTCCCAATCACTCGCTGCACTCCCCAATCACTCGCTTCCTCTCCCCAATCACTCGTTGCCTCTCCCCAATCACTCACTGCCTCTCCACAATCACTCGCTTCCTCTTCCCAATCACTCGCTGCACTCCCCAATCACTCGCTTCCTCTCCCCAATCACTCGTTGCCTCTCCCCAATCACTCGCTTCCTCTCCCCAATCACTCGCTGCCTCTCCCCAATCACTCACTGCCTCTCCCCAATCACTCGCATCCTCTCCCCAATCACTCGCTGCCTCTCCCCAATCACTCGCTTCCTCTCCCCAATCACTCACTGCCTCTCCCCAATCACTCGCCTCCTCTTCCCAAAAACTCGCTGCACTCCCCAATCACTCGCTTCCTCTCCCCAATCACTCGTTGCCTCTCCCCAATCACTCACTGCCTCTCCCCAATCACTCGCTTCCTCTTCCCAATCACTCGCTGCACTCCCCAATCACTCGCTTCCTCTCCCCAATCACTCGTTGCCTCTCCCCAATCACTCGCTGCCTCTCCCCAATCACTCGCTTCCTCTCCCCGATCACTCGTTGCCTCTCCCCAATCACTCACTTCCTCTCCACAATCACTCGCTTCCTCTTCCCAATCACTCGCAGCACTCCCCAATCACTCGCTTCCTCTCCCCAATCACTTTCTGCCTCTCCACAATCACTCGCTTCCTCTTCCCAATCACTCGCTGCACTCCCCAATCACTCGCTTCCTCTCCCCAATCACTCGCTGCCTCTCCCCAATCACTCACTGCCTCTCCCCAATCACTCACTGCCTCTTCCCAATCACTCGCTGCCTCTCCCCAATCACTCACTGCCTCTCCCCAATCACTCGATGCCTCTCCCCAATCACTCACTGCCTCTTCCCAATCACTCGCTGCCTCTCCCCAATCACTCACTGCCTCTCCCCAATCACTCGATGCCTCTCCCCAATCACTCACTGCCTCTCCCCAATCACTCGCTTCCTCTCCCCAATCACTCGTTGCCTCTTCCCAATCACTCGCTGCCTCTCCCCAATCACTCGCTGCCTCTCCCCAATCACTCACTGCCTCTCCCCAATCACTCACTGCCTCTTCCCAATCACTCGCTGCCTCTCCCCAATCACTCACTGCCTCTTCCCAATCACTCGCTGCCTCTCCCCAATCACTCGCTGCCTCTCCCCAATCACTCACTGCCTCTCCCCAATCACTCGCTGCCTCTCCCCAATCACTCGCTGCCTCTCCCCAATCACTCGCTGCCTCTTCCCAATCACTCACTGCCTCTCCCCAATCACTCGCTTCCTCTCCCCAATCACTCGCTGCCTCTTCCCAATCACTCGCTGCCTCTCCCCAATCACTCGCTGCCTCTCCCCAATCACTCACTGCCTCTCCCCAATCACTCGCTTCCTCTCCCCAATCACTCACTGCCTCTCCCCAATCACTCGCTTCCTCTTCCCAATCACTCACTGCCTCTCCCCAATCACTCGCTGCCTCTCCCCAATCACTCGCTTCCTCTCCCCAATCACTCGCTGCCTCTCCCCAATCACTCGCTTCCTCTCCCCAATCACTCGCTGCCTCTTCCCAATCACTCGCTGCCTCTCCCCAATCACTCACTGCCTCTCCCCAATCACTCGATGCCTCTCCCCAATCACTCACTGCCTCTCCCCAATCACTCGCTGCCTCTCCCCAATCACTCGCTGCCTCTCCCCAATCACTCGCTGCCTCTCCCCAATCACTCGCTGCCTCTCCCCAATCACTCGATGCCTCTCCCCAATCACTCACTGCCTCTTCCCAATCACTCGATGCCTCTTCCCAATCACTCGCTGCCTCTCCCCAATCAGTCACTGCCTCTCCCCAATCACTCGCTGCCTCTCCCCAATCACTCGTTGCCTCTCCCCAATCACTCGCTTCCTCTCCCCAATCACTCGCTGCCTCTTCCCAATCACTCGCTGCCTCTCCCCAATCACTCGCTTCCTCTCCCCAATCACTCGCTGCCTCATCCCAATCACTCGCTGCCTCTCCCCAATCACTCACTGCCTCTTCCCAATCACTCACTGCCTCTCCCCAATCACTCGCTTCCTCTCCCCAATCACTCGCTGCCTCTTCCCAATCACTCGCTGCCTCTCCCCAATCACTCACTGCCTCTCCCCAATCACTCACTGCCTCTCCCCAATCACTCGCTGCCTCTTCCCAATCACTCGCTGCCTCTCCCCAATCACTCGATGCCTCTCCCCAATCACTCGTTGCCTCTCCCCAATCACACACTGCCTCTCCCCAATCACTCGCTGCCTCTTCCCAATCACTCGCTGCCTCTCCCCAATCACTCGATGCCTCTCCCCAATCACTCGTTGCCTCTCCCCAATCACTCACTGCCTCTCCCCAATCACTCGCTGCCTCTCCCCAATCACTCGTTGCCTCTCCCCAATCACTCGTTGCCTCTCCCCAATCACTCGCTGCCTCTTCCCAATCACTCGCTGCCTCTCCCCAATCACTCACTGCCTCTTCCCAATCACTCACTGCCTCTTCCCAATCACTCACTGCCTCTCCCCAATCACTCGCTGCCTCTTCCCAATCACTCGATGCCTCTTCCCAATCACTCGTTGCCTCTTCCCAATCACTCACTGCCTCTCCCCAATCACTCACTGCCTCTCCCCAATCACTCACTGCCTCTCCCCAATCACTCGCTGCCTCTCCCCAATCACTCGCTTCCTCTCCCCAATCACTCGCTGCCTCTTCCCAATCACTCGATGCCTCTTCCCAATCACTCGCTGCCTCTCCCCAATCACTCACTGCCTCACCCCAATCACTCACTGACTCTCCCCAATCACTCACTGCCTCTTCGCAATCACTCACTGCCTCTCCCCAAACACTCACTGCCTCTTCCCAATCACTCGCTGCCTCTCCCCAATCACTCACTGCCTCTTCCCAATCACTCACTGCCTCTTCCCAATCACTCACTGCCTCTCCCCAATCACTCACTGCCTCTCCCCAATCACTCACTGCCTCTTCCCAATCACTCACTGCCTCTCCCCAATCACTCACTGACTCTCCCCAATCACTCACTGCCTCTTCGCAATCACTCACTGCCTCTCCCCAAACACTCACTGCCTCTTCCCAATCACTCGCTGCCTCTCCCCAATCACTCACTGCCTCTTCCCAATCACTCACTGCCTCTTCCCAATCACTCACTGCCTCTCCCCAATCACTCACTGCCTCTCCCCAATCACTCACTGCCTCTTCCCAATCACTCACTGCCTCTCCCCAATCACTCACTGACTCTCCCCAATCACTCACTGCCTCTTCCCAATCACTCACTGCCTCTCCCCAATCACTCACTGCCTCTTCCCAATCACTCACTGACTCTCCCCAATCACTCACTGCCTCTTCCCAATCACTCGATGCCTCTTCCCAATCACTCACTGCCTCTTCCCAATCACTCACTGCCTCTCCCCAATCACTCGATGCCTCTCCCAATCACTCACTGCCTCTTCCCAATCACTCACTGCCTCTCCCCAATCACTCACTGCCTCTTCCCAATCACACACTGCCTCTCCCCAATCACTCACTGCCTCTCCCCAATCACTCACTGCCTCTTCCCAATCACTCACTGCCTCTCCCCAATCACTCACTGCCTCTTCCCAATCACTCACTGCCTCACCCCAATCACTCACTGACTCTCCCCAATCACTCACTGCCTCTCCCCAATCACTCACTGCCTCTTCCCAATCACTCGCTGCCTCTCCCCAATCACTCACTGCCTCTCCCCAATCACTCACTGCCTCTCCCCAATCACTCGCTGCCTCTTCCCAATCACTCGCTGCCTCTTCCCAATCACTCACTGCCTCTTCCCAATCACTCGCTGCCTCTCCCCAATCACTCACTGCCTCTCCCCAATCACTCGCTGCCTCTCCCCAATCACTCACTGCCTCTCCCCAATCACTCACTGCCTCTCCCCAATCACTCACTGCCTCTCCCCAATCACTCGATGCCTCTCCCCAATCACTCGCTGCCTCTTCCCAATCACTCACTGCCTCTCCCCAATCTCTCACTTCCTCTCCCCAATCACTCGCTGCCTCTCCCCAATCACTCACTGCCTCTCCCCAATCACTCACTGCCTCTCCCCAATCACTCGCTGCCTCTCCCCAATCACTCGCTGCCTCTCCCCAATCACTCACTGCCTCTTCCCAATCACTCGCTGCCTCTCCCCAATCACTCACTGCCTCTTCCCAATCACTCGCTGCCTCTCCCCAATCACTCGCTGCCTCTCCCCAATCACTCTCTGCCTCTCCCCAATCACTCACTGCCTCTTCCCAATCACTCGCTGCCTCTCCCCAATCACTCACTGCCTCTCCACAATCACTCGCTTCCTCTTCCCAATCACTCGCTGCGCTCCCCAATCACTCGCTTCCTCTCCCCAATCACTCGTTGCCTCTCCCCAATCACTCGCTTCCGCTCCCCAATCACTCACTGCCTCTTCCCAATCACTCGCTGCCTCTCCCCAATCACTCACTGCCTCTCCACAATCACTCGCTTCCTCTTCCCAATCACTCGCTGCACTCCCCAATCACTCGCTTCCTCTCCCCAATCACTCGTTGCCTCTTCCCAATCACTCGCTGCCTCTCCCCAATCACTCGCTGCCTCTCCCCAATCACTCACTGCCTCTCCCCAATCACTCACTGCCTCTTCCCAATCACTCGCTGCCTCTCCCCAATCTCTCACTGCCTCTTCCCAATCACTCGCTGCCTCTCCCCAATCACTCGCTGCCTCTCCCCAATCACTCACTGCCTCTCCCCAATCACTCGCTGCCTCTCCCCAATCACTCGCTGCCTCTCCCCAATCACTCGCTGCCTCTTCCCAATCACTCACTGCCTCTCCCCAATCACTCGCTTCCTCTCCCCAATCACTCGCTGCCTCTTCCCAATCACTCGCTGCCTCTCCCCAATCACTCACTGCCTCTCCCCAATCACTCGATGCCTCTCCGCAATCACTCACTGCCTCTCCCCAATCACTCGCTGCCTCTCCCCAATCACTCGCTGCCTCTCCCCAATCACTCACTGCCTCTTCCCAATCACTCGATGCCTCTTCCCAATCACTCGCTGCCTCTCCCCAATCAGTCACTGCCTCTCCCCAATCACTCGCTGCCTCTCCCCAATCACTCGTTGCCTCTCCCCAATCACTCGTTGCCTCTCCCCAATCACTCGCTTCCTCTCCCCAATCACTCGCTGCCTCTTCCCAATCACTCGCTGCCTCTCCCCAATCACTCGCTTCCTCTCCCCAATCACTCGCTGCCTCATCCCAATCACTCGCTGCCTCTCCCCAATCACTCACTGCCTCTTCCCAATCACTCACTGCCTCTCCCCAATCACTCGCTTCCTCTCCCCAATCACTCGCTGCCTCTTCCCAATCACTCGCTGCCTCTCCCCAATCACTCACTGCCTCTCCCCAATCACTCACTGCCTCTCCCCAATCACTCGCTGCCTCTTCCCAATCACTCGCTGCCTCTCCCCAATCACTCGATGCCTCTCCCCAATCACTCGTTGCCTCTCCCCAATCACTCACTGCCTCTCCCCAATCACTCGCTGCCTCTTCCCAATCACTCGCTGCCTCTCCCCAATCACTCGATGCCTCTCCCCAATCACTCGTTGCCTCTCCCCAATCACTCACTGCCTCTCCCCAATCACTCGCTGCCTCTCCCCAATCACTCGTTGCCTCTTCCCAATCACTCGCTGCCTCTCCCCAATCACTCACTGCCTCTCCCCAATCACTCGCTGCCTCTTCCCAATCACTCGATGCCTCTTCCCAATCACTCGTTGCCTCTTCCCAATCACTCACTGCCTCTCCCCAATCACTCACTGCCTCTCCCCAATCACTCACTGCCTCTCCCCAATCACTCGCTGCCTCTCCCCAATCACTCGCTTCCTCTCCCCAATCACTCGCTGCCTCTTCCCAATCACTCGATGCCTCTTCCCAATCACTCACTGCCTCTCCCCAATCACTCACTGCCTCTTCCCAATCACTCACTGCCTCTCCCCAATCACTCGATGCCTCTCCCCAATCACTCGCTGCCTCTCCCCAATCACTCACTGCCTCTCCCCAATCACTCGATGCCTCTCCCCAATCACTCGCTGCCTCTCCCCAATCACTCGCTGACTCTCCCCAATCACTCACTGCCTCACCCCAATCACTCACTGACTCTCCCCAATCACTCACTGCCTCTTCCCAATCACTCTCTGCCTCTTCCCAATCACTCACTGCCTCTCCCCAATCACTCGATGCCTCTCCCCAATCACTCGCTGCCTCTCCCCAATCACTCGCTGACTCTCCCCAATCACTCACTGCCTCACCCCAATCACTCACTGACTCTCCCCAATCACTCACTGCCTCTTCGCAATCACTCACTGCCTCTCCCCAATCACTCGCTGCCTCTCCCCAATCACTCGCTGCCTCTCCCCAATCACTCGCTGACTCTCCCCAATCACTCACTGACTCTCCCCAATCACTCACTGCCTCTTCGCAATCACTCACTGCCTCTCCCCAAACACTCACTGCCTCTTCCCAATCACTCGCTGCCTCTCCCCAATCACTCACTGCCTCTCCCCAATCACTCACTGCCTCTCCCCAATCACTCACTGCCTCTCCCCAATCACTCACTGCCTCTCCCCAATCACTCACTGCCTCTCCCCAATCACTCACTGCCTCTTCCCAATCACTCACTGCCTCTTCCCAATCACTCACTGCCTCTCCCCAATCACTCGCTGCCTCTTCCCAATCACTCGCTGCCTCTCCCCAATCACTCACTGCCTCTCCCCAATCACTCACTGCCTCTTCCCAATCACTCACTGCCTCTCCCCAATCACTCACTGCCTCTTCCCAATCACTCGATGCCTCTCCCCAATCACTCACTGCCTCTCCCCAATCACTCGCTGCCTCTCCCCAATCACTCACTGCCTCTCCCCAATCACTCACTGCCTCTCCCCAATCACTCACTGCCTCTCCCCAATCACTCGCTGCCTCTCCCCAATCACTCGCTGCCTCTCGCCAATCACTCACTGCCTCTCCCCAATCACTCGCTGCCTCTTCCCAATCACTCGCTGCCTCTCCCCAATCACTCGCTGCCTCTCTCCAATCACTCGCTGCCTCTTCCCAATCACTCGCTGCCTCTCCCCAATCACTCGCTGCCTCTCCCCAATCACTCGCTGCCTCTCCCCAATCACTCGCTGCCTCTCCCCAATCACTCGCTGCCTCTTCCCAATCACTCGCTGCCTCTTCCCAATCACTCACTGCCTCTCCCCAAACACTCGCTGCCTCTCCCCAATCACTCGCTGCCTCTCCCCAATCACTCGCTGCCTCTTCCCAATCAGTCGCTGCCTCTTCCCAATCACTCGCTGCCTCTTCCCAATCACTCACTGCCTCTTCCCAATCACTCGCTGCCTCTCCCCAATCACTCACTGCCTCTCCCCAATCACTCACTGCCTCTTCCCAATCACTCACTGCCTCTCCCCAATCACTCACTGCCTCTTCCCAATCACTCGATGCCTCTCCCCAATCACTCACTGCCTCTCCCCAATCACTCGATGCCTCTCCCCAATCACTCACTGCCTCTCCCCAATCACTCACTGCCTCTCCCCAATCACTCACTGCCTCTCCCCAATCACTCACTGCCTCTCCCCAATCACTCGATGCCTCTCCCCAATCACTCACTGCCTCTCCCCAATCACTCACTGCCTCTCCCCAATCACTCACTGCCTCTCCCCAATCACTCGCTGCCTCTCCCCAATCACTCGCTGCCTCTCCCCAATCACTCGCTGCCTCTCCCCAATCACTCACTGCCTCTCCCCAATCACTCGCTGCCTCTTCCCAATCACTCGCTGCCTCTCCCCAATCACTCGCTGCCTCTCTCCAATCACTCGCTGCCTCTTCCCAATCACTCGCTGCCTCTCCCCAATCACTCGCTGCCTCTCCCCAATCACTCGCTGCCTCTCCCCAATCACTCGCTGCCTCTTCCCAATCACTCGCTGCCTCTTCCCAATCACTCACTGCCTCTCCCCAAACACTCGCTGCCTCTCCCCAATCACTCACTGCCTCTCCCCAATCACTCGCTGCCTCTTCCCAATCAGTCGCTGCCTCTTCCCAATCAGTCGCTGCCTCTTCCCAATCACTCGCTGCCTCTTCCCAATCACTCACTGCCTCTCCCCAATCACTCACTGCCTCTTCCCAATCACTCACTGCCTCTCCCCAATCACTCACTGCCTCTTCCCAATCACTCGCTGCCTCTTCCCAATCACTCGCTGCCTCTCCCCAATCACTCACTGCCTCTCCCCAATCACTCACTGCCTCTTCCCAATCACTCACTGCCTCTCCCCAATCACTCACTGCCTCTTCCCAATCACTCGATGCCTCTCCCCAATCACTCACTGCCTCTCCCCAATCACTCACTGCCTCTTCCCAATCACTCACTGCCTCTCCCCAATCACTCACTGCCTCTCCCCAATCACTCACTGCCTCTTCCCAATCACTCGATGCCTCTCCCCAATCACTCACTGCCTCTCCCCAATCACTCACTGCCTCTTCCCAATCACTCGCTGCCTCTCCCCAATCACTCACTGCCTCTCCCCAATCACTCACTGCCTCTTCCCAATCACTCGATGCCTCTCCCCAATCACTCACTGCCTCTCCCCAATCACTCACTGCCTCTTCCCAATCACTCACTGCCTCTCCCCAATCACTCACTGCCTCTCCCCAATCACTCGCTGCCTCTTCCCAATCACTCACTGCCTCTCCCCAATCACTCGCTGCCTCTCCCCAATCACTCGCTGCCTCTTCCCAATCACTCACTGCCTCTCCCCAATCACTCGCTGCCTCTCCCCAATCACTCACTGCCTCTCCCCAATCACTCGCTGCCTCTTCCCAATCACTACCTGCCTCTCCCCAATCACTCGCTGCCTCTCCCCAATCACTCACTGCCTCTCCCCAATCACTCGCTGCCTCTCCACAATCACTCACTGCCTCTCCCCAATCACTCGCTGCCTCTCCCCAATCACTCGCTGCCTCTTCCCAATCTCTCACTGCCTCTCCCCAATCACTCGCTGCCTCTCCCCAATCACTCGCTGCCTCTTCCCAATCACTCACTGCCTCTCCCCAATCACTCGCTGCCTCTTCCCAATCACTACCTGCCTCTCCCCAATCACTCGCTGCCTCTCCCCAATCACTCACTGCCTCTCCCCAATCACTCGCTGCCTCTCCACAATCACTCACTGCCTCTCCCCAATCACTCACTGCCTCTCCCCAATCACTCACTGCCTCTTCCCAATCACTCACTGCCTCTCCCCAATCACTCGCTTCCTCTTCCCAATCACTCACTGCCTCTTCCCAATCACTCACTGCCTCTTCCCAATCACTCACTGCCTCTCCCCAATCACTCACTGCCTCTTCCCAATCACTCACTGCCTCTTCCCAATCACTCGCTGCCTCTTCCCAATCACTCACTGCCTCTCCCCAATCACTCACTGCCTCTCCCCAATCACTCACTGCCTCTTCCCAATCACTCACTGCCTCTTCCCAATCACTCACTGCCTCTTCCCAATCACTCACTGCCTCTCCCCAATCACTCACTGCCTCTCCCCAATCACTCACTGCCTCTTCCCAATCACTCACTGCCTCTCCCCAATCACTCGCTTCCTCTTCCCAATCACTCACTGCCTCTTCCCAATCACTCACTGCCTCTTCCCAATCACTCACTGCCTCTCCCCAATCACTCACTGCCTCTTCCCAATCACTCACTGCCTCTTCCCAATCACTCGCTGCCTCTTCCCAATCACTCACTGCCTCTTCCCAATCACTCGCTGCCTCTCCCCAATCACTCACTGCCTCTCCCCAATCACTCACTGCCTCTTCCCAATCACTCGATGCCTCTCCCCAATCACTCGCTGCCTCTGCCCAATCACTCACTGCCTCTCTCCAATCACTCGCTGCCTCTCCCCAATCACTCGCTTCCTCTCCCCAATCACTCGCTGCCTCTCCCCAATCACTCACTGCCTCTCTCCAATCACTCGCTGCCTCTCCCCAATCACTCGCTTCCTCTTCCCAATCACTCACTGCCTCTCCCCAATCACTCGCTGCCTCTCTCCAATCACTCGCTGCCTCTCCCCAATCACTCACTGCCTCTCTCCAATCACTCGCTGCCTCTCCCCAATCACTCGCTTCCTCTCCCCAATCACTCGCTGCCTCTTCCCAATCACTCGCTGCCTCTCCCCCATCACTCGCTGCCTCTCCCCAATCACTCGCTGCCTCTCCCCAATCACTCGCTGCCTCTCCCCAATCACTCGCTGCCTCTCCCCAATCACTCGCTGCCTCTCCCCAATCACTCGCTGCCTCTTCCCAATCACTCACTGCCTCTCCCCAATCACTCGCTGCCTCTCCCCAATCACTCGCTGCCTCTTCCCAATCACTCACTGCCTCTCCCGAATCACTCACTGCCTCTCCCCAATCACTCGCTGCCTCTTCCCAATCACTCACTGCCTCTCCCCAATCACTCGCTGCCTCTCCCCAATCACTCGCTGCCTCTTCCCAATCACTCGCTGCCTCTTCCCAATCACTCACTGCCTCTCCCCAATCACTCGCTGCCTCTTCCCAATCACTCACTGCCTCTCCCCAATCACTCGCTGCCTCTCCCCAATCACTCGCTGCCTCTTCCCAATCACTCACTGCCTCTCCCGAATCACTCACTGCCTCTTCCCAATCACTCACTGCCTCTCCCCAATCACTCACTGCCTCTCTCCAATCACTCGCTGCCTCTCCCCAATCACTCGCTTCCTCTCCCCAATCACTCGCTGCCTCTTCCCAATCACTCGCTGCCTCTCCCCCATCACTCGCTGCCTCTCCCCAATCACTCGCTGCCTCTCCCCAATCACTCGCTGCCTCTCCCCAATCACTCGCTTCCTCTTCCCAATCACTCACTGCCTCTCCCCAATCACTCACTGCCTCTTCCCCAATCACTCACTGCCTCTCCCCAATCACTCGCTGCCTCTCCCCAATCACTCACTGCCTCTCCCCAATCACTCGCTGCCTCTCCCCAATCACTCGCTGCCTCTTCCCAATCACTCGCTTCCTCTCCCCAATCACTCGCTGCCTCTCCCCAATCACTCACTGCCTCTCCCCAATCACTCGCTGCCTCTCCCCAATCACTCGCTTCCTCTCCCCAATCACGCGCTGCCTCTCCCCAATCACTCACTGCCTCTTCCCAATCACTCGCTGCCTCTCCCCAATCACTCGCTGCCTCTTCCCAATCACTCGCTGCCTCTCCCCAATCACTGGCTTCCTCTCCCCAATCACTCGCTGCCTCTCCCCAATCACTCACTGCCTCTCCCCAATCACTCGCTGCCTCTCCCCAATCACTCGCTTCCTCTCCCCAATCACGCGCTGCCTCTCCCCAATCACTCACTGCCTCTTCCCAATCACTCGCTGCCTCTTCCCAATCACTCGCTGCCTCTCCCCAATCACTCGCTGCCTCTTCCCAATCACTCACTGCCTCTCCCCAATCACTCACTGCCTCTCCCCAATCACTCGCTGCCTCTCCCCAATCACTTGCTGCCTCTCCCCAATCACTCGCTGCCTCTTCCCAATCACTCACTGCCTCTCCCCAATCACTCACTGCCTCTTCCCAATCACTCGATGCCTCTCCCCAATCACTCACTGCCTCTTCCCAATCACTCGCTGCCTCTCCCCAATCACTTGCTGCATCTCCCCAATCACTCGCTGCCTCTTCCCAATCACTCACTGCCTCTCCCCAATCACTCGCTGCCTCTCCCCAATCACTCGCTGCCTCTCCCCAATCACTCGCTGCCTCTCCCCAATCACTCGCTGCCTCTCCCCAATCACTCACTGCCTCTTCCCAATCACTCACTGCCTCTCCCCAATCACTCACTGCCTCTTCCCAATCACTCGATGCCTCTCCCCAATCACTCACTGCCTCTCCCCAATCACTCACTGCCTCTCCCCAATCACTCGCTGCCTCTTCCCAATCACTCGATGCCTCTCCCCAATCACTCGCTGCCTCTTCCCAATCACTCGATGCCTCTTCCCAATCACTCGCTGCCTCTTCCCAATCACTCGCTGCCTCTTCCCAATCACTCGATGCCTCTTCCCAATCACTCGCTGCCTCTTCCCAATCACTCGATGCCTCTCCCCAATCACTCGCTGCCTCTCCCCAATCACTCTCTGCCTCTCCCCAATCACTCGCTGCCTCTTCCCAATCACTCGCTGCCTCTTCCCAATCACTCGCTGCCTCTTCCCAATCACTCGATGCCTCTCCCCAATCACTCGCTGCCTCTCCCCAATCACTCGCTGCCTCTCCCCAATCACTCACTGCCTCTTCCCAATCACTCACTGCCTCTCCCCAATCACTCACTGCCTCTTCCCAATCACTCGATGCCTCTCCCCAATCACTCACTGCCTCTCCCCAATCACTCACTGCCTCTTCCCAATCACTCGCTGCCTCTTCCCAATCACTCGATGCCTCTCCCCAATCACTCGCTGCCTCTTCACAATCACTCGATGCCTCTCCCCAATCACTCGCTGCCTCTTCCCAATCACTCCCTGCCTCTCCCCAATCACTCGCTGCCTCTCCCCAATCACTCGCTGCCTCTCCCCAATCACTCGCTGACTCTCCCCAATCACTCGCTGCCTCTGCCCAATCACTCACTGCCTCTCTCCAATCACTCGCTGCCTCTCCCCAATCACTCGCTGCCTCTCCCCAATCACTCGCTGCCTCTCCCCAATCACTCGCTGCCTCTTCCCAATCACTCGCTGCCTCTCCCCAATCACTCGCTGCCTCTCTCCAATCACTCGCTGCCTCTCCCCAATCACTCGCTTCCTCTCTCCAATCACTCGCTGCCTCTCCCCAATCACTCGCTTCCTCTTCCCAATCACTCACTGCCTCTCCCCAATCACTCGCTGCCTCTCTCCAATCACTCGCTGCCTCTCCCCAATCACTCACTGCCTCTCTCCAATCACTCGCTGCCTCTCCCCAATCACTCGCTGCCTCTCCCCAATCACTCGCTGCCTCTCCCCAATCACTCGCTGCCTCTTCCCAATCACTCACTGCCTCTCCCCAATCACTCGCTGCCTCTCCCCAATCACTCGCTGCCTCTTCCCAATCACTCACTGCCTCTCCCGAATCACTCACTGCCTCTCCCCAATCACTCGCTGCCTCTTCCCAATCACTCGCTGCCTCTCCCCAATCACTCGCTGCCTCTCCCCAATCACTCACTGCCGCTTCCCAATCACTCACTGCCTCTCCCCAATCACTCGCTTCCTCTTCCCAATCACTCACTGCCTCTCCCCAATCACTCGCTGCCTCTCCCCAATCACTCACTGCCTCTCCCCAATCACTCGCTGCCTCTCCCCAATCACTCGCTGCCTCTCCCCAATCACTCACTGCCTCTCCCCAATCACTCACTGCCTCTTCCCAATCACTCGCTGCCTCTTCCCAATCACTCGCTGCCTCTCCCCAATCACTCGCTGCCTCTTCCCAATCACTCGCTGCCTCTCCCCAATCACTCGATGCCTCTCCCCAATCACTCACTGCCTCTCCCCAATCACTCGCTGCCTCTCCCCAATCACTCACTGCCTCTTCCCAATCACTCGCTGCCTCTCCCCAATCACTCGCTGCCTCTTCCCAATCACTCACTGCCTCTTCCCAATCACTCGCTGCCTCTCCCCAATCACTCGCTACCTCTCCCCAATCACTCGATGCCTCTCCCCAATCACTCACTGCCTCTTCCCAATCACTCGCTGCCTCTTCCCAATCACTCGCTGCCTCTCCCCAATCACTCGCTGCCTCTTCCCAATCACTCGATGCCTCTCCCCAATCACTCGCTGCCTCTCCCCAATCACTCGATGCCTCTCCCCAATCACTCACTGCCTCTTCCCAATCACTCGCTGCCTCTCCCCAATCACTCGCTGCCTCTTCCCAATCACTCACTGCCTCTTCCCAATCACTCGCTGCCTCTCCCCAATCACTCACTGCCTCTCCCCAATCACTCGCTGCCTCTTCCCAATCACTCACTGCCTCTTCCCAATCACTCGCTGCCTCTTCCCAATCACTCACTGCCTCTTCCCAATCACTCGCTGCCTCTCCCCAATCACTCGCTTCCTCTTCCCAATCACTCACTGCCTCTCCCCAATCACTCACTGCCTCTCCCCAATCACTCGCTGCCTCTTCCCAATCACTCACTGCCTCTTCCCAATCACTCGCTGCCTCTTCCCAATCACTCACTGCCTCTTCCCAATCACTCGCTGCCTCTCCCCAATCACTCGCTTCCTCTTCCCAATCACTCACTGCCTCTTCCCAATCACTCGCTGCCTCTTCCCAATCACTCACTGCCTCTCCCCGATCACTCGCTGCCTCTCCCCAATCACTCGCTTCCTCTTCCCAATCACTCACTGCCTCTCCCCAATCACTCACTGCCTCTTCCCCAATCTCTCACTGCCTCTCCCCAATCACTCACTGCCTCTTCCCCAATCACTCGCTGCCTCTTCCCAATCACTCACTGCCTCTTCCCAATCACTCGCTGCCTCTCCCCAATCACTCACTGCCTCTCCCCAATCACTCGCTGCCTCTCCCCAATCACTCGCTGCCTCTTCCCAATCACTTGCTTCCTCTCCCCAATCACTCGCTGCCTCTCCCCAATCACTCACTGCCTCTCCCCAATCACTCACTGCCTCTCCCCAATCACTCGCTTCCTCTCCCCAATCACGCGCTGCCTCTCCCCAATCACTCACTGCCTCTCCCCAATCACTCGCTGCCTCTCCCCAATCACTCGCTGCCTCTTCCCAATCACTCACTGCCTCTCCCCAATCACTCGCTGCCTCTCCCCAATCACTCGCTGCCTCTTCCCAATCACTCGCTGCCTCTTCCCAATCACTCACTGCCTCTCCCCAATCACTCGCTGCCTCTCCCCAATCACTCGCTGCCTCTCCCCAATCACTCGCTGCCTCTTCCCAATCACTCGCTGCCTCTCCCCAATCACTCGCTGCCTCTCCCCAATCACTCGCTGCCTCTTCCCAATCACTCGCTGCCTCTTCCCAATCACTCGCTGCCTCTCCCCAATCACTCGCTGCCTCTCCCCAATCACTCGCTGCCTCTCCCCAATCACTCACTGCCTCTCCCCAATCACTCGCTGCCTCTTCCCAATCACTCACTGCCTCTTCCCAATCACTCACTGCCTCTCCCCAATCACTCACTGCCTCTCCCCAATCACTCGCTGCCTCTCCCCAATCACTCGCTGCCTCTCCCCAATCACTCACTGCCTCTTCCCAATCACTCGCTGCCTCTCCCCAATCACTCGCTGCCTCTCCCCAATCACTCGCTGCCTCTTCCCAATCACTCGCTGCCTCTCCCCAATCACTCGCTGCCTCTTCCCAATCACTCACTGCCTCTCCCCAATCACTCGCTGCCTCTCCCCAATCACTCGCTGCCTCTTCCCAATCACTCACTGCCTCTCCCCAATCACTCACTGCCTCTCCCCAATCACTCACTGCCTCTCCCCAATCACTCGCTGCCTCTCCCCAATCACTCACTGCCTCTCCCCAATCACTCACTGCCTCTCCCCAATCACTCACTGCCTCTCCCCAATCACTCACTGCCTCTTCCCAATCACTCACTGCCTCTCCCCAATCACTCGCTGCGTCTCCCCAATCACTCAATGCCTCTCCCCAATCACTCACTGCCTCTCCCCAATCACTCGCTGCCTCTCCCCAATCACTCGCTGCCTCTCCCCAATCACTCGCTGCCTCTCCCCAATCACTCACTGCCTCTCCCCAATCACTCACTGCCTCTTCCCAATCACTCACTGCCTCTCCCCAATCACTCACTGCGTCTCCCCAATCACTCACTGCCTCTTCCCAATCACTCACTGCCTCTTCCCAATCACTCACTGCCTCTTCCCAATCACTCACTGCCTCTCCCCAATCACTCACTGCCTCTCCCCAATCACTCACTGCCTCTTCCCAATCACTCACTGCCTCTCCCCAATCACTCGCTGCCTCTTCCCAATCACTCACTGCCTCTCCCCAATCACTCACTGCCTCTCCCCAATCACTCACTGCCTCTCCCCAATCACTCACTGCCTCTTCCCAATCACTCACTGCCTCTCCCCAATCACTCGCTGCCTCTTCCCAATCACTCACTGCCTCTCCCCAATCACTCACTGCCTCTTCCCAATCACTCACTGCCTCTTCCCAATCACTCGCTGCCTCTTCCCAATCACTCACTGCCTCTTCCCAATCACTCACTGCCTCTCCCCAATCACTCACTGCCTCTCCCCAATCACTCGCTGCCTCTCCCCAATCACTCGCTGCCTCTTCCCAATCACTCGATGCCTCTCCCCAAACACTCGATGCCTCTCCCCAGTCACTCGATGCCTCTCCCCAATCACTCGCTGCCTCTTCCCAATCACTCGCTGCCTCTCCCCAATCACTCGCTGCCTCTTCCCAATCACTCGATGCCTCTCCCCAAACACTCGATGCCTCTCCCCAGTCACTCGATGCCTCTCCCCAATCACTCGCTGCCTCTTCCCAATCACTCGCTGCCTCTCTCCAATCACTCGCTGCCTCTCCCCAATCACTCACTGCCTCTCTCCAATCACTCGCTGCCTCTCCCCAATCACTCGCTTCCTCTCCCCAATCACTCGCTGCCTCTTCCCAATCACTCGCTGCCTCTCCCCATCACTCGCTGCCTCTCCCCAATCACTCGCTGCCTCTCCCCAATCACTCGCTGCCTCTCCCCAATCACTCACTGCCTCTCCCCAATCACTCGCTGCCTCTCCCCAATCACTCACTGCCTCTCCCCAATCACTCGCTGCCTCTCCCCAATCACTCGCTGCCTCTCCCCAATCACTCGCTGCCTCTCCCCAATCACTCACTGCCTCTCCCCAATCACTCACTGCCTCTTCCCAATCACTCGCTGCCTCTCCCCAATCACTCGCTGCCTCTCCCCAATCACTCGCTGCCTCTCCCCAATCACTCACTGCCTCTCCCCAATCACTCGCTTCCTCTTCCCAATCACTCACTGCCTCTCCCCAATCACGCGCTGCCTCTCCCCAATCACTCACTGCCTCTCCCCAATCACTCGATGCCTCTCCCCAATCACTCACTGCCTCTTCCCAATCACTCACTGCCTCTCCCCAATCACTCGATGCCTCTCCCCAATCACTCACTGCCTCTTCCCAATCACTCGCTGCCTCTCCCCAATCACTCGCTGCCTCTCCCCAATCACGCGCTGACTCTCCCCAATCACTCACTGCCTCTCCCCAATCACTCGATGCCTCTCCCCAATCACGCGCTGCCTCTCCCCAATCACTCGCTTCCTCTTCCCAATCACTCAGTGCCTCTCCCCAATCACTCGCTGCCTCTCCCCAATCACTCGCTGCCTCTTCCCAATCACTCGATGCCTCTCCCCAATCACTCGCTGCCTCTCCCCAATCACTCGATGCCTCTCCCCAATCACTCACTGCCTCTTCCCAATCACTCGCTGCCTCTCCCCAATCACTCGCTGCCTCTTCCCAATCACTCACTGCCTCTTCCCAATCACTCGCTGCCTCTCCCCAATCACTCACTGCTCTCCCCAATCACTCGCTGCCTCTTCCCAATCACTCACTGCCTCTTCCCAATCACTCGCTGCCTCTTCCCAATCACTCACTGCCTCTTCCCAATCACTCGCTGCCTCTTCCCAATCACTCGCTGCCTCTCCCCAATCACGCGCTGCCTCTCCCCAATCACTCACTGCCTCTTCCCCAATCACTCACTGCCTCTCCCCAATCACGCGCTGCCTCTCCCCAATCACTCACTGCCTCTTCCCCAATCACTCACTGCCTCTCACCAATCACGTGCTGCCTCTCCCCAATCACTCGCTTCCTCTTCCCAATCACTCACTGCCTCTCCCCAATCACTCGCTGCCTCTCCCCAATCACTCACTGCCTCTCCCCAATCACTCACTGCCTCTTCCCCAATCACTCACTGCCTCTCCCCAATCACTCGCTTCCTCTTCCCAATCACTCACTGCCTCTTCCCAATCACTCGCTGCCTCTCCCCAATCACTCACTGCCTCTCCCCAATCACTCACTGCCTCTTCCCCAATCACTCACTGCCTCTCCCCAATCACTCACTGCCTCTCCCCAATCACGCGCTGCCTCTCCCCAATCACTCGCTTCCTCTTCCCAATCACTCGCTGCCTCTCCCCAATCACTCACTGCCTCTCCCCAATCACTCACTGCCTCTTCCCCAATCACTCACTGCCTCTCCCCAATCACTCACTGCCTCTCCCCAATCACGCGCTGCCTCTCCCCAATCACTCGCTTCCTCTTCCCAATCACTCACTGCCTCTTCCCAGTCACTCACTGCCTCTCCCCAATCACTCACTGCCTCTCCCCAATCACTCGCTGCCTCTCCCCAATCACTCGCTGCCTCTTCCCAATCACTCACTGCCTCTCCCCAATCACTCGCTGCCTCTCCCCAATCACTCACTGCCTCTTCCCAATCACTCGCTGCCTCTTCCCAATCACTCACTGCCTCTCCCCAATCACTCACTGCCTCTCCCCAATCACTCACTGCATCTTCCCAATCACTCACTGCCTCTCCCCAATCACTCGCTTCCTCTTCCCAATCACTCACTGCCTCTCCCCAATCACTCACTGCCTCTCCCCAATGACTCGCTGCCTCTTCCCAATCACTCGCTGCCTCTTTCCAATCACTCGCTGCCTCTCCCCAATCACTCACTGCCTCTTCCCAATCACTCGCTGCCTCTTCCCAATCACTCACTGCCTCTCCCCAATCACTCGCTGCCTCTCCCCATTCACTCACTGCCTCTTCCCAATCACTCGCTGCCTCTTCCCAATCACTCGATGCCTCTCCCCAATCACTCGCTGCCTCTCCCCAATCACTCGCTGCCTCTTCCCAATCACTCGCTGCCTCTTCCCAATCACTCGCTGCCTCTTCCCAATCACTCACTGCCTCTCCCCAATCACTCGCTGCCTCTCCCCAATCACTCACTGCCTCTTCCCAATCACTCGCTGCCTCTTCCCAATCACTCGATGCCTCTCCCCAATCACTCGCTGCCTCTCCCCAATCACTCACTGCCTCTTCCCAATCACTCGCTGCCTCTTCCCAATCACTCGATGCCTCTCCCCAATCACTCGCTGCCTCTCCCCAATCACTCGCTGCCTCTCCCCAATCACTCACTGCCTCTCCCCAATCACTCGCTGCCTCTCCCCAATCACTCTCTGCCTCTCCCCAATCACTCGCTGCCTCTCCCCAATCACTCGCTGCCTCTCCCCAATCACTCACTGCCTCTCCCCAATCACTCGCTTCCTCTCCCCAATCACTCACTGCCTCTTCCCAATCACTCGCTTCCTCTCCCCAATCACTCACTGCCTCTTCCCAATCACTCGCTGCCTCTCCCCAATCACTCGCTGCCTCTCCCCAATCACTCGCTGCCTCTCCCCAATCACTCGCTGCCTCTTCCCAATCACTCGATGCCTCTCCCCAATCACTCGCTGCCTCTTCCCAATCACTCACTGCCTCTCCCCAATCACTCGATGCCTCTCCCCAATCACTCACTGCCTCTTCCCAATCACTCGCTTCCTCTCCCCAATCACTCACTGCCTCTCCCCAATCACTCGCTGCCTCTCCCCAATCACTCACTGCCTCTCCCCAATCACTCGCTTCCTCTCCCCAATCACTCGCTGCCTCTCCCCAATCACTCACTGCCTCTTCCCAATCACTCGCTTCCTCTCCCCAATCACTCACTGCCTCTCCCCAATCACTCGCTGCCTCTCCCCAATCACTCGCTGCCTCTTCCCAATCACTCGCTGCCTCTCCCCAATCACTCGCTGCCTCTTCCCAATCACTCGATGCCTCTCCCCAATCACTCACTGCCTCTCCCCAATCACTCGCTGCCTCTCCCCAATCACTCGCTGCCTCTCCCCAATCACTCACTGCCTCTCCCCAGTCACTCGCTGCCTCTCCCCAGTCACTCGCTGCCTCTCCCCAATCACTCGCTGCCTCTCCCCAATCACTCACTGCCTCTCCCCAGTCACTCGCTGCCTCTCCCCAATCACTCGCTGCCTCTCCACAATCACTCGCTGCCTCTCCCCAATCACTCGCTGCCTCTCCCCAATCACTCACTGCCTCTCCCCAATCACTCGCTTCCTCTCCCCAATCACTCGCTGCCTCTTCCCAATCACTCGCTGCCTCTCCCCAATCACTCGCTGCCTCTTCCCAATCACTCGCTGCCTCTTCCCAATCACTCACTGCCTCTCCCCAATCACTCGCTTCCTCTTCCCAATCACTCTCTGCCTCTCCCCAATCACTCGCTGCCTCTTCCCAATCACTCGATGCCTCTCCCCAATCACTCACTGCCTCTTCCCAATCACTCGCTTCCTCTTCCCAATCACTCGCTGCCTCTCCCCAATCACTCGCTGCCTCTTCCCAATCACTCGATGCCTCTCCCCAATCACTCACTGCCTCTCCCCAATCACTCGCTGCCTCTTCCCAATCACTCGCTGCCTCTCCCCAATCACTCGCTGCCTCTTCCCAATCACTCGATGCCTCTCCCCAATCACTCACTGCCTCTCCCCAATCACTCGATGCCTCTCCCCAATCACTCACTGCCTCTCCCCAATCACTCGATGCCTCTCCCCAATCACTCACTGCCTCTTCCCAATCACTCGCTTCCTCTCCCCAATCACTCACTGCCTCTCCCCAATCACTCGCTGCCTCTCCCCAATCACTCACTGCCTCTCCCCAATCACTCACTGCCTCTCCCCAATCACTCGCTGCCTCTCCCCAATCACTCGCTGCCTCTTCCCAATCACTCGCTGCCTCTCCCCAATCACTCACTGCCTCTCCCCAATCACTCGCTGCCTCTCCCCAATCACTCGCTGCCTCTCCCCAATCACTCACTGCCTCTCCCCAATCACTCGCTTCCTCTCCCCAATCACTCGCTGCCTCTCCCCAATCACTCACTGCCTCTCCCCAATCATTCACTGCCTCTCCCCAATCACTCGCTGCCTCTCCCCAATCACTCGCTGCCTCTCCCCAATCACTCACTGCCTCTCCCCAATCACTCACTGCCTCTTCCCAATCACTCGCTGCCTCTCCCCAATCACTCACTGCCTCTCCCCAATCACTCGCTGCCTCTCCCCAATCACTCGCTGCCTCTCCCCAATCACTCACTGCCTCTCCCCAGTCACTCGCTGCCTCTCCCCAATCACTCGCTGCCTCTCCCCAATCACTCGCTGCCTCTCCCCAATCACTCGATGCCTCTCCCCAATCACTCGCTGCCTCTTCCCAATCACTCGCTGCCTCTTCCCAATCACTCACTGCCTCTCCCCAATCACTCGCTGCCTCTCCCCAATCACTCGCTGCCTCTTCCCAATCACTCGCTGCCTCTTCCCAATCACTCGCTGCCTCTCCCCAATCACTCACTGCCTCTCCCCAATCACTCGCTGCCTCTTCCCAATCACTCACTGCCTCTCCCCAATCACTCGCTGCCTCTTCCCAATCACTCACTGCCTCTCCCCAATCACTCACTGCCTCTCCCCAATCACTCGCTGCCTCTTCCCAATCACTCACTGCCTCTTCCCAATCACTCACTGCCTCTCCCCAATCACTCGCTGCCTCTCCCCAATCACTCGCTGCCTCTTCCCAATCACTCGCTGCCTCTTCCCAATCACTCACTGCCTCTCCCCAATCACTCGCTTCCTCTTCCCAATCACTCGCTGCCTCTTCCCAATCACTCACTGCCTCTCCCCAATCACTCGCTGCCTCTTCCCAATCACTCGCTGCCTCTTCCCAATAGCTCACTGCCTCTCCCCAATCACTCGCTGCCTCTCCCCAATCACTCACTGCCTCTCCCCAATCACTCGTTGCCTCTTCCCAATCACTCGCTGCCTCTTCCCAATCACTCGCTGCCTCTTCCCAATCACTCACTGCCTCTCCCCAATCACTCACTGCCTCTCCCCAATCACTCGCTGCCTCTTCCCAATCACTCACTGCCTCTTCCCAATCACTCGCTGCCTCTTCCAAATCACTCACTGCCTCTCCCCAATCACTCACTGCCTCTCCCCAATCACTCACTGCCTCTCCCCAATCACTCACTGCCTCTCCCCAATCACTCACTGCCTCTCCCCAATCACTCACTGCCTCTCCCCAATCACTCGCTGCCTCTTCCCAATCACTCGCTGCCTCTCCCCAATCACTCACTGCCTCTCCCCAATCACTCGCTGCCTCTCCCCAATCACTCACTGCCTCTCCCCAATCACTCACTGCCTCTTCCCAATCACTCGCTGCCTCTTCCCAATCACTCGCTGCCTCTTCCCAATCACTCACTGCCTCTCCCCAATCACTCGCTGCCTCTCCCCAATCACTCACTGCCTCTCCCCAATCACTCGCTTTTTCTTCCCAATCACTCGCTGCCTCTTCCCAATCACTCACTGCCTCTTCCCAATCACTCACTGCCTCTCCCCAATCACTCACTGCCTCTTCCCAATCACTCACTGCCTCTCCCCAATCACTCACTGCCTCTTCCCAATCACTCGCTGCCTGGTCCCAATCACTCACTGATTCTTCCCAATCACTCACTGCCTCTCCCCAATCACTCGCTGCCTCTCCCCAATCACTCACTGCCTCTCCCCAATCACTCACTGCCTCTTCCCAATCACTCACTGCCTCTCCCCAATCACTCGCTGCCTCTCCCCAATCACTCACTGCCTCTCCCCAATCACTCACTGCCTCTTCCCAATCACACGCTGCCTCTTCCCAATCACTCGCTGCCTCTCCCCAATCACACGCTGCCTCTTCCCAATCACTCGCTGCCTCTTCCCAATCACTCGCTGCCTCTTCCCAATCACTCACTGCCTCTCCCCAATCACTCGCTGCCTCTCCCCAATCACTCACTGCCTCTCCCCAATCACTCGCTGCCTCTCCCCAATCACTCACTGCCTCTTCCCAATCACTCGCTGCCTCTCCCCAATCACTCGCTGCCTCTCCCCAATCACTCGCTGCCTCTTCCCAATCACTCACTGCCTCTTCCCAATCACTCGCTGCCTCTTCCCAATCACTCGCTCCCTCTCCCCAATCACGCGCTGCCTCTTCCCAATCACTCGCTGCCTCTTCTCAATCACTCGATGCCTCTCCCCAATCACTCGCTGCCTCTCCCCAATCACTCGCTGCCTCTTCCCAATCACTCGCTGCCTCTTCCCAATCACTCGCTGCCTCTCCCCAATCACTCGCTGCCTCTTCCCAATCACTCGATGCCTCTTCCCAATCACTCGATGCCTCTTCCCAATCACTCGCTGCCTCTCCCCAATCACTCGCTGCCTCTTCCCAATCACTCGCTGCCTCTTCCCAATCACTCGATGCCTCTCCCCAATCACTCGATGCCTCTCCCCAATCACTCGCTGCCTCTCCCCAATCACTCGCTGCCTCTTCCCAATCACTCGCTGCCTCTTCCCAATCACTCGCTGCCTCTCCCCAATCACTCACTGCCTCTCCACAATCACTCACTGCCTCTCCCCAATCACTCACTGCCTCTCCCCAATCACTCACTGCCTCTCCCCAATCACTCGCTGCCTCTTCCCAATCACTCGATGCCTCTCCCCAATCACTCACTGCCTCTCCCCAATCACTCGCTGCCTCTTCCCAATCACTCGCTGCCTCTTCCCAATCACTCACTGCCTCTCCCCAATCACTCACTGCCTCTCCCCAATCACTCCTTGCCTCTTCCCAATCACTCGATGCCTCTCCCCAATCACTCACTGCCTCTCCCCAATCACTCGCTGCCTCTTCCCAATCACTCGATGCCTCTCCCCAATCACTCGCTGCCTCTTCCCAATCACTCGCTGCCTCTCCCCAATCACTCGCTGCCTCTCCCCAATCACTCGCTGCCTCTCCCCAATCACTCACTGCCTCTTCCCAATCACTCACTGCCTCTCCCCAATCACTCGATGCCTCTCCCCAATCACTCGATGCCTCTCCCCAATCACTCACTGCCTCTCCCCAATCACTCGCTGCCTCTCCCCAATCACTCGCTGCCTCTTCCCAATCACTCGCTGCCTCTCCCCAATCACTCACTGCTTCTTCCCAATCACTCGCTGCCTCTCCCCAATCACTCGCTGCCTCTCCCCAATCACTCACTGCCTCTTCCCAATCACTCGCTGCCTCTCCCCAATCACTCGCTGCCTCTCCCCAATCACTCGCTGCCTCTCCCCAATCACTCGCTTCCTCTCCCCAATCACTCGCTGCCCCTTCCCAATCACTCACTGCCTCTTCCCAATCACTCGCTGCCTCTCCCCAATCACTCGCTGCCTCTTCCCAATCACTCGATGCCTCTCCCCAATCACTCGCTGCCTCTTCCCAATCACTCGCTGCCTCTTCCCAATCGCTCACTGCCTCTCCCCAATCACTCACTGCCTCTCCCCAATCACTCACTGCCTCTCCCCAATCACTCGCTGCCTCTCCCCAATCACTCGCTGCCTCTTCCCAATCACTCGCTGCCTCTTCCCAATCGCTCACTGCCTCTCCCCAATCACTCACTGCCTCTCCCCAATCACTCACTGCCTCTCCCCAATCACTCGCTGCCTCTCCCCAATCACTCGCTGCCTCTCCCCAATCACTCACTGCCTCTCCCCAATCACTCGCTTCCTCTCCCCAATCACTCGCTGCCTCTTCCCAATCACTCACTGCCTCTTCCCAATCACTCGCTGCCTCTCCCCAATCACTCGATGCCTCTTCCCAATCGCTCACTGCCTCTCCCCAATCACTCGCTTCCTCTCCCCAATCACTCGCTTCCTCTTCCCAATCACTCACTGCCTCTCCCCAATCGCTCACTGCCTCTCCCCAATCACTCGCTGCCTCTTCCCAATCACTCGCTGCCTCTCCCCAATCACTCGATGCCTCTTCCCAATCGCTCACTGCCTCTCCCCAATCACTCGCTTCCTCTCCCCAATCACTCGCTTCCTCTTCCCAATCACTCGCTGCCTCTCCCCAATCACTCGCTTCCTCTCCCCAATCACTCGCTTCCTCTTCCCAATCACTCACTGCCTCTCCCCAATCACTCACTGCCTCTCCCCAATCACTCGCTACCTCTTCCCAATCACTCGCTGCCTCTCACCAATCACTCGATGCCTCTTCCCAATCGCTCACTGCCTCTTCCCAATCACTCACTGCCTCTTCCCAATCACTCACTGCCTCTTCCCAATCACTCGCTGCCTCTTCCCAATCACTCGCTGCCTCTCCCCAATCACTCACTGCCTCTCCCCAATCACTCGCTGCCTCTTCCCAATCACTCGATGCCTCTCCCCAATCACTCACTGCCTCTTCCCAATCACTCGCTGCCTCTTCCCAATCGCTCACTGCCTCTCCCCAATCACTCGCTGCCTCTCCTCAATCACTCACTGCTTCTTCCCAATCACTCGCTGCCTCTCCCCAATCACTCGCTGCCTCTCCCCAATCACTCACTGCCTCTTCCCAATCACTCGCTGCCTCTCCCCAATCACTCGCTGCCTCTCCCCAATCACTCGCTGCCTCTCCCCAATCACTCGCTTCCTCTCCCCAATCACTCGCTGCCTCTTCCCAATCACTCACTGCCTCTTCCCAATCACTCGCTGCCTCTCCCCAATCACTCGCTGCCACTTCCCAATCACTCGATGCCTCTCCCCAATCACTCGCTGCCTCTTCCCAATCACTCGCTGCCTCTTCCCAATCGCTCACTGCCTCTCCCCAATCACTCACTGCCTCTCCCCAATCACTCACTGCCTCTCCCCAATCACTCGCTGCCTCTCCCCAATCACTCGCTGCCTCTTCCCAATCACTCGCTGCCTCTTCCCAATCGCTCACTGCCTCTCCCCAATCACTCACTGCCTCTCCCCAATCACTCGCTGCCTCTCCCCAATCACTCGCTGCCTCTCCCCAATCACTCACTGCCTCTCCCCAATCACTCGCTTCCTCTCCCCAATCACTCGCTGCCTCTTCCCAATCACTCACTGCCTCTTCCCAATCACTCGCTGCCTCTCCCCAATCACTCGATGCCTCTTCCCAATCGCTCACTGCCTCTCCCCAATCACTCGCTTCCTCTCCCCAATCACTCGCTTCCTCTTCCCAATCACTCACTGCCTCTCCCCAATCGCTCACTGCCTCTCCCCAATCACTCGCTTCCTCTCCCCAATCACTCGCTTCCTCTCCCCAATCACTCGCTACCTCTTCCCAATCACTCGCTGCCTCTCCCCAATCACTCGATGCCTCTTCCCAATCGCTCACTGCCTCTTCCCAATCACTCGCTGCCTCTTCCCAATCACTCACTGCCTCTCCCCAATCACTCACTGCCTCTCCCCAATCACTCGCTGCCTCTTCCCAATCACTCGCTGCCTCTCCCCAATCACTCACTGCCTCTCCCCAATCACTCGCTGCCTCTTCCCAATCACTCGATGCCTCTCCCCAATCACTCACTGCCTCTTCCCAATCACTCGCTGCCTCTTCCCAATCGCTCACTGCCTCTCCCCAATCACTCACTGCCTCTCCCCAATCACTCACTGCCTCTCCCCAATCACTCGCTGCCTCTCCCCAATCACTCACTGCCTCTCCCCAATCACTCGCTGCCTCTCCCCAATCACTCGCTGCCTCTTCCCAATCACTCGCTGCCTCTTCCCAATCGCTCACTGCCTCTCCCCAATCACTCACTGCCTCTCCCCAATCACTCACTGCCTCTCCCCAATCACTCGCTGCCTCTCCCCAATCACTCACTGCCTCTCCCCAATCACTCGCTGCCTCTCCCCAATCACTCGCTGCCTCTCCCCAATCACTCACTGCCTCTCCCCAATCACTCGCTGCCTCTTCCCAATCACTCGCTGCCTCTTCCCAATCGCTCACTGCCTCTCCCCAATCACTCACTGCCTCTCCCCAATCACTCACTGCCTCTCCCCAATCACTCGCTGCCTCTCCCCAATCACTCACTGCCTCTCCCCAATCACTCGCTGCCTCTTCCCAATCACTCGCTGCCTCTTCCCAATCACTCACTGCCTCTCCCCAATCACTCACTGCCTCTCCCCAATCACTCGCTGCCTCTTCCCAATCACTCGATGCCTCTCCCCAATCACTCGCTGCCTCTTCCCAATCACTCGATGCCTCTCCCCAATCACTCACTGCCTCTCCCCAATCACTCGCTGCCTCTCCCCAATCACTCACTGCCTCTCCCCAATCACTCGCTGCCTCTCCCCAATCACTCACTGCCTCTCCCCAATCACTCGCTGCCTCTCCCCAATCACTCGCTTCCTCTCCCCAATCACTCGCTTCCTCTCCCCAATCACTCGATGCCTCTCCCCAATCACTCACTGCCTCTCCCCAATCACTCGCTGCCTCTCCCCAATCACTCGCTTCCTCTCCCCAATCACTCGCTTCCTCTCCCCAATCAATCGCTGCCTCTCCCCAATCACTCGCTGCCTCTTCCCAATCACTCACTGCCTCTTACCAATCAATCGCTGCCTCTCCCCAATCACTCGATGCCTCTCCCCAATCACTCGCTGCCTCTTCCCAATCACTCGCTGCCTCTTCCCAATCACTCGCTGCCTCTTCCCAATCACTCACTGCCTCTCCCCAATCACTCGCTGCCTCTCCCCAATCACTCACTGCCTCTTCCCAATCACTCGCTGCCTCTTCCCAATCATTCACTGCCTCTTCCCAATCACTCGCTGCCTCTCCCCAATAACTCGCTGCCTCTTCCCAATCACTCACTGCCTCTTCCCAATCACTCGCTGCCTCTCCCCAATCACTCGATGCCTCTCCCCAATCACTCGCTGCCTCTTCCCAATCACTCGCTGCCTCTCCCCAATCACTCGCTGCCTCTCCCCAATCACTCACTGCCTCTCCCCAATCACTCACTGCCTCTCCCCAATCACTCACTGCCTCTCCCCAATCACTCGATGCCTCTCCACAATCACTCGCTGCCTCTTCCCAATCACTCGCTTCCTCTCCCAATTCACTCGCTGCCTCTCCCCAATCACTCACTGCCTCTCCCCAATCACTCACTGCCTCTCCCCAATCACTCGCTGCCTCTCCCCAATCACTCGATGCCTCTCCCCAATCACTCACTGCCTCTCCCCAATCACTCGATGCCTCTCCCCAATCACTCACTGCCTCTCCCCAATCACTCGATGCCTCTCCCCAATCACTCACTGCCTCTCCCCAATCACTCGATGCCTCTCCCCAATCACTCGCTGCCTCTCCACAATCACTCACTGCCTCTCCCCAATCACTCGCTTCCTCTCCCCAATCACTCGCTGCCTCTCCCCAATCACTCGATGCCTCTCCCCAATCACTCGCTGCCTCTCCCCAATCACTCACTGCCTCTTCCCAATCACTCGCTGCCTCTCCCCAATCACTCGCTGCCTCTTCCCAATCACTCGCTGCCTCTCCCCAATCACTCGCTGCCTCTCCCCAATCACTCACTGCCTCTCCCCAGTCACTCACTGCCTCTCCCCAATCACTCACTGCCTCTCCCCAATCACTCGCTGCCTCTCCCCAATCACTCGCTGCCTCTCCCCAATCACTCGCTGCCTCTCCCCAATCACTCGCTTCCTCTCCCCAATCACTCACTGCCTCTTCCCAATCACTCACTGCCTCTCCCCAATCACTCGCTTCCTCTCCCCAATCACTCGCTTCCTCTCCCCAATCACTCACTGCCTCTTCCCAATCACTCACTGTTTCTCCCCAATCACTCGCTGCCTCTCCCCAATCACTCGCTGCCTCTCCCCAATCACTCGCTGCCTCTCCCCAATCACTCGCTGCCTCTCCCCAATCACTCGCTGCCTCTTCCCAATCACTCACTGCCTCTTCCCAATCACTCACTGCCTCTTCCCAATCACTCACTGCCTCTCCCCTATCACTCACTGCCTCTCCCCAATCACTCGCTGCCTCTCCCCAATCACTCACTTCCTCTCCCCAATCACTCACTGCCTCTCCCCAATCACTCACTGCCTCCCCCCAATCACTCACTGCCTCTCCCCAATCACTCACTGCCTCTCCCCAATCACTCACTGCCTCTCCCCAATCACTCGCTGCCTCTCCCCAATCACTCACTGCCTCTTCCCAATCACTCACTGCCTCTCCCCAATCACTCGCTTCCTCTCCCCAATCACTCGCTTTCTCTCCCCAATCACTCACTGCCTCTCCCCAATCACTCGCTTCCTCTCCCCAATCACTCACTGCCTCTTCCCAATCACTCACTGCCTCTCCCCAATCACTCGCTTCCTCTCCCCAATCACTCGCTTCCTCTCCCCAATCACTCACTGCCTCTCCCCAATCACTCGCTGCCTCTCCCCAATCACTCGCTTCCTCTCCCCAATCACTCACTGCCTCTCCCCAATCACTCACTTCCTCTCCCCAATCACTCGCTTCCTCTCCCCAATCACTCGCTTCCTCTCCCCAATCACTCACTGCCTCTTCCCAATCACTCACTGCCTCTCCCCAATCACTCACTGCCTCTCCCCAATCACTCGCTGCCTCTCCCCAATCACTCGCTGCCTCTTCCCAATCACTCGCTGCCTCTCCCCAATCACTCGCTGCCTCTTCCCAATCACTCGCTGACTCTCCCCAATCACTCGATGCCTCTCCCCAATCACTCACTGCCTCTCCCCAATCTCTCACTGCCTCTCCCCAATCACTCGCCGCCTCTCCCCAATCACTCACTGCCTCTCCCCAATCACTCACTGCCTCTCCCCAATCACTCGCTGCCTCTCCCCAATCACTCACTGCCTCTCCCCAATCACTCACTGCCTCTCCCCAATCACTCGATGCCTCTCCCCAATCACTCGCTGCCTCTCCCCAATCACTCACTGCCTCTCCCCAATCACTCGCTGCCTCTCCCCAATCACTCGCTGCCTCTCCCCAATCACTCGCTGCCTCTCCCCAATCACTCGCTGCCTCTCCCCAATCACTCGCTGCCTCTCCCCAATCACTCACTGCCTCTCCCCAGTCACTCACTGCCTCTCCCCAATCACTCACTGCCTCTCCCCAATCACTCGCTGCCTCTCCCCAATCACTCGCTGCCTCTCCCCAATCACTCGCTGCCTCTCCCCAATCACTCGCTTCCTCTCCCCAATCACTCACTGCCTCTTCCCAATCACTCACTGCCTCTCCCCAATCACTCGCTTCCTCTCCCCAATCACTCGCTTCCTCTCCCCAATCACTCACTGCCTCTTCCCAATCACTCACTGTTTCTCCCCAATCACTCGCTGCCTCTCCCCAATCACTCGCTGCCTCTCCCCAATCACTCGCTGCCTCTCCCCAATCACTCGCTGCCTCTCCCCAATCACTCGCTGCCTCTTCCCAATCACTCACTGCCTCTTCCCAATCACTCACTGCCTCTTCCCAATCACTCACTGCCTCTCCCCTATCACTCACTGCCTCTCCCCAATCACTCGCTGCCTCTCCCCAATCACTCACTTCCTCTCCCCAATCACTCACTGCCTCTCCCCAATCACTCACTGCCTCCCCCCAATCACTCACTGCCTCTCCCCAATCACTCACTGCCTCTCCCCAATCACTCACTGCCTCTCCCCAATCACTCGCTGCCTCTCCCCAATCACTCACTGCCTCTTCCCAATCACTCACTGCCTCTCCCCAATCACTCGCTTCCTCTCCCCAATCACTCGCTTTCTCTCCCCAATCACTCACTGCCTCTCCCCAATCACTCGCTTCCTCTCCCCAATCACTCACTGCCTCTTCCCAATCACTCACTGCCTCTCCCCAATCACTCGCTTCCTCTCCCCAATCACTCGCTTCCTCTCCCCAATCACTCACTGCCTCTCCCCAATCACTCGCTGCCTCTCCCCAATCACTCGCTTCCTCTCCCCAATCACTCACTGCCTCTCCCCAATCACTCACTTCCTCTCCCCAATCACTCGCTTCCTCTCCCCAATCACTCGCTTCCTCTCCCCAATCACTCACTGCCTCTTCCCAATCACTCACTGCCTCTCCCCAATCACTCACTGCCTCTCCCCAATCACTCGCTGCCTCTCCCCAATCACTCGCTGCCTCTCCCCAATCACTCGCTGCCTCTCCCCAATCACTCGCTGCCTCTTCCCAATCACTCGCAGACTCTCCCCAATCACTCGATGCCTCTCCCCAATCACTCACTGCCTCTCCCCAATCTCTCACTGCCTCTCCCCAATCACTCGCCGCCTCTCCCCAATCACTCACTGCCTCTCCCCAATCACTCACTGCCTCTCCCCAATCACTCGCTGCCTCTCCCCAATCACTCACTGCCTCTCCCCAATCACTCACTGCCTCTCCCCAATCACTCGATGCCTCTCCCCAATCACTCGCTGCCTCTCCCCAATCACTCACTGCCTCTCCCCAATCACTCGCTGCCTCTCCCCAATCACTCGCTGCCTCTCCCCAATCACTCGCTGCCTCTCCCCAATCACTCGCTGCCTCTCCCCAATCACTCGCTGCCTCTTCCCAATCACTCGCTGCCTCTCCCCAATCACTCGCTGCCTCTCCCCACTCACTCGCTGCCTCTCCCCAATCACTCGCTGCCTCTCCCCAATCACTCGCTGCCTCTCCCCAATCACTCGCTGCCTCTTCCCAATCACTCGCTGACTCTCCCCAATCACTCGATGCCTCTCCCCAATCACTCACTGCCTCTCCCCAATCTCTCACTGCCTCTCCCCAATCACTCGCTGCCTCTCCCCAATCACTCACTGCCTCTCCCCAATCACTCACTGCCTCTCCCCAATCACTCGCTGACTCTCCCCAATCACTCACTGCCTCTCCCCAATCACTCACTGCCTCTCCCCAATCACTCACTGCCTCTCCCCAATCACTCGCTGCCTCTCCCCAATCACTCGCTGCCTCTTCCCAATCACTCACTGCCTCTCCCCAATCACTCACTGCCTCTCCCCAATCACTCACTGCCTCTCCCCAATCACTCGCTTCCTCTCCCCAATCACTCACTGCCTCTTCCCAATCACTCACTGCCTCTCCCCAATCACTCACTGCCTCTCCCCAATCACTCACTGCCTCTCCCCAATCACTCGATGCCTCGCCCCAATCACTCACTGCCTCTCCCCAATCACTCGCTGCCTCTCCCCAATCACTCGCTGCCTCTTCCCAATCACTCGATGCCTCTCCCCAATCGCTCACTGCCTCTTCCCAATCACTCGCTGCCTCTCCCCAGTCACTCACTGCCTCTTCCCAATCACTCGCTGCCTCTCCCCAATCACTCGCTGCCTCTTCCCAATCACTCGCTGCCTCTCCCCAATCACTCACTGCCTCTTCCCAATCACTCGCTGCCTCTCCCCAATCACTCGCTGCCTCTTCCCAATCACTCGCTGCCTCTCCCCAATCACTCGCTGCCTCTCCCCAGTCACTCACTGCCTCTTCCCAATCACTCGCTGCCTCTCCCCAATCACTCGCTGCCTCTTCCCAATCACTCACTGCCTCTCCCCAATCACTCGATGCCTCTCCCCAGTCACTCACTGCCTCTTCCCAATCACTCGCTGCCTCTCCCCAATCACTCGCTGCCTCTTCCCAATCACTTGATGCCTCTCCCCAATCGCTCACTGCCTCTTCCCAATCACTCGCTGCCTCTCCCCAATCACTCGATGCCTCTCCCCAATCACTCACTGCCTCTCCCCAATCACTCACTGCCTCTCCCCAATCACTCGCTGCCTCTTCCCAATCGCTCACTGCCTCTTCCCAATCACTCACTGCCTCTCCCCAATCACTCGCTTCCTCTCCCCAATCACTCGATGCCTCTCCCCAATCACTCGATGCCTCTCCCCAATCACTCACTGCCTCTTCCCAATCACTCGCTTCCTCTCCCCAATCACTCACTGCCTCTCCCCAATCACTCGCTGCCTCTCCCCAATCACTCACTGCCTCTTCCCAATCACTCGCTTCCTCATCCCAATCACTCACTGCCTCTCCCCAATCACTCGCTTCCTCTCCCCAATCACTCGCTTCCTCTCCCCAATCACTCGCTTCCTCTCCCCAATCACTCGCTTCCTCTTCCCAATCACTCACTGCCTCTCCCCAATCACTCGCTTCCTCTCCCCAATCACTCGCTTCCTCTCCCCAATCACTCGATGCCTCTCCCCAATCACTCGATGCCTCTCCCCAATCACTCACTGCCTCTTCCCAATCACTCGCTTCCTCTCCCCAATCACTCACTGCGTCTCCCCAATCACTCGCTGCCTCTCCCCAATCACTCACTGCCTCTTCCCAATCACTCGCTTCCTCTTCCCAATCACTCACTGCCTCTCCCCAATCACTCACTGCCTCTTCCCAATCACTCGCTGCCTCTCCCCAATCACTCACTGCCTCTCCCCAATCACTCGCTTCCTCTCCCCAATCACTCGCTTCCTCTCCCCAATCACCTGATGCCTCTCCGCAATCACTCGATGCCTCTCCCCAATCACTCACTGCCTCTTCCCAATCACTCGCTTCCTCTCCCCAATCACTCACTGCCTCTCACCAATCACTCGCTGCCTCTCCCCAATCACTCACTGCCTCTTCCCAATCACTCGCTTCCTCTTCCCAATCACTCGCTGCCTCTCCCCAATCACTCACTGCCTCTTCCCAATCACTCGCTTCCTCTTCCCAATCACTCGCTTCCTCTCCCCAATCACTCGCTTCCTCTCCCCAATCACTCGCTGCCTCTCCCCAATCACTCACTGCCTCTCCCCAATCACTCACTGCCTCTCGCCAATCACTCACTGCCTCTCCCCAATCACTCACTGCCTCTCCCCAATCACTCACTGCCTCTCGCCAATCACTCACTGCCTCTCCCCAATCACTCGCTGCCTCTCCCCAATCACTCACTGCCTCTCCCCAATCACTCACTGCCTCTCCCCAATCACTCGCTGCCTCTCCCCAATCACTCGCTGCCTCTTCCCAATCACTCGCTGCCTCTTCCCAATCACTCGATGCCACTCCCCAATCACTCGCTGCCTCTTCCCAATCACTCGCTGCCTCTCCCCAATCACTCACTGCCTCTCCCCAATCACTCGCTGCCTCTCCCCAATCACTCACTGCCTCTTCCCAATCACTCGCTGCCTCTTCCCAATCACTCGATGCCTCTCCCCAATCACTCGCTGCCTCTCCCCAATCACTCGATGCCTCTCCCCAATCACTCACTGACTCTCCCCAATCACTCACTGCCTCTTCCCAATCACTCGCTGCCTCTTCCCAATCACTCGATGCCTCTCCCCAATCACTCGCTGCCTCTCCCCAATCACTCGATGCCTCTCCCCAATCACTCACTGCCTCTCCCCAATCACTCACTGACTCTCCCCAATCACTCACTGCCTCTTCCCAATCACTCGCTGACTGTCCCCAATCACTCACTGCCTCTCCCCAATCACTCGCTGCCTCTCCCCAATCACTCGCTGCCTCTTCCCAATCACTCGATGCCTCTCCCCAATCACTCGCTGCCTCTTCCCAATCACTCGCTGCCTCTTCCCAATCACTCACTGCCTCTCCCCAATCACTCGCTTCCTCTTCCCAATCACTCACTGCCTCTCCCCAATCACGCGCTGCCTCTTCCCAATCACTCGCTGCCTCTTCCCAATCACTCACTGCCTCTTCCCAATCACTCGCTGCCTCTCCCCAATCACTCGATGCCTCTCCCCAATCACTCACTGCCTCTCCCCAATCACTCGTTGCCTCTCCCCAATCACTCACTGCCTCTTCCCAATCACTCACTGCCTCTCCCCAATCACTCACTGCCTCTCCCCAATCACTTGTTGCCTCTCCCCAATCACTCACTGCCTCTCTCCAATCACTCACTGCCTCTCCCCAATCACTCACTGCCTCTCTCCAATCACTCACTGCCTCTCCCCAATCACTCACTGCCTCTCCCCAATCACTCGCTGCCTCTCTCCAATCACTCGCTGCCTCTCTCCAATGACTCGCTGCCTCTCCCCAATCACTCGCTGCCTCTCTCCAATCACTCGCTGCCTCTCCCCAATCACTCGATGCCTCTCCCCAATCACTCGCTCCCTCTCCCCAATCACTCGCTGCCTCTCTCCAATCACTCGCTGCCTCTCTCCAATCACTCGCTGCCTCTCCCCAATCACTCGATGCCTCTCCACAATCACTCGCTGCCTCTCTCCAATCACTCACTGCCTCTCCCCAATCACTCACTGCCTCTCCCCAATCACTCGCTGCCTCTCCCCAATCACTCGCTGCCTCTCTCCAATCACTCGCTGCCTCTCTCCAATCACTCACTGCCTCTCTCCAATCACTCGCTGCCTCTCCCCAATCACTCGCTGCCTCTCCACAATCACTCGCTGCCTCTCCCCAATCACTCGCTGCCTCTCTCCAATCACTCGCTGCCTCTCCCCAATCACTCGCTGCCTCTCTCCAATCACTCACTGCCTCTCCCCAATCACTCGCTGCCTCTCCACAATCACTCGCTGCCTCTCTCCAATCACTCACTGCCTCTCCCCAATCACTCGCTGCCTCTCCACAATCACTCGCTGCCTCTCTCCAATCACTCGCTGCCTCTCTCCAATCACTGACTGCCTCTCCCCAATCACTCGCTGCCTCTCCCCAATCACTCGCTGCCTCTCCACAATCACTCGCTGCCTCTCCCCAATCACTCGCTGCACTCCCCAATCACTCGCTTCCTCTTCCCAATCACTCACTGCCTCTCCCCAATCACTCACTGCCTCTCCCCAATCACTCGCTGCTTCTCCACAATCACTCGCTGCCTCTCCCCAATCACTCGCTGCACTCCCCAATCACTCGCTTCCTCTCCCCAATCACTCGCTTCCTCTCCCCAATCACTCGTTGCCTCTCCCCAATCACTCGCTGCCTCTCCACAATCACTCGCTTCCTCTTCCCAATCACTCGCTGCACTCCCCAATCACTCGCTTCCTCTCCCCAATCACTCGTTGCCTCTCCCCAATCACTCGCTGCCTCTCCACAATCACTCGCTTCCTCTTCCCAATCACTCGCTGCCTCTCCACAATCACTCGCTTCCTCTTCCCAATCACTCGCTGCACTCCCCAATCACTCGCTTCCTCTCCCCAATCACTCGTTGCCTCTCCCCAATCACTCGTTGCCTCTCCCCAATCACTCGCTTCCTCTTCCCAATCACTCACTGCACTCCCCAATCACTCGCTTCCTCTCCCCAATCACTCGCTGCCTCTCCACAATCACTCGCTGCCTCTTCCCAATCACTCACTGCCTCTTCCCAATCACTCGCTGCCTCTCCCCAATCACTCACTGCCTCTCCCCAATCGCTCGCTGCCTCTCCCCAATCACTCGCGTCCTCTCCCCAATCGCTCGCTGCCTCTCCCCAATCACTCACTGCCTCTCCCCAATCGCTCGCTGCCTCTCCCCAATCACTCGCTGCCTCTCCCCAATCACTCGCGTCCTCTCCCCAATCACTCACTGCCTCTCCCCAATCACTCACTGCCTCTCCCCATTCACTCGCTGCCTCTCCCCAATCACTCGCTGCCTCTCCCCAATCACTCGCGTCCTCTCCCCAATCACTCACTGCCTCTCCCCAATCACTCACTGCCTCTCCCCATTCACTCGCTGCCTCTCCCCAATCACTCGCTGCCTCTCCCCAATCACTCGCTGCCTCTCCCCAATCACTCGCTGCCTCTTCCCAATCACTCACTGCCTCTCTCCAATCACTCGCGTCCTCTCCCCAATCACTCACTGCCTCTCCCCAATCACTCACTGCCTCTCTCCAATCACTCGCGTCCTCTCCCCAATCACTCACTGCCTCTCCCAATCACTCGCTGCCTCTCCCCAATCACTCGCTGCCTCTTCCCAATCACTCGCTGCCTCTCCCCAATCACTCACTGCCTCTTCCCAATCACTCGCTGCCTCTCCCCAATCACTCGCTGCCTCTTCCCAATCACTCGCTGCCTCTCCCCAATCACTCGCTGCCTCTCCCCAGTCACTCACTGCCTCTTCCCAATCACTCGCTGCCTCTCCCCAATCACTCGCTGCCTCTTCCCAATCACTCACTGCCTCTCCCCAATCACTCGATGCCTCTCCCCAGTCACTCACTGCCTCTTCCCAATCACTCGCTGCCTCTCCCCAATCACTCGCTGCCTCTTCCCAATCACTTGATGCCTCTCCCCAATCGCTCACTGCCTCTTCCCAATCACTCGCTGCCTCTCCCCAATCACTCGATGCCTCTCCCCAATCACTCACTGCCTCTCCCCAATCACTCACTGCCTCTCCCCAATCACTCGCTGCCTCTTCCCAATCGCTCACTGCCTCTTCCCAATCACTCACTGCCTCTCCCCAATCACTCGCTTCCTCTCCCCAATCACTCGATGCCTCTCCCCAATCACTCGATGCCTCTCCCCAATCACTCACTGCCTCTTCCCAATCACTCGCTTCCTCTCCCCAATCACTCACTGCCTCTCCCCAATCACTCGCTGCCTCTCCCCAATCACTCACTGCCTCTTCCCAATCACTCGCTTCCTCATCCCAATCACTCACTGCCTCTCCCCAATCACTCGCTTCCTCTCCCCAATCACTCGCTTCCTCTCCCCAATCACTCGCTTCCTCTCCCCAATCACTCGCTTCCTCTTCCCAATCACTCACTGCCTCTCCCCAATCACTCGCTTCCTCTCCCCAATCACTCGCTTCCTCTCCCCAATCACTCGATGCCTCTCCCCAATCACTCGATGCCTCTCCCCAATCACTCACTGCCTCTTCCCAATCACTCGCTTCCTCTCCCCAATCACTCACTGCGTCTCCCCAATCACTCGCTGCCTCTCCCCAACCACTCACTGCCTCTTCCCAATCACTCGCTTCCTCTTCCCAATCACTCACTGCCTCTCCCCAATCACTCACTGCCTCTTCCCAATCACTCGCTGCCTCTCCCCAATCACTCACTGCCTCTCCCCAATCACTCGCTTCCTCTCCCCAATCACTCGCTTCCTCTCCCCAATCACCTGATGCCTCTCCGCAATCACTCGATGCCTCTCCCCAATCACTCACTGCCTCTTCCCAATCACTCGCTTCCTCTCCCCAATCACTCACTGCCTCTCACCAATCACTCGCTGCCTCTCCCCAATCACTCACTGCCTCTTCCCAATCACTCGCTTCCTCTTCCCAATCACTCGCTGCCTCTCCCCAATCACTCACTGCCTCTTCCCAATCACTCGCTTCCTCTTCCCAATCACTCGCTTCCTCTCCCCAATCACTCGCTTCCTCTCCCCAATCACTCGCTGCCTCTCCCCAATCACTCACTGCCTCTCCCCAATCACTCACTGCCTCTCGCCAATCACTCACTGCCTCTCCCCAATCACTCACTGCCTCTCCCCAATCACTCACTGCCTCTCGCCAATCACTCACTGCCTCTCCCCAATCACTCGCTGCCTCTCCCCAATCACTCACTGCCTCTCCCCAATCACTCACTGCCTCTCCCCAATCACTCGCTGCCTCTCCCCAATCACTCGCTGCCTCTTCCCAATCACTCGCTGCCTCTTCCCAATCACTCGATGCCACTCCCCAATCACTCGCTGCCTCTTCCCAATCACTCGCTGCCTCTCCCCAATCACTCACTGCCTCTCCCCAATCACTCGCTGCCTCTCCCCAATCACTCACTGCCTCTTCCCAATCACTCGCTGCCTCTTCCCAATCACTCGATGCCTCTCCCCAATCACTCGCTGCCTCTCCCCAATCACTCGATGCCTCTCCCCAATCACTCACTGACTCTCCCCAATCACTCACTGCCTCTTCCCAATCACTCGCTGCCTCTTCCCAATCACTCGATGCCTCTCCCCAATCACTCGCTGCCTCTCCCCAATCACTCGATGCCTCTCCCCAATCACTCACTGCCTCTCCCCAATCACTCACTGACTCTCCCCAATCACTCACTGCCTCTTCCCAATCACTCGCTGACTGTCCCCAATCACTCACTGCCTCTCCCCAATCACTCGCTGCCTCTCCCCAATCACTCGCTGCCTCTTCCCAATCACTCGATGCCTCTCCCCAATCACTCGCTGCCTCTTCCCAATCACTCGCTGCCTCTTCCCAATCACTCACTGCCTCTCCCCAATCACTCGCTTCCTCTTCCCAATCACTCACTGCCTCTCCCCAATCACGCGCTGCCTCTTCCCAATCACTCGCTGCCTCTTCCCAATCACTCACTGCCTCTTCCCAATCACTCGCTGCCTCTCCCCAATCACTCGATGCCTCTCCCCAATCACTCACTGCCTCTCCCCAATCACTCGTTGCCTCTCCCCAATCACTCACTGCCTCTTCCCAATCACTCACTGCCTCTCCCCAATCACTCACTGCCTCTCCCCAATCACTTGTTGCCTCTCCCCAATCACTCACTGCCTCTCTCCAATCACTCACTGCCTCTCCCCAATCACTCACTGCCTCTCTCCAATCACTCACTGCCTCTCCCCAATCACTCACTGCCTCTCCCCAATCACTCGCTGCCTCTCTCCAATCACTCGCTGCCTCTCTCCAATGACTCGCTGCCTCTCCCCAATCACTCGCTGCCTCTCTCCAATCACTCGCTGCCTCTCCCCAATCACTCGATGCCTCTCCCCAATCACTCGCTCCCTCTCCCCAATCACTCGCTGCCTCTCTCCAATCACTCGCTGCCTCTCTCCAATCACTCGCTGCCTCTCCCCAATCACTCGATGCCTCTCCACAATCACTCGCTGCCTCTCTCCAATCACTCACTGCCTCTCCCCAATCACTCACTGCCTCTCCCCAATCACTCGCTGCCTCTCCCCAATCACTCGCTGCCTCTCTCCAATCACTCGCTGCCTCTCTCCAATCACTCACTGCCTCTCTCCAATCACTCGCTGCCTCTCCCCAATCACTCGCTGCCTCTCCACAATCACTCGCTGCCTCTCCCCAATCACTCGCTGCCTCTCTCCAATCACTCGCTGCCTCTCCCCAATCACTCGCTGCCTCTCTCCAATCACTCACTGCCTCTCCCCAATCACTCGCTGCCTCTCCACAATCACTCGCTGCCTCTCTCCAATCACTCACTGCCTCTCCCCAATCACTCGCTGCCTCTCCACAATCACTCGCTGCCTCTCTCCAATCACTCGCTGCCTCTCTCCAATCACTGACTGCCTCTCCCCAATCACTCGCTGCCTCTCCCCAATCACTCGCTGCCTCTCCACAATCACTCGCTGCCTCTCCCCAATCACTCGCTGCACTCCCCAATCACTCGCTTCCTCTTCCCAATCACTCACTGCCTCTCCCCAATCACTCACTGCCTCTCCCCAATCACTCGCTGCTTCTCCACAATCACTCGCTGCCTCTCCCCAATCACTCGCTGCACTCCCCAATCACTCGCTTCCTCTCCCCAATCACTCGCTTCCTCTCCCCAATCACTCGTTGCCTCTCCCCAATCACTCGCTGCCTCTCCACAATCACTCGCTTCCTCTTCCCAATCACTCGCTGCACTCCCCAATCACTCGCTTCCTCTCCCCAATCACTCGTTGCCTCTCCCCAATCACTCGCTGCCTCTCCACAATCACTCGCTTCCTCTTCCCAATCACTCGCTGCCTCTCCACAATCACTCGCTTCCTCTTCCCAATCACTCGCTGCACTCCCCAATCACTCGCTTCCTCTCCCCAATCACTCGTTGCCTCTCCCCAATCACTCGTTGCCTCTCCCCAATCACTCGCTTCCTCTTCCCAATCACTCACTGCACTCCCCAATCACTCGCTTCCTCTCCCCAATCACTCGCTGCCTCTCCACAATCACTCGCTGCCTCTTCCCAATCACTCACTGCCTCTTCCCAATCACTCGCTGCCTCTCCCCAATCACTCACTGCCTCTCCCCAATCGCTCGCTGCCTCTCCCCAATCACTCGCGTCCTCTCCCCAATCGCTCGCTGCCTCTCCCCAATCACTCACTGCCTCTCCCCAATCGCTCGCTGCCTCTCCCCAATCACTCGCTGCCTCTCCCCAATCACTCGCGTCCTCTCCCCAATCACTCACTGCCTCTCCCCAATCACTCACTGCCTCTCCCCATTCACTCGCTGCCTCTCCCCAATCACTCGCTGCCTCTCCCCAATCACTCGCGTCCTCTCCCCAATCACTCACTGCCTCTCCCCAATCACTCACTGCCTCTCCCCATTCACTCGCTGCCTCTCCCCAATCACTCGCTGCCTCTCCCCAATCACTCGCTGCCTCTCCCCAATCACTCGCTGCCTCTTCCCAATCACTCACTGCCTCTCTCCAATCACTCGCGTCCTCTCCCCAATCACTCACTGCCTCTCCCCAATCACTCACTGCCTCTCTCCAATCACTCGCGTCCTCTCCCCAATCACTCACTGCCTCTCCCAATCACTCGCTGCCTCTCCCCAATCACTCGCTGCCTCTCCCCAATCACTCGCTGCCTCTCCCCAATCACTCGCTGCCTCTCCCCAATCACTCACTGCCTCTCCCCAATCACTCACTGCCTCTCTCCAATCACTCACTGCCTCTCCCCAATCACTCACTGCCTCTCCCCAATCACTCGCTGCCTCTCCCCAATCACTCGCTGCCTCTCTCCAATCACTCACTGCCTCTTCCCAGTCACTCACTGCCTCTCCCCAATCACTCACTGCCTCTCCCCAATCACTCACTGCCTCTCCCCAATCACTCGCTGCCTCTCTCCAATCACTCACTGCCTCTCCCCAATCACTCACTGCCTCTCCCCAATCACTCACTGCCTCTCTCCAATCACTCACTGCCTCTCCCCAATCACTCACTGCCTCTCCCCAATCACTCGCTGCCTCTCCCCAATCACTCACTGCCTCTCCCCAATCACTCACTGCCTCTCTCCAATCACTCACTGCCTCTCCCCAATCACTCACTGCCTCTCCCCAATCACTCGCTGCCTCTCCCCAATCACTCGCTGCCTCTCTCCAATCACTCGCTGCCTCTTCCCAATCACTCGTTGCCTCTCCCCAATCACTCGCTGCCTCTCCCCAATCACTCGCGTCCTCTTCCCAATCACTCACTGCCTCTCCCCAATCGCTCGCTGCCTCTCCCCAATCACTCGCTGCCTCTCCCCAATCACTCGCGTCCTCTCCCCAATCACTCACTGCCTCTCCCCAATCACTCACTGCCTCTCCCCAATCACTCGCTGCCTCTCCCCAATCACTCGCTGCCTCTCCCCAATCACTCACTGCCTCTCCCCAATCACTCACTGCCTCTCTCCAATCACTCACTGCCTCTCCCCAATCACTCACTGCCTCTCTCCAATCACTCGCTGCCTCTCCCCAATCACTCGCTGCCTCTCCCCAATCACTCGCGTCCTCTTCCCAATCACTCACTGCCTCTCCCCAATCGCTCGCTGCCTCTCCCCAATCACTCGCTGCCTCTCCCCAATCACTCGCGTCCTCTCCCCAATCACTCACTGCCTCTCCCCAATCACTCACTGCCTCTCCCCAATCACTCGCTGCCTCTCCCCAATCACTCGCTGCCTCTCCCCAATCACTCACTGCCTCTCCCCAATCACTCACTGCCTCTCTCCAATCACTCACTGCCTCTCCCCAATCACTCACTGCCTCTCCCCAATCACTCGCTGCCTCTCCCCAATCACTCGCTGCCTCTCTCCAATCACTCGCTGCCTCTCTCCAATCACTCGCTGCCTCTCTACAATCACTCGCTGCCTCTCCCCAATCACTCACTGCCTCTTCCCAATCACTCGCTGCCTCTCCCCAATCACTCACTGCCTCTCCCCAATCACTCGCTGCCTCTCTCCAATCACTCGCTGCCTCTCTCCAATCACTCGCTGCCTCTCTCCAATCACTCGCTGCCTCTCTTCAATCACTCGCTGCCTCTCTCCAATCACTCGCTGCCTCTCCCCAATCACTCACTGCCTCTCCCCAATCACTCGCTGCCTCTCCCCAATCACTCGCTGCCTCTCTCCAATCACTCGCTGCCTCTCTCCAATCACTCGCTGCCTCTCTCCAATCACTCGCTGCCTCTCTCCAATCACTCGCTGCCTCTCCCCAATCACTCACTGCCTCTTCCCAATCACTCGCTGCCTCTCCCCAATCACTCACTGCCTCTCCCCAATCACTCGCTGCCTCTCTCCAATCACTCGCTGCCTCTATCCAATCACTCGCTGCCTCTCTCCAATCACTCGCTGCCTCTCTCCAATCACTCGCTGCCTCTCTCCAATCACTCGCTGCCTCTCTCCAATCACTCGCTGCCTCTCCCCAATCACTCACTGCCTCTCCCCAATCACTCGCTGCCTCTCTCCAATCACTCGCTGCCTCTCTCCAATCACTCGCTGCCTCTCCCCAATCACTCGCTGCCTCTCCACAATCACTCGCTGCCTCTCCCCAATCACTCGCTGCCTCTCTCCAATCACTCGCTGCCTCTCTCCAATCACTCGCTGCCTGTCCCCAATCACTCGCTGCCTCTCCACAATCACTCGCTGCCTCTCCCCAATCACTCACTGCACTCCCCAATCACTCGCTTCCTCTCCCCAATCACTCGTTGCCTCTCCCCAATCACTCGCTGCCTCTCCACAATCACTCGCTTCCTCTTCCCAATCACTCGCTGCACTCCCCAATCACTCGCTTCCTCTCCCCAATCACTCGTTGCCTCTCCCCAATCACTCGCTGCCTCTCCACAATCACTCGCTTCCTCTTCCCAATCACTCGCTGCCTCTCCACAATCACTCGCTTCCTCTTCCCAATCACTCGCTGCACTCCCCAATCACTCGCTTCCTCTCCCCAATCACTCGTTGCCTCTCCCCAATCACTCACTGCCTCTCCACAATCACTCGCTTCCTCTTCCCAATCACTCGCTGCACTCCCCAATCACTCGCTTCCTCTCCCCAATCACTCGTTGCCTCTCCCCAATCACTCGCTTCCTCTCCCCAATCACTCGCTGCCTCTCCCCAATCACTCGTTGCCTCTCCCCAATCACTCGCTTCCTCTCCCCAATCACTCGTTGCCTCTCCCCAATCACTCACATCCTCTCCCCAATCACTCGCTGCCTCTCCCCAATCACTCGTTGCCTCTCCCCAATCACTCGCTTCCTCTCCCCAATCACTCGCTTCCTCTCCCCAATCACTCGCTTCCTCTCCCCAATCACTCATTGCCTCTCCCCAATCACTCGCATCCTCTCCCCAATCACTCGCTGCCTCTCCCCAATCACTCGTTGCCTCTCCCCAATCACTCGCTTCCTCTCCCCAATCACTCGTTGCCTCTCCCCAATCACTCGCTTCCTCTCCCCAATCACTCGTTGCCTCTCCCCAATCACTCGCATCCTCTCCCCAATCACTCGCTGCCTCTCCCCAATCACTCGCTTCCTCTCCCCAATCACTCACTGCCTCTCCCCAATCACTCGCTTCCTCTTCCCAATCACTCGCTGCACTCCCCAATCACTCGCTTCCTCTCCCCAATCACTCGTTGCCTCTCCCCAATCACTCACTGCCTCTCCCCAATCACTCGCTTCCTCTTCCCAATCACTCGCTGCACTCCCCAATCACTCGCTTCCTCTCCCCAATCACTCGTTGCCTCTCCCCAATCACTCGTTGCCTCTCCCCAATCACTCGCTGCCTCTCCCCAATCACTCGCTTCCTCTCCCCGATCACTCGTTGCCTCTCCCCAATCACTCACTGCCTCTCCACAATCACTCGCTTCCTCTCCCCAATCACTCGCTTCCTCTCCCCAATCACTCGCTGCCTCTCCACAATCACTCGCTTCCTCTTCCCAATATCACGCTGCACTCCCCAATCACTCGCTTCCTCTCCCCAATCACTCGCTGCCTCTCCCCAATCACACACTGCCTCTCCCCAATCACTCACTGCCTCTTCCCAATCACTCGCTGCCTCTCCCCAATCACTCACTGCCTCTCCCCAATCACTCGATGCCTCTCCCCAATCACTCACTGCCTCTCCCCAATCACTCGCTGCCTCTCCCCAATCACTCACTGCCTCTCCCCAATCACTCACTGCCTCTCCCCAATCACTCGCTGCCTCTCCCCAATCACTCACTGCCTCTCCCCAATCACTCACTGCCTCTCCCCAATCACTCGCTGCCTCTCCCCAATCACTCGCTGCCTCTCCCCAATCACTCACTGCCTCTTCCCAATCACTCGCTGCCTCTCCCCAATCACTCACTGCCTCTTCCCAATCACTCGCTGCCTCTCCCCAATCACTCGCTGCCTCTCCCCAATCACTCTCTGCCTCTCCCCAATCACTCACTGCCTCTTCCCAATCACTCGCTGCCTCTCCCCAAACACTCACTGCCTCTCCACAATCACTCGCTTCCTCTTCCCAATCACTCGCTGCACTCCCCAATCACTCGCTTCCTCTCCCCAATCACTCGTTGCCTCTCCCCAATCACTCGCTTCCACTCCCCAATCACTCACTGCCTCTTCCCAATCACTCGCTGCCTCTCCCCAATCACTCACTGCCTCTCCACAATCACTCGCTTCCTCTTCCCAATCACTCGCTGCACTCCCCAATCACTCGCTTCCTCTCCCCAATCACTCGTTGCCTCTTCCCAATCACTCGCTGCCTCTCGCCAATCACTCGCTGCCTCTCCCCAATCACTCACTGCCTCTCCCCAATCACTCACTGCCTCTTCCCAATCACTCGCTGCCTCTCCCCAATCACTCACTGCCTCTTCCCAATCACTCGCTGCCTCTCCCCAATCACTCGCTGCCTCTCCCCAATCACTCACTGCCTCTCCCCAATCACTCGCTGCCTCTCCCCAATCACTCGCTGCCTCTCCCCAATCACTCGCTGCCTCTTCTCAATCACTCACTGCCTCTCCCCAATCACTCGCTTCCTCTCCCCAATCACTCGCTGCCTCTTCCCAATCACTCGCTGCCTCTCCCCAATCACTCGCTGCCTCTCCCCAATCACTCACTGCCTCTCCCCAATCACTCGCTTCCTCTCCCCAATCACTCACTGCCTCTCCCCAATCACTCGCTTCCTCTTCCCAATCACTCACTGCCTCTCCCCAATCACTCGCTGCCTCTCCCCAATCACTCGCTTCCTCTCCCCAATCACTCGCTGCCTCTCCCCAATCACTCACTGCCTCTCCCCAATCACTCACTGCCTCTCCCCAATCACTCGATGCCTCTCCCCAATCACTCACTGCCTCTCCCCAATCACTCGCTGCCTCTCCCCAATCACTCGCTGCCTCTCCCCAATCACTCGCTGCCTCTCCCCAATCACTCGCTGCCTCTCCCCAATCACTCGCTGCCTCTCCCCAATCACTCGCTGCCTCTCCCCAATCACTCGATGCCTCTCCCCAATCACTCACTGCCTCTTCCCAATCACTCACTGCCTCTTCCCAATCACTCGCTGCCTCTCCCCAATCACTCACTGCCTCTCCCCAATCACTCACTGCCTCTTCCCAATCACTCGATGCCTCTCCCCAATCACTCGCTGCCTCTTCCCAATCACTCGCTGCCTCTTCCCAATCACTCGCTGCCTCTCCCCAATCACTCGCTGCCTCTTCCCAATCACTCGCTGCCTCTCCCCAATCACTCGCTGCCTCTCCCCAATCACTCACTGCCTCTTCCCAATCACTCACTGCCTCTTCCCAATCACTCGCTGCCTCTTCCCAATCACTCACTGCCTCTCCCCAATCACTCGCTGCCTCTTCCCAATCACTCACTGCCTCTCCCCAATCACTCACTGCCTCTTCCCAATCACTCGCTGCCTCTCCCCAATCACTCGCTGCCTCTCCCCAATCACTCACTGCCTCTCCCCAATCACTCGCTGCCTCTCCCCAATCACTCACTGCCTCTCCCCAATCACTCACTGCCTCTCCCCAATCACTCGCTGCCTCTCCCCAATCACTCGCTGCCTCTCCCCAATCACTCGCTGCCTCTTCCCAATCGCTCACTGCCTCTCCCCAATCACTCACTGCCTCTCCCCAATCACTCACTGCCTCTTCCCAATCACTCGCTGCCTCTTCCCAATCACTCGCTGCCTCTTCCCAATCGCTCACTGCCTCTTCCCAATCACTCGCTGCCTCTTCCCAATCACTCGCTGCCTCTCCCCAATCACTCGCTGCCTCTCCCCAATCACTCACTGCCTCTCCCCAATCACTCGCTGCCTCTTCCCAATCACTCGCTGCCTCTCCCCAATCACTCGCTGCCTCTTCCCAATCACTCACTGCCTCTTCCCAATCACTCGCTGCCTCTTCCCAATCACTCGATGCCTCTCCCCGATCACTCGCTGCCTCTCCCCAATCACTCGCTGCCTCTTCCCAATCACTCACTGCCTCTTACCAATCAATCGCTGCCTCTTCCCAATCACTCGCTGCCTCTCCCCAATCACTCGCTGCCTCTTCCCAATCACTCGCTGCCTCTCCCCAATCACTCGCTGCCTCTTCCCAATCACTCGATGCCTCTCCCCAATCACTCGCTGCCTCTTCCCAATCACTCGCTGCCTCTTCCCAATCACTCGCTGCCTCTTCCCAATCACTCACTGCCTCTCCCCAATCACTCGCTGCCTCTCCCCAATCACTCGCTGCCTCTTCCGAATCACTCGCTGCCTCTTCCCAATCACTCGCTGCCTCTCCCCAATCACTCACTGCCTCTCCCCAATCACTCGCTGCCTCTTCCCAATCACTCGCTGCCTCTTCCCAATCACTCGCTGCCTCTCCCCAATCACTCGCTGCCTCTTCCCAATCACTCGCTGCCTCTTCCCAATCACTCGCTGCCTCTCCCCAATCACTCACTGCCTCTCCCCAATCACTCACTGCCTCTCCCCAATCACTCGCTGCCTCTCCCCAATCACTCGCTGCCTCTTCCCAATCACTCGCTGCCTCTTCCCAATCACTCGCTGCCTCTTCCCAATCACTCGCTGCCTCTTCCCAATCACTCGCTGCCTCTTCCCAATCACTCACTGCCTCTCCCCAATCACTCACTGCCTCTTCCCAATCACTCGCTGCCTCTTCCCAATCACTCGCTGCCTCTTCCCAATCACTCGCTGCCTCTTCCCAATCACTCGCTGCCTCTTCCCAATCACTCGCTGCCTCTCCCCAATCACTCACTGCCTCTCCCCAATCACTCGCTGCCTCTCCCCAATCACTCGCTGCCTCTTCCCAATCACTCACTGCCTCTTCCCAATCACTCGCTGCCTCTTCCCAATCACTCACTGCCTCTCCCCAATCACTCGCTGCCTCTTCCCAATAACTCGCTGCCTCTTCCCAATCACTCACTGCCTCTTCCCAATCACTCACTGCCTCTCCCCAATCACTCACTGCCTCTTCCCAATCACTCGCTGCCTCTCCCCAATCACTCGATGCCTCTCCCCAATCACTCACTGCCTCTCCCCAATCACTCGCTTCCTCTCCCCAATCACTCGCTTCCTCTCCCCAATCACTCGCTGCCTCTCCCCAATCACTCGATGCCTCTCCCCAATCACTCGCTGCCTCTCCCCAATCACTCACTGCCTCTTCCCAATCACTCGCTGCCTCTCCCCAATCACTCGCTGCCTCTTCCCAATCACTCGCTGCCTCTCCCCAATCACTCGCTGCCTCTCCCCAATCACTCACTGCCTCTCCCCAGTCACTCACTGCCTCACCCCAATCACTCACTGCCTCTCCCCAATCACTCGCTGCCTCTCCCCAATCACTCGCTGCCTCTCCCCAATCACTCGCTGCCTCTCCCCAATCACTCGCTTCCTCTCCCCAATCACTCGCTTCCTCTCCCCAATCACTCACTGCCTCTTCCCAATCACTCACTGCCTCTCCCCAATCACTCGCTTCCTCTCCCCAATCACTCGCTTCCTCTCCCCAATCACTCACTGCCTCTTCCCAATCACTCACTGCCTCTCCCCAATCACTCGCTGCCTCTCCCCAATCACTCGCTGCCTCTCCCCAATCACTCGCTGCCTCTCCCCAATCACTCGCTGCCTCTTCCCAATCACTCACTGCCTCTCCCCTATCACTCACTGCCTCTCCCCAATCACTCGCTGCCTCTCCCCAATCACTCACTTCCTCTCCCCAATCACTCACTGCCTCTCCCCAATCACTCACTGCCTCCCCCCAATCACTCACTGCCTCTCCCCAATCACTCACTGCCTCTCCCCAATCACTCACTGCCTCTCCCCAATCACTCGCTGCCTCTCCCCAATCACTCACTGCCTCTTCCCAATCACTCACTGCCTCTCCCCAATCACTCGCTTCCTCTCCCCAATCACTCGCTTCCTCTCCCCAATCACTCACTGCCTCTCCCCAATCACTCGCTTCCTCTCCCCAATCACTCACTGCCTCTTCCCAATCACTCACTGCCTCTCCCCAATCACTCGCTTCCTCTCCCCAATCACTCGCTTCCTCTCCCCAATCACTCACTGCCTCTCCCCAATCACTCGCTGCCTCTCCCCAATCACTCGCTTCCTCTCCCCAATCACTCGCTGCCTCTCCCCAATCACTCGCTGCCTCTCCCCAATCACTCGCTGCCTCTCCCCAATCACTCGCTTCCTCTCCCCAATCACTCACTGCCTCTCCCCAATCACTCGCTTCCTCTTCCCAATCACTCGCTGCCTCTCCCCAATCACTCGCTGCCTCTCCCCAATCACTCGCTTCCTCCCCCCAATCACTCGCTGCCTCTCCCCAATCACTCGCTGCCTCTCCCCAATCACTCGCTGCCTCTCCCCAATCACTCGCTTCCTCTTCCCAATCACTCGATGCCTCTCCCCAATCACTCACTGCCTCTCCCCAATCACTCACTGCCTCTTCCCAATCACTCACTGCCTCTCCCCAATCACTCGCTTCCTCTCCCCAATCACTCGCTTCCTCTCCCCAATCACTCACTGCCTCTTCCCAATCACTCACTGCCTCTCCCCAATCACTCACTGCCTCTCCCCAATCACTCGCTGCCTCTCCCCAATCACTCGCTGCCTCTCCCCAATCACTCGCTGCCTCTCCCCAATCACTCGCTGCCTCTTCCCAATCACTCACTGCCTCTCCCCAATCACTCACTGCCTCTTCCCAATCACTCACTGCCTCTCCCCAATCACTCGCTGCCTCTCCCCAATCACTCGCTGCCTCTCCCCAATCACTCGCTGCCTCTGCCCAATCACTCACTGCCTCTTCCCAATCACTCGCTGCCTCTCCCCAATCACTCGCTGCCTCTCCCCAATCACTCACTGCCTCTCCCCAATCACTCGCTGCCTCTCCCCAATCACTCGCTGCCTCTCCCCAATCACTCGCTGCCTCTCCCCAATCACTCGCTGCCTCTCCCCAATCACTCGCTGCCTCTCCCCAATCACTCGCTGCCTCTTCCCAATCACTCGCTGCCTCTCCCCAATCACTCGCTGCCTCTCCCCAATCACTCGCTGCCTCTCCCCAATCACTCGCTGCCTCTCCCCAATCACTCGCTGCCTCTCCCCAATCACTCGCTGCCTCTTCCCAATCACTCGCTGACTCTCCCCAATCACTCGATGCCTCTCCCCAATCACTCACTGCCTCTCCCCAATCTCTCACTGCCTCTCCCCAATCACTCGCTGCCTCTCCCCAATCACTCACTGCCTCTCCCCAATCACTCACTGCCTCTCCCCAATCACTCCTTGACTCTCCCCAATCACTCACTGCCTCTCCCCAATCACTCACTGCCTCTCCCCAATCACTCACTGCCTCTCCCCAATCACTCGCTGCCTCTCCCCAATCACTCGCTGCCTCTTCCCAATCACTCACTGCCTCTCCCCAATCACTCACTGCCTCTCCCCAATCACTCACTGCCTCTCCCCAATCACTCGCTTCCTCTCCCCAATCACTCACTGCCTCTTCCCAATCACTCACTGCCTCTCCCCAATCACTCACTGCCTCTCCCCAATCACTCACTGCCTCTCCCCAATCACTCGATGCCTCGCCCCAATCACTCACTGCCTCTCCCCAATCACTCGCTGCCTCTCCCCAATCACTCGCTGCCTCTTCCCAATCACTCGATGCCTCTCCCCAATCGCTCACTGCCTCTTCCCAATCACTCGCTGCCTCTCCCCAGTCACTCACTGCCTCTTCCCAATCACTCGCTGCCTCTCCCCAATCACTCGCTGCCTCTTCCCAATCACTCGCTGCCTCTCCCCAATCACTCACTGCCTCTTCCCAATCACTCGCTGCCTCTCCCCAATCACTCGCTGCCTCTTCCCAATCACTCGCTGCCTCTCCCCAATCACTCGCTGCCTCTCCCCAGTCACTCACTGCCTCTTCCCAATCACTCGATGCCTCTCCCCAATCGCTCACTGCCTCTTCCCAATCACTCGCTGCCTCTCCCCAATCACTCGATGCCTCTCCCCAATCACTCACTGCCTCTCCCCAATCACTCACTGCCTCTCCCCAATCACTCGCTGCCTCTTCCCAATCGCTCACTGCCTCTTCCCAATCACACACTGCCTCTCCCCAATCACTCGCTTCCTCTCCCCAATCACTCGATGCCTCTCCCCAATCACTCGATGCCTCTCCCCAATCACTCACTGCCTCTTCCCAATCACTCGCTTCCTCTCCCCAATCACTCACTGCCTCTCCCCAATCACTCGCTGCCTCTCCCCAATCACTCACTGCCTCTTCCCAATCACTCGCTTCCTCATCCCAATCACTCACTGCCTCTCCCCAATCACTCGCTTCCTCTCCCCAATCACTCGCTTCCTCTCCCCAATCACTCGCTTCCTCTCCCCAATCACTCGCTTCCTCTTCCCAATCACTCACTGCCTCTCCCCAATCACTCGCTTCCTCTCCCCAATCACTCGCTTCCTCTCCCCAATCACTCGATGCCTCTCCCCAATCACTCGATGCCTCTCCCCAATCACTCACTGCCTCTTCCCAATCACTCGCTTCCTCTCCCCAATCACTCACTGCGTCTCCCCAATCACTCGCTGCCTCTCCCCAATCACTCACTGCCTCTTCCCAATCACTCGCTTCCTCTTCCCAATCACTCGCTTCCTCTTCCCAATCACTCACTGCCTCTCCCCAATCACTCGCTGCCTCTCCCCAATCACTCACTGCCTCTCCCCAATCACTCACTGCCTCTTCCCAATCACTCGCTTCCTCTTCCCAATCACTCACTGCCTCTCCCCAATCACTCGCTTCCTCTCCCCAATCACTCGCTTCCTCTCCCCAATCACTCGATGCCTCTCCCCAATCACTCGATGCCTCTCCCCAATCACTCACTGCCTCTTCCCAATCACTCGCTTCCTCTCCCCAATCACTCACTGCCTCTCACCAATCACTCGCTGCCTCTCCCCAATCACTCACTGCCTCTTCCCAATCACTCGCTTCCTCTTCCCAATCACTCGCTGCCTCTCCCCAATCACTCACTGCCTCTTCCCAATCACTCGCTTCCTCTTCCCAATCACTCGCTTCCTCTCCCCAATCACTCGCTTCCTCTCCCCAATCACTCGCTGCCTCTCCCCAATCACTCACTGCCTCTCCCCAATCACTCACTGCCTCTCGCCAATCACTCACTGCCTCTCCCCAATCACTCACTGCCTCTCCCCAATCACTCACTGCCTCTCGCCAATCACTCACTGCCTCTCCCCAATCACTCGCTGCCTCTCCCCAATCACTCACTGCCTCTCCCCAATCACTCACTGCCTCTCCCCAATCACTCACTGCCTCTCCCCAATCACTCGCTGCCTCTTCCCAATCACTCGCTGCCTCTTCCCAATCACTCGATGCCACTCCCCAATCACTCGCTGCCTCTTCCCAATCACTCGCTGCCTCTCCCCAATCACTCACTGCCTCTCCCCAATCACTCGCTGCCTCTCCCCAATCACTCACTGCCTCTTCCCAATCACTCGCTGCCTCTTCCCAATCACTCGATGCCTCTCCCCAATCACTCGCTGCCTCTCCCCAATCACTCGATGCCTCTCCCCAATCACTCACTGACTCTCCCCAATCACTCACTGCCTCTTCCCAATCACTCGCTGCCTCTTCCCAATCACTCGATGCCTCTCCCCAATCACTCGCTGCCTCTCCCCAATCACTCGATGCCTCTCCCCAATCACTCACTGCCTCTCCCCAATCACTCACTGACTCTCCCCAATCACTCACTGCCTCTTCCCAATCACTCGCTGACTGTCCCCAATCACTCACTGCCTCTCCCCAATCACTCGCTGCCTCTCCCCAATCACTCGCTGCCTCTTCCCAATCACTCGATGCCTCTCCCCAATCACTCGCTGCCTCTTCCCAATCACTCGCTGCCTCTTCCCAATCACTCACTGCCTCTCCCCAATCACTCGCTTCCTCTTCCCAATCACTCACTGCCTCTCCCCAATCACGCGCTGCCTCTTCCCAATCACTCGCTGCCTCTTCCCAATCACTCACTGCCTCTTCCCAATCACTCGCTGCCTCTCCCCAATCACTCGATGCCTCTCCCCAATCACTCACTGCCTCTCCCCAATCACTCGTTGCCTCTCCCCAATCACTCACTGCCTCTTCCCAATCACTCACTGCCTCTCCCCAATCACTCACTGCCTCTCCCCAATCACTCGTTGCCTCTCCCCAATCACTCACTGCCTCTCTCCAATCACTCACTGCCTCTCCCCAATCACTCACTGCCTCTCTCCAATCACTCACTGCCTCTCCCCAATCACTCACTGCCTCTCCCCAATCACTCGCTGCCTCTCTCCAATCACTCGCTGCCTCTCTCCAATGACTCGCTGCCTCTCCCCAATCACTCGCTGCCTCTCTCCAATCACTCGCTGCCTCTCCCCAATCACTCGATGCCTCTCCCCAATCACTCGCTGCCTCTCCCCAATCACTCGCTGCCTCTCTCCAATCACTCGCTGCCTCTCTCCAATCACTCGCTGCCTCTCCCCAATCACTCGATGCCTCTCCACAATCACTCGCTGCCTCTCTCCAATCACTCACTGCCTCTCCCCAATCACTCACTGCCTCTCCCCAATCACTCGCTGCCTCTCCCCAATCACTCGCTGCCTCTCTCCAATCACTCGCTGCCTCTCTCCAATCACTCACTGCCTCTCTCCAATCACTCGCTGCCTCTCCCCAATCACTCGCTGCCTCTCCACAATCACTCGCTGCCTCTCCCCAATCACTCGCTGCCTCTCTCCAATCACTCGCTGCCTCTCCCCAATCACTCGCTGCCTCTCTCCAATCACTCACTGCCTCTCCCCAATCACTCGCTGCCTCTCCACAATCACTCGCTGCCTCTCTCCAATCACTCACTGCCTCTCCCCAATCACTCGCTGCCTCTCCACAATCACTCGCTGCCTCTCTCCAATCACTCGCTGCCTCTCTCCAATCACTGGCTGCCTCTCCCCAATCACTCGCTGCCTCTCCCCAATCACTCGCTGCCTCTCCACAATCACTCGCTGCCTCTCCCCAATCACTCGCTGCACTCCCCAATCACTCGCTTCCTCTTCCCAATCACTCACTGCCTCTCCCCAATCACTCACTGCCTCTCCCCAATCACTCGCTGCTTCTCCACAATCACTCGCTGCCTCTCCCCAATCACTCGCTGCACTCCCCAATCACTCGCTTCCTCTCCCCAATCACTCGCTTCCTCTCCCCAATCACTCGTTGCCTCTCCCCAATCACTCGCTGCCTCTCCACAATCACTCGCTTCCTCTTCCCAATCACTCGCTGCACTCCCCAATCACTCGCTTCCTCTCCCCAATCACTCGCTGCCTCTCCCCAATCACTCGCTGCCTCTCCACAATCACTCGCTTCCTCTTCCCAATCACTCGCTGCCTCTCCACAATCACTCGCTTCCTCTTCCCAATCACTCGCTGCACTCCCCAATCACTCGCTTCCTCTCCCCAATCACTCGTTGCCTCTCCCCAATCACTCGTTGCCTCTCCCCAATCACTCGCTTCCTCTTCCCAATCACTCGCTGCACTCCCCAATCACTCGCTTCCTCTCCCCAATCACTCGCTGCCTCTCCACAATCACTCGCTGCCTCTTCCCAATCACTCACTGCCTCTTCCCAATCACTCGCTGCCTCTCCCCAATCACTCACTGCCTCTCCCCAATCGCTCGCTGCCTCTCCCCAATCACTCGCGTCCTCTCCCCAATCGCTCGCTGCCTCTCCCCAATCACTCACTGCCTCTCCCCAATCGCTCGCTGCCTCTCCCCAATCACTCGCTGCCTCTCCCCAATCACTCGCGTCCTCTCCCCAATCACTCACTGCCTCTCCCCAATCACTCACTGCCTCTCCCCATTCACTCGCTGCCTCTCCCCAATCACTCGCTGCCTCTCCCCAATCACTCACTGCCTCTCCCCAATCACTCGCTGCCTCTCCCCAATCACTCGCTGCCTCTTCCCAATCACTCACTGCCTCTCTCCAATCACTCGCGTCCTCTCCCCAATCACTCACTGCCTCTCCCCAATCACTCACTGCCTCTCTCCAATCACTCGCGTCCTCTCCCCAATCACTCACTGCCTCTCCCAATCACTCGCTGCCTCTCCCCAATCACTCGCTGCCTCTCCCCAATCACTCGCTGCCTCTCCCCAATCACTCGCTGCCTCTCCCCAATCACTCACTGCCTCTCCCCAATCACTCACTGCCTCTCTCCAATCACTCACTGCCTCTCCCCAATCACTCACTGCCTCTCCCCAATCACTCGCTGCCTCTCCCCAATCACTCGCTGCCTCTCTCCAATCACTCACTGCCTCTTCCCAGTCACTCACTGCCTCTCCCCAATCACTCACTGCCTCTCCCCAATCACTCACTGCCTCTCCCCAATCACTCGCTGCCTCTCTCCAATCACTCACTGCCTCTCCCCAATCACTCACTGCCTCTCCCCAATCACTCACTGCCTCTCTCCAATCACTCACTGCCTCTCCCCAATCACTCACTGCCTCTCCCCAATCACTCGCTGCCTCTCCCCAATCACTCACTGCCTCTCCCCAATCACTCACTGCCTCTCTCCAATCACTCACTGCCTCTCCCCAATCACTCACTGCCTCTCCCCAATCACTCGCTGCCTCTCCCCAATCACTCGCTGCCTCTCTCCAATCACTCGCTGCCTCTTCCCAATCACTCGTTGCCTCTCCCCAATCACTCGCTGCCTCTCCCCAATCACTCGCGTCCTCTTCCCAATCACTCACTGCCTCTCCCCAATCGCTCGCTGCCTCTCCCCAATCACTCGCTGCCTCTCCCCAATCACTCGCGTCCTCTCCCCAATCACTCACTGCCTCTCCCCAATCACTCACTGCCTCTCCCCAATCACTCGCTGCCTCTCCCCAATCACTCGCTGCCTCTCCCCAATCACTCACTGCCTCTCCCCAATCACTCACTGCCTCTCTCCAATCACTCACTGCCTCTCCCCAATCACTCACTGCCTCTCTCCAATCACTCGCTGCCTCTCCCCAATCACTCGCTGCCTCTCCCCAATCACTCGCGTCCTCTTCCCAATCACTCACTGCCTCTCCCCAATCGCTCGCTGCCTCTCCCCAATCACTCGCTGCCTCTCCCCAATCACTCGCGTCCTCTCCCCAATCACTCACTGCCTCTCCCCAATCACTCACTGCCTCTCCCCAATCACTCGCTGCCTCTCCCCAATCACTCGCTGCCTCTCCCCAATCACTCACTGCCTCTCCCCAATCACTCACTGCCTCTCTCCAATCACTCACTGCCTCTCCCCAATCACTCACTGCCTCTCCCCAATCACTCGCTGCCTCTCCCCAATCACTCGCTGCCTCTCTCCAATCACTCGCTGCCTCTCTCCAATCACTCGCTGCCTCTCTCCAATCACTCGCTGCCTCTCCCCAATCACTCACTGCCTCTTCCCAATCACTCGCTGCCTCTCCCCAATCACTCACTGCCTCTCCCCAATCACTCGCTGCCTCTCTCCAATCACTCGCTGCCTCTCTCCAATCACTCGCTGCCTCTCTCCAATCACTCGCTGCCTCTCTCCAATCACTCGCTGCCTCTCTTCAATCACTCGCTGCCTCTCTCCAATCACTCGCTGCCTCTCCCCAATCACTCACTGCCTCTCCCCAATCACTCGCTGCCTCTCCCCAATCACTCGCTGCCTCTCTCCAATCACTCGCTGCCTCTCTCCAATCACTCGCTGCCTCTCTCCAATCACTCGCTGCCTCTCTCCAATCACTCGCTGCCTCTCCCCAATCACTCACTGCCTCTTCCCAATCACTCGCTGCCTCTCCCCAATCACTCACTGCCTCTCCCCAATCACTCGCTGCCTCTCTCCAATCACTCGCTGCCTCTATCCAATCACTCGCTGCCTCTCTCCAATCACTCGCTGCCTCTCTCCAATCACTCGCTGCCTCTCTCCAATCACTCGCTGCCTCTCCCCAATCACTCACTGCCTCTCCCCAATCACTCGCTGCCTCTCTCCAATCACTCGCTGCCTCTCTCCAATCACTCGCTGCCTCTCCCCAATCACTCGCTGCCTCTCCACAATCACTCGCTGCCTCTCCCCAATCACTCGCTGCCTCTCTCCAATCACTCGCTGCCTCTCTCCAATCACTCGCTGCCTGTCCCCAATCACTCGCTGCCTCTCCACAATCACTCGCTGCCTCTCCCCAATCACTCACTGCACTCCCCAATCACTCGCTTCCTCTCCCCAATCACTCGTTGCCTCTCCCCAATCACTCGCTGCCTCTCCACAATCACTCGCTTCCTCTTCCCAATCACTCGCTGCACTCCCCAATCACTCGCTTCCTCTCCCCAATCACTCGTTGCCTCTCCCCAATCACTCGCTGCCTGTCCACAATCACTCGCTTCCTCTTCCCAATCACTCGCTGCCTCTCCACAATCACTCGCTTCCTCTTCCCAATCACTCGCTGCACTCCCCAATCACTCGCTTCCTCTCCCCAATCACTCGTTGCCTCTCCCCAATCACTCACTGCCTCTCCACAATCACTCGCTTCCTCTTCCCAATCACTCGCTGCACTCCCCAATCACTCGCTTCCTCTCCCCAATCACTCGTTGCCTCTCCCCAATCACTCGCTTCCTCTCCCCAATCACTCGCTGCCTCTCCCCAATCACTCGTTGCCTCTCCCCAATCACTCGCTTCCTCTCCCCAATCACTCGTTGCCTCTCCCCAATCACTCACATCCTCTCCCCAATCACTCGCTGCCTCTCCCCAATCACTCGTTGCCTCTCCCCAATCACTCGCTTCCTCTCCCCAATCACTCGCTGCCTCTCCCCAATCACTCGCTTCCTCTCCCCAATCACTCATTGCCTCTCCCCAATCACTCGCATCCTCTCCCCAATCACTCGCTGCCTCTCCCCAATCACTCGTTGCCTCTCCCCAATCACTCGCTTCCTCTCCCAAATCACTCGTTGCCTCTCCCCAATCACTCGCTTCCTCTCCCCAATCACTCGTTGCCTCTCCCCAATCACTCGCATCCTCTCCCCAATCACTCGCTGCCTCTCCCCAATCACTCGCTTCCTCTCCCCAATCACTCACTGCCTCTCCCCAATCACTCGCTTCCTCTTCCCAATCACTCGCTGCACTCCCCAATCACTCGCTTCCTCTCCCCAATCACTCGTTGCCTCTCCCCAATCACTCACTGCCTCTCCCCAATCACTCGCTTCCTCTTCCCAATCACTCGCTGCACTCCCCAATCACTCGCTTCCTCTCCCCAATCACTCGTTGCCTCTCCCCAATCACTCGTTGCCTCTCCCCAATCACTCGCTGCCTCTCCCCAATCACTCGCTTCCTCTCCCCGATCACTCGTTGCCTCTCCCCAATCACTCACTGCCTCTCCACAATCACTCGCTTCCTCTCCCCAATCACTCGCTTCCTCACCCCAATCACTCGCTGCCTCTCCACAATCACTCGCTTCCTCTTCCCAATATCACGCTGCACTCCCCAATCACTCGCTTCCTCTCCCCAATCACTCGCTGCCTCTCCCCAATCACACACTGCCTCTCCCCAATCACTCACTGCCTCTTCCCAATCACTCGCTGCCTCTCCCCAATCACTCACTGCCTCTCCCCAATCACTCGATGCCTCTCCCCAATCACTCACTGCCTCTCCCCAATCACTCGCTGCCTCTCCCCAATCACTCACTGCCTCTCCCCAATCACTCACTGCCTCTCCCCAATCACTCGCTGCCTCTCCCCAATCACTCACTGCCTCTCCCCAATCACTCACTGCCTCTCCCCAATCACTCGCTGCCTCTCCCCAATCACTCGCTGCCTCTCCCCAATCACTCACTGCCTCTTCCCAATCACTCGCTGCCTCTCCCCAATCACTCACTGCCTCTTCCCAATCACTCGCTGCCTCTCCCCAATCACTCGCTGCCTCTCCCCAATCACTCTCTGCCTCTCCCCAATCACTCACTGCCTCTTCCCAATCACTCGCTGCCTCTCCCCAAACACTCACTGCCTCTCCACAATCACTCGCTTCCTCTTCCCAATCACTCGCTGCACTCCCCAATCACTCGCTTCCTCTCCCCAATCACTCGTTGCCTCTCCCCAATCACTCGCTTCCACTCCCCAATCACTCACTGCCTCTTCCCAATCACTCGCTGCCTCTCCCCAATCACTCACTGCCTCTCCACAATCACTCGCTTCCTCTTCCCAATCACTCGCTGCACTCCCCAATCACTCGCTTCCTCTCCCCAATCACTCGTTGCCTCTTCCCAATCACTCGCTGCCTCTCGCCAATCACTCGCTGCCTCTCCCCAATCACTCACTGCCTCTCCCCAATCACTCACTGCCTCTTCCCAATCACTCGCTGCCTCTCCCCAATCACTCACTGCCTCTCCCCAATCACTCGCTGCCTCTCCCCAATCACTCGCTGCCTCTCCCCAATCACTCGCTGCCTCTTCTCAATCACTCACTGCCTCTCCCCAATCACTCGCTTCCTCTCCCCAATCACTCGCTGCCTCTTCCCAATCACTCGCTGCCTCTCCCCAATCACTCGCTGCCTCTCCCCAATCACTCACTGCCTCTCCCCAATCACTCGCTTCCTCTCCCCAATCACTCACTGCCTCTCCCCAATCACTCGCTTCCTCTTCCCAATCACTCACTGCCTCTCCCCAATCACTCGCTGCCTCTCCCCAATCACTCGCTTCCTCTCCCCAATCACTCGCTGCCTCTCCCCAATCACTCACTGCCTCTCCCCAATCACTCACTGCCTCTCCCCAATCACTCGATGCCTCTCCCCAATCACTCACTGCCTCTCCCCAATCACTCGCTGCCTCTCCCCAATCACTCGCTGCCTCTCCCCAATCACTCGCTGCCTCTCCCCAATCACTCGCTGCCTCTCCCCAATCACTCGCTGCCTCTCCCCAATCACTCGCTGCCTCTCCCCAATCACTCGATGCCTCTCCCCAATCACTCACTGCCTCTTCCCAATCACTCGATGCCTCTTCCCAATCACTCGCTGCCTCTCCCCAATCACTCACTGCCTCTCCCCAATCACTCGCTGCCTCTCCCCAATCACTCGTTGCCTCTCCCCAATCACTCGTTGCCTCTCCCCAATCACTCGCTTCCTCTTCCCAATCACTCGCTGCCTCTCCCCAATCACTCGCTTCCTCTCCCCAATCACTCGCTGCCTCATCCCAATCACTCGCTGCCTCTCCCCAATCACTCACTGCCTCTTCCCAATCACTCACTGCCTCTCCCCAATCACTCGCTTCCTCTCCCCAATCACTCGCTGCCTCTTCCCAATCACTCGCTGCCTCTCCCCAATCACTCACTGCCTCTCCCCAATCACTCACTGCCTCTCCCCAATCACTCGCTGCCTCTTCCCAATCACTCGCTGCCTCTCCCCAATCACTCGATGCCTCTTCCCAATCACTCGTTGCCTCTCCCCAATCACTCACTGCCTCTCTCCAATCACTCGCTGCCTCTCCCCAATCACTCGCTTCCTCTTCCCAATCACTCACTGCCTCTCCCCAATCACTCGCTGCCTCTCTCCAATCACTCGCTGCCTCTCCCCAATCACTCACTGCCTCTCTCCAATCACTCGCTGCCTCTCCCCAATCACTCGCTTCCTCTCCCCAATCTCTCGCTGCCTCTTCCCAATCACTCGCTGCCTCTCCCCCATCACTCGCTGCCTCTCCCCAATCACTCGCTGCCTCTCCCCAATCACTCGCTGCATCTCCCCAATCACTCGCTGCCTCTCCCCAATCACTCGCTGCCTCTCCCCAATCACTCGCTGCCTCTTCCCAATCACTCACTGCCTCTCCCCAATCACTCACTGCCTCTCCCCAATCACTCGCTGCCTCTCCCCAATCACTCGCTGCCTCTTCCCAATCACTCGCTGCCTCTCCCCAATCACTCACTGCCTCTCCCCAATCACTCACTGCCTCTTCCCAATCACTCGCTGCCTCTCCCCAATCACTCACTGCCTCTTTCCAATCACTCACTGCCTCTCCCCAATCACTCGCTTCCTCTTCCCAATCACTCACTGCCTCTCCCCAATCACTCGCTGCCTCTCCCCAATCACTCACTGCCTCTCCCCAATCACTCGCTGCCTCTCCCCAATCACTCGCTGCCTCTCCCCAATCACTCACTGCCTCTCCCCAATCAGTCACTGCCTCTTCCCAATCACCCGCTGCCTCTTCCCAATCACTCGCTGCCTCTCCCCAATCACTCGCTGCCTCTTCCCAATCACTCGATGCCTCTCCCCAATCACTTGCTGCCTCTCCCCAATCACTCGATGCCCCTCCCCAATCACTCGCTGCCTCTCCTCAATCACTCACTGCCTCTTCCCAATCACTCGCTGCCTCTTCCCAATCACTCGCTGCCTCTCCCCAATCACTCGCTGCCTCTCCCCAATCACTCGCTGCCTCTTCCCAATCACTCGCTGCCTCTTCCCAATCACTCACTGCCTCTCCCCAATCACTCGCTGCCTCTCCCCAATCACTCGCTGCCTCTCCCCAATCACTCGCTGCCTCTTCCCAATCACTCGCTGCCTCTTCCCAATCACTCACTGCCTCTCCCCAATCACTCGCTGCCTCTCCCCAATCACTCGCTGCCTCTCCCCAATCACTCACTGCCTCTCCCCAATCACTCACTGCCTCTTCCCAATCACTCACTGCCTCTTCCCAATCACTCACTGCCTCTCCCCAATCACTCACTGCCTCTTCCCAATCACTCGATGCCTCTCCCCAATCACTCACTGCCTCTCACCAATCACTCACTGCCTCTTCCCAATCACTCGCTGCCTCTCCCCAATCACTCACTGCCTCTCCCCAATCACTCACTGCCTCTTCCCAATCACTCGATGCCTCTCCCCAATCACTCGCTGCCTCTTCCCAATCACTCGCTGCCTCTTCCCAATCACTCGCTGCCTCTCCCCAATCACTCGCTGCCTCTTCCCAATCACTCGCTGCCTCTCCCCAATCACTCACTGCCTCTCCCCAATCACACACTGCCTCTTCCCAATCACTCACTGCCTCTCCCCAATCACTCACTGCCTCTCCCCAATCACTCGCTGCCTCTCCCCAATCACTCACTGCCTCTCCCCAATCACTCGCTGCCTCTTCCCAATCACTCGCTGCCTCTCCCCAATCACTCGCTGCCTCTCCCCAATCACTCGCTGCCTCTCCCCAATCACTCGCTGCCTCTCCCCAATCACTCGCTGCCTCTCCCCAATCACTCACTGCCTCTCCCCAATCACACACTGCCTCTTCCCAATCACTCACTGCCTCTCCCCAATCACTCACTGCCTCTCCCCAATCACTCACTGCCTCTCCCCAATCACTCGCTGCCTCTCCCCAATCACTCACTGCCTCTCCCCAATCACTCACTGCCTCTTCCCAATCACTCGCTGCCTCTCCCCAATCACTCGCTGCCTCTCCCCAATCACTCGCTGCCTCTCCCCAATCACTCGCTGCCTCTCCCCAATCACTCACTGCCTCTTCCCAATCACTCACTGCCTCTCCCCAATCACTCGCTGCCTCTCCCCAATCACTCACTGCCTCTCCCCAATCACTCGCTGCCTCTTCCCAATCACTCGCTGCCTCTCCCCAATCACTCGCTGCCTCTCCCCAATCACTCGCTGCCTCTTCCCAATCACTCGCTGCCTCTCCCCAATCACTCGCTGCCTCTTCCCAATCACTCACTGCCTCTCCCCAATCACTCACTGCCTCTTCCCAATCACTCGCTGCCTCTCCCCAATCACTCGCTGCCTCTCCCCAATCACTCACTGCCTCTCCCCAATCACTCGCTGCCTCTCCCCAATCACTCACTGCCTCTCCCCAATCACTCACTGCCTCTCCCCAATCACTCGCTGCCTCTCCCCAATCACTCGCTGCCTCTCCCCAATCTCTCACTGCGTCTCCCCAATCACTCACTGCCTCTTCCCAATCACTCACTGCCTCTTCCCAATCACTCACTGCCTCTTCCCAATCACTCACTGCCTCTTCCCAATCACTCACTGCCTCTTCCCAATCACTCACTGCCTCTTCCCAATCACTCACTGACTCTCCCCAATCACTCGCTGCCTCTTCCCAATCACTCACTGCCTCTCCCCAATCACTCACTGCCTCTCCCCAATCACTCACTGCCTCTTCCCAATCACTCACTGCCTCTTCCCAATCACTCGCTGCCTCTTCCCAATCACTCACTGCCTCTTCCCAATCACTCGCTGCCTCTCCCCAATCACTCACTGCCTCTCCCCAATCACTCACTGCCTCTTCCCAATCACTCGATGCCTCTCCCCAATCACTCGCTGCCTCTGCCCAATCACTCACTGCCTCTCTCCAATCACTCGCTGCCTCTCCCCAATCACTCGCTTCCTCTCCCCAATCACTCGCTGCCTCTCCCCAATCACTCACTGCCTCTCTCCAATCACTCGCTGCCTCTCCCCAATCACTCGCTTCCTCTTCCCAATCACTCACTGCCTCTCCCCAATCACTCACTGCCTCTCTCCAATCACTCACTGCCTCTCCCCAATCACTCGCTGCCTCTCTCCAATCACTCGCTGCCTCTCCCCAATCACTCACTGCCTCTCTCCAATCACTCGCTGCCTCTCCCCAATCACTCGCTTCCTCTCCCCAATCTCTCGCTGCCTCTTCCCAATCACTCGCTGCCTCTCCCCCATCACTCGCTGCCTCTCCCCAATCACTCGCTGCCTCTCCCCAATCACTCGCTGCCTCTCCCCAATCACTCGCTGCCTCTCCCCAATCACTCGCTGCCTCTCCCCAATCACTCGCTGCCTCTTCCCAATCACTCACTGCCTCTCCCCAATCACTCGCTGCCTCTCCCCAATCACTCGCTGCCTCTTCCCAATCACTCGCTGCCTCTCCCCAATCACTCGCTGCCTCTCCCCAATCACTCACTGCCTCTTTCCAATCACTCACTGCCTCTCCCCAATCACTCGCTTCCTCTTCCCAATCACTCACTGCCTCTCCCCAATCACTCGCTGCCTCTCCCCAATCACTCACTGCCTCTCCCCAATCACTCACTGCCTCTCCCCAATCACTCGCTGCCTCTCCCCAATCACTCACTGCCTCTCCCCAATCAGTCACTGCCTCTTCCCAATCACTCGCTGCCTCTTCCCAATCACTCGCTGCCTCTTCCCAATCACTCGCTGCCTCTTCCCAATCACTCGCTGCCTCTCCCCAATCACTCGCTGCCTCTTCCCAATCACTCGATGCCTCTCCCCAATCACTCACTGCCTCTCCCCAATCACTCGCTGCCTCTCCCCAATCACTCGCTGCCTCTCCCCAATCACTCACTGCCTCTCCCCAATCAGTCACTGCCTCTTCCCAATCACTCGCTGCCTCTTCCCAATCACTCGCTGCCTCTCCCCAATCACTCGCTGCCTCTTCCCAATCACTCGATGCCTCTCCCCAATCACTCGCTGCCTCTCCCCAATCACTCGCTGCCTCTCCCCAATCACTCGCTGCCTCTTCCCAATCACTCACTGCCTCTTCCCAATCACTCGCTGCCTCTCCCCAATCACTCGCTGCCTCTCCCCAATCACTCGATGCCTCTCCCCAATCACTCGCTGCCTCTCCCCAATCACTCACTGCCTCTCCCCAATCAGTCACTGCCTCTTCCCAATCACTCGCTGCCTCTTACCAATCACTCGCTGCCTCTCCCCAATCACTCGCTGCCTCTTCCCAATCACTCGATGCCTCTCCCCAATCACTCGCTGCCTCTCCCCAATCACTCGCTGCCTCTCCCCAATCACTCGCTGCCTCTCCCCAATCACTCGCTGCCTCTTCCCAATCACTCGATGCCTCTCCCCAATCACTCGCTGCCTCTCCCCAATCACTCGCTGCCTCTTCCCAATCACTCGCTGCCTCTCCCCAATCACTCGCTGCCTCTTCCCAATCACTCGATGCCTCTCCCCAATCACTCACTGCCTCTCCCCAATCACTCGCTGCCTCTCCCCAATCACTCACTGCCTCTCCCCAATCAGTCACTGCCTCTTCCCAATCACTCGCTGCCTCTTCCCAATCACTCGCTGCCTCTCCCCAATCACTCGCTGCCTCTTCCCAATCACTCGATGCCTCTCCCCAATCACTCGCTGCCTCTCCCCAATCACTCGCTGCCTCTCCCCAATCACTCGCTGCCTCTTCCCAATCACTCACTGCCTCTTCCCAATCACTCGCTGCCTCTCCCCAATCACTCGCTGCCTCTCCCCAATCACTCGATGCCTCTCCCCAATCACTCACTGCCTCTTCCCAATCACTCGCTGCCTCTTCCCAATCACTCGCTGCCTCTCCCCAATCACTCGCTGCCTCTTCCCAATCACTCGATGCCTCTCCCCAATCACTCGCTGCCTCTCCCCAATCACTCGATGCCTCTCCCCAATCACTCACTGCCTCTTCCCAATCACTCGCTGCCTCTCCCCAATCACTCGCTGCCTCTTCCCAATCACTCACTGCCTCTTCCCAATCACTCGCTGCCTCTCCCCAATCACTCACTGCCTCTCCCCAATCACTCGCTGCCTCTTCCCAATCACTCACTGCCTCTTCCCAATCACTCGCTGCCTCTTCCCAATCACTCACTGCCTCTTCCCAATCACTCGCTGCCTCTCCCCAATCACTCGCTTCCTCTTCCCAATCACTCACTGCCTCTCCCCAATCACGCGCTGCCTCTCCCCAATCACTCACTGCCTCTCCCCCAATCACTCGCTGCCTCTTCCCAATCACTCGATGCCTCTCCCCAATCACTCGCTGCCTCTTCCCAATCACTCACTGCCTCTTCCCAATCACTCGCTGCCTCTCCCCAATCACTCGCTTCCTCTTCCCAATCACTCACTGCCTCTCCCCAATCACGCGCTGCCTCTTCCCAATCACTCACTGCCTCTACCCAATCACGCGCTGCCTCTCCCCAATCACTCACTGCCTCTCCCCCAATCACTCACTGCCTCTCCCCAATCACGCGCTGCCTCTTCCCAATCACTCGCTGCCTCTTCCCAATCACTCACTGCCTCTCCCCAATCACGCGCTGCCTCTCCCCAATCACTCACTGCCTCTCCCCAATCACTCACTGCCTCTCCCCAATCACTCGCTTCCTCTCCCCAATCACTCGCTTCCTCTCCCCAATCACTCACTGCCTCTCCCCAATCACTCGCTGCCTCTTCCCAATCACTCACTGCCTCTCCCCAATCACTCGCTGCCTCTTCCCAATCACTCGATGCCTCTCCCCAATCACTCGCTTCCTCTTCCCAATCACTCACTGCCTCTCCCCCAATCACTCACTGCCTCTCCCCAATCACGCGCTGCCTCTCCCCAATCACTCACTGCCTCTCCCCAATCACTCACTGCCTCTCCCCCAATCACTCACTGCCTCTCCCCAATCACTCACTGCCTCTCCCCAATCACTCACTGCCTCTCCCCAATCACTCGCTGCCTCTCCCCAATCACTCACTGCCTCTCCCCAATCACTCGCTGCCTCTCCCCAATCACTCGCTGCCTCTTCCCAATCACTCGCTTCCTCTCCCCAATCACTCGCTGCCTCTCCCCAATCACTCACTGCCTCTCCCCAATCACTCGCTGCCTCTCCCCAATCACTCGCTTCCTCTCCCCAATCACGCGCTGCCTCTCCCCAATCACTCACTGCCTCTCCCCAATCACTCGCTGCCTCTTCCCAATCACTCGCTGCCTCTCCCCAATCACTCACTGCCTCTCCCCAATCACTCGCTGCCTCTCCCCAATCACTCGCTGCCTCTCCCCAATCACTCACTGCCTCTCCCCAATCACTCGCTGCCTCTCCCCAATCACTCGCTTCCTCTCCCCAATCACGCGCTGCCTCTCCCCAATCACTCACTGCCTCTTCCCAATCACTCGCTGCCTCTTCCCAATCACTCGCTGCCTCTCCCCAATCACTGGCTTCCTCTTCCCAATCACTCACTGCCTCTCCCCAATCACTCGCTGCCTCTCCCCAATCACTCGCTGCCTCTCCCCAATCACTCGCTGCCTCTTCCCAATCACTCACTGCCTCTCCCCAATCACTCGCTGCCTCTCCCCAATCACTCGCTGCCTCTCCCCAATCACTCGCTGCCTCTTCCCAATCACTCCCTGCCTCTTCCCAATCACTCGCTGCCTCTCCCCAATCACTCGCTGCCTCTCCCCAATCACTCACTGCCTCTTCCCAATCACTCACTGCCTCTCCCCAATCACTCACTGCCTCTCCCCAATCACTCACTGCCTCTTCCCAATCACTCACTGCCTCTCCCCAATCACTCACTGCCTCTTCCCAATCACTCACTGCCTCTCCCCAATCACTCACTGCCTCTCCCCAATCACTCACTGCCTCTCCCCAATCACTCACTGCCTCTCCCCAATCACTCACTGCCTCTTCCCAATCACTCACTGCCTCTCCCCAATCACTCACTGCCTCTTCCCAATCACTCACTGCCTCTCCCCAATCACTCACTGCCTCTCCCCAATCACTCGCTGCCTCTCCCCAATCACTCGCTGCCTCTCCCCAATCACTCACTGCCTCTCCCCAATCACTCACTGCCTCTTCCCAATCACTCGATGCCTCTCCCCAATCACTCACTGCCTCTCCCCAATCACTCACTGCCTCTTCCCAATCACTCGCTGCCTCTCCCCAATCACTCACTGCCTCTCCCCAATCACTCACTGCCTCTTCCCAATCATTCACTGCCTCTCCCCAATCACTCGCTGCATCTTCCCAATCACTCGCTGCCTCTCCCCAATCACTCGATGCCTCTCCCCAATCACTCACTGCCTCTTCCCAATCACTCGTTGCCTCTTCCCAATCACTCACTGCCTCTCCCCAATCACTCACTGCCTCTCCCCAATCACTCACTGCCTCTCCCCAATCACTCACTGCCTCTTCCCAATCACTCGATGCCTCTCCCCAATCACTCACTGCCTCTCCCCAATCACTCACTGCCTCTTCCCAATCACTCGCTGCCTCTCCCCAATCACTCACTGCCTCTCCCCAATCACTCACTGCCTCTTCCCAATCATTCACTGCCTCTCCCCAATCACTCACTGCCTCTCCCCAATCACTCGCTGACTCTCGCCAATCACTCACTGCCTCTCCCCAATCACTCACTGCCTCTTCCCAATCACTCGATGCCTCTCCCCAATCACTCGCTGCCTCTTCCCAATCACTCGCTGCCTCTTCCCAATCACTCGCTGCCTCTCCCCAATCACTCGCTGCCTCTCCCCAATCACTCGCTTCCTCTCCCCAATCACTCGCTGCCTCTCCCCAATCACTCACTGCCTCTCCCCAATCACTCACTGCCTCTCCCCAATCACTCGCTGCCTCTCCCCAATCACTCACTGCCTCTCCCCAATCACTCGCTGCCTCTTCCCAATCACTCGCTGCCTCTACCCAATCACTCACTGCCTCTTCCCAATCACTCGCTGCCTCTCCCCAATCACTCGCTGCCTCTCCCCAATCACTCACTGCCTCTCCCCAATCACTCGCTGCCTCTCCCCAATCAATCACTGCCTCTCCCCAATCACTCGCTGCCTCTCCCCAATCACTCGCTGCCTCTTCCCAATCACTCGCTGCCTCTCCCCAATCACTCGCTGCCTCTTCCCAATCACTCGCTGCCTCTCCCCAATCACTCGCTGCCTCTTCCCAATCACTCACTGCCTCTTCCCAATCACTCGCTGCCTCTCCCCAATCACTCGCTGCCTCTTCCCAATCACTCGCTGCCTCTCCCCAATCACTCGCTGCCTCTTCCCAATCACTCGCTGCCTCTCCCCAATCACTCGCTGCCTCTCCCCAATCACTCGCTGCCTCTTCCCAATCACTCGCTGCCTCTCCCCAATCACTCGCTGCCTCTTCCCAATCACTCGCTGCCTCTCCCCAATCACTCGCTGCCTCTTCCCAATCACTCACTGCCTCTTCCCAATCACTCGCTGCCTCTCCCCAATCACTCGCTGCCTCTCCCCAATCACTCACTGCCTCTCCCCAATCACTCGCTGCCTCTCCCCAATCACTCGCTGCCTCTCCCCAATCACTCACTGCCTCTCCCCAATCACTCGCTGCCTCTCCCCAATCACTCGCTGCCTCTCCCCAATCACTCGCTGTCTCTCCCCAATCACTCACTGCCTCTCCCCAATCACTCACTGCCTCTTCCCAATCACTCACTGCCTCTCCCCAATCACTCGCTGCGTCTCCCCAATCACTCAATGCCTCTCCCCAATCACTCACTGCCTCTCCCCAATCACTCACTGCCTCTCCCCAATCACTCGCTGCCTCTCCCCAATCACTCGCTGCCTCTCCCCAATCACTCACTGCCTCTCCCCAATCACTCACTGCCTCTTCCCAATCACTCACTGCCTCTCCCCAATCACTCACTGCCTCTCCCCAATCACTCACTGCCTCTTCCCAATCACTCACTGCCTCTCCCCAATCACTCACTGCCTCTTCCCAATCACTCACTGCCTCTTCCCAATCACTCACTGCCTCTCCCCAATCACTCACTGCCTCTCCCCAATCACTCGCTGCCTCTCCCCAATCACTCGCTGCCTCTTCCCAATCACTCGATGCCTCTCCCCAATCACTCGATGCCTCTCCCCAATCACTCGCTGCCTCTTCCCAATCACTCGCTGCCTCTCCCCAATCACTCGCTGCCTCTTCCCAATCACTCGCTGCCTCTTCCCAATCACTCACTGCCTCTCCCCAATCACTCACTGCCTCTCCCCAATTACTCGCTGCCTCTCCCCAATCACTCGCTGCCTCTTCCCAATCACTCGATGCCTCTCCCCAATCACTCGATGCCTCTCCCCAATCACTCGCTGCCTCTCCCCAATCACTCGCTTCCTCTCCCCAATCACTCGCTGCCTCTTCCCAATCACTCGCTGCCTCTCCCCAATCACTCGCTGCCTCTCCCCAATCACTCGCTGCCTCTCCCCAATCACTCGCTGCCTCTTCCCAATCACTCGCTGCCTCTCCCCAATCACTCGCTGCCTCTTCCCAATCACTCGCTGCCTCTCTCCAATCACTCACTGCCTCTCTCCAATCACTCGCTGCCTCTCCCCAATCACTCACTGCCTCTCTCCAATCACTCGCTGCCTCTCCCCAATCACTCGCTTCCTCTCCCCAATCACTCGCTGCCTCTCCCCAATCACTCACTGCCTCTCCCCAATCACTCACTGCCTCTCCCCAATCACTCACTGCCTCTCCCCAATCACTCGCTTCCTCTCCCCAATCACTCGCTGCCTCTCCCCAATCACTCGCTGCCTCTCCCCAATCACTCACTGCCTCTCCCCAATCACTCACTGCCTCTCCCCAATCACTCGCTTCCTCTCCCCAATCACTCGCTGCCTCTCCCCAATCACTCGCTGCCTCTTCCCAATCACTCGCTGCCTCTCCCCCATCACTCGCTGCCTCTCCCCAATCACTCGCTGCCTCTCCCCAATCACTCGCTGCCTCTCCCCAATCACTCACTGCCTCTCCCCAATCACTCACTGCCTCTCCCCAATCACTCACTGCCTCTCCCCAATCACTCGCTGCCTCTCCCCAATCACTCACTGCCTCTCCCCAATCACTCGCTGCCTCTTTCCAATCACTCGCTGCCTCTACCCAATCACTCGCTGCCTCTCCCCAATCACTCGCTGCCTCTCCCCAATCACTCACTGCCTCTCCCCAATCACTCGCTGCCTCTCCCCAATCACTCGCTGCCTCTTCCCAATCACTCACTGCCTCTTCCCAATCACTCACTGCCTCTCCCCAATCACTCGCTGCCTCTCCCCAATCACTCACTGCCTCTCCCCAATCACTCGCTGCCTCTCCCCAATCAATCGCTGCCTCTCCCCAATCACTCGCTGCCTCTCCCCAATCACTCGCTGCCTCTTCCCAATCACTCGCTGCCTCTCCCCAATCACTCGCTGCCTCTCCCCAATCACTCGCTGCCTCTCCCCAATCACTCGCTGCCTCTTCCCAATCACTCGCTGCCTCTCCCCAATCACTCGCTGCCTCTCCCCAATCACTCGCTGCCTCTCCCCAATCACTCGCTGCCTCTCCCCAATCACTCGCTGCCTCTTCCCAATCACTCGCTGCCTCTCCCCAATCACTCGCTGCCTCTTCCCAATCACTCGCTGCCTCTCCCCAATCACTCGCTGCCTCTCCCCAATCACTCGCTGCCTCTTCCCAATCACTCGCTGCCTCTCCCCAATCACTCGCTGCCTCTTCCCAATCACTCGCTGCCTCTCCCCAATCACTCGCTGCCTCTTCCCAATCACTCACTGCCTCTTCCCAATCACTCGCTGCCTCTCCCCAATCACTCGCTGCCTCTCCCCAATCACTCACTGCCTCTCCCCAATCACTCGCTGCCTCTCCCCAATCACTCGCTGCCTCTCCCCAATCACTCACTGCCTCTCCCCAATCACTCGCTGCCTCTCCCCAATCACTCGCTGCCTCTCCCCAATCACTCGCTGTCTCTCCCCAATCACTCACTGCCTCTCCCCAATCACTCGCTGCGTCTCCCCAATCACTCAATGCCTCTCCCCAATCACTCACTGCCTCTCCCCAATCACTCACTGCCTCTCCCCAATCACTCGCTGCCTCTCCCCAATCACTCGCTGCCTCTCCCCAATCACTCACTGCCTCTCCCCAATCACTCACTGCCTCTTCCCAATCACTCACTGCCTCTCCCCAATCACTCACTGCGTCTCCCCAATCACTCACTGCCTCTTCCCAATCACTCACTGCCTCTTCCCAATCACTCACTGCCTCTTCCCAATCACTCACTGCCTCTCCCCAATCACTCACTGCCTCTCCCCAATCACTCACTGCCTCTTCCCAATCACTCACTGCCTCTCCCCAATCACTCACTGCCTCTCCCCAATCACTCACTGCCTCTTCCCAATCACTCACTGCCTCTCCCCAATCACTCGCTGCCTCTTCCCAATCACTCACTGCCTCTCCCCAATCACTCACTGCCTCTCCCCAATCACTCACTGCCTCTCCCCAATCACTCGCTGCCTCTTCCCAATCACTCACTGCCTCTCCCCAATCACTCACTGCCTCTTCCCAATCACTCACTGCCTCTTCCCAATCACTCGCTGCCTCTTCCCAATCACTCACTGCCTCTTCCCAATCACTCACTGCCTCTCCCCAATCACTCAATGCCTCTCCCCAATCACTCGCTGCCTCTTCCCAATCACTCACTGCCTCTCCCCAATCACTCGCTGCCTCTCCCCAATCACTCGCTGCCTCTTCCCAATCACTCGATGCCTCTCCCCAATCACTCGATGCCTCTCCCCAATCACTCGCTGCCTCTTCCCAATCACTCGCTGCCTCTCCCCAATCACTCGATGCCTCTCCCCAATCACTCGCTGCCTCTTCCCAATCACTCGCTGCCTCTCTCCAATCACTCACTGCCTCTCTCCAATCACTCGCTGCCTCTCCGCAATCACTCACTGCCTCTCTCCAATCACTCGCTGCCTCTCCCCAATCACTCGCTTCCTCTCCCCAATCACTCGCTGCCTCTTCCCAATCACTCGCTGCCTCTCCCCCATCACTCGCTGCCTCTCCCCAATCACTCGCTGCCTCTCCCCAATCACTCGCTGCCTCTCCCCAATCACTCACTGCCTCTCCCCAATCACTCACTGCCTCTCCCCAATTACTCACTGCCTCTCCCCAATCACTCACTGCCTCTCCCCAATCACTCGCTTCCTCTCCCCAATCACTCGCTGCCTCTCCCCAATCACTCGCTGCCTCTCCCCAATCACTCGCTGCCTCTCCCCAATCACTCGCTGCCTCTCCCCCATCACTCACTGCCTCTCCCCAATCACTCGCTGCCTCTCCCCAATCACTCACTGCCTCTCCCCAATCACTCACTGCCTCTCCCCAATCACTCACTGCCTCTCCCCAATCACTCGCTTCCTCTCCCCAATCACTCGCTTCCTCTCCCCAATCACTCGCTGCCTCTCCCCAATCACTCGCTGCCTCTCCCCAATCACTCGCTTCCTCTCCCCAATCACTCGCTGCCTCTCCCCAATCACTCGCTGCCTCTCCCCAATCACTCGCTGCCTCTCCCCAATCACTCGCTGCCTCTTCCCAAACACTCACTGCCTCTCCCCAATCACTCGCTGCCTCTCCCCAATCACTCGCTGCCTCTTCCCAATCACTCGATGCCTCTCCCCAATCACTCACTGCCTCTTCCCAATCACTCGATGCCTCTCCCCAATCACTCGCTGCCTCTCCCCAATCACTCGCTGCCTCTTCCCAAACACTCACTGCCTCTCCCCAATCACTCACTGCCTCTCCCCAATCACTCGCTGCCTCTCCCCAATCACTCGCTGCCTCTTCCCAATCACTCGATGCCTCTCCCCAATCACTCACTGCCTCTTCCCAATCACTCACTGCCTCTCCCCAATCACTCGATGCCTCTCCCCAATCACTCGCTGCCTCTCCGCAATCACTCACTGCCTCTCCCCAATCACTCGCTGCCTCTCCCCAATCACTCGCTGCCTCTCCCCAATCACTCGCTGTCTCTCCCCAATCACTCACTGCCTCTCCCCAATCACTCACTGCCTCTTCCCAATCACTCACTGCCTCTCCCCAATCACTCGCTGCGTCTCCCCAATCACTCAATGCCTCACCCCAATCACTCACTGCCTCTCCCCAATCACTCACTGCCTCTCCCCAATCACTCGCTGCCTCTCCCCAATCACTCGCTGCCTCTCCCCAATCACTCACTGCCTCTCCCCAATCACTCACTGCCTCTTCCCAATCACTCACTGCCTCTCCCCAATCACTCACTGCGTCTCCCCAATCACTCACTGCCTCTTCCCAATCACTCACTGCCTCTTCCCAATCACTCACTGCCTCTTCCCAATCACTCACTGCCTCTCCCCAATCACTCACTGCCTCTCCCCAATCACTCACTGCCTCTTCCCAATCACTCACTGCCTCTCCCCAATCACTCACTGCCTCTCCCCAATCACTCACTGCCTCTTCCCAATCACTCACTGCCTCTCCCCAATCACTCGCTGCCTCTTCCCAATCACTCACTGCCTCTCCCCAATCACTCACTGCCTCTCCCCAATCACTCACTGCCTCTCCCCAATCACTCGCTGCCTCTTCCCAATCACTCACTGCCTCTCCCCAATCACTCACTGCCTCTTCCCAATCACTCACTGCCTCTTCCCAATCACTCGCTGCCTCTTCCCAATCACTCACTGCCTCTTCCCAATCACTCACTGCCTCTCCCCAATCACTCAATGCCTCTCCCCAATCACTCGCTGCCTCTTCCCAATCACTCACTGCCTCTCCCCAATCACTCGCTGCCTCTCCCCAATCACTCGCTGCCTCTTCCCAATCACTCGATGCCTCTCCCCAATCACTCGATGCCTCTCCCCAATCACTCGCTGCCTCTTCCCAATCACTCGCTGCCTCTCCCCAATCACTCGCTGCCTCTTCCCAATCACTCGCTGCCTCTCTCCAATCACTCACTGCCTCTCTCCAATCACTCGCTGCCTCTCCCCAATCACTCACTGCCTCTCTCCAATCACTCGCTGCCTCTCCCCAATCACTCGCTTCCTCTCCCCAATCACTCGCTGCCTCTTCCCAATCACTCGCTGCCTCTCCCCCATCACTCGCTGCCTCTCCCCAATCACTCGCTGCCTCTCCCCAATCACTCGCTGCCTCTCCCCAATCACTCACTGCCTCTCCCCAATCACTCACTGCCTCTCCCCAATCACTCACTGCCTCTCCCCAATCACTCACTGCCTCTCCCCAATCACTCGCTTCCTCTCCCCAATCACTCGCTGCCTCTCCCCAATCACTCGCTGCCTCTCCCCAATCACTCGCTGCCTCTCCCCAATCACTCGCTGCCTCTCCCCAATCACTCACTGCCTCTCCCCAATCACTCGCTGCCTCTCCCCAATCACTCACTGCCTCTCCCCAATCACTCACTGCCTCTCCCCAATCACTCACTGCCTCTCCCCAATCACTCGCTTCCTCTCCCCAATCACTCGCTTCCTCTCCCCAATCACTCGCTGCCTCTCCCCAATCACTCGCTGCCTCTCCCCAATCACTCGCTTCCTCTCCCCAATCACTCACTGCCTCTTCCCAATCACTCACTGCCTCTCCCCAATCACTCGCTTCCTCTCCCCAATCACTCGCTGCCTCTCCCCAATCACTCGCTGCCTCTCCCCAATCACTCGCTGCCTCTCCCCAATCACTCGCTGCCTCTTCCCAAACACTCACTGCCTCTCCCCAATCACTCGCTGCCTCTCCCCAATCACTCGCTGCCTCTTCCCAATCACTCGATGCCTCTCCCCAATCACTCACTGCCTCTTCCCAATCACTCGATGCCTCTCCCCAATCACTCGCTGCCTCTCCCCAATCACTCGCTGCCTCTTCCCAAACACTCACTGCCTCTCCCCAATCACTCGCTGCCTCTCCCCAATCACTCGCTGCCTCTTCCCAATCACTCGATGCCTCTCCCCAATCACTCACTGCCTCTTCCCAATCACTCACTGCCTCTCCCCAATCACTCGATGCCTCTCCACAATCACTCGCTGCCTCTCCGCAATCTCTCGCTGCCTCTCCCCAATCACTCGCTGCCTCTCCCCAATCAATCACTGCCTCTCCCCAATCACTCGCTGCCTCTCCCCAATCACTCGCTGCCTCTCCCCAATCACTCACTGCCTCTCCCCAATCACTCACTGCCTCTTCCCAATCACTCGCTGCCTCTCCCCAATCACTCACTGCCTCTTCCCAATCACTCGCTGCCTCTCCCCAATCACTCGCTTCCTCTCCCCAATCACTCGCTGCCTCTCCCCAATCACTCGCTGCCTCTCCCCAATCACTCGCTGCCTCTCCCCAATCACTCGCTTCCTCTCCCCAATCACTCACTGCCTCTCCCCAATCACTCGCTGCCTCTCCCCAATCACTCGCTTCCTCTCCCCAATCACTCGCTGCCTCTCCCCAATCACTCGCTGCCTCTCCCCAATCACTCGCTGCCTCTCCCCAATCACTCGCTTCCTCTCCCCAATCACTCGCTGCCTCTCCCCAATCACTCACTGCCTCTCCCCAATCACTCACTGCCTCTCCCCAATCACTCGCTTCCTCTCCCCAATCACTCGCTGCCTCTCCCCAATCACTCGCTTCCTCTCCCCAATCACTCGCTGCCTCTCCCCAATCACTCGCTTCCTCTCCCCAATCACTCGCTGCCTCTCCCCAATCACTCACTGCCTTTCCCCAATCACTCGATGCCTCTCTCCAATCACTCGCTGCCTCTCCCCAATCACTCACTGCCTCTCCCCAATCACTCGCTTCCTCTCCCCAATCACTCGCTGCCTCTCCCCAATCACTCGCTGCCTCTCCCCAATCACTCGCTGCCTCTCCCCAATCACTCACTGCCTCTCCCCAATCACTCGCTTCCTCTCCCCAATCACTCGCTGCCTCTCCCCAATCACTCGCTGCCTCTCCCCAATCACTCACTGCCTCTCCCCAATCACTCGCTTCCTCTCCCCAATCACTCGCTGCCTCTCCCCAATCACTCGCTTCCTCTCCCCAATCACTCACTGCCTCTCCCCAATCACTCGCTGCCTCTCCCCAATCACTCGCTGCCTCTTCCCAATCACTCACTGCCTCTCCCCAATCACTCGCTGCCTCTTCCCAATCACTCACTGCCTCTTCCCAATCACTCACTGCCTCTCCCCAATCACTCGCTGCCTCTCCCCAATCACTCACTGCCTCTCCCCACTCACTCACTGCCTCTCCCCAATCACTCGCTGCCTCTCCCCAATCACTCGCTGCCTCTCCCCAATCACTCGCTGCCTCTCCCCAATCACTCGCTGCCTCTCCCCAATCACTCGCTGCCTCTTCCCAATCACTCGATGCCTCTTCCCAATCACTCACTGCCTCTTCCCAATCACTCACTGCCTCTCCCCAATCACTCGCTGCCTCTTCCCAATCACTCGCTGCCTCTCCCCAATCACTCGATGCCTCTCCCCAATCACTCGATGCCTCTCCCCAATCACTCGATGCCTCTCCCCAATCACTCGCTGCCTCTCCCCAATCACTCGCTTCCTCTCCCCAATCACTCACTGCCTCTTCCCAATCACTCACTGCCTCTTCCCAATCACTCGCTGCCTCTCCCCAATCACTAGATGCCTCTCCCCAATCACTCGATGCCTCTCCCCAATCACTCGATGCCTCTCCCCAATCACTCGCTGCCTCTTCCCAATCACTCACTGCCTCTTCCCAATCACTCGCTGCTTCTCCCCAATCACTCACTGCCTCTTCCCAATCACTCACTGCCTCTCCCCAATCACTCACTGCCTCTCCCCAATCACTCGCTGCCTCTCCCCAATCACTCGCTTCCTCTCCCCAATCACTCGCTTCCTCTCCCCAATCACTCGCTGCCTCTTCCCAATCACTCGCTGCCTCTCCCCAATGACTCGCTGCCTCTTCCCAATCACTCGCTGCCTCTCCCCAATCACTCGCTGCCTCTCCCCAATCACTCACTGCCTCTCCCCAATCACTCGCTGCCTCTCCCCAATCACTCGCTGCCTCTCTCCAATCACTCACTGCCTCTCCCCAATCACTCGCTGCCTCTCCCCAATCACTCGCTTCCTCTCCCCAATCACTCGCTGCCTCTCCCCAATCACTCGCTGCCTCTCCCCAATCACTCGCTTCCTCTCCCCAATCACTCGCTTCCTCTCCCCAATCACTCGCTTCCTCTCCCCAATCACTCACTGCCTCTTCCCAATCACTCACTGCCTCTCCCCAATCACGCACTGCCTCTCCCCAATCACTCGCTGCCTCACCCCAATCACTCGCTTCCTCTCCCCAATCACTCGCTTCCTCTTCCCAATCACTCGCTGCCTCTCCCCAATCACTCACTGCCTCTTCCCAATCACTCGATGCCTCTCCCCAATCACTCGATGCCTCTCCCCAATCACTCGCTTCCTCTCCCCAATCACTCGCTTCCTCTCCCCAATCACTCACTGCCTCTTCCCAATCACTCGCTGCCTCTCCCCAATCACTCGCTGCCTCTCCCCAATCACTCGCTGCCTCTCCCCAATCACTCGCTTCCTCTCCCCAATCACTCACTGCCTCTCCCCAATCACTCACTGCCTCTCCCCAATCACTCACTGCCTCTCTCCAATCACTCGCTGCCTCTCCCCAATCACTCCTTGCCTCTTCCCAATCACTCGCTGCCTCTACACAATCACTCACTGCCTCTTCCCAGTCACTCGGTTCCTCTCCCCAATCACTCGCTGCCTCTCCCCAATCACTCGCTGCCTCTCCCCAATCACTCGCTGAATCTTCCCAATCACTCGCTGCCTCTCCTCAATCACTCACTGCCTCTTCCCAGTCACTCACTGCCTCTCCCCAATCACTCGCTGCCTCTCCACAATCACTCACTGCCTCTTCCCAGTCACTCGGTTCCTCTCCCCAATCACTCGCTGCCTCTCCCCAATCACTCGATGCCTCTCCACAATCACTCACTGCCTCTTCCCAGTCACTCACTGCCTCTCCCCAATCACTCGCTGCCTCTCCACAATCACTCACTGCCTCTTCCCAGTCACTCTGTTCCTCTCCCCAATCACTCGCTGCCTCTCCCCAATCACTCACTGCCTCTCCCCAATCACTCACTGCCTCTCCCCAATCACTCGCTTCCTCTTCCCAATCACTCGCTGCCTCTCTCCAGTCACTCACTGCCTCTTCCCAATCACTCGCTGCCTCTCCCCAATCACTCGCTGCCTCTCCCCAATCACTCGCTGCCTCTTCCCAATCACTCGCTGCCTCTCCCCAATCACTCACTGCCTCTTCCCAATCACTCACTGCCTCTCCCCAATCACTCACTGCCTCTCCCCAATCACTCGCTGCCTCTTCCCAATCACTCGCTGCCTCTCCCCAATCACTCACTGCCTCTTCCCAATCACTCACTGCCTCTTCCCAATCACTCACTGCCTCTCCCCAATCACTCGCTGCCTCTCCCCAATCACTCGCTGCCTCTTCCCAATCACTCGCTGCCTCTCCCCAATCACTCACTGCCTCTCCCCCATCACTCGCTGCCTCTCCACAATCACTCGCTGCCTCTTCCCAATCACTCGCTGCCTCTTCCCAATCACTCGCTGCCTCTTCCCAATCACTCACTGCCTCTCCCCAATCACTCGCTGCCTCTTCCCAGTCACTCACTGCCTCTCCCCAATCAGTCGTTGCCTCTCCCCAATCACTCGCTGCCTCTCCCCAATCACTCGCTGCCTCTCCCCAATCACTCGCTGCCTCTTCCCAATCACTCGCTGCCTCTCCCCAATCACTCGCTGCCTCTTCCCAATCACTCGCTGCCTCTTCCCAATCACTCGCTGCCTCTTCCCAATCACTCACTGCCTCTCCCCAATCACTCGCTGCCTCTTCCCAGTCACTCACTGCCTCTCCCCAATCACTCACTGCCTCTTCCCAATCACTCGCTGCCTCTCCCCAATCACTCGCTGCCTCTCCCCAATCACTCGCTGCCTCTCCCCAATCACTCACTGCCTCTTCCCAATCACTCGCTGCCTCTCCCCAATCACTCGCTGCCTCTTCCCAATCACTCACTGCCTCTCCCCAATCACTCGCTGCCTCTTCCCAGTCACTCACTGCCTCTCCCCAAACACTCGCTGCCTCTTCCCAATCACTCGCTGCCTCTCCCCAATCACTCGCTGCCTCTTCCCAATCACTCACTGCCTCTTCCCAATCACTCACTGCCTCTCCCCAATCACTCGCTGCCTCTTCCCAGTCACTCACTGCCTCTCCCCAATCACTCACTGCCTCTTCCCAATCACTCGCTGCCTCTCCCCAATCACTCGCTGCCTCTTCCCAATCACTCACTGCCTCTCCCCAATCACTCGCTGCCTCTTCCCAGTCACTCACTGCCTCTCCCCAATCACTCACTGCCTCTTCCCAATCACTCGCTGCCTCTCCCCAATCACTCACTGCCTCTTCCCAATCACTCACTGCCTCTCCCCAATCACTCACTGCGTCTTCCCAATCACTCGCTGCCTCTCCCCAATCACTCACTGCCTCTTCCCAATCACTCACTGCCTCTCCCCAATCACTCACTGCCTCTTCCCAATCACTCACTGCCTCTCCCCAATCACTGCTGCCTCTTCCCAGTCACTCACTGCCTCTCCCCAATCACTCACTGCCTCTTCCCAGACACTCACTGCCTCTCTCCAATCACTCACTGCCTCTTCCCAATCACTCGCTGCCTCTCCCCAATCACTCGCTGCCTCTTCCCAATCACTCACTGCCTCTCCACAATCACTCACTGCCTCTTCCCAGTCACTCACTGCCTCTTCCCAATCACTCGCTGCCTCTCCACAATCACTCACTGCCTCTTCCCAGTCACTATGTTCCTCTCCCCAATCACTCGCTGCCTCTCCCCAATCACTCGATGCCTCTCCACAATCACTCACTGCCTCTTCCCAGTCACTCGGTTCCTCTCCCCAATCACTCGCTGCCTCTCCCCAATCACTCGATGCCTCTCCCCAATCACTCGCTGCCTCTCCCCAATCTCTCGCTGCCTCTTCCCATTCACTCGGTTCCTCTCCCCAATCACTCGCTGCCTCTTCCCAGTCACTCGGTTCCTCTTCCCAGTCACTCACTGCCTCTCCCCAATCACTCACTGCCTCTCCCCAATCACTTGCTCCCTCTCCCAAATCACTCGCTGCCTCTCCCCAATCACTCGCTGCCTCTCCCCAGTCACTCGCTGCCTCTCCCCAATCACTCACTGCCTCTCCCCAATCACTCGCTTCCTCTTCCCAATCACTCGCTGCCTCTCCCCAATCACTCACTGCCTCTCCCCAATCACTCGCTTCCTCTTCCCAATCACTCGCTGCCTCTCTCCAGTCACTCACTGCCTCTCCCCAATCACTCTCTGCCTCTCCCCAATCACTCGATGCCTCTCCCCAATCACTCGATGCCTCTCCACAATCACTCACTGCCTCTTCCCAGTCACTCACTGCCTCTCCCCAATCACTCGCTGCCTCTCCACAATCACTCACTGCCTCTTCCCAGTCACTCGGTTCCTCTCCCCAATCACTCGCTGCCTCTCCCCAATCACTCGATGCCTCTCCCCAATCACTCACTGCCTCTCCCCAATCACTCACTGCCTCTCCCCAATCACTCGCTTCCTCTTCCCAATCACTCGCTGCCTCTCTCCAGTCACTCACTGCCTCTCCCCAATCACTCGCTGCCTCTCCCCAATCACTCGCTGCCTCTTCCCAATCACTCGCTGCCTCTTCCCAATCACTCGCTGCCTCTCCCCAATCACTCGCTGCCTCTCCCCAATCACTCGCTGCCTCTTCCCAATCACTCGCTGCCTCTCCCCAATCACTCGCTGCCTCTCCCCAATCACTCGCTGCCTCTCCCCAATCACTCGCTGCCTCTTCCCAATCACTCGCTGCCTCTCCACAATCACTCGCTGCCTCTCCCCAATCACTCGCTGCCTCTCCCCAATCACTCGCTGCCTCTTCCCAATCACTCGCTGCCTCTCCACAATCACTCACTGCCTCTTCCCAGTCACTCACTGCCTCTCCCCAATCACTCGCTGCCTCTCCACAATCACTCACTGCCTCTTCCCAGTCACTCGGTTCCTCTCCCCAATCACTCGCTGCCTCTCCCCAATCACTCACTGCCTCTCCACAATCACTCACTGCCTCTTCCCAGTCACTCACTGCCTCTTCCCAATCACTCACTGCCTCTCCCCAATCACTCGCTGCCTCTCCACAATCACTCACTGCCTCTTCCCAGTCACTCGGTTCCTCTCCCCAATCACTCGCTGCCTCTCCCCAATCACTCACTGCCTCTCCCCAATCACTCACTGCCTCTTCCCAATCACTCCTTGCCTCTCCCCAATCACTCGCTGCCTCTCCCCAATCACTCACTGCCTCTTCCCAATCACTCACTGCCTCTCCCCAATCACTCGCTGCCTCTCCCCAATCACTCGCTGCCTCTCCCCAGTCACTCGCTGCCTCTTCCCAATCACTCGCTGCCTCTCCCCAATCACTCGCTGCCTCTCCCCAATCACTCGCTGCCTCTCCCCAATCACTCGCTGCCTCTTCCCAGTCACTCGGTTCCTCTCCCCAATCACTCGCTGCCTCGTCCCAGTCACTCGGTTCCTCTTCCCAGTCACTCACTGCCTCTCCCCAATCACTCGCTGCCTCTCCCCAATCACTCACTGCCTCTCCCCAATCACTCGCTGCCTCTTCCCAGTCACTCGGTTCCTCTCCCCAATCACTCGCTGCCTCTCCCCAATCACTCGCTGCCTCTCCCCAATCACTCGATGCCTCTTCCCAATCACTCACTGCCTCTCCCCAATCACTCGCTGCCTCTCTCCAGTCACTCGCTGCCTCTCCCCAATCTCTCGCTTCCTCTTCCCAATCACTCGCTGCCTCTCCCCAATCACTCGCTGCCTCTCCCCAATCACTCGCTGCCTCTTCCCAATCACTCACTGCCTCTCCCCAATCACTCACTGCCTCTCCCCAATCACTCACTGCCTCTCCCCAGTCACTCGCTGCCTCTCCCCAATCACTCGCTGCCTCTCCCCAATCACTCGCTGCCTCTCCCCAGTCACTCGCTGCCTCTTCCCAATCACTCGCTGCCTCTCCCCAATCACTCGCTGCCTCTCCCCAATCACTCGCTGCCTCTCCCCAATCACTCGCTGCCTCTCCCCAATCACTCGCTGCCTCTCCCCAGTCACTCGCTGCCTCTCCCCAATCACTCGCTGCCTCTCCCCAATTCCTCGGTTCCTCTCCCCAATCACTCGCTGCCTCTCCACAATCACTCGCTGACTCTCCCCAATCACTCGCTGCCTCTTCCCAGTCTCTCGGTTCCTCTCCCCAATCACTCGCTGCCTCTCCCCAATCACTCACTGCCTCTCCCCAATCACTCGCTGCCTCTCCACAATCACTCGCTGACTCTCCCCAATCACTCGCTGCCTCTCCCCAATCACTCGCTGCCTCTCCCCAATCACTCGCTGCCTCTCCCCAATCACTCACTGCCTCTCCCCAATCACTCGCTGCCTCTCCCCAATCACTCACTGCCTCTCCCCAATCACTCGCTTCCTCTCCCCAATCACTCGCGTCCTCTCCCCAATCACTCGCTGCCTCTCCCCAATCACTCACTGCCTCTCCCCAATCACTCGCTGCCTCTCCCCAGTCACTCGCTGCCTCTCCCCAATCACTCGCTGCCTCTCCGCAATCACTCACTGCCTCTTCCCAGTCACTCGCTGCCTCTCCCCAATCACTCGGTTCCTCTCCCCAATCACTCGCTGCCTCTCCCCAATCACTCACTGCCTCTCCCCAATCACTCGCTGCCTCTCCCCAGTCACTCGCTGCCTCTCCCCAATCACTCACTGCCTCTTCCCAGTCACTCGCTGCCTCTCCCCAATCACTCGGTTCCTCTCCCCAATCACTCGCTGCCTCTCCCCAATCACTCACTGCCTCTCCCCAATCACTCGCTGACTCTCCCCAATCACTCGCTGCCTCTTCCCAGTCACTCGGTTCCTCTTCCCAATCACTCACTGCCTCTTCCCAGTCACTCGGTTCCTCTCCCCAATCACTCGCTGCCTCTCCCCAATCACTCGCTGACTCTCCACAATCACTCACTGCCTCTTCCCAGTCACTCGCTGCCTCTCCCCAATCACTCGCTGCCTCTCCACAATCACTCACTGCCTCTTCCCAGTCACTCGCTGCCTCTCCCCAATCACTCACTGCCTCTTCCCAGTCACTCGCTGCCTCTCCCCAATCACTCGGTTCCTCTCCCCAATCACTCGCTGCCTCTCCCCAATCACTCGCTGCCTCTCCACAATCACTCACTGCCTCTCCCCAATCACTCGCTGCCTCTCCCCAATCACTCACTGCCTCTCCCCAATCACTCACTGCCTCTTCCCAGTCACTCGCTGCCTCTCCCCAATCACTCGGTTCCTCTCCCCAATCACTCGCTGCCTCTCCCCAATCACTCACTGCCTCTCCACAATCACTCACTGCCTCTCCCCAATCACTCGGTTCCTCTCCCCAATCACTCGCTGCCTCTCCCCAATCACTCGCTGCCTCTCCCCAATCACTCGCTTCCTCTCCCCAATCACTCGCTGCCTCTTCCCAATCACTCACTGCCTCTTCCCAGTCACTCGCTGCCTCTCCCCAATCACTCGGTTCCTCTCCCCAATCACTCGCTGCCTCTCCCCAATCACTCGCTGCCTCTCCACAATCACTCACTGCCTCTTCCCAATCACTCGCTTCCTCTCCCCAATCACTCGCTGCCTCTCCCCAATCACTCGCTGCCTCTCCACAATCACTCACTGCCTCTTCCCAGTCACTCGCTGCCTCTCCCCAATCACTCGCTGCCTCTTCCCAATCACTCGCTGCCTCTCCACAATCACTCACTGCCTCTTCCCAGTCACTCGCTTCCTCTCCCCAATCACTCGCTGCCTCTCCCCAATCACTCGCTGCCTCTTCCCAGTCACTCGCTGCCTCTCCCCAATCACTCGCTGCCTCTCCACAATCACTCACTGCCTCTTCCCAGTCACTCGCTGCCTCTCCCCAATCATTCACTGCCTCTTCCCAGTCACTCGCTGCCTCTCCCCAATCACTCGCTGACTCTCCCCAATCACTCGCTGACTCTCCCCAATCACTCGCTGACTCTCCCCAATCACTCGCTGACTCTCCCCAATCACTCGCTGCCTCTCCCCAATCACTCGCTGCCTCTCCCCAATCACTCGCTGCCTCTCCACAATCACTCACTGCCTCTTCCCAGTCACTCGCTGCTTCTCCCCAATCACTCACTGCCTCTCCCCAATCACTCGCTGACTCTCCCCAATCACTCGCTGCCTCTCCCCAATCACTCGCTGACTCTCCCCAATCACTCGCTGACTCTCCCCAATCACTCGCTGCCTCTCCCCAATCACTCGCTGACTCTCCCCAATCACTCGCTGACTCTCCCCAATCACTCGCTGCCTCTCCCCAATCACTCTCTGCCTCTCCCCAATCACTCGCTGACTCTCCCCAATCACTCGCTGACTCTCCCCAATCACTCGCTGCCTCTCCCCAATCACTCGCTGCCTCTCCCCAATCACTCACTGCCTCTCCCCAATCACTCGCTGACTCTCCCCAATCACTCGCTGACTCTCCCCAATCACTCGCTGCCTCTCCCCAATCACTCGCTGCCTCTCCCCAATCACTCACTGCCTCTCCCCAATCACTCACTGCCTCTCCCCAATCACTCGCTGCCTCTCCCCAATCACTCGCTGCCTCTCCCCAATCACTCGCTGCCTCTCCCCAATCACTCACTGCCTCTCCCCAATCACTCACGGCCTCTCCCCAATCACTCGCTGACTCTCCCCAATCACTCGATGCCTCTCCCCAATCACTCGCTGCCTCTCCCCAATCACTCACTGCCTCTCCCCAATCACTCGCTGCCTCTCCCCAATCACTCACTGCCTCTCCCCAATCACTCGCTGACTCTCCCCAATCACTCGATGCCTCTCCCCAATCACTCGCTGCCTCTCCCCAATCACTCGCTTCCTCTCCCCAATCACTCACTGCCTCTCCCCAATCACTCGCTGACTCTCCCCAATCACTCGCTGCCTCTCCCCAATCACTCGCTGCCTCTCCCCAATCACTCACTGCCTCTCCCCAATCACTCACTGCCTCTCCCCAATCACTCGCTGCCTCTCCCCAATCACTCGCTGCCTCTCCCCAATCACTCACTGCCTCTCCCCAATCACTCGCTGCCTCTCCCCAATCACTCACTGCCTCTCCCCAATCACTCACTGCCTCTCCCCAATCACTCGCTGCCTCTCCCCAATCACTCACTGCCTCTCCCCAATCACTCGCTGACTCTCCCCAATCACTCGATGCCTCTCCCCAATCACTCGCTGCCTCTCCCCAATCACTCACTGCCTCTCCCCAATCACTCGCTGCCTCTCCCCAATCACTCACTGCCTCTCCCCAATCACTCGCTGACTCTCCCCAATCACTCGATGCCTCTCCCCAATCACTCGCTGCCTCTCCCCAATCACTCGCTTCCTCTCCCCAATCACTCACTGCCTCTCCCCAATCACTCGCTGACTCTCCCCAATCACTCGCTGCCTCTCCCCAATCACTCACTGCCTCTCCCCAATCACTCGCTGACTCTCCCCAATCACTCACTGCCTCTCCCCAATCACTCACTGCCTCTTCCCAATCACTCGCTGAGTCTCCCCAATCACTCGCTGCCTCTCCCCAATCACTCACTGCCTCTCCCCAATCACTCGCTGCCTCTCCCCAATCACTCGCTGACTCTCCACAATCACTCGCTGCCTCTCCCCAATCACTCGCTGCCTCTCCACAATCACTCACTGCCTCTTCCCAATCACTCGCTGACTCTCCACAATCACTCGCTGCCTCTCCCCAATCACTCGCTGCCTCTCCCCAATCACTCACTGCCTCTCTCCAGTCACTCACTGCCTCTCCCCAATCACTCGCTGCCTCTCCCCAATCACTCGCTGCCTCTCCCCAATCACTCGCTGCCTCTTCCCAAACACTCACTGCCTCTCCCCAATCACTCGCTGCCTCTCCCCAATCACTCGCTGCCTCTTCCCAAACACTCACTGCCTCTCCCCAATCACTCGCTGCCTCTCCCCAATCACTCGCTGCCTCTTCCCAAACACTCACCGCCTCTCCCCAATCACTCACTGCCTCTCCCCAATCACTCGCTGCCTCTCCCCAATCACTCGCTGCCTCTTCCCAATCACTCGATGCCTCTCCCCAATCACTCACTGCCTCTTCCCAATCACTCACTGCCTCTCCCCAATCACTCGATGCCTCTCCCCAATCACTCACTGCCTCTTCCCAATCACTCACTGCCTCTCCCCAATCACTCGATGCCTCTCCCCAATCACTCGCTGCCTCTCCCCAATCACTCGATGCCTCTCCCCAATCACTCACTGCCTCTCCCCAATCACTCGATGCCTCTCCCCAATCACTCGCTGCCTCTCCCCAATCACTCGATGCCTCTCCCCAATCACTCACTGCCTCTTCCCAATCACTCACTGCCTCTCCCCAATCACTCGATGCCTCTCCCCAATCACTCGCTGCCTCTCCCCAATCACTCGATGCCTCTCCCCAATCACTCACTGCCTCTTCCCAATCACTCACTGCCTCTCCCCAATCACTCGATGCCTCTCCCCAATCACTCGCTGCCTCTCCCCAATCACTCGCTTCCTCTCCCCAATCACTCGCTGCCTCTCCCCAATCACTCACTGCCTCTCCCCAATCACTCGCTGCCTCTCCCCAATCACTCGCTTCCTCTCCCCAATCACTCGCTGCCTCTCCCCAATCACTCGCTGCCTCTCCCCAATCACTCGCTTCCTCTCCCCAATCACTCGCTGCCTCTCCCCAATCACTCGCTTCCTCTCCCCAATCACTCGCTGCCTCTCCCCAATCACTCGCTGACTCTCCCCAATCACTCGATGCCTCTCCCCAATCACTCGCTGCCTCTCCCCAATCACTCGCTTCCTCTCCCCAATCACTCACTGCCTCTCCCCAATCACTCGCTGACTCTCCCCAATCACTCGCTGCCTCTCCCCAATCACTCACTGCCTCTCCCCAATCACTCGCTGACTCTCCCCAATCACTCACTGCCTCTCCCCAATCACTCACTGCCTCTTCCCAATCACTCGCTGACTCTCCCCAATCACTCGCTGCCTCTCCCCAATCACTCACTGCCTCTCCCCAATCACTCGCTGCCTCTCCCCAATCACTCGCTGACTCTCCCCAATCACTCGCTGCCTCTCCCCAATCACTCGCTGCCTCTCCACAATCACTCACTGCCTCTTCCCAATCACTCGCTGACTCTCCCCAATCACTCGCTGCCTCTCCCCAATCACTCGCTGCCTCTCCCCAATCACTCACTGCCTCTCTCCAGTCACTCGCTGCCTCTCCACAATCACTCACTGCCTCTTCCCAATCACTCGCTGACTCTCCCCAATCACTCGCTGCCTCTCCCCAATCACTCACTGCCTCTCCCCAATCACTCGCTGCCTCTCCACAATCACTCACTGCCTCTTCCCAATCACTCACTGCCTCTTCCCAATCACTCACTGCCTCTCCCCAATCACTCGCTGCCTCTTCCCAATCACTCGCTGCCTCTCCCCAATCACTCGCTGCCTCTCCCCAATCACTCGGTTCCTTTCCCCAATCACTCACTGCCTCTCCCCAATCACTCGCTGCCTCTCCCCAATCACTCGCTGCCTCTCCCCAATCACTCGCTGCCTCTCCCCAATCACTCGCTGCCTCTCCCCAATCACTCGCTGCCTCTCCCCAATCACTCGCTGCCTCTTCCCAAACACTCACTGCCTCTCCCCAATCACTCACTGCCTCTCCCCAATCACTCGCTGCCTCTCCCCAATCACTCGCTGCCTCTTCCCAATCACTCGATGCCTCTCCCCAATCACTCACTGCCTCTTCCCAATCACTCACTGCCTCTCCCCAATCACTCGATGCCTCTCCCCAATCACTCACTGCCTCTTCCCAATCACTCACTGCCTCTCCCCAATCACTCGATGCCTCTCCCCAATCACTCGCTGCCTCACCCCAATCACTCGATGCCTCTCCCCAATCACTCACTGCCTCTCCCCAATCACTCGATGCCTCTCGCCAATCACTCGCTGCCTCTCCCCAATCACTCGATGCCTCTCCCCAATCACTCACTGCCTCTTCCCAATCACTCACTGCCTCTCCCCAATCACTCGATGCCTCTCCCCAATCACTCGCTGCCTCTCCCCAATCACTCGATGCCTCTCCCCAATCACTCACTGCCTCTTCCCAATCACTCACTGCCTCTCCCCAATCACTCGATGCCTCTCCCCAATCACTCGCTGCCTCTCCCCAATCACTCGCTTCCTCTCCCCAATCACTCGCTGCCTCTCCCCAATCACTCACTGCCTCTCCCCAATCACTCGCTGCCTCTCCCCAATCACTCGCTTCCTCTCCCCAATCACTCGCTGCCTCTCCCCAATCACTCGCTGCCTCTCCCCAATCACTCGCTTCCTCTCCCCAATCACTCGCTGCCTCTCCCCAATCACTCGCTGCCTCTCCCCAATCACTCGCTGCCTCTCCCCAATCACTCACTGCCTCTCCCCAATCACTCGCTGCCTCTCCCCAATCACTCGCTGCCTCTCCCCAATCACTCGCTTCCTCTCCCCAATCACTCGCTGTCTCTCCCCAATCACTCGCTGCCTCTCCCCAATCACTCGCTTCCTCTCCCCAATCACTCGCTGCCTCTCCCCAATCACTCGCTGCCTCTCCCCAATCACTCACTGCCTCTCCCCAATCACTCGCTGCCTCTCCCCAATCACTCGCTGCCTCTCCCCAATCACTCGCTGCCTCTCCCCAATCATTCACTGCCTCTCCCCAATGACTCGCTGCCTCTCCCCAATCACTCACTGCCTCTCCCCAATCACTCACTGCCTCTTCCCAATCACTCGCTGCCTCTCCCCAATCACTCACTGCCTCTTCCCAATCACTCGCTGCCTCTCCCCAATCACTCCCTTCCTCTCCCCAATCACTCGCTGCCTCTCCGCAATCGCTCGCTGCCTCTCCCCAATCACTCGCTGCCTCTCCCCAATCACTCGCTTCCTCTCCCCAATCACTCGCTGCCTCTCCCCAATCACTCGCTGCCTCTCCCCAATCACTCACTGCCTCTCCCCAATCACTCGCTGCCTCTCCCCAATCACTCGCTTCCTCTCCCCAATCACTCACTGCCTCTCCCCAATCACTCGCTGCCTCTCCCCAATCACTCGATTCCTCTCCCCAATCACTCACTGCCTCTTCCCAATCACTCGCTGCCTCTCCCCAATCACTCGCTTCCTCTCCCCAATCACTCACTGCCTCTCCCCAATCACTCGCTGCCTCTCCCCAATCACTCGCTTCCTCTCCCCAATCACTCACTGCCTCTTCCCAATCACTCGCTGCCTCTCCCCAATCACTCGCTTCCTCTCCCCAATCACTCGCTGCCTCTCCCCAATCACTCGCTTCCTCTCCCCAATCACTCGCTGCCTCTCCCCAATCACTCACTGCCTTTCCCCAATCACTCGATGCCTCTCTCCAATCACTCGCTGCCTCTCCCCAATCACTCACTGCCTCTCCCCAATCACTCGCTTCCTCTCCCCAATCACTCGCTGCCTCTCCCCTATCACTCGCTGCCTCTCCCCAATCACTCACTGCCTCTCCCCAATCACTCACTGCCTCTCCCCAATCACTCACTGCCTCTCCCCAATCATTCGCTGCCTCTCCCCAATCACTCGCTTCCTCTCCTCAATCACTCGCTGCCTCTCCCCAATCACTCGCTTCCTCTCCCCAATCACTCACTGCCTCTCCCCAATCACTCGCTGCCTCTCCCCAATCACTCGCTGCCTCTTCCCAATCACTCACTGCCTCTCCCCAATCACTCACTGCCTCTTCCCAATCACTCACTGCCTCTCCCCAATCACTCGATGCCTCTCCCCAATCACTCGCTGCCTCTCCCCAATCACTCGATGCCTCTCCCCAATCACTCACTGCCTCTCCCCAATCACTCGATGCCTCTCCCCAATCACTCGCTGCCTCTCCCCAATCACTCGATGCCTCTCCCCAATCACTCACTGCCTCTTCCCAATCACTCAGTGCCTCTCCCCAATCACTCGATGCCTCTCCCCAATCACTCGCTGCCTCTCCCCAATCACTCGATGCCTCTCCCCAATCACTCACTGCCTCTTCCCAATAACTCACTGCCTCTCCCCAATCACTCGATGCCTCTCCCCAATCACTCGCTGCCTCTCCCCAATCACTCGCTTCCTCTCCCCAATCACTCGCTGCCTCTCCCCAATCACTCACTGCCTCTCCCCAATCACTCGCTGCCTCTCCCCAATCACTCGCTTCCTCTCCCCAATCACTCGCTGCCTCTCCCCAATCACTCGCTGCCTCTCCCCAATCACTCGCTTCCTCTCCCCAATCACTCGCTGCCTCTCCCCAATCACTCGCTGCCTCTCCCCAATCACTCGCTGCCTCTCCCCAATCACTCACTGCCTCTCCCCAATCACTCGCTGCCTCTCCCCAATCACTCGCTGCCTCTCCCCAATCACTCGCTTCCTCTCCCCAATCACTCGCTGCCTCTCCCCAATCACTCGCTGCCTCTCCCCAATCACTCGCTTCCTCTCCCCAATCACTCGCTGCCTCTCCCCAATCACTCGCTGCCTCTCCCCAATCACTCACTGCCTCTCCCCAATCACTCGCTGCCTCTCCCCAATCACTCGCTGCCTCTCCCCAATCACTCGCTGCCTCTCCCCAATCACTCACTGCCTCTCCCCAATGACTCGCTGCCTCTCCCCAATCACTCACTGCCTCTCCCCAATCACTCACTGCCTCTTCCCAATCACTCGCTGCCTCTCCCCAATCACTCACTGCCTCTTCCCAATCACTCGCTGCCTCTCCCCAATCGCTCGCTGCCTCTCCCCAATCACTCGCTGCCTCTCCCCAATCACTCGCTGCCTCTCCCCAATCGCTCGCTGCCTCTCCCCAATCACTCGCTGCCTCTCCCCAATCACTCGCTTCCTCTCCCCAATCACTCGCTGCCTCTCCCCAATCACTCGCTGCCTCTCCCCAATCACTCACTGCCTCTCCCCAATCACTCGCTGCCTCTCCCCAATCACTCGCTGCCTCTCCCCAATCGCTCGCTGCCTCTCCCCAATCACTCGCTGCCTCTCCCCAATCACTCGCTTCCTCTCCCCAATCACTCGCTGCCTCTCCCCAATCACTCGCTGCCTCTCCCCAATCACTCACTGCCTCTCCCCAATCACTCGCTGCCTCTCCCCAATCACTCGCTTCCTCTCCCCAATCACTCACTGCCTCTCCCCAATCACTCGCTGCCTCTCCCCAATCACTCGCTTCCTCTCCCCAATCACTCACTGCCTCTTCCCAATCACTCGCTGCCTCTCCCCAATCACTCGCTTCCTCTCCCCAATCACTCACTGCCTCTCCCCAATCACTCGCTGCCTCTCCCCAATCACTCGCTTCCTCTCCCCAATCACTCACTGCCTCTTCCCAATCACTCGCTGCCTCTCCCCAATCACTCGCTTCCTCTCCCCAATCACTCGCTGCCTCACCCCAATCACTCGCTTCCTCTCCCCAATCACTCGCTGCCTCTCCCCAATCACTCACTGCCTTTCCCCAATCACTCGATGCCTCTCTCCAATCACTCGCTGCCTCTCCCCAATCACTCACTGCCGCTCCCCAATCACTCGCTTCCTCTCCCCAATCACTCGCTGCCTCTCCCCAATCACTCGCTGCCTCTCCCCAATCACTCACTGCCTCTCCCCAATCACTCACTGCCTCTCCCCAATCACTCACTGCCTCTCCCCAATCATTCGCTGCCTCTCCCCAATCACTCGCTTCCTCTCCCCAATCACTCGCTGCCTCTCCCCAATCACTCGCTTCCTCTCCCCAATCACTCACTGCCTCTCCCCAATCACTTGCTGCCTCTCCCCAATCACTCGCTGCCTCTTCCCAATCACTCACTGCCTCTCCCCAATCACTCGCTGCCTCTTCCCAATCACTCACTGCCTCTTCCCAATCACTCACTGCCTCTCCCCAATCACTCGCTGCCTCTCCCCGATCACTCGCTGCCTCTCCCCAATCACTCGCTGCCTCTCCCCAATCACTCACTGCCTCTCCCCAATCACTCACTGCCTCTCCCCAATCACTCACTGCCTCTCCCCAATCACTCGCTGCCTCTCCCCAATCACTCGCTTCCTCTCCCCAATCACTCGCTGCCTCTCCCCAATCACTCGCTTCCTCTCCCCAATCACTCACTGCCTCTCCCCAATCACTCGCTGCCTCTCCCCAATCACTCGCTGCCTCTTCCCAATCACTCACTGCCTCTCCCCAATCACTCGCTGCCTCTCCCCAATCACTCGCTGCCTCTTCCCAATCACTCGATGCCTCTTCCCAATCACTCACTGCCTCTTCCCAATCACTCACTGCCTCTCCCCAATCACTCGCTGCCTCTTCCCAATCACTCGCTGCCTCTCCCCAATCACTCGATGCCTCTCCCCAATCACTCGATGCCTCTCCCCAATCACTCGATGCCTCTCCCCAATCACTCACTGCCTCTTCCCAATCACTCACTGCCTCTTCCCAATCACTCGCTGCCTCTCCCCAATCACTCGATGCCTCTCCCCAATCACTCGATGCCTCTCCCCAATCACTCGATGCCTCTCCCCAATCACTCGCTGCCTCTTCCCAATCACTCACTGCCTCTCCCCAATCACTCGCTGCCTCTCCCCAATCACTCGCTGCCTCTTCCCAAACACTCACTGCCTCTCCCCAATCACTCACTGCCTCTCCCCAATCACTCGCTGCCTCTCCCCAATCACTCGCTGCCTCTTCCCAATCACTCGATGCCTCTCCCCAATCACTCACTGCCTCTTCCCAATCACTCACTGCCTCTCCCCAATCACTCGATGCCTCTCCCCAATCACTCACTGCCTCTTCCCAATCACTCACTGCCTCTCCCCAATCACTCGATGCCTCTCCCCAATCACTCGCTGCCTCACCCCAATCACTCGATGCCTCTCCCCAATCACTCACTGCCTCTCCCCAATCACTCGATGCCTCTCGCCAATCACTCGCTGCCTCTCCCCAATCACTCGATGCCTCTCCCCAATCACTCACTGCCTCTTCCCAATCACTCACTGCCTCTCCCCAATCACTCGATGCCTCTCCCCAATCACTCGCTGCCTCTCCCCAATCACTCGATGCCTCTCCCCAATCACTCACTGCCTCTTCCCAATCACTCACTGCCTCTCCCCAATCACTCGATGCCTCTCCCCAATCACTCGCTGCCTCTCCCCAATCACTCGCTTCCTCTCCCCAATCACTCGCTGCCTCTCCCCAATCACTCACTGCCTCTCCCCAATCACTCGCTGCCTCTCCCCAATCACTCGCTTCCTCTCCCCAATCACTCGCTGCCTCTCCCCAATCACTCGCTGCCTCTCCCCAATCACTCGCTTCCTCTCCCCAATCACTCGCTGCCTCTCCCCAATCACTCGCTGCCTCTCCCCAATCACTCGCTGCCTCTCCCCAATCACTCACTGCCTCTCCCCAATCACTCGCTGCCTCTCCCCAATCACTCGCTGCCTCTCCCCAATCACTCGCTTCCTCTCCCCAATCACTCGCTGCCTCTCCCCAATCACTCGCTGCCTCTCCCCAATCACTCGCTTCCTCTCCCCAATCACTCGCTGCCTCTCCCCAATCACTCGCTGCCTCTCCCCAATCACTCACTGCCTCTCCCCAATCACTCGCTGCCTCTCCCCAATCACTCGCTGCCTCTCCCCAATCACTCGCTGCCTCTCCCCAATCATTCACTGCCTCTCCCCAATGACTCGCTGCCTCTCCCCAATCACTCACTGCCTCTCCCCAATCACTCACTGCCTCTTCCCAATCACTCGCTGCCTCTCCCCAATCACTCACTGCCTCTTCCCAATCACTCGCTGCCTCTCCCCAATCACTCCCTTCCTCTCCCCAATCACTCGCTGCCTCTCCCCAATCGCTCGCTGCCTCTCCCCAATCACTCGCTGCCTCTCCCCAATCACTCGCTTCCTCTCCCCAATCACTCGCTGCCTCTCCCCAATCACTCGCTGCCTCTCCCCAATCACTCACTGCCTCTCCCCAATCACTCGCTGCCTCTCCCCAATCACTCGCTTCCTCTCCCCAATCACTCACTGCCTCTCCCCAATCACTCGCTGCCTCTCCCCAATCACTCGATTCCTCTCCCCAATCACTCACTGCCTCTTCCCAATCACTCGCTGCCTCTCCCCAATCACTCGCTTCCTCTCCCCAATCACTCACTGCCTCTCCCCAATCACTCGCTGCCTCTCCCCAATCACTCGCTTCCTCTCCCCAATCACTCACTGCCTCTTCCCAATCACTCGCTGCCTCTCCCCAATCACTCGCTTCCTCTCCCCAATCACTCGCTGCCTCTCCCCAATCACTCGCTTCCTCTCCCCAATCACTCGCTGCCTCTCCCCAATCACTCACTGCCTTTCCCCAATCACTCGATGCCTCTCTCCAATCACTCGCTGCCTCTCCCCAATCACTCACTGCCTCTCCCCAATCACTCGCTTCCTCTCCCCAATCACTCGCTGCCTCTCCCCTATCACTCGCTGCCTCTCCCCAATCACTCACTGCCTCTCCCCAATCACTCACTGCCTCTCCCCAATCACTCACTGCCTCTCCCCAATCATTCGCTGCCTCTCCCCAATCACTCGCTTCCTCTCCTCAATCACTCGCTGCCTCTCCCCAATCACTCGCTTCCTCTCCCCAATCACTCACTGCCTCTCCCCAATCACTCGCAGCCTCTCCCCAATCACTCGCTGCCTCTTCCCAATCACTCACTGCCTCTCCCCAATCACTCACTGCCTCTTCCCAATCACTCACTGCCTCTCCTCAATCACTCGATGCCTCTCCCCAATCACTCGCTGCCTCTCCCCAATCACTCGATGCCTCTCCCCAATCACTCACTGCCTCTCCCCAATCACTCGATGCCTCTCCCCAATCACTCGCTGCCTCTCCCCAATCACTCGCTTCCTCTCCCCAATCACTCACTGCCTCTTCCCAATCACTCACTGCCTCTCCCCAATCACTCGATGCCTCTCCCCAATCACTCGCTGCCTCTCCCCAATCACTCGCTGCCTCTCCCCAATCACTCACTGCCTCTTCCCAATAACTCACTGCCTCTCCCCAATCACTCGATGCCTCTCCCCAATCACTCGCTGCCTCTCCCCAATCACTCGCTTCCTCTCCCCAATCACTCGCTGCCTCTCCCCAATCACTCACTGCCTCTCCCCAATCACTCGCTGCCTCTCCCCAATCACTCGCTTCCTCTCCCCAATCACTCGCTGCCTCTCCCCAATCACTCGCTGCCTCTCCCCAATCACTCGCTTCCTCTCCCCAATCACTCGCTGCCTCTCCCCAATCACTCGCTGCCTCTCCCCAATCACTCGCTGCCTCTCCCCAATCACTCACTGCCTCTCCCCAATCACTCGCTGCCTCTCCCCAATCACTCGCTGCCTCTCCCCAATCACTCGCTTCCTCTCCCCAATCACTCGCTGCCTCTCCCCAATCACTCGCTGCCTCTCCCCAATCACTCGCTTCCTCTCCCCAATCACTCGCTGCCTCTCCCCAATCACTCGCTGCCTCTCCCCAATCACTCACTGCCTCTCCCCAATCACTCGCTGCCTCTCCCCAATCACTCGCTGCCTCTCCCCAATCACTCGCTGCCTCTCCCCAATCACTCACTGCCTCTCCCCAATGACTCGCTGCCTCTCCCCAATCACTCACTGCCTCTCCCCAATCACTCACTGCCTCTTCCCAATCACTCGCTGCCTCTCCCCAATCACTCACTGCCTCTTCCCAATCACTCGCTGCCTCTCCCCAATCACTCCCTTCCTCTCCCCAATCACTCGCTGCCTCTCCCCAATCGCTCGCTGCCTCTCCCCAATCACTCGCTGCCTCTCCCCAATCACTCGCTTCCTCTCCCCAATCACTCGCTGCCTCTCCCCAATCACTCGCTGCCTCTCCCCAATCACTCACTGCCTCTCCCCAATCACTCGCTGCCTCTCCCCAATCACTCGCTTCCTCTCCCCAATCACTCACTGCCTCTCCCCAATCACTCGCTGCCTCTCCCCAATCACTCGCTTCCTCTCCCCAATCACTCACTGCCTCTTCCCAATCACTCGCTGCCTCTCCCCAATCACTCGCTTCCTCTCCCCAATCACTCACTGCCTCTCCCCAATCACTCGCTGCCTCTCCCCAATCACTCGCTTCCTCTCCCCAATCACTCACTGCCTCTTCCCAATCACTCGCTGCCTCTCCCCAATCACTCGCTTCCTCTCCCCAATCACTCGCTGCCTCACCCCAATCACTCGCTTCCTCTCCCCAATCACTCGCTGCCTCTCCCCAATCACTCACTGCCTTTCCCCAATCACTCGATGCCTCTCTCCAATCACTCGCTGCCTCTCCCCAATCACTCACTGCCGCTCCCCAATCACTCGCTTCCTCTCCCCAATCACTCGCTGCCTCTCCCCAATCACTCGCTGCCTCTCCCCAATCACTCACTGCCTCTCCCCAATCACTCACTGCCTCTCCCCAATCACTCACTGCCTCTCCCCAATCATTCGCTGCCTCTCCCCAATCACTCGCTTCCTCTCCCCAATCACTCGCTGCCTCTCCCCAATCACTCGCTTCCTCTCCCCAATCACTCACTGCCTCTCCCCAATCACTTGCTGCCTCTCCCCAATCACTCGCTGCCTCTTCCCAATCACTCACTGCCTCTCCCCAATCACTCGCTGCCTCTTCCCAATCACTCACTGCCTCTTCCCAATCACTCACTGCCTCTCCCCAATCACTCGCTGCCTCTCCCCGATCACTCGCTGCCTCTCCCCAATCACTCGCTGCCTCTCCCCAATCACTCACTGCCTCTCCCCAATCACTCACTGCCTCTCCCCAATCACTCACTGCCTCTCCCCAATCACTCGCTGTCTCTCCCCAATCACTCGCTTCCTCTCCCCAATCACTCGCTGCCTCTCCCCAATCACTCGCTTCCTCTCCCCAATCACTCACTGCCTCTCCCCAATCACTCGCTGCCTCTCCCCAATCACTCGCTGCCTCTTCCCAATCACTCACTGCCTCTCCCCAATCACTCGCTGCCTCTCCCCAATCACTCGCTGCCTCTTCCCAATCACTCGATGCCTCTTCCCAATCACTCACTGCCTCTTCCCAATCACTCACTGCCTCTCCCCAATCACTCGCTGCCTCTTCCCAATCACTCGCTGCCTCTCCCCAATCACTCGATGCCTCTCCCCAATCACTCGATGCCTCTCCCCAATCACTCGATGCCTCTCCCCAATCACTCACTGCCTCTTCCCAATCACTCACTGCCTCTTCCCAATCACTCGCTGCCTCTCCCCAATCACTCGATGCCTCTCCCCAATCACTCGATGCCTCTCCCCAATCACTCGATGCCTCTCCCCAATCACTCGATGCCTCTCCCCAATCACTCGATGCCTCTCCCCAATCACTCGCTGCCTCTTCCCAATCACTCACTGCCTCTTCCCAATCACTCACTGCCTCTCCCCAATCACTCACTGCCTCTCCCCAATCACTCGCTGCCTCTCCCCAATCACTCGCTTCCTCTCCCCAATCACTCGCTTCCTCTCCCCAATCACTCGCTGCCTCTCCCCAATTACTCGCTGCCTCTTCCCAATCACTCGCTGCCTCTCCCCAATCACTCGCTGCCTCTCCCCAATCACTCACTGCCTCTCCCCAATCACTCGCTGCCTCTCCCCAATCACTCGCTGCCTCTCCCCAATCACTCGCTTCCTCTCCCCAATCACTCGCTGCCTCTCCCCAATCACTCGCTGCCTCTCCCCAATCACTCGCTTCCTCTCCCCAATCACTCGCTTCCTCTCCCCAATCACTCGCTTCCTCTCCCCAATCACTCACTGCCTCTTCCCAATCACTCACTGCCTCTCCCCAATCACTCACTGCCTCTCCCCAATCACTCGCTGCCTCTCCCCAATCACTCGCTTCCTCTCCCCAATCACTCGCTTCCTCTTCCCAATCACTCGCTGCCTCTCCCCAATCACTCACTGCCTCTCCCCAATCACTCACTGCCTCTCCCCAATCACTCGCTGCCTCTTCCCAATCACTCGCTGCCTCTCCCCAATCACTCGCTGCCTCTCACCAATCACTCGCTGCCTCTTCCCAATCACTCGCTGCCTCTCCACAATCACTCACTGCCTCTTCCCAGTCACTCGGTTCCTCTCCCCAATCACTCGCTGCCTCTCCCCAATCACTCGCTGCCTCTCCCCAATCACTCACTGCCTCTCCCCAATCACTCACTGCCTCTCCCCAATCACTCACTGCCTCTTCCCAATCACTCGCTGCCTCTTCCCAATCACTCGCTGCCTCTCCACAATCACTCACTGCCTCTTCCCAGTCACTCACTGCCTCTCCCCAATCACTCGCTGCCTCTCCACAATCACTCACTGCCTCTTCCCAGTCACTCGGTTCCTCTCCCCAATCACTCGCTGCCTCTCCCCAATCACTCGATGCCGCTCCACAATCACTCACTGCCTCTTCCCAGTCACTCACTGCCTCTCCCCAATCACTCGCTGCCTCTCCACAATCACTCACTGCCTCTTCCCAGTCACTCGGTTCCTCTCCCCAATCACTCGCTGCCTCTCCCCAATCACTCGCTGCCTCTCCCCAATCACTCGATGCCTCTCCCCAATCACTCGCTGCCTATCCACAATCACTCACTGCCTCTCCCCAATCACTCACTGCCTCTCCCCAATCACTCGCTTCCTCTTCCCAATCACTCACTGCCTCTCTCCAATCACTCGCTGCCTCTTCCCAATCACTCGCTGCCTCTCCACAATCACTCACTGCCTCTTCCCAGTCACTCGGTTCCTCTCCCCAATCACTCGCTGCCTCTCCCCAATCACTCGATGCCTCTTCCCAATCACTCACTGCCTCTCCCCAATCACTCGCTGCCTCTCCCCAATCACTCGCTGCCTCTTCCCAATCACTAGCTGCCTCTCCACAATCACTCACTGCCTCTTCCCAATCACTCGTTGCCTCTCCCCAATCACTCGCTGCCTCTCCCCAATCACTCGCTGCCTCTCCCCAATCACTCGCTGCCTCTTCCCAATCACTCGCTGCCTCTCCCCAATCACTCGCTGCCTCTTCCAAATCACTCGCTGCCTCTTCCCAATCACTCGCTGCCTCTTCCCAATCACTCACTGCCTCTCCCCAATCACTCGCTGCCTCTCCCCAATCACTCACTGCCTCTTCCCAATCACTCACTGCCTCTCCCCAATCACTCGCTGCCTCTTCCCAGTCACTCACTGCCTCTCCCCAATCACTCACTGCCTCTTCCCAATCACTCGCTGCCTCTCCCCAATCACTCGCTGCCTCTTCCCAATCACTCACTGCCTCTCCCCAATCACTCGCTGCCTGTTCCCAGTCACTCACTGCCTCTCCCCAATCACTCACTGCCTCTTCCCTATCACTCGCTGCCTCTCCCCAATCACTCACTGCCTCTTCCCAATCACTCACTGCCTCTCCCCAATCACTCACTGCCTCTTCCCAATCACTCGCTGCCTCTCCCCAATCACTCACTGCCTCTTCCCAATCACTCACTGCCTCTCCCCAATCACTCACTGCCTCTTCCCAATCACTCACTGCCTCTTCCCAATCACTCACTGCCTCTTCCCAATCACTCGCTGCCTCTCCCCAATCACTCACTGCCTCTTCCCAATCACTCACTGCCTCTTCCCAATCACTCGCTGCCTCTCCCCAATCACTCACTGCCTCTTCCCAATCACTCACTGACTCTTCCCAATCACTCGGTTCCTCTCCCCAATCACTCGCTGCCTCTCCCCAATCACTCGATGCCTCTCCACAATCACTCACTGCCTCTTCCAAGTCACTCGGTTCCTCTCCCCAATCACTCGCTGCCTCTCCCCAATCACTCGATGCCTCTCCCCAATCACTCGCTGCCTCTCCCCAATCACTCACTGCCTCTCCCCAATCACTCACTGCCTCTTCCCAATCACTCGCTGCCTCTTCCCAATCACTCGCTGCCTCTCCCCAATCACTCGCTGCCTCTCCCCAATCACTCACTGCCTCTTCCCAATCACTCACTGCCTCTCCCCAATCACTCGCTGCCTCTCCCCAATCACTCGCTGCCTCTTCCCAATCACTCGCTGCCTCTTCCCAATCACTCGCTGCCTCTCCCCAATCACTCGCTGCCTCTCCCCAATCACTCACTGCCTCTTCCCAATCACTCACTGCCTCTTCCCAATCACTCACTGCCTCTTCCCAATCACTCGCTGCCTCTCCCCAATCACTCACTGCCTCTTCCCAATCACTCACTGCCTCTCCCCAATCACTCGCTGCCTCTCCCCAATCACTCACTGCCTCTTCCCAATCACTCACTGCCTCTCCCCAATCACTCGCTGCCTCTTCCCAGTCACTCACTGCCTCTCCCCAATCACTCACTGCCTCTTCCCAATCACTCGCTGCCTCTCCCCAATCACTCGCTGCCTCTTCCCAATCACTCACTGCCTCTCCCCAATCACTCGCTGCCTCTTCCCAGTCATTCACTGCCTCTCCCCAATCACTCACTGCCTCTTCCCAATCACTCGCTGCCTCTCCCCAATCACTCACTGCCTCTTCCCAATCACTCACTGCCTCTCCCCAATCACTCACTGCCTCTTCCCAATCACTCGCTGCCTCTCCCCAATCACTCACTGCCTCTTCCCAATCACTCACTGCCTCTCCCCAATCACTCACTGCCTCTTCCCAATCACTCACTGCCTCTCCCCAATCACTCGCTGCCTCTTCCCAGTCACTCACTGCCTCTCCCCAATCACTCACTGCCTCTTCCCAGTCACTCACTGCCTCTCCCCAGTCACTCACTGCCTCTTCCCAATCACTCGCTGCCTCTCCCCAATCACTCGCTGCCTCTTCCCAATCACTCGCTGCCTCTCCACAATCACTCACTGCCTCTTCCCAGTCACTCACTGCCTCTTCCCAATCACTCGGTTCCTCTCCCCAATCACTCGCTGCCTCTCCCCAATCACTCGATGCCTCTCCACAATCACTCACTGCCTCTTCCCAGTCACTCGGTTCCTCTCCCCAATGACTCGCTGCCTCTCCCCAATCACTCGATGCCTCTCCCCAATCACTCGCTGCCTCTCCCCAATCACTCACTGCCTCTCCCCAATCACTCACTGCCTCTTCCCAATCACTCGGTTCCTCTCCCCAATCACTCGCTGCCTCTTCCCAGTCACTCGGTTCCTCTCCCCAATCACTCGCTGCCTCTTCCCAGTCACTCGGTTCCTCTTCCCAGTCACTCACTGCCTCTCCCCAATCACTCGCTGCCTCTCCCCTATCACTCACTGCCTCTCCCCAATCACTTGCTGCCTCTCCCCAATCACTCGCTGCCTCTTCCCAATCACTCGCTGCCTCTCCCCAATCACTCACTGCCTCTTCCCAATCACTCGCTGCCTCTCCCCAATCACTCGCTGCCTCTCCCCAATCACTCGCTGCCTCTTCCCAGTCACTCGGTTCCTCTCCCCAATCACTCGCTGCCTCTCCCCAATCACTCACTGCCTCTCCCCAATCACTCGCTGCCTCTTCCCAGTCACTCGGTTCCTCTTCCCAATCACTCGCTGCCTCTCCCCAATCACTCACTGCCTCTTCCCAATCACTCGATGCCTCTCCCCAATCACTCGCTGCCTCTTCCCAATCACTCACTGCCTCACCCCAATCACTCACTGCCTCTCCCCAATCACTCACTGCCTCTCCCCAATCACTCGCTGCCTCTCCCCAATCACTCACTGCCTCTCCCCAATCACTCGCTGCCTCTCCCCAATCACTCGCTGCCTCTCCCCAATCACTCGCTGCCTCTCCCCAATCACTCACTGCCTCTCCCCAATCACTCGCTGCCTCTCCCCAATCACTCACTGCCTCTCCCCAATCACTCGCTGCCTCTCCCCAATCACTCGCTGCCTCTCCCCAATCACTCGCTGCCTCTCCCCAATCACTCGCTGCCTCTCCCCAGTCACTCGCTGCCTCTCCCCAATCACTCACTGCCTCTCCCCAATCACTCGCTTCCTCTTCCCAATCACTCGCTGCCTCTCCCCAATCACTCACTGCCTCTCCCCAATCACTCGCTTCCTCTTCCCAATCACTCGCTGCCTCTCTCCAGTCACTCACTGCCTCTCCCCAATCACTCTCTGCCTCTCCCCAATCACTCGATGCCTCTCCCCACTCACTCTCTGCCTCTCCCCAATCACTCGCTGCCTCTCCCCAATCACTCACTGCCTCTCCCCAATCACTCGCTGCCTCTCCCCAATCACTCACTGCCTCTCCCCAATCACTCTCTGCCTCTCCCCAATCACTCGATGCCTCTTCCCAATCACTCACTGCCTCTCCCCAATCACTCTCTGCCTCTCCCCAATCACTCGCTGCCTCTCCCCAATCACTCGCTGCCTCTCCCCAATCACTCGCTGCCTCTCCCCAATCACTCGCTTCCTCTTCCCAATAACTCGCTGCCTCTCCCCAATCACTCGCTTCCTCTTCCCAATAACTCGCTGCCTCTCCCCAATCACTCGCTTCCTCTTCCCAATCACTCGCTGCCTCTCCCCAATCACTCGCTTCCTCTTCCCAATCACTCGCTGCCTCTCCCCAATCACTCGCTTCCTCTTCCCAATCACTCGCTGCCTCTCCCCACTCACTCACTGCCTCTCCCCAATCACTCGCTGCCTCTCCCCAATCACTCGCTGCCTCTCCCCAATCACTCGCTGCCTCTTCCCAATCATTCGTTGCCTCTCCCCAATCACTCGCTGCCTCTTCCCAATCACTCGCTGCCTCTCCCCAATCACTCGCTGCCTCGCCCCAATCACTCGCTGCCTCTTCCCAATCACTCGCTGCCTCTCCACAATCACTCACTGCCTCTTCCCAGTCACTCACTGCCTCTTCCCAATCACTCGCTGCCTCTCCCCAATCACTCGCTGCCTCGCCCCAATCACTCGCTGCCTCTTCCCAATCACTCGCTGCCTCTCCACAATCACTCACTGCCTCTTCCCAGTCACTCACTGCCTCTCCCCAATCACTCGCTGCCTCTCCACAATCACTCACTGCCTCTTCTCAGTCACTCGGTTCCTCTCCCCAATCACTCGCTGCCTCTCCCCAATCACTCGATGCCTCTCCACAATCACTCACTGCCTCTTCCCAGTCACTCACTGCCTCTCCCCAATCACTCGCTGCCTCTCCACAATCACTCACTGCCTCTTCCCAGTCACTCGGTTCCTCTCCCCAATCACTCGCTGCCTCTCCCCAATCACTCGATGCCTCTCCCCAATCACTCACTGCCTCTCCCCAATCACTCACTGCCTCTCCCCAATCACTCGCTTCCTCTTCCCAATCACTCGCTGCCTCTCTCCAGTCACTCACTGCCTCTCCCCAATCACTCGCTGCCTCTCCCCAATCACTCGCTGCCTCTTCCCAATCACTCGCTGCCTCTTCCCAATCACTCGCTGCCTCTCCCCAATCACTCGCTGCCTCTCCCCAATCACTCACTGCCTCTCCCCAATCACTCGCTGCCTCTCCCCAATCACTCGCTGCCTCTCCCCAATCACTCACTGCCTCTCCCCAATCACTCACTGCCTCTCCCCAATCACTCGCTGCCTCTCCCCAATCACTCGCTGCCTCTCCCCAATCACTCGCTGCCTCTTCCCAGTCACTCGGTATCCTCTCCCCAATCACTCGCTGCCTCTCCCCAATCACTCACTGCCTCTTCCCAATCACTCGCTGCCTCTTCCCAGTCACTCGGTTCCTCTTCCCAATCACTCGCTGCCTCTCCCCAATCACTCGCTGCCTCTTCCCAGTCACTCGGTTCCTCTCCCCAATCACTCGCTGCCTCTTCCCAGTCACTCGGTTCCTCTCCCCAATCACTCGCTGCCTCTCCCCAATCACTCACTGCCTCTTCCCAATCACTCGCTGCCTCTTCCCAGTCACTCGGTTCCTCTCCCCAATCACTCACTGCCTCTCCCCAATCACTCGATGCCTCTTCCCAATCACTCGATGCCTCTCCCCAATCACTCTCTGCCTCTCCCCAATCACTCGCTGCCTCTCCCCAATCACTCGCTGCCTCTCCCCAATCACTCACTGCCTCTCCCCAATCACTCGCTGCCTCTCCCCAATCACTCGCTGCCTCTCCCCAATCACTCACTGCCTCTCCCCAATCACTCACTGCCTCTCCCCAATCACTCGCTGCCTCTCCCCAATCACTCACTGCCTCTCCCCAATCACTCGCTGCCTCTCCCCAATCACTCGCTGCCTCTCCCCAATCACTCGCTGCCTCTCCCCAATCACTCGCTGCCTCTCCCCAGTCACTCGCTGCCTCTCCCCAATCACTCACTGCCTCTCCCCAATCACTCGCTTCCTCTTCCCAATCACTCGCTGCCTCTCCCCAATCACTCACTGCCTCTCCCCAATCACTCGCTTCCTCTTCCCAATCACTCGCTGCCTCTCTCCAGTCACTCACTGCCTCTCCCCAATCACTCTCTGCCTCTCCCCAATCACTCGATGCCTCTCCCCACTCACTCTCTGCCTCTCCCCAATCACTCGCTGCCTCTCCCCAATCACTCACTGCCTCTCCCCAATCACTCGCTGCCTCTCCCCAATCACTCACTGCCTCTCCCCAATCACTCTCTGCCTCTCCCCAATCACTCGATGCCTCTTCCCAATCACTCACTGCCTCTCCCCAATCACTCTCTGCCTCTCCCCAATCACTCGCTGCTTCTCCCCAATCACTCGCTGCCTCTCCCCAATCACTCGCTGCCTCTCCCCAATCACTCGCTTCCTCTTCCCAATCACTCGCTGCCTCTCCCCAATCACTCGCTTCCTCTTCCCAATCACTCGCTGCCTCTCCCCAATCACTCACTGCCTCTCCCCAATCACTCGCTTCCTCTTCCCAATCACTCGCTGCCTCTCCCCAATCACTCGCTTCCTCTTCCCAATCACTCGCTGCCTCTCCCCAATCACTCACTGCCTCTCCCCAATCACTCGCTGCCTCTCCCCAATCACTCGCTGCCTCTCCCCAATCACTCGCTGCCTCTTCCCAATCATTCGTTGCCTCTCCCCAATCACTCGCTGCCTCTTCCCAATCACTCGCTGCCTCTCCCCAATCACTCGCTGCCTCTCCCCAATCACTCGCTGCCTCTTCCCAATCACTCGCTGCCTCTCCACAATCACTCACTGCCTCTTCCCAGTCACTCACTGCCTCTCCCCAATCACTCGCTGCCTCTCCACAATCACTCACTGCCTCTTCCCAGTCACTCGGTTCCTCTCCCCAATCACTCGCTGCCTCTCCCCAATCACTCGATGCCTCTCCACAATCACTCACTGCCTCTTCCCAGTCACTCACTGCCTCTCCCCAATCACTCGCTGCCTCTCCACAATCACTCGCTGCCTCTTCCCAGTCACTCGGTTCCTCTTCCCAATCACTCGCTGCCTCTCCCCAATCACTCACTGCCTCTTCCCAATCACTCGATGCCTCTCCCCAATCACTCGCTGCCTCTCCCCAATCACTCGCTGCCTCTCCCCAATCACTCGCTGCCTCTCCCCAATCACTCACTGCCTCTCCCCAATCACTCGCTGCCTCTCCCCAATCACTCGCTGCCTCTCCCCAATCACTCACTGCCTCTCCCCAATCACTCACTGCCTCTCCCCAATCACTCGCTGCCTCTCCCCAATCACTCACTGCCTCTCCCCAATCACTCGCTGCCTCTCCCCAATCACTCGCTGCCTCTCCCCAATCACTCGCTGCCTCTCCCCAATCACTCGCTGCCTCTCCCCAGTCACTCGCTGCCTCTCCCCAATCACTCACTGCCTCTCCCCAATCACTCGCTTCCTCTTCCCAATCACTCGCTGCCTCTCCCCAATCACTCACTGCCTCTCCCCAATCACTCGCTTCCTCTTCCCAATCACTCGCTGCCTCTCTCCAGTCACTCACTGCCTCTCCCCAATCACTCTCTGCCTCTCCCCAATCACTCGATGCCTCTCCCCACTCACTCTCTGCCTCTCCCCAATCACTCGCTGCCTCTCCCCAATCACTCACTGCCTCTCCCCAATCACTCGCTGCCTCTCCCCAATCACTCACTGCCTCTCCCCAATCACTCTCTGCCTCTCCCCAATCACTCGATGCCTCTTCCCAATCACTCACTGCCTCTCCCCAATCACTCTCTGCCTCTCCCCAATCACTCGCTGCCTCTCCCCAATCACTCGCTGCCTCTCCCCAATCACTCGCTGCCTCTCCCCAATCACTCGCTTCCTCTTCCCAATCACTCGCTGCCTCTCCCCAATCACTCGCTTCCTCTTCCCAATCACTCGCTGCCTCTCCCCAATCACTCACTGCCTCTCCCCAATCACTCGCTTCCTCTTCCCAATCACTCGCTGCCTCTCCCCAATCACTCGCTTCCTCTTCCCAATCACTCGCTGCCTCTCCCCAATCACTCACTGCCTCTCCCCAATCACTCGCTGCCTCTCCCCAATCACTCGCTGCCTCTCCCCAATCACTCGCTGCCTCTTCCCAATCATTCGTTGCCTCTCCCCAATCACTCGCTGCCTCTTCCCAATCACTCGCTGCCTCTCCCCAATCACTCGCTGCCTCTCCCCAATCACTCGCTGCCTCTTCCCAATCACTCGCTGCCTCTCCACAATCACTCACTGCCTCTTCCCAGTCACTCACTGCCTCTCCCCAATCACTCGCTGCCTCTCCACAATCACTCACTGCCTCTTCCCAGTCACTCGGTTCCTCTCCCCAATCACTCGCTGCCTCTCCCCAATCACTCGATGCCTCTCCACAATCACTCACTGCCTCTTCCCAGTCACTCACTGCCTCTCCCCAATCACTCGCTGCCTCTCCACAATCACTCACTGCCTCTTCCCAGTCACTCGGTTCCTCTCCCCAATCACTCGCTGCCTCTCCCCAATCACTCGATGCCTCTCCCCAATCACTCACTGCCTCTCCCCAATCACTCACTGCCTCTCCCCAATCACTCGCTTCCTCTTCCCAATCACTCGCTGCCTCTCTCCAGTCACTCACTGCCTCTCCCCAATCACTCGCTGCCTCTCCCCAATCACTCGCTGCCTCTTCCCAATCACTCGCTGCCTCTTCCCAATCACTCGCTGCCTCTCCCCAATCACTCGCTGCCTCTCCCCAATCACTCACTGCCTCTCCCCAATCACTCGCTGCCTCTCCCCAATCACTCACTGCCTCTCCCCAATCACTCGCTGCCTCTCCCCAATCACTCGCTGCCTCTCCCCAATCACTCGCTGCCTCTCCCCAATCACTCGCTGCCTCTCCCCAATCACTCGCTGCCTCTTCCCAATCACGCGTTGCCTCTCCCCAATCACTCGCTGCCTCTCCCCAATCACTCGCTGCCTCTCCCCAATCACTCGCTGCCTCTTCCCAATCACTCGCTGCCTCTCCACAATCACTCACTGCCTCTTCCCAGTCACACACTGCCTCTCCCCAATCACTCGCTGCCTCTCCACAATCACTCACTGCCTCTTCCCAGTCACTCGGTTCCTCTCCCCAATCACTCGCTGCCTCTCCCCAATCACTCACTGCCTCTCCACAATCACTCACTGCCTCTTGCCAGTCACTCACTGCCTCTTCCCAATCACTCACTGCCTCTCCCCAATCACTCGCTGCCTCTCCACAATCACTCACTGCCTCTTCCCAGTCACTCGGTTCCTCTCCCCAATCACTCGCTGCCTCTCCCCAATCACTCACTGCCTCTCCCCAATCACTCACTGCCTCTTCCCAATCACTCCTTGCCTCTCCCCAATCACTCGCTGCCTCTCCCCAATCACTCACTGCCTCTTCCCAATCACTCACTGCCTCTCCCCAATCACTCGCTGCCTCTCCCCAATCACTCGCTGCCTCTCCCCAGTCACTCGCTGCCTCTTCCCAATCACTCGCTGCCTCTCCCCAATCACTCGCTGCCTCTCCCCAATCACTCGCTGCCTCTCCCCAATCACTCGCTGCCTCTTCCCAGTCACTCGGTTCCTCTCCCCAATCACTCGATGCCTCTTCCCAGTCACTCGGTTCCTCTTCCCAGTCACTCACTGCCTCTCCCCAATCACTCGCTGCCTCTCCCCAATCACTCGCTGCCTCTCCCCAATCACTCGCTGCCTCTTCCCAGTCACTCGGTTCCTCTCCCCAATCACTCGCTGCCTCTCCCCAATCACTCGCTGCCTCTCCCCAATCACTCGATGCCTCTTCCCAATCACTCACTGCCTCTCCCCAATCATTCGCTGCCTCTCTCCAGTCACTCGCTGCCTCTCCCCAATCACTCGCTTCCTCTTCCCAATCACTCGCTGCCTCTCCCCAATCACTCGCTGCCTCTCCCCAATCACTCGCTGCCTCTTCCCAATCACTCACTGCCTCTCCCCAATCACTCACTGCCTCTCCCCAATCACTCACTGCCTCTCCCCAGTCACTCGCTGCCTCTCCCCAATCACTCGCTGCCTCTCCCCAATCACTCGCTGCCTCTCCCCAGTCACTCGCTGCCTCTTCCCAATCACTCGCTGCCTCTCCCCAATCACTCGCTGCCTCTCCCCAATCACTCGCTGCCTCTCCCCAATCACTCGCTGCCTCTCCCCAATCACTCGCTGCCTCTCCCCAGTCACTCGCTGCCTCTCCCCAATCACTCGCTGCCTCTCCCCAATTCCTCGGTTCCTCTCCCCAATCACTCGCTGCCTCTCCACAATCACTCGCTGACTCTCCCCAATCACTCGCTGCCTCTTCCCAGTCTCTCGGTTCCTCTCCCCAATCACTCGCTGCCTCTCCCCAATCACTCACTGCCTCTCCCCAATCACTCGCTGCCTCTCCACAATCACTCGCTGACTCTTCCCAATCACTCGCTGCCTCTCCCCAATCACTCGCTGCCTCTCCCCAATCACTCGCTGCCTCTCCCCAATTACTCACTGCCTCTCCCCAATCACTCGCGTCCTCTCCCCAATCACTCGCTGCCTCTCCCCAATCACTCACTGCCTCTCCCCAATCACTCGCTGCCTCTCCCCAGTCACTCGCTGCCTCTCCCCAATCACTCGCTGCCTCTCCCCAATCACTCACTGCCTCTTCCCAGTCACTCGCTGCCTCTCCCCAATCACTCGGTTCCTCTCCCCAATCACTCGCTGCCTCTCCCCAATCACTCGCTGCCTCTCCACAATCACTCGCTGACTCTCCCCAATCACTCGCTGCCTCTTCCCAGTCACTCGGTTCCTCTTCCCAATCACTCACTGCCTCTTCCCAGTCACTCGGTTCCTCTCCCCAATCACTCGCTGCCTCTCCCCAATCACTCGCTGCCTCTCCACAATCACTCACTGCCTCTTCCCAGTCACTCGCTGCCTCTCCCCAATCACTCGCTGCCTCTCCACAATCACTCACTGCCTCTTCCCAGTCACTCGCTGCCTCTCCCCAATCACTCACTGCCTCTTCCCAGTCACTCGCTGCCTCTCCCCAATCACTCGGTTCCTCTCCCCAATCACTCGCTGCCTCTCCACAATCACTCACTGCCTCTTCCCAATCACTCACTGCCTCTTCCCAGTCACTCGCTGCCTCTCCCCAATCACTCGGTTCCTCTCCCCAATCACTCGCTGCCTCTCCCCAATCACTCGCTGCCTCTCCCCAATCACTCGCTGCCTCTCCCCAATCACTCGCTGCCTCTTCCCAATCACTCACTGCCTCTTCCCAATCACTCACTGCCTCTTCCCAGTCACTCGCTGCCTCTCCCCAATCACTCGGTTCCTCTCCCCAATCACTCGCTGCCTCTCCCCAATCACTCACTGCCTCTCCCCAATCACTCGCTGCCTCTCCCCAATCACTCACTGCCTCTCCCCAATCACTCGGTTCCTCTCCCCAATCACTCGCTGCCTCTCCCCAATCACTCACTGCCTCTCCCCAATCACTCGCTGCCTCTCCACAATCACTCACTGCCTCTCCCCAATCACTCGGTTCCTCTCCCCAATCACTCGCTGCCTCTTCCCAATCACTCGCTTCCTCTCCCCAATCACTCGCTGCCTCTCCCCAATCACTCGCTGCCTCTCCACAATCACTCACTGCCTCTTCCCAGTCACTCGCTGCCTCTCCCCAATCACTCGCTGCCTCTTCCCAATCACTCGCTGCCTCTCCACAATCACTCACTGCCTCTTCCCAGTCACTCGCTTCCTCTCCCCAATCACTCGCTGCCTCTCCCCAATCACTCGCTGCCTCTTCCCAGTCACTCGCTGCCTCTTCCCAATCACTCGCTGCCTCTCCACAATCACTCACTGCCTCTCCCCAATCACTCGCTGCCTCTCCACAATCACTCGCTGACTCTTCCCAATCACTCGCTGCCTCTCCCCAATCACTCGCTGCCTCTCCCCAATCACTCGCTGCCTCTCCCCAATTACTCACTGCCTCTCCCCAATCACTCGCGTCCTCTCCCCAATCACTCGCTGCCTCTCCCCAATCACTCACTGCCTCTCCCCAATCACTCGCTGCCTCTCCCCAGTCACTCGCTGCCTCTCCCCAATCACTCGCTGCCTCTCCCCAATCACTCACTGCCTCTTCCCAGTCACTCGCTGCCTCTCCCCAATCACTCGGTTCCTCTCCCCAATCACTCGCTGCCTCTCCCCAATCACTCGCTGCCTCTCCACAATCACTCGCTGACTCTCCCCAATCACTCGCTGCCTCTTCCCAGTCACTCGGTTCCTCTTCCCAATCACTCACTGCCTCTTCCCAGTCACTCGGTTCCTCTCCCCAATCACTCGCTGCCTCTCCCCAATCACTCGCTGCCTCTCCACAATCACTCACTGCCTCTTCCCAGTCACTCGCTGCCTCTCCCCAATCACTCGCTGCCTCTCCACAATCACTCACTGCCTCTTCCCAGTCACTCGCTGCCTCTCCCCAATCACTCACTGCCTCTTCCCAGTCACTCGCTGCCTCTCCCCAATCACTCGGTTCCTCTCCCCAATCACTCGCTGCCTCTCCACAATCACTCACTGCCTCTTCCCAATCACTCACTGCCTCTTCCCAGTCACTCGCTGCCTCTCCCCAATCACTCGGTTCCTCTCCCCAATCACTCGCTGCCTCTCCCCAATCACTCGCTGCCTCTCCCCAATCACTCGCTGCCTCTCCCCAATCACTCGCTGCCTCTTCCCAATCACTCACTGCCTCTTCCCAATCACTCACTGCCTCTTCCCAGTCACTCGCTGCCTCTCCCCAATCACTCGGTTCCTCTCCCCAATCACTCGCTGCCTCTCCCCAATCACTCACTGCCTCTCCCCAATCACTCGCTGCCTCTCCCCAATCACTCACTGCCTCTCCCCAATCACTCGGTTCCTCTCCCCAATCACTCGCTGCCTCTCCCCAATCACTCACTGCCTCTCCCCAATCACTCGCTGCCTCTCCACAATCACTCACTGCCTCTCCCCAATCACTCGGTTCCTCTCCCCAATCACTCGCTGCCTCTTCCCAATCACTCGCTTCCTCTCCCCAATCACTCGCTGCCTCTCCCCAATCACTCGCTGCCTCTCCACAATCACTCACTGCCTCTTCCCAGTCACTCGCTGCCTCTCCCCAATCACTCGCTGCCTCTTCCCAATCACTCTCTGCCTCTCCACAATCACTCACTGCCTCTTCCCAGTCACTCACTGCCTCTCCCCAATCACTCGCTGCCTCTCCACAATCACTCACTGCCTCTTCCCAGTCACTCGGTTCCTCTCCCCAATCACTCGCTGCCTCTCCCCAATCACTCGATGCCTCTCCACAATCACTCACTGCCTCTTCCCAGTCACTCACTGCCTCTCCCCAATCACTCGCTGCCTCTCCACAATCACTCGCTGCCTCTTCCCAGTCACTCGGTTCCTCTTCCCAATCACTCGCTGCCTCTCCCCAATCACTCACTGCCTCTTCCCAATCACTCGATGCCTCTCCCCAATCACTCGCTGCCTCTCCCCAATCACTCGCTGCCTCTCCCCAATCACTCGCTGCCTCTCCCCAATCACTCACTGCCTCTCCCCAATCACTCGCTGCCTCTCCCCAATCACTCGCTGCCTCTCCCCAATCACTCACTGCCTCTCCCCAATCACTCACTGCCTCTCCCCAATCACTCGCTGCCTCTCCCCAATCACTCACTGCCTCTCCCCAATCACTCGCTGCCTCTCCCCAATCACTCGCTGCCTCTCCCCAATCACTCGCTGCCTCTCCCCAATCACTCGCTGCCTCTCCCCAGTCACTCGCTGCCTCTCCCCAATCACTCACTGCCTCTCCCCAATCACTCGCTTCCTCTTCCCAATCACTCGCTGCCTCTCCCCAATCACTCACTGCCTCTCCCCAATCACTCGCTTCCTCTTCCCAATCACTCGCTGCCTCTCTCCAGTCACTCACTGCCTCTCCCCAATCACTCTCTGCCTCTCCCCAATCACTCGATGCCTCTCCCCACTCACTCTCTGCCTCTCCCCAATCACTCGCTGCCTCTCCCCAATCACTCACTGCCTCTCCCCAATCACTCGCTGCCTCTCCCCAATCACTCACTGCCTCTCCCCAATCACTCTCTGCCTCTCCCCAATCACTCGATGCCTCTTCCCAATCACTCACTGCCTCTCCCCAATCACTCTCTGCCTCTCCCCAATCACTCGCTGCCTCTCCCCAATCACTCGCTGCCTCTCCCCAATCACTCGCTGCCTCTCCCCAATCACTCGCTTCCTCTTCCCAATCACTCGCTGCCTCTCCCCAATCACTCGCTTCCTCTTCCCAATCACTCGCTGCCTCTCCCCAATCACTCACTGCCTCTCCCCAATCACTCGCTTCCTCTTCCCAATCACTCGCTGCCTCTCCCCAATCACTCGCTTCCTCTTCCCAATCACTCGCTGCCTCTCCCCAATCACTCACTGCCTCTCCCCAATCACTCGCTGCCTCTCCCCAATCACTCGCTGCCTCTCCCCAATCACTCGCTGCCTCTTCCCAATCATTCGTTGCCTCTCCCCAATCACTCGCTGCCTCTTCCCAATCACTCGCTGCCTCTCCCCAATCACTCGCTGCCTCTCCCCAATCACTCGCTGCCTCTTCCCAATCACTCGCTGCCTCTCCACAATCACTCACTGCCTCTTCCCAGTCACTCACTGCCTCTCCCCAATCACTCGCTGCCTCTCCACAATCACTCACTGCCTCTTCCCAGTCACTCGGTTCCTCTCCCCAATCACTCGCTGCCTCTCCCCAATCACTCGATGCCTCTCCACAATCACTCACTGCCTCTTCCCAGTCACTCACTGCCTCTCCCCAATCACTCGCTGCCTCTCCACAATCACTCACTGCCTCTTCCCAGTCACTCGGTTCCTCTCCCCAATCACTCGCTGCCTCTCCCCAATCACTCGATGCCTCTCCCCAATCACTCACTGCCTCTCCCCAATCACTCACTGCCTCTCCCCAATCACTCGCTTCCTCTTCCCAATCACTCGCTGCCTCTCTCCAGTCACTCACTGCCTCTCCCCAATCACTCGCTGCCTCTCCCCAATCACTCGCTGCCTCTTCCCAATCACTCGCTGCCTCTTCCCAATCACTCGCTGCCTCTCCCCAATCACTCGCTGCCTCTCCCCAATCACTCACTGCCTCTCCCCAATCACTCGCTGCCTCTCCCCAATCACTCACTGCCTCTCCCCAATCACTCGCTGCCTCTCCCCAATCACTCGCTGCCTCTCCCCAATCACTCGCTGCCTCTCCCCAATCACTCGCTGCCTCTCCCCAATCACTCGCTGCCTCTTCCCAATCACGCGTTGCCTCTCCCCAATCACTCGCTGCCTCTCCCCAATCACTCGCTGCCTCTCCCCAATCACTCGCTGCCTCTTCCCAATCACTCGCTGCCTCTCCACAATCACTCACTGCCTCTTCCCAGTCACACACTGCCTCTCCCCAATCACTCGCTGCCTCTCCACAATCACTCACTGCCTCTTCCCAGTCACTCGGTTCCTCTCCCCAATCACTCGCTGCCTCTCCCCAATCACTCACTGCCTCTCCACAATCACTCACTGCCTCTTGCCAGTCACTCACTGCCTCTTCCCAATCACTCACTGCCTCTCCCCAATCACTCGCTGCCTCTCCACAATCACTCACTGCCTCTTCCCAGTCACTCGGTTCCTCTCCCCAATCACTCGCTGCCTCTCCCCAATCACTCACTGCCTCTCCCCAATCACTCACTGCCTCTTCCCAATCACTCCTTGCCTCTCCCCAATCACTCGCTGCCTCTCCCCAATCACTCACTGCCTCTTCCCAATCACTCACTGCCTCTCCCCAATCACTCGCTGCCTCTCCCCAATCACTCGCTGCCTCTCCCCAGTCACTCGCTGCCTCTTCCCAATCACTCGCTGCCTCTCCCCAATCACTCGCTGCCTCTCCCCAATCACTCGCTGCCTCTCCCCAATCACTCGCTGCCTCTTCCCAGTCACTCGGTTCCTCTCCCCAATCACTCGATGCCTCTTCCCAGTCACTCGGTTCCTCTTCCCAGTCACTCACTGCCTCTCCCCAATCACTCGCTGCCTCTCCCCAATCACTCGCTGCCTCTCCCCAATCACTCGCTGCCTCTTCCCAGTCACTCGGTTCCTCTCCCCAATCACTCGCTGCCTCTCCCCAATCACTCGCTGCCTCTCCCCAATCACTCGATGCCTCTTCCCAATCACTCACTGCCTCTCCCCAATCATTCGCTGCCTCTCTCCAGTCACTCGCTGCCTCTCCCCAATCACTCGCTTCCTCTTCCCAATCACTCGCTGCCTCTCCCCAATCACTCGCTGCCTCTCCCCAATCACTCGCTGCCTCTTCCCAATCACTCACTGCCTCTCCCCAATCACTCACTGCCTCTCCCCAATCACTCACTGCCTCTCCCCAGTCACTCGCTGCCTCTCCCCAATCACTCGCTGCCTCTCCCCAATCACTCGCTGCCTCTCCCCAGTCACTCGCTGCCTCTTCCCAATCACTCGCTGCCTCTCCCCAATCACTCGCTGCCTCTCCCCAATCACTCGCTGCCTCTCCCCAATCACTCGCTGCCTCTCCCCAATCACTCGCTGCCTCTCCCCAGTCACTCGCTGCCTCTCCCCAATCACTCGCTGCCTCTCCCCAATTCCTCGGTTCCTCTCCCCAATCACTCGCTGCCTCTCCACAATCACTCGCTGACTCTCCCCAATCACTCGCTGCCTCTTCCCAGTCTCTCGGTTCCTCTCCCCAATCACTCGCTGCCTCTCCCCAATCACTCACTGCCTCTCCCCAATCACTCGCTGCCTCTCCACAATCACTCGCTGACTCTTCCCAATCACTCGCTGCCTCTCCCCAATCACTCGCTGCCTCTCCCCAATCACTCGCTGCCTCTCCCCAATTACTCACTGCCTCTCCCCAATCACTCGCGTCCTCTCCCCAATCACTCGCTGCCTCTCCCCAATCACTCACTGCCTCTCCCCAATCACTCGCTGCCTCTCCCCAGTCACTCGCTGCCTCTCCCCAATCACTCGCTGCCTCTCCCCAATCACTCACTGCCTCTTCCCAGTCACTCGCTGCCTCTCCCCAATCACTCGGTTCCTCTCCCCAATCACTCGCTGCCTCTCCCCAATCACTCGCTGCCTCTCCACAATCACTCGCTGACTCTCCCCAATCACTCGCTGCCTCTTCCCAGTCACTCGGTTCCTCTTCCCAATCACTCACTGCCTCTTCCCAGTCACTCGGTTCCTCTCCCCAATCACTCGCTGCCTCTCCCCAATCACTCGCTGCCTCTCCACAATCACTCACTGCCTCTTCCCAGTCACTCGCTGCCTCTCCCCAATCACTCGCTGCCTCTCCACAATCACTCACTGCCTCTTCCCAGTCACTCGCTGCCTCTCCCCAATCACTCACTGCCTCTTCCCAGTCACTCGCTGCCTCTCCCCAATCACTCGGTTCCTCTCCCCAATCACTCGCTGCCTCTCCACAATCACTCACTGCCTCTTCCCAATCACTCACTGCCTCTTCCCAGTCACTCGCTGCCTCTCCCCAATCACTCGGTTCCTCTCCCCAATCACTCGCTGCCTCTCCCCAATCACTCGCTGCCTCTCCCCAATCACTCGCTGCCTCTCCCCAATCACTCGCTGCCTCTTCCCAATCACTCACTGCCTCTTCCCAATCACTCACTGCCTCTTCCCAGTCACTCGCTGCCTCTCCCCAATCACTCGGTTCCTCTCCCCAATCACTCGCTGCCTCTCCCCAATCACTCACTGCCTCTCCCCAATCACTCGCTGCCTCTCCCCAATCACTCACTGCCTCTCCCCAATCACTCGGTTCCTCTCCCCAATCACTCGCTGCCTCTCCCCAATCACTCACTGCCTCTCCCCAATCACTCGCTGCCTCTCCACAATCACTCACTGCCTCTCCCCAATCACTCGGTTCCTCTCCCCAATCACTCGCTGCCTCTTCCCAATCACTCGCTTCCTCTCCCCAATCACTCGCTGCCTCTCCCCAATCACTCGCTGCCTCTCCACAATCACTCACTGCCTCTTCCCAGTCACTCGCTGCCTCTCCCCAATCACTCGCTGCCTCTTCCCAATCACTCGCTGCCTCTCCACAATCACTCACTGCCTCTTCCCAGTCACTCGCTTCCTCTCCCCAATCACTCGCTGCCTCTCCCCAATCACTCGCTGCCTCTTCCCAGTCACTCGCTGCCTCTTCCCAATCACTCGCTGCCTCTCCACAATCACTCACTGCCTCTCCCCAATCACTCGCTGCCTCTCCACAATCACTCGCTGACTCTTCCCAATCACTCGCTGCCTCTCCCCAATCACTCGCTGCCTCTCCCCAATCACTCGCTGCCTCTCCCCAATTACTCACTGCCTCTCCCCAATCACTCGCGTCCTCTCCCCAATCACTCGCTGCCTCTCCCCAATCACTCACTGCCTCTCCCCAATCACTCGCTGCCTCTCCCCAGTCACTCGCTGCCTCTCCCCAATCACTCGCTGCCTCTCCCCAATCACTCACTGCCTCTTCCCAGTCACTCGCTGCCTCTCCCCAATCACTCGGTTCCTCTCCCCAATCACTCGCTGCCTCTCCCCAATCACTCGCTGCCTCTCCACAATCACTCGCTGACTCTCCCCAATCACTCGCTGCCTCTTCCCAGTCACTCGGTTCCTCTTCCCAATCACTCACTGCCTCTTCCCAGTCACTCGGTTCCTCTCCCCAATCACTCGCTGCCTCTCCCCAATCACTCGCTGCCTCTCCACAATCACTCACTGCCTCTTCCCAGTCACTCGCTGCCTCTCCCCAATCACTCGCTGCCTCTCCACAATCACTCACTGCCTCTTCCCAGTCACTCGCTGCCTCTCCCCAATCACTCACTGCCTCTTCCCAGTCACTCGCTGCCTCTCCCCAATCACTCGGTTCCTCTCCCCAATCACTCGCTGCCTCTCCACAATCACTCACTGCCTCTTCCCAATCACTCACTGCCTCTTCCCAGTCACTCGCTGCCTCTCCCCAATCACTCGGTTCCTCTCCCCAATCACTCGCTGCCTCTCCCCAATCACTCGCTGCCTCTCCCCAATCACTCGCTGCCTCTCCCCAATCACTCGCTGCCTCTTCCCAATCACTCACTGCCTCTTCCCAATCACTCACTGCCTCTTCCCAGTCACTCGCTGCCTCTCCCCAATCACTCGGTTCCTCTCCCCAATCACTCGCTGCCTCTCCCCAATCACTCACTGCCTCTCCCCAATCACTCGCTGCCTCTCCCCAATCACTCACTGCCTCTCCCCAATCACTCGGTTCCTCTCCCCAATCACTCGCTGCCTCTCCCCAATCACTCACTGCCTCTCCCCAATCACTCGCTGCCTCTCCACAATCACTCACTGCCTCTCCCCAATCACTCGGTTCCTCTCCCCAATCACTCGCTGCCTCTTCCCAATCACTCGCTTCCTCTCCCCAATCACTCGCTGCCTCTCCCCAATCACTCGCTGCCTCTCCACAATCACTCACTGCCTCTTCCCAGTCACTCGCTGCCTCTCCCCAATCACTCGCTGCCTCTTCCCAATCACTCGCTGCCTCTCCACAATCACTCACTGCCTCTTCCCAGTCACTCGCTTCCTCTCCCCAATCACTCGCTGCCTCTCCCCAATCACTCGCTGCCTCTTCCCAGTCACTCGCTGCCTCTTCCCAATCACTCGCTGCCTCTCCACAATCACTCACTGCCTCTTCCCAGTCACTCGCTTCCTCTCCCCAATCACTCGCTGCCTCTCCACAATCACTCACTGCCTCTTCCCAGTCACTCGCTGCCTGTCCCCAATCACTCACTGCCTCTCCCCAATCACTCGCTTCCTCTCCACAATCACTCACTGCCTCTTCCCAGTCACTCGCTGCCTCTCCCCAATCATTCACTGCCTCTTCCCAGTCACTCGCTGCCTCTCCCCAATCACTCGCTGACTCTCCCCAATCACTCGCTGACTCTCCCCAATCACTCGCTGACTCTCCCCAATCACTCGCTGCCTCTCCCCAATCACTCGCTGCCTCTCCCCAATCACTCACTGCCTCTCCCCAATCACTCGCTGCCTCTCCACAATCACTCACTGCCTCTTCCCAGTCACTCGCTGCCTCTCCCCAATCACTCACTGCCTCTCCCCAATCACTCGCTGACTCTCCCCAATCACTCGCTGACTCTCCCCAATCACTCGCTGCCTCTCCCCAATCACTCGCTGACTCTCCCCAATCACTCGCTGACTCTCCCCAATCACTCGCTGCCTCTCCCCAATCACTCACTGCCTCTCCCCAATCACTCGCTGCCTCTCCACAATCACTCGCTGCCTCTTCCCAATCACTCGCTGCCTCTCCCCAATCACTCACTGCCTCTCCCCAATCACTCGCTGCCTCTCCACAATCACTCGCTGCCTCTTCCCAATCACTCGCTGCCTCTCTCCAATCACTCGCTGCCTCTCCCCAATCACTCACTGCCTCTCCCCAATCACTCACTGCCTCTCCCCAATCACTCGCTGACTCTCCCCAATCACTCGCTGCCTCTCCCCAATCACTCACTGCCTCTCCCCAATCACTCGCTGACTCTCCCCAATCACTCGCTGCCTCTCCCCAATCACTCACTGCCTCTCCCCAATCACTCGCTGACTCTCCCCAATCACTCGCTGACTCTCCCCAATCACTCGCTGCCTCTCCCCAATCACTCGCTGCCTCTCCCCAATCACTCACTGCCTCTCCCCAATCACTCGCTGACTCTCCCCAATCACTCGCTGCCTCTCCCCAATCACTCACTGCCTCTCCCCAATCACTCACTGCCTCTCCCCAATCACTCGCTGACTCTCCCCAATCACTCGCTGCCTCTCCCCAATCACTCACTGCCTCTCCCCAATCACTCGCTGACTCTCCCCAATCACTCGCTGCCTCTCCCCAATCACTCACTGCCTCTCCCCAATCACTCGCTGACTCTCCCCAATCACTCGCTGAGTCTCCCCAATCACTCGCTGCCTCTCCCCAATCACTCACTGCCTCTCCCCAATCACTCACTGCCTCTCCCCAATCACTCGCTGCCTCTCCCCAATCACTCACTGCCTCTCCCCAATCACTCGCTGACTCTCCCCAATCACTCGATGCCTCTCCCCAATCACTCACTGCCTCTCCCCAATCACTCGCTTCCTCTCCCCAATCACTCACTGCCTCTCCCCAATCACTCGCTGACTCTCCCCAATCACTCGCTGCCTCTCCCCAGTCACCCACTGCCTCTCCCCAATCACTCGCTGACTCTCCCCAATCACTCACTGCCTCTCCCCAATCACTCACTGCCTCTTCCCAATCACTCGCTGACTCTCCCCAATCACTCGCTGCCTCTCCCCAATCACTCACTGCCTCTCCCCAATCACTCACTGCCTCTCCCCAATCACTCACTGCCTCTCCCCAATCACTCGCTGCCTCTCCCCAATCACTCGCTGACTCTCCCCAATCACTCGCTGCCTCTCCACAATCACTCACTGCCTCTTCCCAATCACTCGCTGACTCTCCCCAATCACTCGCTGCCTCTCCACAATCACTCACTGCCTCTTCCCAATCACTCGCTGACTCTCCCCAATCACTCGCTGCCTCTCCCCAATCACTCACTGCCTCTCCCCAATCACTCGCTGCCTCTCCACAATCACTCACTGCCTCTTCCCAATCACTCACTGCCTCTTCCCAATCACTCACTGCCTCTCCCCAATCACTCGCTGCCTCTTCCCAATCACTCGCTGCCTCTCCCCAATCACTCGCTGCCTCTCCCCAATCACTCGGTTCCTTTCCCCAATCACTCACTGCCTCTTCCCAATCACCCACTCCTATCCCCAATCACAGGTGGTTAGGAAGGAACATGGGATACTTACTTTTATCAGCCGAGGCATTGAATATGAGTGCAGTGACGTTATGATGGAGCTGTATGAAACGCTAGTTAGGCCACAGCTGGAGTACTGTGTACAGTTCTGGGCACAACACTGTAAGAAGGATGTGGTTGCACTGGAGAGGAGAGTCATCAGGAGGTTGCCTGGGCAGGAGCATTTCAGCTATGAAGAGAGTCATCGAGTATTCGAGTCGGACAGCATAGAAACAGGTCCTTCGGCTCACCGTGTCGGTGCCGACCATAATGCCTATCTATACTCATCCCACCTGCGTGCATTAATTCCATGTCCCTCGATGCCTTGCTCATTCAAGTACCTGTTCAGATGCCTCTTCAATGTTGCTACTGTTCCTGCCTGCACCACCTCTTCTGGCAGCTCATTTCATATACTCATGATTCTTTGTGTGAAACATTTACCCCTTTGATCCCATTTAAATCTCCTCCCACTCAACCTAAATCGATGCCTTCTTGTTTTCGTCACCCCTACCATGCGAAACAGACTCTGGCTATCTACCTTATCTATGCCTCTCATACTTTTATATACCTGTATCATGTCCCCTCTCAGCCTCCTTTGCTCCAGGGCAAACAGATCCAGCCTGTCCAATCTCTCTTTATAACTCAAGCCCTCCAAATCTGGCAACCTCCTTGTGAATCTTTTATGCACCATCTCTAGCTTAATCACATTTTTCCTGTAGTGCGGCAACCAGAACTGCACACAGTACTCCAAATGCGGCCGACCCACATTATCTACAACTGTAACATGACCTCCCAACTCTTGTACTCATCGCCTCGGTCGATGAAGGCAAGCATGACATACGCCTTCTTCACCACCCTGTCTACCTGTGTTGCTACTCTCAGGGAACTATGTACTTGCACCCCAAGGTCACTTTGCTCAACAACACTCCTCAGGGCCCTGCCATTCACTGTATATTTCCTGCTCTTGTTTCACTTCCCAAAATGCATCACTTCGCACTTGTCAGCGTTAACTTCCATTTTCCAATTCCTTGCCCACTTTCCCAGTTGATCTATATCCTGTTATAACCTTAGACAACCTTCTTCACTGTCCACTATACCACCAATTTTGGTGTCATCTGAAAACTTACTAATCATGCCCCCTACATTCACATCCAAGTCATTAATATATATGACAAACAACAGAGGAACCAGCACCCTGAGAGACTGAAAAGGCTGGGGTTGTTTTCCTTCAAGCAGAGAAGGCTGAGTTATGCAGAATTATGAGGGACTTTGCTAGGTTAGATAGGAAGAACATTTTCCCTTATTGGAGGGGCCAATAACAAGGGGGCATTGATTGAAGATAAGGGGCAGGAGGTTTAGAGGAGATTTGAGGAAATACTTTTTCACTCAGAGAGTGATTGGAATCTGGAACGCACTGCCTGAAGTGGTGTTGAGGCAGGAACCCTCACAACATTTGCAAAGTATTTAAATGAGCACTTGAAACGCCATAACATACAAGACTACGGGCCAATTGCTGCAAAATGGGATTAGAATAGTTAGGTGCTTGATGGTCGGTGCGGACACGATGGACCGAATGGCCTGTTTCTGTGCTGCATAACTCTATGACTCCATGACTCACTGTCTCTTCCCAATTACTCACTCTTATCCCTAATCACTCATTTCCTCTTCCCAATCATCCACGCCTATCCCCAATCACTCACTGCCTCTTCCCAATTACTCACTCCTATCTGCAATCACTCGCTGCCTATCCCCAATCACTCGCTGCCTCTTCCCGTTCACTCACTGCCTCTTCCCAATCACTCACTCCTATCCCCAATCACTCGCTGCCTCTCCCCAATCACTCACTGCCTCTTCCCAATCACTCACTGCCTCTCCCCAATCACTCGCTGCCTCTCGCCATTCACTCACTGCCTCTTCCCAATCACTCACTGCCTCTCTCCAGTCACTCGCTGCCTCTCGCCATTCACTCACTAACTCTCCCCAATTACTCACTGCCTCTCTCCAGTCACTCGCTGCCTCTCGCCATTCACTCACTAACTCTCCCCAATTACTCACTGCCTCTCCCCAGTCACTCGCTGCTTCTCTCCAGTCACTCGCTGCCTCTCTCCATTCACTCACTAACTCTCCACAATTACTCACTGCCTCTCCCCAATCGGGCGCTGCCCTCTCCCTCTTTCAAAACCCCATAGGAATAGGACGAGGCCAGACGGCCCCTTAAGCCTGCTCTGCATTTTCTGGTGAACCTTTGTTGCATTGCCTCTAAGACAAGTATATCCTTCCTTCAGTACTGAGACCAGGACTGTACACAGTAGTGCAGGTGTGGGCTCACCAAAGCCCTGCACAATTGCAGCAAGACTTCCCCACTCTTGCACTCTAAACCCCTTGCAATAACGGACATCACTCCTTTTACCTTCCTAATTTATGGTTGTACCTGCATGTTAACTTCCTGTGATTTGTGTACAATGACATCCAAATCCCTCTGAACACCAACATTCATCCTTTCACGCCATTTATAAAAATGTTCTGTGTTGTATTCTTCCTGCCATTTGTCCGCATTATATGCTACATACTACTTTGTTGCCCACTCACTTAACCAGTCCATCTTCCTTTGCAGTTTCTTTGTGTCCTCCTCACAGCTTACTGTCCCACCTAACTTTGTATCATCGGCCCATATAAACACAACATAGGCAGTGTTTCTAAGCCGGGCACTTTTGTCCTGACAAATATTAAGATACAACTGGTTGATATGTTGTTGAGGATATTTGTGTGTATTTACCAGAGTTGTTTAAAATGAAAAATCTTTGTTAAGGGATAAGAGAGCGTCCTTCTGTGTCCTCTACCACGCTCACATCCAGCATTAGAAACACAAACAGAGAGAGACATAAACTCACACACACAGCCAAGTAACCACGGGCAGGATAACATGCTCATAGAAACACAAACACCCACACGAAGACATCTATTCAGAGGCGCATCCATTCCCACTCACAAAGAGAGAGAGAGGAACCCACACAGGGAAACACATATTCACAATGATCAACTTAGACGATAAGCACAAACACTTCCCTCTGTGTAAATAATGTTCTTTTACCTCTATCAAAATCTCTCTTTTCTCCTTTTTTCATTTCGCAATCAGTCTTCAATTTATTGCCCCCTTGATTCCACAGGGACCAGTAGAGTTTTTGTTTTCCTTTGCTTGACTTTGGGGACAGGAGGTCATGGATCATCTCCAGTGTCCGTGCAGTCTATTAAGCCGACCCAGCGCTGTGATCCCAGGCTGCAGGGGGCGGGGGTGATGGGGGGCGGGGGGTTGCTGCATGGAGAGGGTTAGTCCCAACCTTTAAAGGGACCTTGCACCGCCAGAACTTCTCCTTAGTTTTAGTCCTTAGGGTGATTTTGAACAAGGAAAGTAAGAAAATGACAATTAATCTTTCGATATTCATTTATTCGACGAGGTTGATAGACAGAAGTGTCTCTGCCAATCTCAAATTCACACAAGTAATACTGTGAACTAGGATCAATCATTTTGAAGAAGAACCTATTGTGAATTAATTCCATTTTATTTGCTATAAATGACCATCACGACCTTCTTTATTACAGGACAGAACCTTTCCCATCCCATTCACTCAGGCCATGGCTGATACACTCCTTATCCAGATCAAGCTGCCTCTGCTCCATAAACATTAATACCATTTCCTAACAAATCTATGCTGTCAATCAGGAATGTATGTTTCTGCCTGTCTGTCTCTGTTTCTCCCCGATCTCTGTCTCTCTTATTGCCTTTACCTATCACTGTCCTTGTTTCTCCCACTCTCTGTCTCTCCCTCTCACTATGTCCATCTCTCTGTCTGTGTCTCTCTCTTGCCATCACTCCCTCTCTCTCTCTGCCTCTCTCTCTCTTTTGAACTCTCCCTGTCTCCCCCTCTCCTATAACAGCGATGCTTTCAGCCATTTCTTGGTTAATTTTGAACCTGTAACTCTTGCCCTTGTTGGGACATCACTACAGTTTGAAAATATCAAACACTGATCCAACACTTACCCCAAAACACAGACACTAAACCCCCCACTACTGGAGTGGGCAGACAATAGGGATTGTTCTATAAGGTTCTGTTTGGTGACATTTAGTAACTTCACTGTGGTTTGAAAAGTGTATGTGTCTGTCTCTGTGTCTGTGTTGTCAGAGTCACTGGTTCCACAATATAGCCCCAGGATCTTCTTTGTCTCTCTTCCCCCCTAACTCCGTCTCTCCTCCCTCTGTCGCTGTCTCTGTCTGTCTTCGTTTCCCTCACTGTCTTTCCCAGTCTCTGTCTCTGTCTCTCCCTCTCTCGATCAATCTCTCTCTCTGTATCACTCTCCTTTTGGCTTTTGTCTCTCCCTCTCTCTCTTTCCCTCTCTCTCCCTCATTCTCTCTTCCTGGAGAACAATGGTTCAGCCATTTCTGTGCTAATAGTAAAACTTTAACTCTTGCCCTTGTTGGAAACGTCACTGCACAGCTTTAAAGTGAATCACCTCACAAGTTTCCGCATTAAACTCCATTTGCCATCTCTCAGCCCAGCTCTGCAGCCTATCTATGTCCCTCTGTAACCTACAACATCCTTCGGCACTATCCACAACTCCACCGAACTTCGTGTCATCCGCAAATTTACTAACCCACCCTTCTACACACTCTTCCAGGTCATTTATAAAAATGACAAACAGCAGTGGCCCCAAAACAGATCCTTGCGGTACACCACTAGAAACTAAGCTCCAGGATGAATATTTGCCATCAACCACCACCCTCTGTCTTCTTTCAGCTAGCCAATTTCTGATCCAAAGTACTAAATCACCTTCAATCCCATACTTCCGTATTTCTGCAATAGCCTACCGTGGGGAACCTTATCAAACGCCTTACTGAAATCCATATACACCACATCCACGGCTTTACCTTCATCCACCTGTTTGGTCACCTTCTCAAAAAACTCAATAAGGTTTGTGAGGCACGACCTACCCTTCACAAAACCGTGCTGACTATCGCGAATGAACTTATTCTTTTCAAGATGATTATAAATCCTGTCTCTTATAACCTTTTCCAACATTTTACCCACAACCGAAGTAAGGCTCGCAGGTCTATTATTACCAGGGCTGTCTCTACTCCCCTTCTTGAACAAGGGGACAACATTTGCTATCCTCCAGTCTTCCGGCACTATTCCTGTCTACAATGACGACATAAAGATCAAGGGCAAAGGCTCTGCAATCTCCTCCCTGGCTTCTCAGAGAATCCTAGGATAAATCCCATCTGTCCCAGGGGACTTATCTATTTTCACACTTTCTAAAATTGCTAACAACTCCTCCTTGTGAACCTCAATCCCATCTAGCATAGTAGTCTGTATCTCAGTATTCTCCTCGACAACATTTTCTTTCTCTACTGTAAATACTGACGAAAAATATTCATTTAACGCTTCCCCTATCTCCTCTGATTCCACGCTCAACTTCCCACTACTATCCTTGATTGGCCCTAATCTAACTCGAGTCATTCTTTTCTTCCTCATATACCTATAGAAAGCCTTAGGGTTTTCCTTGATCCTATCGCCAATGACTTCTCGTGTCCTCTCCTCGCTCTTCTGAGCCATCCCTTTAGATCATTCCTGGCTAGCCTTCACGTCTCATCCTAACATAAGCCTTCTTCTTACTCTTGACAAGCGCTTCAACTTCTTTAGTAAACCATGGCTCCCTCGCTCGACAACTTCCTCCCTGCCTGACAGGTGCATACTTATCAAGGACACGCAGTAGCTGCTCCTTGAATAAGCTCCACATTTCGATTGTGCCCATCCCCTGCAGTTTTCTTCCCCATCCTACGCATACTAAATCTTGCCTAATCGCATCATAATTTCCTTTCCCCCAGCTATAATTCTTGCCCTGCGGTATATACCTGTCCCTGCCCATCGCTAAGGTAAACCTAACCGAATTGTGATCACTATCACCAAAGTGCTCACCTACATCTAAATCTAACACCTGGCCGGGTTCATTACCCAGTACCAAATCCAATGTGGCATCGCCCCTGGTTGGCCTGTCCACATACTGTGTCAGAAAACCCTCCTGCACACACTGGACATAAAGTGACCCATCTAAAGTACTCGAACTATAGTATTTCCAGTCAATATTTGGAAAGTTAAAGTCCCCCATAACAACTACCCTGTTACTCTCGCTCGTGTCGAGAATCATCTTCGCTATCCTTTCCTCTACATCTCTGAAACTATTCGGAGGTCTATAGAAAACTCCCAACAGGTTGACCTCTCCACTCCTGTTTCTAAACTCGGCCCATAATACATCAGTAGACGAGTCCTCAAACGTCCTTTCTGCCGCCGTAATACTCTCCTTGATTAAAAATGCCACCCCCTCCCCCACTTTTACCATCTTCTCTGTTCTTTCTGAAACATCGAAATCCCGGAACCTGCAACATTCACTTCCTGTCCCTGCTCTACCCATGTCTCCGAAATGGCCACAACATCGAGATCCCATATTCCCATATTCCTGCAAATCTTTTACAATCAAGTCTAATTCCATGTCTCCTTTCAAAGTGAATTTCCTTCCCTCTCTATCACTCCGTGGTGTTGATTTTCAGCTCTTACAACACCACTGTTGCCCACACTAAGAAAGTTTAGATCCATAAAATGTATGAGCTGAGCTATCAGCCACTTCCGGCATGGCCAGCACACTGCCTCATGCTGTGCAGAGCTCTAGCCCGAGTGTACATTGCATGCATTAATACCAGGAGGAATTGTCGAATGTCACGCCAAACTGCTAAAGATTGTTGCAGCAAGGTTAATATCTTGCTTGTCTCCAAGGGGGCGGAGCAAAGCATTCTCCGCTGCACCGCTTAACGTAACCCTTTTGTTTTAATGGAAAGGAACTAAACTCCCTTTTCAATGTTTTTTGGTATCCTTAGGATTTTCAAACAACAAAATCTTTAGTAACATTATCAACTTCGAAGGAAACCATCTCCATCAGGAAAGACAGCATTTTAGATCAAACTCGAATTGTTTCCAAACTTTTAGCATCTTTTGTAAGAGGTTTCTAATCCAAGGATTTTTTTTATAAAACAAAGATGATTCCAAATTCCAATTGACTGCAATAAATATTTAAAAATCAAAACTGCCCATGTTATATGAGTGAGTCCTATGTCCGGAAATTAAGACTCCCCCAAAACTCGACATGCTAAACTTGAAAGTTCATTGTGGTTGCAAATGACATTTCCAGTTTTTTGTTTTCAATTTAACAGGTTAATTACCCTTAACAGTATTAATTTAATTCAGACTTATTAACTTATAATACTTATTAACTACACACAGAACAGAATAGCACGTGCTTTTTAAAAAAATTACGTCCTTTTTCTTCTTCTTCAGGCGCCTTTTCAAATGTCTGTAATAAAACCAAAAACTAAAGAAAAAGTTATTTAACATTCTTACAACAAAAGATTTAACACCAGCTCCTTACACAAACTTTCCCATTATCTCCTTTGCTTATCCTTCTCTCCCTTAAAACCAATATCCAATTCCTGACATTTGCTACTTAAAACAGTCAGTAAAACGTGTCTTTAATTTAAACTCCCAAAAAAAAACTGGAACTGATTTTAAACTGGAACTCCAATTCAAGCAGGAGTTGTAAACTTCAAATCGGATTTCTGCCAAACATCTTCAGACCTTCAAGGCTGAAGCTTATCTTTTAGAAAATTGTTCATTGCCTTTTCACAGTTTCAAAACTAACTTTTAAAATCAAAATAAAATTTTAACCTAAAATATAATTCAAGTTTATATCCCATTCCTGGGTGCACAATCTTAAATCGGAATGAACACCCTCAACAATCACTTTTCTCACTCGTTCAATTCCAAACAACTTAATAGACTCATGCTTTCAACATTAAAGTCAGACAACAAAGAGTTAACGACAGTCAGTTCTACAGAACACAAATTTCACAGAACACAAGCTGCACATCCCAGACATTCAATTAATTCATGGACGCTTCCAACAATCACACATTCGAATCAAAGATACAGTAACTTGTTTCAGCTCTAAAACATAGTCCTCTGCCATAAACTTAGTGAATACCTTTTTTCCTTTTTTTTTCACTGCTAGCTGTCAGATAATGGACCCGCCCGGTACCCACTCGAGCGTCATCTTTTTCCACTGGCCATCCTTATGTAGAACCGTTAGAATCTACTCTCAGAGGTCTGCTTTTAACCGAGCACAACTTGTAGTAAACCGTCTCCTGGCTATCTGTCGGGTCACAAGTCTGTCCGTATTTCATACAACAAGCTTATGATATATATAGGCATACATATATTCCAAAGCCTCCTTGACAGTGCCTATGTCTCTTTCCGAACTACCTACCACCGTTTGACCATTGTTCAGATCCTGTTCACAAACTTGGCATTCGTTGGTCACGAAACACCACCCGGCCCCGGGATACTCACCCGGTATTCCTGATGGCATCAAGCGACCGCCGAATCCTGTTCTCAAGTTCGGGATCAGGTTTCTGCCAACTCCCCCTTGGGCCCTTCGGGGTTATAGAAGAGCTGACTTACACCTGATCCTGCCGACTACGCCAATTGCTAGTGGGAATGAATCTAGAAGAATCACTCGGCACTCAGGTCTGCACCAATGTCAAACAGTTTATTACACTGGCAGGGAGCAGGTCACTGGGCTGTCCAGATGCCTCTCCACCGAAAAAAGGAAAATCCACAACAGATATACAGTTACTCAGCCCATCCCAGCTGGACATGGTCCAATCATAACGGTTATTGATTCCATACATTACAAATATTACCAATTAGATTACCCATTAGGCATCATGTGGCTATGTGATCAGCTCGTGCAAGCCCCCTGATCACCATTGATGATCGCAGGCCCCATCAATTATCCTTGAGACTTCCAATTGTCACTTTTAATTGGGCCTGCATTCCTGAGGGTGCTGTGCAGTCTGCAGTTACACTGATAAGAGGGGCCCCCTCGGTGTCTGTGCTGTGCTGTACCAGGCTCAAACTGCAAGCTAAGTAACTTGTCCCACAATGCCTCGGGTAAATACTCCATATTGTTATACAATATGTAGCTATATACTTTCAACTTATATATGAGAGTATATATATATATATATATATATATTCTCTAGGATTATATTAATCTACTTACTCAAATAACATTTGAACAGTATGATATTTACTGCAGATGCCTCTGTGCTTGGTAATACCCTACAACAGTAGAATGAAGGGTAGGTAGTTAGTTTGATCTTAGAGTAGGTTAAAGCTTTGGCACAGCATCGTGGGCTGAAGGGCCTGTACTGTGCTGTACTGTTCTATGTTCTATGTTCTCTAAAATCTGTATAGACATAGTAGACATACGACCCGTGACAGGTGAGAAAGGCTTTCTGGCTATGGATCGGATGTTAGAAGTTATTATTCAATATGTTATAGCAGGGCACGTGGAAAAAATCAAAGTGATCAGACAGAGTCAACATGGTTTTGTGAAAGGGAAATCATGTTCAACCAATTTACTGAAGTTCTCTGAAGAAGTAACATATGAGGTGGATAACGGGGAACCGGTGGATGCATGTACACAGATTACCAGAATACATTCGATATGGTGCCACATCAAGAGTTATTGCAGAAAATAAAAGCTCATGTTATACAGGGTAACATATTGGCTTGGATAGAAAATTGGCTAGCTAAAAGGAAAATAGAGAGTAGGCGTCAATGGGTCATTTTCTGGTTGACAGGTTGTAACGAGTGGCGTGCCACAGGGATCAGTGCAGGGGCCTTAAAGTTTTGCAATTTTAATAAATGACTTGGATGAAGGGACCGAAAGTCTGGATAATAAATATGTTAATGACACAAAGTTGTGAAGAGGACATAAGGATGCGACAAAGGGACAGAGATAGGTTGAGTGAGAGGGCAAAGATCTGGCAAATGGAGTATAATGTGGGAAAATATGAAATTGTCCATATGGCAGGAATAATAAAAAAAGCATATTGTCTGAATGGTGAGCGATTGCGGAGCTCTGAGATGCAGAGGGATCTGGGTGCCCTGGTGCATGAATTACATAAGGTTACTCTGCAGGTTCAACAAGTAATTAGGAAAGTTAATATAATGTTATCACTTATTGTGAGCGGAATTGAATACAGAAGTAGGGAGGGCATTGTTGAAACCATATCTGGCATGCTGTGTGCACCATTGGTCTTCTTATTTAAGGAAGGATGTAAATGCGTTGGAAGCAGTCTAGAGAATGTTTACTGGACTAATATGGGCGGGCCGTCATATTAGGAAAGGTCGGACAGGCTAGGTTTATATTCACTGGCGTTTGGAAGAGTAAGAGGCAGCCTGATCGAAACATATAAGATTCTGAGTGCGGGACAGAGCAAGTGAGGGCGACAAAGAGAGAAGTAGAGGGAGAGAAATAGAGAGATAGAGATAGAGCTCAGCTCATCTGCTGCTGAAACCCTCATCCATACCTTTGTTAACATGAGACTTGACTATTCTAACACACTCCTGGCTGGTCTCCCACATTCTACTAACTGCAACCTTGTGGTCATCCAAATACTGCTGCCATCTTCTAATTTACACAAGATTCTGTTCACCCAACATCCCTGTGCTCACTGACCTACATTGGCTCTTGGTCCAGTAACGCCTCATTTTTATTATTCTCCCTCCTTTGATCAAATCCCTCCATGGCCTCATCCGTCTGATTATCCCAATACTCTGTCAATTTCCAATATTCCTGGTGCTGTGGAAGTTTGTATTCATAAAATGGTGTGAGCTGCACTGTTGGTCACATCCAGCACATTGTACAGGACACCCAGGCTGACCGGGGTGATAGTGTGGGTGTAACGTGTGTGTGTCTGTAGTGTGAGGAGGGTCTGAATCTGGTGTCAATCAGCCATTCCAGCAGCTTTGATGTACGTCTTTGAACCTTGGTCTGTGCATGTCCACTGACCGCCTATGTTAGTCTCTCTCAGCTGAACATATATTCAGCAGCACACGGAACCCATTCTAGTGTTATTTAAAAGAACCAGGCATCCAACTTGCAGGTGTGGGGTTTTGACTTACTTCTGCTATTGTAAAGTTAGTGGAGGTGCTGCAGATGGTTTTCTGGAGGTTGAGTTGTGAGCTGCTGCAGACATTCAGGGACGACAGAGGATTTGGTGACCCAACTCTGGACGAGGTATGGGGATGGTAGTTACAGTGTCTCTGTGTCTGTAACATGATCAACAAATGGAGCAGAGTCAACAAATCGGGAAAGCTTTGTACAGAAGGAGGAGGAAGGGGCACTGCCCTACCCACCCTGGGTTTTCCAAGAGCAAAAAGAGCATTGGGCCTAATACCGAGCCCTGGGGAAAACCACTGTATACTCACATCTAGTCTGAACAGCAACCTTTCACCACTTCTCTCTGTTTACTGTTCCTTAGCGAATGCTATATTCACACAGTCACTGTACCTTTAATCCATAGGGTTCAGTTTTCCTAACCTGTCTATTGAATGTCAATTGATCAAACACCTTTTGAAAGTCCATATATATCACTTCGATCACACCACCCTCATCAACCCTCTCCATTGTTTTATCAAAGAACTCCATCACGTTTACCTCCCCACCACCTCTCTCTACTCCTTCACCGTTGTTAAATTATCAGACTGCTTCTCCGACATCCATTACTGGATGAGCAGAAATTTCCTCCAATTAAATATTGGGAAGACTGAAGCCATTGTTTTGACTCCCCATTCCAAGTCTGTTCCCTTGCTATTGATCCCATCCCTCTCCCTGGTAACAGTCTGAGATTCAGACAGTTTGTTTGCAAGCTTGGTGTCACATTTGACCACTAAATGAGTTTTAACCTCATTTTCAGGATATCATTACAACCACATATTTTCACCTCCGTGACATCGCCCGACTTCACCCCTGTCTCAGCCCATCTGCTGCTGAAACCTCATTCATGCCTCATCACCTCTCAATGTGATTATTCCAACTCACTCCTGGATGATCTCCCACATCTACTCTCTGTAAACTTGAGGTGCTCCACAAATTCTGCTGCCCATGTCCTAACTCCCTTTTCACCTTTCACTGACAGACATTGACTGCTGATTAAGCAATGTCTTTATTTTAAAATTCTCCACCTTGTTTTCCCTCCATGGCATCGCCCTCCATCCTATATATGTAATATCCTCCAACCCCACAACCCTTAAAGATATCTGCATTCCTCTCTTTCTGGCCTCTTGTGTGTACCTGATTTGAATTACTCCACCATTGGAGGCTGCACCTTCAGTTGTTTAGGTGCCAAGCTCTGGAATACTCTCCCTACAGAGCTCCACCTCTCTGCCTCTCTACCTCTCCACACACTTTCCTTATTTAAGATACTCCTTAAACCTACCTCTTTCACCAAACTGTTGGTCATCTGACCCAATATCTCCATATATGGCTCAGTGTGATACATACAACCCTCCAGTCCCTTGTCGCCACTCTCATATCCAAGGAGGATTGGAAGATTCTGGCCAGTGCCTCTGCTGTTTCCACCATTCCTTCTCTCAGCAAGTCTTATGCATCCCATCCAGACCGGGTAAATACTCTACTTTATTGTGGTACAAAAGCTGTTGGATTGAAAGGGGTTAATTGAACCTGTTTGTTCAGTGACTGTAATTAATGTCGTTCTCTATGGACCTTAATTGTGTCACTGGAGGGCTTCCCGCTTCTATTAATAGGAGGCTGCTTTCAATGTGTTATCCCAGAGTGTCAGCAGCAGCATCACCGACGGCAGTAACAGGGAAAAGCAGCTCCAGTGAGAGAGAGGATAGATGAGAATCTGAGAACAACAGATTGGAATGTTACAACAATGGGTCAGAATCTCAGAACAATAGATTGGAATGTTGCAACAATGGGTAGGAGTTTATCCTTTTGGTTTGGCTATGTTACTGCGGGTTATTCTTGGATGACATTAGCGGATCGGATCTATTACGCACTGAAGATGACTCAATGCATTTATTATCCTATCCTCGCTGCTATTGGTGTCCCTGGTAAGTCTCTCTATCCAGCTATTACTTCTATGATTAACTGTTCTTAAGAACGAACATCTCCATAATATCGTCCTCCATGTAAGCCCATTTGCTGCATAAACTCTGATCTGTGCCTTTGTCAAATCTACTATACCAATGCTGTCCTGGTTACCATCCCTGTTACAAACTGCAATAAACAACAGTCTATCCAAAACTCTGCTATCCACATCCAAACTCGCACAACGTCTCATTCACCCAACATCCCTGTCCTCAGTGACCTACATTGGTTTCTGTAGAACAAAGTATACTGGAAGAAATAAATGGGGTGTGTAAGAAAGGTACCACAATAATCATGGGTTACGTTAATCTACACGTAGATTGGGCAAATCAGATTGGCAAAGGTCGCCTGGAGAATTAGTTCATAGAGTTTATTCGTGAAAATTCCTGCGAGCAACACGTTCTGGAGTCAACCAGGAGCAGGCTGTTCTGGAACTGATAATGTGCAGTGAGACAGTATTAATCAAGAACCTCATGGTAAAGGAGCTTCTAGGCGACAATGATCATAACATGATAGAATTTCAACGTTCAGATTGAAGGGAAAACTGTGGTCTAAGACTGTGTTTCTTTACCCAAATTAAGGTAATTATAAGGATACGAAGGCATACTCAACTAAAGTAAACTGGGAAACTAGAGTAAAAGCTAGAACAGTACAGATGCAGTGGCTGACTTTTAAGGAGATGCTTAAAAACTCTCAGCAAAGATATATCTCAGTGAGAAAGAAAGCCTCTTGGAGGAGGTTGCATCATACGTGGTTAAATAGGGAAGTTAAAGGACAATATTAAATTGAAAGAAACACTGTACAATTCTGCAAATATTAGTGGTATGTGAGAAGATTGGACAGATTTTAAGAACCAGCAACGAATGACAAAAGAAAATAAGAGTGTAAAAGTATAGTGTGGGAGAAAGCTACCTAGCAATATAAACAGAGAGTAAGAGTTTCTACAAGTATTTAAAAAGGAAAAGAGTAACTAAAGTTAGTGTTCGTCTTCTAGAGAGTGAGTTTGGGAAATTAATCATAAGAAACAAGGACATGGAGGAGGGGTTGAACAGATATTTTGTGTCTGTTTTCACTTTAGAAAACTTAGAAAACCTTCCAAAGATACTAAATCAAGAGGCAAAAAGGGAGATAGGAACTTCAAATAATCACCCTCACCAGGAAAAAGGTACTGGGAAAGCTATTACACCTAAAGTCTGAAAGGACCCGCCATCCTTGGTGAACTGAAATTGTTAAAGATAGTATTAAACTTAAAGAAAAAGCATATAACTATGCAAAAATCAGTGGCAGGTCAGAAGATTGGGCAGATTATAAACAACAGCAAAGAACAGTTAAAGATTAATAAGGAGGTAAAAATTAGAATACGAGAGAAAACAGGCAAGAAATAAAAAAGACAGATAGTAAGAAGTTCCAAATATTTAAAGAAGAGTTAACAACGTGTGCGTTGGTCCGATAGAAAGTGAGTCTGGGTAAATAATAATGAATAATAAGGAGATAACAGGTGAATTGAACATGAATTTTGCTTCAGTCTTCACTATAGAGAATACAAGTAACATCCCAGTATTAGCAGTAAGCCAGGAAATGGAAGGGAGGGAGGAACTCAAGAAAATTCCAATAACCAGGGAAGTGGTACTGAGCAAGTAGATGGAGCTGCGGGCTGACAAGTTCCCAGGTCCTGATGGGCTTCATTCTAGGGTGTTAAAAGATAGTGGCTAGTGAGTTAGTTGATGCATTAGTTTTAATTTTCCAAAATTCTCTAGATTCGGGGAAGGTTCTGTTAGATTGGAAAATAGTGAATGTAACTCCTTTATTCAAAAAGTAAGGGAAACAGAAAGCAGGAAACTACAGGCCAGTTAGTTTAACATCTGTCTTAGGTAAAATGTTAGAAGCTATTATTAAAGATGATGTAGCAGGGCATTTAAAAAGATCAAGGTAATCCGGCAGAATCAACATGAGTTTGTGAAAGGAAAATCATGTTTAAACAATTTATTGCAGTTCTTTGAAGAAGTAACATGTGCTGTGGATAAGGGGGAACTGATGGATGTATTGTACTTAGATTTTCAGAAGGCCATTGATAAGGTGCCACGTCAAAGGTTATTGCGCAAAATAAAAGCTCATGCTGTAGGGGTAAAATATTGGCATGGATAGAGGATTGACTAGCTAACAGGAAACGGAGAGTAGGCATAAATGGGCCATTTTCTGCTTGGCAAGATGTGACGAGTGGTCGGCCATAGTAATATGTGCTGGGGTCTCAACTTTTTACAATTTATATAAATGACTTGGATGAAGGGACTGAAGGTATGGTTGCTAAATTTGCTGATGACACAACGATAGGTAGGAAAGTAACTTGTGAATAAGACATAAGGAGGCTGCAAAGGGATATAGATTGGTTACGTAAGTGGGAAAAGATCTGATAAATTGAGTATAATGTGGGAAAATGTGAAATTGTCCGTTTTGGCAGGTAGAAAGGAAGCATATTTCTATCGTGAGAGATTGCAGAGCTCTGAGATGCAGAGCGATCAGGGTGTCCTAGTGCATGAATAACAAAAGGTTAGTATGCAGTTTCAGCAAGTAATTAGGAAAGCTAATAGAATGATATCATTTATTGGAATGGGAATTGAACATAAAAGTAGGGAGGTTATGCTACAGTTATACAGGACATTGGTGAGACAATATATGTAGTACTGTGTAAAGTATTGCTTTCCTTATTTAAGGAAGGATGTAAATGTATTGGAAGCATTCAGAGAAGGTTGTCCAGACCAATTCCTTGAATGGGCAGGTTGTCTTATGAGAAAAGGTCGGAAAGGCTAGGCTTGTATCCACTGGAGTTTAGAAGAGCAAGAGGCGACTTGATTGAAACATATATGATACTGAGGGTTCTTGACAGGGTGGATGTGGAAAGGATGTTTCCCCTTGTGGGAGAATCCAGAACGAGGGGTCACTGTTGTAAAGTAAGGGGTCGCCCATTTAAGACAGAAATGAGGAGAACTTTTTTTTCAGTGGGTCGTGAGTCTTTGAAACTCTTTTCCTCAAAAGGCAGTGGAAACAGAGTCTCTGAATATTTTTAAAGCAGAGGTAGATAGATTATTGATAAGCAAGTGGGTGATTGGTTATTGGGGGAAGGCGGGAATGTGGATTGAGGTTACAATCAGATCAATCATGAAGTTATTGAATGGCGGAGCAGGCTCGAGGGGCCAAGTGGCTTACTCCTGCTCCTAATTCGTATGTTTGTATGCTCGTATGACAAGTCCCCAGGATCAGATGGCCTGCATCCAAGGGCCTTAAAGTATGTGGCTGCAGAGATAGTGTAGGCATTGATTATAATCTTGCAAAATTCCTTAGATTCTGGATGGATCCCAGCGGATTGGAAAATAGAAAATGTAACACATTTATTCAACAAAGGAGGGAGACAGAAAACAGGAACCTTTAGGGCAGTTAGCCTAATATTTGTCATAGGGAGTTGCTGGAATCCATGAATAAGGAGGTTATAACAGCATACCTAGAAAATCATTATGGGACCAGACAGAATCAACATGGTTTTGTGAAAGGGAAATCATATGTAAATTATTTATTAGAGCTCTTTGAGGAAGTGACAAGTAAGGTGGATAAAGGGGCACCTGTAGATGTGGTGTACTTGGATTTCCAAAAGGCACGTATAGGGGGTTACATATTGGCATGGATAAAGGATCGGATAGCTAACAGGAAACAGAGACTAGGGATAAATGGGTCTTTTTTGCGTGGGAATTCAGTAACTACAGGAATCAGTGCTGGGGCATCAACTATTTACAATCCATATCAATGACCTGGGTGCAGGGACAGGATGTGTGGTAGCTAAATGTGCCGATGACAGCAAGATGGGAAGGAAAATAAGTCGTCAAGAGGAGGCAAAGAGTTTACAAAGGCATATAAATAGGTTTAGTGAGATTGGCAAAAATTTGGCAGATGGGGTATAATGTGATAAAATGTGACCGTGTCTACATTGGCAGGAAGACTAGAAAAGCAATATGCTATTTAAATGTAGAGAGAATGCAGAACTCGGTGGGACAGTGGGATCTGAGTGTCCTGGTACATGAATCAGATAGAGTTAGTATGCATGGACAGCAAGTGATTAGGAAGGCAAATGGAATGTTAGTGTTTATTGCAAAGGGAATCATGTATAAAAGTGGGAAGTTTTACAGCAGCTGTGCAGGGCTATAGTGAGAACTCATCAGGTGTACTGTGTACAGTTTTGGTCTTCTTATTTGATAAACATGATACAATTGCGTTAGAAGCCGGGAAGACAAAGTTCACTTGATTCATTGAGCGATTGAAGGGTTTATTTTATGAAAAAAAGGTTGAACAGGTTCTGCTATTGGATTATGAAAGAATAAGAGGTGATCTGAGTGAAACATGGAATAGCCTGAGCGGACTTGATAGTGGACTTGTTTCCTCTTGTGGAGGAGACTGGAACAATGGGATACAATACAAAAATAAGAGTTCAGCCATATTAAGCCATGATCTTATCGAATGGTGTGGCAGGCTCAAAGGGCCGAATGGCCTAGTCGTGCTCCTGAGTCCCATGTTCCTATGTCCAGTAACACCTCAATTTGAATATTCTCACTCATATGATCAAATCCCTCATGTCCTCACCCCTCTGAGTATCTCAATCCCCTGTCCATTTCCAATATTCCTGAAACTTGTTCATCTTAAAGACTCCTTCTAATTCCCTTTTTAAAGTGACTTGCTTTCCTTCTGTCTCTCTCCCTGACCACACATTTCATCTCTCCAGCTCCACTTGTGCTGTGGAAGTTAGGATCCATAAAATGGTGTGAGCTGCACAGACGGTCACATCCAGCACATTGTACAGGACACCCAGGCTGGCCGGGGTGCTAGCGTGGGTGTAACGTGTGTGTGTCTGTAGTGTGAGGAGGGTCTGAATATGGTGTCAATCAGCCCTTCCGGTAGCTTTGATGTACGTCTTTGAAACTTGGTCTGTGCATGTCCACATGTCCACCTGTGTTAGTCACTCTGAGCTGCACGTACATTCAGCAACCCTCCAGTGTTATTTAAAATGACCAGGCATCCAACTTACAGGTGAGGGGCTTTTGACTTACTTCTGCTATTGTAAAATTAGTGGAGGTGCTGTGGATGGTTTTCTGGAGGTTGTGTTGTGAGCTGCTGCAGACATTCAGGGAGGACAGAGGATTTGGTGACCCAACTCTGGATGAGGTATGGGGACTGTAGTTACAGTGTCTCTGGGCCTGTAACACGACCAACAAATGGAGCAGAGGCTGCAGAGAGGGGAAGCTCTGTAAAGAGGGAGGATGAGAAGGCTCTGTCCTACCCAACCCGGGTTTTCCAAGAGCAAAAAGAGCAGTGGTCCTAATACCAAGCCCTGGGGAACACCACTGTATACTCCCATCCAGTCTGAACAACAACCTTTCACCACTTCTCTCTGTTTACTGTTCATTAGCTAATGTTATATCCACACAGTCATTGTCCCATTAATGCATGGGTTCAGTTTTCCTAATCTGTCTACTGAATTCCACTTGAACAAACACCTTGTGAAAGTCAATATATATAACTTCAATCACACCACCCTGATCAACCCTCTCCATTGTTTTATCAAAGAACTCCATCAAGTTTACCTCACCACCATCTCGCTCCACTCCTCCACTGTTGTTAAATTATCAGACTGCTTATCTGATATCCAGTACTGAATGAGCAGAAATTTCCTCCAATTAAATATTAGGAAGACTGAAACTATTGTTTTTACTGCCCCACTCCAACTCTGTTCCCTTGCTTTTACTTCCATTTCCCTCCCTGGTAACATTCTGAGATTCAGACAGTCTGTTTACAACCTTAGTGTCTTGTTCGGGACAACATTAATAGGCATATGCACAAATGTGGGTTAATTAAGGAAAATCAGCATGGATTTGTTCAGTGAAAATGGTGTTTAACGAACTTGCTGGAGTTATTTGAAGAGGTATAAAGGAAGCTTGATGAGGGCAATGTTGTTAATGCGGTGTAAATGGAATTCCAAAAGACATTTGCTAAAGTGTCACACAACAGACTTGTGAGCAAAGTTATGGCTCATCAAATAGAAATGACAGTAGCAACATGAAACTAAATTGGTTGACTGACAGGGAACAGAGAGAAGTGATTAATGGATGCTTTTCGGGCTGGAGAAGGGCTTGCAGTGGAATCAAAGCAAAATACTGCCGATGCTGGAAATCTGAAATAAAAACAAAAAGTACTGGAAATACTCAGCAAGTCTGGCAACATCTGTGGAGAGAGAAGCAGAGTTAATAAAAACAGCAAGTGCTGGAAATACTCAGCAGGTCAGGAAGTATGTATGTAGAGAGAAGCAGAGTTAATGTTCCAGGTTTGTGACTTTTCATCAGAACTGGCAAAGGTTAGAAATGTAATAGGTTTTAAGCAAGTAAAGCGGGTGTGGGGCTGTAAACACGAGGACATAAATGTGGGCATTAGAGCAGTAGTGGGGATGGAGGGTGTTGAAATGACAAGCGAGTGGAAGCTCGGGATCATGCCTTGGGACTGAGCGGAGGTGTTCCACAAAGCGCTCACCCAATCTGTGTTTGACCTGCTGCGGTGTTCCAGTGAACATCAACGCCAGCTCGAGGAACAGCACCTCGTTGTCCGATTAGGCATTCTACAGACTTCCGTACTGAATATTGAGTTCGTTAAGTTCAGAGCATGACAGGCCCATTTTATTGTTATTTTGTTTGATCAGTTATTTTACCATGTCCCAGCATTAAACTGGGATTTTTTATGTTGGTGATTTTAGCTAGGGCTGTTCATTATTCTATCATTTAACACCCTCTCTGCACTAACGCTTTGTCTTTCACCACACCACAAGCACACTCTCTTTGCTTTTGCTCCTTGACCTCCGCGTCAGTAAATCTCTCAGACCCTCTGTTCCATCAACACCCCTTTAGTTCTCTTTTTCCCCACCCCTGCTTTATTTAATTAAAAACTATTACATTTCTAACCTTGGCAGTTCTGATGAACCGTCACAGACGTGAAACATTACCTCTGGTTTTCTCTCTCCCCAGATGCTGCCAGACCTGCAGAGTATTTCCAGCACTTTTTGTTTTTATTTAAGATTTGCAGTGGAGTTCCCCAGGAATCAGTGTTGGGACCCTTTCTCTTCCTGATATATATTAATGACCTAAATCTTGGTGTACAGGGAACAATTTCAAATTTTGCAAATAATACGAAACTTGGAAGCATTGTGAACTGAGAGGAGGATAGTGTATAACTTCAAAAAGACATAGACAAGCTGGTTGAATGGGCAGACAGGTGGCCGATGAAGTTCAATGTGGAGAAATGTGAAGTGATTCATCTTGGTAGGAAGAACATGGAGAGACAATACAGAATAAAGGGTACAATTCTAAAGGCGGTGCAGGAGCAGAGGGTGCATATGTGCGTAGGTCATTGAAGGTAGCAGAACAGGTTCAGAGAGAGCGGTTAATAAAGCATACAGAATCCTGGGCTTTATTAACAGCGGCATGGAATACAAGAGCAAGGAGGTTATTTTGAAATTGTATAAGACACTAGTTCAGCCTCAGCTGCAGTATTACGTCTAGTTCTGGGCGCCACACCTCAGAGAACGTGAAGACATTGGAGAGTGTGAAAAGACATTCAGAAGAATGGTTCCAGGGATGAAGAATATCAGTTATGAAGATAGACTGGAGAAGTTGGAACATTTTCCTTAGAGAAGAGAAGGCTGAGAGGAGATTTGGAAAAGCTATTCAAAATTATGAGCTGTCTGGACAGAGTGGATAAGAGAAAAACTGTTCCCATTCCTGAAAGGATCGAAAACGAGAGGGCAAAGAATGAAGGTAATTGGTAAAAGAAGCAGAAGTTGACATGAGGAAAACTTTTTCACACAGTGAGTGGTTAAGGTCTGGAATGCACTACCTGAGAGTCTGGTGGAGGCAGATTCAATCGAGGCATTCAGGAGGAAATTGGATAGCTATCAGAAAAGGAAGATTGTACAGAGTTACAGGGAGAAGGCAGGGGAGTGACACTAGATGAATTGCTCTTTTAGAGAGCTAGTGCAGACACGATGGACTGAATGGCCACCTTCTGTGCTGTAACAATTCTGTCATTCTGTGACATTCGACCACAAAATGAGCTTCCATCCTTATATTTCTGCCATCACTATGACCACCTATTTCCACCTCAATAAAATTTCCCAACTTCACCCCTGTCTCAACTCAACTGCTGCTGAAGCTCTCACACATTCTTTCATTACCTATAGACTAGACTATTCCAACTCATTCTCCCACATTCTACTATCTGTAAACTTGAGGTCATTTAAATCTCTGCTGCCTGTGTCTTAACTCAAAACAAGTCCCATTCCCCAATCACTGACGTACATCAGTTCACAGTCAAGCAGTCAGTCTTGATCTTAAAATTCTCAACCATGTTTTCAAATCCCTTCATGGCCTTGCTCCTCACTATCTCTGAAGTCTCCTCCAGCCCCACAGTCCTCCGAGATATCTCTGCTCCTCTAATTCTGGCCTCTTGTGCATCCCTGATATTAATTACTCCACCATTGGTGGCCACACCTTCAGTTGCCTCGGCCCCAGCTCTGGAATATCCTCCCTTTCCAGCTCCACCTCTCCACCTCGCTTTTATCCTATAAGAAACTCCTTTCAGCCCTGCCTCTTTGCCACTCTGGCAGCACCTTAAGTTTAATATTCTCATTCTTGTGTTTGAATCTCTCCATGGCCTCACACCTCCAATTAGTCCCATTCCCCTACACATTCCTACATTCCTACAAGTCTTTTGCCTGAAAGTCATTTCTTCATTTTCCCTTTTAAATAACTGCTTGAAAAGGCACGTTTTGAAAATTAAGGGTCGCACTTTTTGGGCAGAGATGAGGAGATTTTTTTTCTCTCTCAGAGGGTCAGGTGACTTTGGAACATTCTGCCTCTGAAGGTGGTGAAGGCGGGTTCATTGAATAATTTTAAGGTTGAGGTAGATGGATTCTTGTTAGGCAAGAGAATCAAAGGTTATCAGGGGTAGATGGAAAAACAAACATATCAGCCATGATCTTAATAAATGGGCTGAATGGCCTACTTCTGCTCCTAATACATACAATCCTCTGGTCGTTCTCGCTGTATCTACCCCTAGCCATGCTTTTCAGCTGTAGAGCACCACTAGGCCCAACGCCATAAAAGCTTGGATCCATAAAATGGTAACAGCAGAGCTGCCGGTCACTTCCAGTGCTCCATGCTGGGCAGGGGTCTAGCCCCGGTTCACCAAGCATGTGCGGGTAGTGTGAAGAGGGGCCTGAGTATGGTGTCTATCAGCCATTCCAGCAGCTTTGATATACATCTTTGAAACTTGGTCTGTGCATGTCCACTGACCGTCTGTATTAGTCACTCACAGCTGAACATACATTCAGCAGCACTAGGAACCCCTCCAGTGTTATTTACAAGGACCAGGCATCCAGGGGAAGCTCTGTAAAGAGGGAGGAGGAGGGGGCTCTGCTCTACCCACCCCGGGTTTTCCAAGAGCACTATTCCTACCGGAACCTAACCCAGGAGCAGTGTGTGAAGTGACTCTGATTCAATAAGGAGATGGTCATAGAGACGTATTTGCTCCTGTAACACGACCTGGAGCCTCACAGCAGGGTGAGGACGGAGTTGTCAGTGGCTGTTAAGGTCACAGTTTCATTGAAATTGTATGTATCTGGATCTTTGCAGGCAGGAGGATGAGACATATCAAACATAGATTCACAGAGAGTGATAGAGTCATTTATGAAACAGAAGGAGGCCATTTGTCCCATCGAGTCCATACTGGCTCTCCATGGAGCAATCCAGTCAGTCCCACTCCCCCTCTCAATCACTGTAGTAAATTCATTTAGTATAGTTTAGAGATACAGCACTGAAACAGGCCCTTCAGCCCACCGAGTCTGTGCCGACCATCAACCACCCATTTATACTAATCCTACACTAATCCCATATTCCTACCACATCCCCACCTGTCCCTATATTTCCCTACCACCTACCTATACTAGGGGCAATTTATAATGGCCAATTTACCTACCAACCTGCAAGTCTTTGGCATGTGGGAGGAAACCGGAGCACCCGGAGAAAACCCACGCAAACACAGGGAGAACTTGCAAACTCCACACAGGCAGTACTCAGAATTGAACCCGGGTCCCTGGAGCTGTGAGGCTGCGGTGCTAACCACTGCGCCACTGTGTCAAGTGTCCACGAACTCTCTCTTGAAATCATTGATTGTCTCTGCTTCCACCACACTTGTGATCAGTGAGTTCCAGATCATTAACACCCGCTGTGTAAAAGAAGTTTCCACATATTCCTCCTGCATCTCTTGTCCAAAACAAACAACAAAGAACTGTACAGCACAGAAACGGGCCATTCGGCCTTCCAAGCCTGCGCCGATCTTGATCTCTGTTTAAACTAAAACCTTCTTCACTTCCGTGGACCGTATCCCTCTATTCCCATCCTATTCATGTATTTGTCAAGATGCCTCTTAAACGTCGCTATCGTACCTGCTTCCACCTCCTCCCCTGGCAGCAAGTTCCAAGCACTCACCACCCTCTGTGTAAAGAACTTGCCTCGCACATCCCCGCTAAACTTTGCCCTCACATCTTAAACCTATGTTCCCTAGTAACTGACTCTTCCACCCTGGGAAAAAGCTTCTGTCTATCCACTTTGTCCATGCCACTCATAACTTTGTAAACCTCTATCATGTCGCCCCTCCACCTCCGTCGTTCCAGTAAAAACAATCCGAGTTTATCCAACCTCTCCTCGTAGCTAATACCCGCCATACCATAAACATCCTGGAAACCTTTTCTGTACCCTTTCCAAAGCTTCAACATCCTTCTGGTAGTGTGGCGACCAGAATTGCACGCAATATTCCAAGTGTGGCATAACTAAGGTTTTGTACAGCTGCAGCAAGACTTGCCAATTTTTATATTCTACGCCCCGACTGATGAAGATAAGCGTGCCGTATGCCTTCTTGACTACCTTATCCACCTGTGTTGCTACTTTCAGTGACCTGAGGACCTGTACACCCAGATCCCTCTGCCTGTCAATACTCCTAAGGGTTCTGCCATTTACTGTATACCTCCCACCTGTATTAGATCTTCCAAAATGCATTACCTCATATTGCTCCGGATTAAACTCCATCTGCCATTTCTCTGCCCTAGTCTCCAACTGATCTATATCCTGCTGTATCCTCTGACAATCCTCATCATTATCCGCAACTCCACCAATCTTTGTGTCATCCGCAAACTTACTAATCAGACCAGCTACATTTTCCTCCAAATCATTTATATATACTACAAACAGCAAAGGTGCCAGCACTAATCCCTGCAGAACACCACTAGTCACAGCCCTCCATTCAGAAAAGCACCCTTCCAATGCTACCCTCTGTCTTCTATGACCGAGTCAGTTCTGTATCCATCTTGCCAACTCACCTCTGATCCCGTGTGACTTCACCTTTTGTATCAGTCTGCCATGAGGGACCTTTTCAAAGGCTTTACAGAAGTCCATATAGACAACATCCACTGCCCTTCCTTCATCAATCATCTTCGTCACTGCCTCAAAAAACTCATTCAAGTTAGTGAGACACGACCTTCCCTTCACAGGACCATGCTGCCTCTCGCTAATAAAGTCCATTTGTTTCCAAATGGAAGTAAATCCTGTCCCGAAAAATCCTCTCCAGTAATTTCCCTACCACTGACCTAAGGCTCACCGGCCTATAATTTCCTGGATTATCCTTGCTACCCTTCTTAAACAAAGCAATATCATTGGCTATTCTCCAGTCCTCTGGGACCTCATCTGTAGCCAATGAGGATACAAAGATTTCTGTCAAGGCCCCAGCAATTTCCTCCCTTGCCTCCCTCAGTATTCTAGGGTAGATCCCATCAGGCCCTGGGGACTTATCTACCTTAATCTTTTCCAAGACGCCCAACACCTCCTCCTTTAAGATATCGACATGGCCCAGGCTATCTGCACTCCCTTCCCTATACTCATCATCTATCCAGTCCTTCTCTTGGGTGAATACTGAGGCAAAGTGTTCATTTCGCACCACACCCATTTCCTCTGGCTCCACGCATAGATTCCCTCCTCTGTCCTTGAGTGGGCCAACCCTTTCCCTGGCTACCCTCTTGTTCTTTATATACGGATAAAAAGCCTTGGGATTTTCCTTCATCGTGTTTGCCAATGACTTTTCATAACCTCTTTTAGCCCTCCTGACTCCTTGCTTAAGTTCCTTCCGACTTTCTTTATATTCCTCAAGGGCTTTGTCTGTTCCCAGCCATCTAGCCCTTATGAATGCTTTCTTTTTTTTGACTAGGCTCACAATATCCCACGTTATCCAAGGTTCCCGAAACTTGCCAAGCTTGTCTTTCTTCCTCACAGGAACATGCCAGTCCTGGATTCTAATCAGCTGACATTTGAAAGACTCCCACATGTCAGATGTTGATTTACCCTCAAACAGCCACCCGCAATCGAATTCCTCAGATCCTCCCTAATATTGTTGTAATTAGCCTTCTCCCAATTTAGCACCTTCACCCGAGGACTACTCTTATCCTTATCTACAAGTACCTTAAACCTTATGGAATTATGATCACTGATCCCGAAATACTCCCCTACGGAGACTTCGATCACCTGGCCGGGCCTTTTCCCCAATACCAGGTCCAGTACGGTCCCAATCTCGTTGGACGATCTGCATATTGTTTGAAGAAGCGCTCCTGGATACCCCTTACAAATTCTGCCCCATCCAAGCCCCTAGCACTAAGTGAGTCCCAGTCAACATAGGGAAAGTTAAAATCATCCACCACAACGACCCTGTTGCCTTTCCACCCTTACAAAATATGTCTACCTATCTGCTCCTCTGTCGCCTGCTGGCTGTTGGGAGGCCTGTAGTAATTCCCCAGCATCGTGAATGCACCCTTCCTATTCCTGAGCTCTACCCATATTGCCTCGCTGCATGACCCCTCCGAGGTGTCCTCCCGCAGTACAGCTTATTCACCACACTCCATGCTTTCATATACATGCACATTAACCTTCACGTAAATGTTATTACTTTCTCCCATTCTCTGATGCCACCTAATAACATTCTGAACCCTGTTATAGTGCTATCCAACTCTGCCCGTATTCTGTGCACCTTGGAATTCCTCTCTGATGCTTACTGCTGGTTCCCACACCCCTGCCAATTTAGTTTAAACCCTCCCCAATAGCACTAACAAATCGCCCCAAAAGGGAATTAATTCCAGCTCTGTTCAGGTGTAAATCGTCCAGCCTGTACAGATCCCACATTCTCCATAACTGGTCCCAGTGTCCAGGAATCTAAACCGCCCCGCTTCCACAGCATCCTTCCAGCCACACATCCATCTGTACTATCCACCTGTGTCTCCACTCACTCGCATGGTGTACTGAGAGTAATCCGGAGATTACGACTTTGAAGTCCTGCTTGCTAACTTCTTTCCCAGCTCCCTGAATTCTGACTGCTGGACAACCTCCCTCTTTCTGCCTCTGTCGTTGCTTCTGATGTGGACCACGACTGCTGGCTGTTCACCCTCCACCTTCAGGATGCTCTGTAGCCGCTGGAGTGATACCCTTGACCCTGACCCCAGGGAGGGAACACACTCCTGGATACACATCTGCGGTTTCAGAAAACATTGTCTATCGAATTTCCTATCACTATCAACATTCCAGCCTTCCCTGTAACCCCACCCCCTCTCCCCCGCACCAGTACAGCTGAGACAGCCCTGGTACCATGGTCTTGCCTGTGGCTGCAGTCCCCAGATGAACCATCAGTATTGAATACTGGTTGGAGAATGAGATGCAGTCAGGAGTCTCCTGTGCTACCTGCTGATTCTTCTTGAAGTGCTCGCCACAAATTACTCAACCTCACATATACACTACAGTGACATCCATGGTCCCACCATCTGCAGCTTGTACATCATCCAAGACAGCAGGATGAGGGGGAGGTGAGAGTTAAGTAGGGACATAAGGCCGGAACATAACATCATCCTGAATGCTCTCGCTGATGCCGGATGCTACGGGTACTGTCACAGCCAGTCCCATGATGTGGAGAACCATCTCCTCCCTCAGGCTCAGGGGTGAAGGAATGCCTGGTCCTCGCTGGGTCACTGCTGCTCCCTGTGATTATGGGCCACCTTGTCCTGTAAGAGGGAGGTCAAAATGCCAGTGATTGTGTTGCACTGTGTTTGTGTAATGGGCCTGCCATAGTTGAATAGCTGGAGGTATGTGGAGGCACTGAGAGGTGGGTGTGAATCTGGTATCAGTGGAAGGTGTGGAGGGTGAGGTGGAGTATGTGAATGTTAGGTGTGAGCCCTGAGTGTTAGGGACTGCTGATGGGTGAGTGATGGGGGTGTGGTACATTGAGCAGTGTGAGAGGTTGGTGATGTTGGGGGTAGGAGATGCCATTCGGAGATGAATTCACTGACATTGACCACCAGTGTGAGCTCATTAAACTTCTTCTGGGTCTTCTGCCAGGTCGTGGGGGCCATGCTTCTTGCATTGACCTCCCTAACCACCTGCTCCCATTCCCTTCGGAGGGCGTTCCTTGAGGTCTCCACCCCACCACACAGAAGCATGGCCTCTCTCCTCCTGTCACCCACCATGACTAAGGCCTCCAGCACTACATTCGTGAGCCGCAGAGCCCTCTCTCTGTCCTGGTATCCCATTTACCTTGTCTACAATTGCAGTATTCACAGTCAGCAGCAGCAGACTCCTGTGATTCAGTCGCACCTCCCTTTCGAGGGACAGACTATCTTTAAGAGCGGAATCCTGGCAAACATCTGCCAGACCCTCACACAGTCAGGTCCCTCTTCAGCGTGCAGACAGACAGCAGCGCAGTCACCCTCAGGGACATGTAGAATTCGTGGAAATGTGGAGGCAGCTGGATGTTTGTATGTCACCTGTCAGAATAGGAATGGGTACGGGAAGATCATGACCCCTCTGCCCAAAAAGTGATGCAAACCCGATTTTCTTGCTCTTTCTATTACCCTTTCCCTCTTTCACACTGTTTCTCTCTCTCTCTCTATCTTTCTCCCTCTCTCTTCACTCTCTGTCACTTGTTCAAAGAATCAGAGATTGATGCAGCATAGAAGGAGGTTATTCGGCCCTTTGTCTCAGTGCTGTCTCTTTGAAACAGCTGTTTAATTCGTTCCTCTCCCCTCCTCTTTCCCCAGATTCCTGTTTATTTTCTTTTTCCTTTTCAAGTATTTGTTAAATTCCCTTTTGAAAGATATTATTGAATCTGCTTCCACCATGTTTTCAGGCAGTGAATTTCACCTCTGGTTCTTTGTCAATTACCGTCAATCTGTGTCTTATTAATACGAAACTTTCACACACTGGGAACAGTTTCATATTAATTACCCTATCAAAACCCTTCATGATTTTGAATTCTATTTGAAATCTCCCCTTACCTTTCACTGCTCTAAAGAGAACAATCCCAGCTTTTCCAATCTCTCCACGTAACTAAATTCCCAGATCCATGGTGCCATTCTAGTAAATCACCTCTGTATCTTCACTAAGTCATTGACGTCCTTATCAAAGTGTGGTGATCAGAATTGGACACAATTCTCCAGCTGGGACCTTACCAATGATCTAGAAAAATCAGCATTTCCTCCTGAATTTTATTACTCTGTGCTGTGTGTATAAAGCCAAGGACAAGATATGTTACCTTCAAAGATCTGTGTGTGTACAGCCCTGTTATCTCCAACTTTGCACCTACTTTATAACGGTACCATTTAGTTTATATTGTTCCTCCTCATACTTCCTACCCAAATGTCTCATTTCACACTTCGCTGTGTAAAATTACATCTGCCATGTTCCTGCCCATTTCAACAGCCAGTCTCTGTCTTCCTGAAGTCTGTTACTATCCTTCTCACTGTTTATTAACATTTCTGAGTTTCCTGCCATCTAAAAACTTTGACACAAGCCCATTGAATTAACATACAGCAACTGTGATCCCAACAGTGACCCTGGGTAAACCCCACTGTACTTCCCTCCAGACTGAACAACAACCATTCTCCACTACTCTCTGATTTCTGTCACTTAGCTAATTTCCTGCATGCTGTTATTGTAAATTAAACAAAAACTTCCATTTATGCAGCGCCTTCATGATCACTGCGTGTCCCAAATCGATTTACAATCAATGAGTACTTATTAAACCCTAGTCACTATTGTAATGTAGGAAAGATGGCAGAAAATTTCCGCACAGCAAGCTCCCACAAGCAACAATGTGATAATGATCAGATCTTTAACATCCACCTGAGAGGACAGAAGTTGGTTTAATGTTTCATTCGATAGATGGCACATCTGACAGTGCAATACTCCCTCAGTAATGTCACTGCAGTGTCAGCCTTGAATCTTGTGATCAAGTCCTGTTACTTGATTCCTGTGATCAAATGACACTTGATCCGAGAAGCTTGTGACTGAAAGGGGAAGAGCTCCAAACTGAGCCATTGCTGTCATTGGTCCTTTAATCCCATGTGTTTCTAATTTGGGAACATGGCTGTGATGTGGTACTTTATCAAACGCCTGTTTAAAGGATAGGAATATTGGTCAAGGAGAGGCAAGAACAATCATAGAAACATAGAATAGCATTGCACTAAAGTAGGCCATTTGGTCCAACATGTCAGTGCTGGCCCTTTTGAAGATCTTCCAGTTAGTCCCACACCCTGGCTCTATTTTATATTCATTCATGGGATGTGGGCGTCACTGGCCTGGCCAGCATTTAATGCCCTTGTTACCTTTGAGAAGGTGATGGTGAGCTGCCTTCTTCAACCGCTGCAGTCCATCTGGAGTAGGGAGACCCACAGTGCTGTTAGGAAGGGATTTTGACCCAGCGACAGTGAAGGAAGGGCGATATAGTTCCAAGTCAGGATGGTGTGTGACTTGAACGGGAACTTGAACGTGGTGATGTTCCCATGTATTTGCTGCCCTTGTCCTTCTAGTTGGTTGAGGTCGTGGCTTTGGAAGGTGCTGTCTAAGGAGCCTTGGTGCATTGCTGCAGTGCATCTTGTAGATGGTACACACTGCTGCTACAGTGCGTCTGTGGTGGAGGGAGTGAATGTTTGTAGATGGGGTGGCAATCAAGCGGCTGCTTTGTCCTGGATTATGTCGAGCTTCTTGAGTGTTGTTGGAGCTGCACCCATCCAGGCAATCGGAGAGTATTCCATCACACTCCTGACGTGTGCCTTGTAGATGGTGGACAGGCTTTGGGGAGTCAGGAGGTGAGTTACCCGCCTCTGGATTCCTAGCCTCTGACCTGCTCTTGTAGCCACGGTATTTATATGGCTACTCCAGTTCAGTTTCTGGTCAATGGTAGCCCCTAGGATGTTGATAATGCGGGATTCAGCGATGATAATGCCGTTGAATATCAAGGGGAGATGGTTAGAATTAGAATTAGAATTAGAACATTACAGCGCAGTGCAGGCCCTTCGGCCCTCGATGTTGCGCCGACCATCTGACCTACACTATTCCATTTTCATCCATATGTCTATCCAATGACCACTTAAATGCCCTTAAAGTTGGCGAGTCTACTACTGTTGCAGGCAAGGCGTTCCACGCCCCTACTACTCTCTGCGTAAAGAAACTACCTCTGACATCTGTCCTATATCTTTCACCCCTCAACTTAAAGCTATGTCCCCTCGTGTTTGCCATCATCATCTGAGGAAAAAGACTCTCACTATCCACCCTATCTAACCCTCTGATTATCTTGTATGTCTCTATTAAGTCACCTCTCCTCCTCCTTCTCTTTAACGAAAATAAAACCAAGTCTCTCAGCCTTTCCTCGGAAGACCTTCCTTCCATACCAGGTAACATCCTAGTAAATCTCCTCTGCACCCTTTCCAAAGCTTCCACATCCTTCCTATAATGCGGTGACCAGAACTGCACGCAATACTCAAGGTGCGGCCTCACCAGAGTTCTGTACAGCTGCATCATGACCTCGTGGCTCTGAAACTCGATCCCCCTACTAATAAAAGCTAACACACCATATGCCTTCTTAACAGCCCTATTAACCTGGGTAGCAACCTTCAGGGATTTATGTACCTGGACACCAAGATCTCTTTGCTCATCTACACTACCAAGAATCTTCCCGTTAGCCCAGTACTCTGCATTGCTGTTACTCCTTCCAAAGTGAATCACGTCACACTTCTCCGCATTAAACTCCATTTGCCATCTCTCAGCCCAGCTCTGCAGCCTATCTATTTCCCTCTGTACCCTACAACACCCTTCGACACATTCCACATGATGGTGCTTCTGATATGACCTCCTTTTTCCTCAACCGAGGATTTCCCCCCACTGTGGTTGACAGGGCCCTCAACCGTGTCCGACCCATTCCCCGCACCTCTACCCTCACCCCTTCTGCTCCCTCCCAGAACCGTGACAGAGTTCCCCTTGTCCTCACTTTTCATCCCACCAGCCTCCATATCCAAAGGATCATCCTCCGCCATTTTCGCCACCTCCAGCGTGATGCCACTACCAGTCGCATCTTCCCCTCCCTTCCCCTGTCAGCATTCCGAAGGGATCGTTCCCTCCTCGACACCCTGGTCCACTCCTCTATTACCCCACCACCTCGTCCGCGTCCCAGGGCACCTTCCCCTGCAATCGCAGGAGGTGTAATACCTGCCCATTTACCTCCTCTCTCCTCACTATCCCAGGCCCCAAACACTCCTTTCAGGTGAAGCAGCGATTTACTTGTACTTCTTTCAATGTAGTATACTGTATTCGCTGCTCACAGTGTGGTCTCCTCTACATTGGGGAGACCAAGCGCAGACTGGATGACCGCTTTGCGGAATATCTCCGCTCAGTCCGCAAGCAGGACCCTGAGCTTCCGGTTGCTTGCCATTTCAACACTCCCCCCTGCTCTCATGCTCACATCTCTGTCCTGGGATTGCTGCAGTGTTCCAGTGAACATCAACGCAAGCTCAAGGAACAGCATCTCATCTACCGATTAGGCACACTTCAGCCTGCCGGACTGAACATTGAGTTCAATAATTTCAGAGCATGACAGCTCCCCATTTTACTTTCATTTTTAGTAGTTTTTCTTCCTTTTTTCTTTTCTTTCTCTTTTTCTTTACATCCTTTTTTACATTTTTTACAATCCTTTTTTTTTTGCATTTATTTCATTTCATCTTAGTTTGTTCAGTTTGCTTACCCACTGTTTTTTTCAGGTTTGCACTTGCTGCTGTTCAATAATCAGTGTATTTACACCTAATCTGTACTAATGCTTTGTCTTTCAACACACCATTAACATATTGTTTGCCTTTGCTCCGTGACCTCTTGGTCAGCTATGTGGTCTGGTCCCATCTGCACCTTCTCCTTTGTTATCTCTTGCCCCACCCCCACTTCACTTGCTTATAATCTGTGACTTTTCTAATATTTGTCAGTTCAGAAGAAGGGTCACTGACCCAAAACGTTAACTCTGCTTCTCTTTCCACAGATGCTGCCAGACCTGCTGAGTGATTCCAGCATTTTTTGTTTTTGTTTCAAGTTTCCACATTGTCGGCTTGATGCCAGTGTTGTAGCTGTACTGGAACAGCTTGGCTAGGGGCGTGGCAAGTTCTGGAGCACAGGTCTTCAGTACTATTTCCGGAATATTGGTAGGGCCCATAGCCTATGCAGTATCCAATGCCTTCAGTCGTCTCTTGATATCACGTGGAGTGAATCGATCCCTGGGAAACAGCACTGCATACTCCCCTCCACCTCCAGTCTGAACAATGACTGTTCACCACTTCTCTCTGCTTTCTGTCCCTGAGTCACTGTCATATCCACACTATCACTGTCACATTCATCCATGTCTTCCATTTCTGATAACAAGTCTATGAAATCTCATTTGATCACAGGCCTTTTGAAAGTCTATATACCCAAATTGATAGACACGAGTAGGGGCGGAACATGTTGGTATGGTCCTTAATGAATACTTTGTATCTGTCTTAACAAAATGGGGGGACGATGCAGATATTGTGGTTAAGGAGGAGGAGTGTGAATTATTGGATGTGATATACATAGGGAGAGAGGAAGAATTAATGGGATTAGCATCCTTGAAAGTTGATCCATCACCAGGGCCAGTTGAAATGTATCCTCGGCTGTCAAAAGAGGTGAGAGAGGAAATAGCAGAGGGTCTGACCATCATTTTCCAGTCCTCGCTGGATACAGAGTAGTGCCAGAGGATTGGTGAACTGTTAAAATTGTACCTCTTTAAAAATGGAGCAAGGGATAGACCGAATAATTGCAGGCCAGTCAGTCTAACCTCAGTAGTGGGCACATTATTGGAATCTATTCTGAGAGACAGGAAGAAGTGTCACTTAGAAAGGCACAGGTTAATCACGGATATTGAGCATGGATTTGATCAGGGAAGATATTGTTTGACCAAATTGATTGAATTTTTCGAAGAGGTAGCACGGGTGATAGATGAGGGTAGTGCAGTTGATATGGTCTACATGGATTTTGGCAAGGCTTTTGTCAAGGTCCCATGTGGCATACGAGTTAAAAAAATAAAATCCCATGGGATCCAGGAAAATTCAGCAACTGGATGCAAAATTGGCTCAGTGACGGGAAACAAAGGGTGATTGTTAACGGGTGTTTTACTGACTTGAGGCCTGTTTCCAGTGGCGTTCCACAGGGCTCAGTACTGGGTCGCCTGCTTTTTTGTGGTATATATTAACGATTTGAACGTAAATGTAGGGGGCATGATCAAGATGTGTGCAGATGGTACACAGATTGGTCGTGCGGTAGATAGCGAGGAGGATAGCTGTAGGCTGCAGGAAGATATTGATGGCAGAAAAGTGACAAATGGAATTCAACCTGGATAAGTGTAAGGTGATGTAATTGAGGAGGTCAAACAAGGCAAAGGGATAGACGATTAATAGGAAAATACTGAGAAGTGTAGAGGAAGTGAGGGACCTTGGAGTCAATGTCCACTGATCCCTGAAGGTAGCAGGTCAGGTCGATAAGTTGGTTGAGAAGGCACACGGAATCCTTTCCCTTATTAGCAGAGGTATAGAATACAAGAGCAGGAAGGTTATGCTGGAACTGTATAAATCATTGGTTAGGTCACAAACTTAGTACTGTGTGCAGTTTTGTTCACCTCATTACACAAAGGATGTAATTTCACTAGAGAGGGTACGGAACAGATTTACGAGGTTGTTGCCAGGACTGGAAAAATGCAGCTATGAAGAAAGATTAAATCGGCTGGGGTTGTTCTCCTTGGAACAGAGAAGGCTGAAGGGTGATCTGATTGAAATGGACATAATTTTGTGGGGCCTGGATAGAGTGGAGGTGAAGAGTCTATTCACCTTAGCAGAGAGTCCAGTGACTAGGGGGCAGTGAATTAAAGTGCTTGGTAGAAGGATTAGCGGGGAGTTGAGGAAAAACATGTTCACCCAAAAATACAAAATTGGCTCAGTGACAGGAAACAAAGGGTAATTGTTATAATAAATGCAAAATACTGCGGATGCTGGAAATCTGAAGTAAAAACAAGAAATGCTGGAAATACTCGGCAGGTCTGGCAGCATCAGTGGAGGGAGAAGCAGAGATAATGTTTCACGTCAGTGAAGAAGGGTCACTGACCTGTAACGCTAACTCTGCTTCTCTGTCCACAGATGCTGCCAGACCTGCTGAGTATTTCCAGCATTACTTGTTTTTATGAAAGTGTAATTGTTGAGGGGTATTTTACTGACCGGAGGACTGCTTCCATTGGCATTCCACAGGGTGCAGTCCTGGGTCCCCTTTTTTTAGTGAGGTTCTAGAACTTACTGCCTGCAAGGATCGTTGAGGCAGAATCCCTGCACACATTCAAAAGGAGTCTGGATGTTCACCTCAAGTGCCATAATCCGCAGGGCTATGGGTCAAATGCTGGAAGGTGGGATTAAAATAGGTGGATCATTTATCAGCCGGCACAGACACAATGGGCCAAGTGGCCTCTTTCTCTGTCTTAAACTTTCTATGAGTATATTGCATGAAACACGCTATCCTCATTAACACTCACAGCTAATTCCTCAACGAACTCGATCAAGATTATCAGAAATGATTTTCCATTAACCTATCCATGCTACTTGTCATTGATTAACCCATGTTTGTACAAGCAAGATATATTTTTGTGCTGGGTTATGACCTCCAGAATTTTCCAACCACCAACGTTAGACTGACAGTTACAGGGTTTATCCAACCTCTACTTTTTTAAACAGTGTAACATTTACAACCCTGCAGTCCTCTGGCATCAATCCCATATCCAAGGAGGATTGAAATATTCTGTCCAGTGCCTCTGTTATTCCCACTATTCCTTCCCTCAGTAACTACCAGACATCCCATCCAGACTGGTAAATGTTCTACTTTACTGTGATACAAAATATGTTGGACTGAAATGTGTTAACTGAACCTGTTTGTTCAGTGACTGTAATTAATGTCAGTCTCCATGGACCCTAATGGTGTCACTGGAGGGTTTCCCTCTTCTATTAAGAAGGGACTCCTTTCAATGTGTTATCCGTTAGTGTCAGTGGGAGCATCAACCCCAGCACTAACAGGATTCAGCTGCTGCAGAGAGAGGGAGAGGATAGATCATAATCTGAACAATAGATTGGAATGTTACAACAATGGACAGGAGTTTATCCGATTGGTTTGGCCTGGTTACTGCAGATTATTATTGGATTACATTAGAACGGCGGATTTATTATGCCCTGAAGATGATTCAATTTATTTACTATCCCATCCTCGCTATTATTGGTATCCCTGGTAAGTCTCTGTATCCAACTATTAGATTCATAAACCATATTTCACTGATTTAGGGTTCTTGTCATCTAAATCGTGAGAAGACTGAAACCATTATCTTCAGTTTCTGTCACAAACTCCATTCCCTGTCCATGATCTGCATCCCCCTCGCTAGCCATTGTCTGAGGTGGAACCAAAAAGTTTACAACCTCTGGTATCTATTTAACGCTGAGCTGAGTTCTTCCCCATATTCTCTCCATCCCCAACCCTGCCAATTGTTATGGCCAGCTGATGAGGGGTCAAAGTCGCTCCTCTTTATTTGACCACAACAGTGTTTGTCCTTTATAAACAGTGAATATGTTAACGTGAGTTTTTACATTTTACCTTTGGACTGATGGTGAAGGAACCGATTGGACTGGTTCTCTTGAGTTTAAACATGAAAGAGGTGAGTTTATTATACTTAAAAATATAAACCCGATCTAAATAAAATCATTAAAATAAATAGAACATATTTATGCACACACTCACACGATAATCAAACAGAAATAGATTACAGAGTGAGAAGTAAATTTGTGATTGGATTGGAATCCAGAATAAATATTTTTTTTAAAACGCATTCTGTGAGGTTTGACCATTCCGTGGTCTTCCTGTTGAAGTTGTATCCTGGAAGTCTTTTTCTGGTCAGAGTGCAGTTTGTCACATGGTCCACATGGCTCAGGGATTTTTTTGAGGAAGACTTGTAGCTGGCTTTCTTCCCCTGGTTACTCTGTCTGTAGCAATCTGTAGGCTTGGAGGGCCCACAGTCTCATGTGGTTTTCAAATTTGTGATGTTATCTGGAGAGAGAGACGGAGAGAGAGGGAGGGGTGTGGGGGCAACACAGCCCTTCTGCTTCAGCACATTTTGAATCACTGACTTGTCTGTTTTTGTCCAGGGGAAGCTCTCAGCTTTCACAGAGATAGACAGTCTCCTGACTGCCTCAGTGTATTCGCTGGACCCTTACAATGAGATTCAAGGTTAGGAAATTCTATCTCCCCAGGGCTCAGGATACCAGTATTTACTGTTGGAGAAGTTTGCTCTTTCAAAGGCAATGTGTCAGGATGACCTTGTATGCCGTGTTAATGAATGTAATCTTAGGTAATTCAATAACTGGAGCAAGCCAATGATTTGGGTCCAGGCTCATCAGACATGTGTCTCCTATTGTAGGCCTTCGAATGTGAAAATGTGTGTCAGATGCCAATTGCGGTGGGCATCTTGGCTGCCAGGTATTTCAAGGTTAACTGCAAGATTTGCTTTCTATTAAAAATTTACTGTACGTTTCCAAACGATGAATTACATTTCATAATTTGGCATATTGTGTTATCTTGACACCGCCACAGCACACGGTGAAAAATGTGATAACAAGAACATTTCTTTGCAGAATTGTGGGAATCAAAAGAAGAAAGCACACATTCATTCCCAATCATCGCTTCCCAAACTGACATATTAATCTTAGAATTACTGCAGCTGACATTGTCTGTTACAGTTGTACTGATTTAATGTTTTGGTGTTTTGTCTGGGATGGTTATGTGTCGGAATCGACCCTGGACATTGCATCAGCGATTACATTGTTTTTTTTCTCTCATGCTATGAATCTTTAACCATTCAGGTTCCTTCACCTTGATAATCTTCCTCCCTAAACCGACAGTGTGTAATAAATTGTTTATTTAGACCCTGTGAGGTGTGTGAGATTTCCTCTGGGCCTTTGTTCTTGCTGAGTTTGGCTTTGAAATTGTTGGGTTTGATTAGCTTTGTATTTGGGACCTGATCATTGTGTTCTTCAGTGGGTAGATCCACACTGACCTTAGTTTAGCTTTCTGGTGAGGTACACAAGTGCTGCTTACTTTAGAGTATTTTACCTTCCCTTTTCCCTCTACTATGGGGCGCATCATTTTTCTAACCGGCCTCATGTCCTCTGGGATGTTATGGCTCGCAGGAAGCATCTCCCTCACTATTGGCTTGCCTTTTTGGGAATTTTCCTTTTTCGTTGCATATTTCTGTAAATGATGTTAGTTGCCTCATTGACCTGAATTTGAGAAGGAGAATGTGGGATCTAATTTATCTAACATTTCAGGGTTGGCAAATCGGAGAGTAGGGGGTTCCAGTTGGGAATCCTCCTGGCCCTCCTCTAACCTGTCCTCACTGTCCTTTTCAATCCTTCCCTCCTGACAGTCTGACAGATCTGTACTTGTCTGTCCTCTCCACAGCCTTTGCTTTTTTCCTTTGGTCTGGGTGTCATTTAAATAATTTACCTGGCTGTTCCTTTTGTCACTCGATATGGACCACTGAACCGGGATTTCAGGGGTTCACCCTGCATTGGGAATAGTAACAATACATGGTCTCTGTCCTGAAATGTTTTGGCCTTGGCATTTCTGCCTGCTTACCTTTTCATAACTGCCTGGGAGATCTTTAGGTGTTCTTGAGCAATTGCACAGGCTGTCGTGAGCCATTCCAGGAGCATGGAAATGTAGTCTAACATGGAAGACTCATCCCTGTGTCCCAAAAGCTTCTCCTTGATTAGTTTAAGATGACCTCGTGTCCATAAACTAATTCAAAGAGACTAAAGCCAGTGGACTCAGTGGATAAGTTCCTGGTAACCAACAGGTGAAATCCCATCCCTTTGTACCAGTCATGGGGTTACTCATAGCAGTATGGCCTGATCATTGTCTTTAGGGTCTGGTGGTACTGCTCCAAAGCTCCTTGTGACTGTGGGTGGTAGACTTTAGCTGTGTTATGTCTAGAATACCCATGACCTTTTCAAAATACTGGACGTAAAATGTGTGCCCTGATCCATCTGAATCTCAGCAGGCAGCCCATAACGAGTTAGCCCCTCCACAACTACCTTGGAAGAGATAGTTCTTCGGGGAATGGCTTCTGGGAATCGGGTCACCACATTCATAATGGTGAGAAGATACTGGTAGTCCCGCTTTTTTTCAGCAGGTGGCCCACATAATCCACCAGCATTCTGCTGAAGGGTTCCACAAATTCTGGTATGGGTATTAGGGTGAAGGTATTATTGCAGGTTGGGGCTTCCCCACAACATGGCAGGTGTGACCAGTTTTACAGAACTCCACCACATCTTTGTGCAGTTGTGGTCAGTCAAAATGCTGTCTTATGTGGGCTTTAAATTTTCATACATGAACATGTCCAGTCATTGGAAGTACGTGGGCCATTGATATTTCTTTAAGGGACCTCAGCGGCACCACTATCTAGTGAAGCACTGTCCACTCTTCATCCGCAGGTCTGTGAGGAGGTCTCAACTTCCTCACTAGCACCTCAATCTTTAAATAGTGGCACTCTGCAACTCCCTCTGCTTGAGTTTTGGTTTGGACAGTCTGTGCTATATTTTAACACTGGGTCGAGTTGTTGAGCCTCAACTAAGGAAGATCTGTTTAACACATCCTTTGTGTTCTCTACCTTCCCAAAGAAGGTTTCAGACAACCAGACAGTAGGGTCATCCATCTCCAGTGTCAGTTCAGCCACCTCTGATGGGGATTGTTTAGCCATGGACCGAGTCAACACAGAATCAGGGAGAATGCCAGGGAGAATGTTCCTGTAACTTTCTCTACCCTCCTTGCTGCTGTTGTTAATCCCGGTGAATATCTCCAGTAATTACCTTGATTAACCATGTTTAACTGTATTACTGCTCCTGTAATTTTCTCTACCCTCCTTGCTGCTGTTGTTAATCCCGGTGAATATCTCCAGTAATTATCTTGATTAACCATGTTTAACTGTATTATTTTCCTGTAATTTACTCTACCCTCCTTGCTGCTGTTGTTATTTCTGCTGAATCTCTATCTCCAGAAATCAGCTGTATAAACCACTGCTAACGGTATTTCAGTTCTTGTAATTTACTCTCTCCTCTTTGCTGCTGATACTGTCTCTATTTCCAGCTAGGAGATCTGCAAACCCTGTTTACTGAAATACTGTTCTGGAACGTAAATTGTGGGAAGGGAGAAGACAGTGTCATTGGTCCATTGGTCTCCGTCACAAACTCCATCCCCTATCTGTGAACCACATACCCGATCCTGAGGCTGAACCAGACAGTTTACAACCTCTGTGTTCTATTTTTACCTTACTTGAGTTCATCTCCAAATTCTCTCCATCACCAACCCTGTCTACTACCACCTGAGTAATATCACCCGTCTGCACTTCTGCCTCAGCCCATCTGCTGCACAAACCCTCAGATGTGCCTTTGTTAAATCCACACTTGACTATTCCGAATCTATCCTGGTCACCCTCCCAGTTATAAACCTCCATAAACCACAGCCCATCCAGAACTCTGCTGCCTGTATCCTAACTCACACCAAATCCCGATCACCCATCACCCCTGTGCTCACTGATCTACAATGGCTCCCGGTCTGGCAGCACCTTAATTTTAATTTTCTCATTCTTGAGTCTGAATCCCTCCATGGCCTCACCCTTCCATTAGTCCCATTCCCCAGTCCATTTCCCATATTTCTGCAAATAATATGCCTTCAATCTTTTCTCAATTCTCTTTTTAAAGTGAATTTCTTTCTCTCTGTATCTGTCCCTCGCCAAGATTTGCAACTCTACAGAACCAGCGGTGCTGACGACACAGAAGCTGGAACCCATAAAATGATGTGAACCACACACCAGCCACTTCTAGTGTGGTCAGCACAGTGCCCCATGGTGGGCAGTACACTAGTATGGTCAGCTCAGTGCCCAATGCTGGACCGGGCTCCAGTGTGGTCAGCACAGTGCCCCATGCTGGACAGTGCTCTGGTATGGTCAGCACAGTGCCCCATGGTGGGCAGGGCTCTAGCGAGTCGTACTATGTTTGTGATGCTCATGTGAGGATGATTTTGAATGTGTCTTTAATGTACCAACAAGACAGCTTTGATGTACGTCTTTGAAATCTGGTCTCTGCATGTTCACTGACCGCCTGTTTTAGTCAATGTCAGTTGAATATACATTTAGCATCACAATGAATCCCCTCTAATGTTATTTAAATGGACCAGGCATCCAACTTACAGGTGAGGGGCTTTTGACTTACTTCTGCTATTGTAAAGTTAGTGGAGGTGCTGTGGATGGTTTTCTGGAGGTTGTGTTGTGAGCTGCTACAGACCTTCAGGGAGGACAGAGGATTTGGTGACCCAACACTCGACGAGGTATGGGGACTGTAGTTACGGTGTCTCTGGATCTGTAACATGACCAACAAATGGAGCAGAGGCTGCAGAGAGGGGAAGTTCTGTAAAGCGGGAGGAGAAGGGGGCTCTGCCCTACCCATCCCGGGTTTTCTAAGAGCACTTTTCCTTTTCCTATCTACACCTAACCCAGGAGTAGTGTGACACTGATTCAATAAGGAGAAGGTCACAGAGCTGCGTCATCTCCTGCAACACGACCTGGAGCCTCACACCAGGGTGAGGACGGAGCTGTCAGTGCCTGTTAAGGTCACAGTTTCTTTGAACTTCTATGTATCTGGATCTTTCCAGGCAGGAGCAGGAAACATATCAAACATAGAGTCACAGCGAGTGGTAGATACATTTATGACACAGAGGAAGGCCAGTCGGCCTCTCTGTGCCAGATCTCTGTGGAATAATCCAGTCAGTTCCACTCCGCCGCTCAATCCCCGTATCTCTGCAAGTGCATTTCCTTCAGGTGTCCATCTAGTTTCTTTCTGAAATCATTGATTGTCTCGGCTTCCACCACCCTCATGGGCAGTGAGTTCCAGCTCATTACCATCCAATGTGTAAAAAAGTTCTTCCTCATATTTCCCTGCATCTCTTACCCAAAACCTTCCATCTGTGTCCCCTCGTCTGTGTTTCATCAGTTAATGGGAACAAGTTTTTCCTTGTCTATCTTATCTAAGCCTATCATAATCTTGTACACCTCTGTCAAATCTCTCTCAATTTCCTTTACTCCAGGGAGAGCAACTCCATCTTCTCCAAACTAACCTTGTAGCTAAACCCCACATCCCTGGAACCATTCTGTTAAATCTCCTTTGCACCCTCACAGGGACCTTCACATCCTTCCTAAAGTGTGGTGACCAGAACTGGACACAGTTCTCTAGTTGGGGCCTAACCAAAGCTTTATAAAGTTTCAGCATAACTTCCGTGCTTTTGTATCTTTGTCTCTAATGATGAAGCCCAAGATCTGATATGTTTTGCTAAACACTCTGCTAATATCTCCTTCCGCCTTCAAAGATCAATACATATGGAGCCCCAGGTCCCTCTGTTCCTGCACAATCTTTAGAACGGTGCCATTAAGTCTATATTGCCTTCCTATTCCTTCTGACAAAATGCATCAGCTCACACTCCTCTGTATTAAATTCTACCTGTCAGTTCTCTGTCCATTCTGCGAGCCTATCTATATCCTGTTGCAGGCAGTTTTCAACATCCTCACTTTTTACTACACCTACAAATATGGGATCATCGGAACATTTTGAAATTCTATTCTGTCTTCCAAGATCCATGTCATTTATATATAGCTAAAAAAAAAAGCTGTGGTCCTAGCACTGACCCTTGGGGAGCATCACTGTCTACCATGCTCCAGTCTGAAAAGCAACCATTTAACACATTTCTCTTTTTTCTGTCCTCTGGACAATTTTTGATCCAATTGGATGCTATTCCATGAGCTTCAGTTTTGCTAACCAAGCTTTTATTTGGTTCTTCGTTAAATACTTCCATAAAATCCATGTAGCCAACATCCACCGCATTCCCGGCATCAACCTTCTCTGAGCATCAAAATAAATTCAATTAGTTCAGTCAAGCGTGATCTGCCATTTGGATATCCGTGCTGACAGTCCTTAATTAACTCAAACCTCTCCAAGTGTGTGTTGTCCTTTTTCCCTGATTATTGTTTCTAAAACCTTACTCACGACTGATGTTAAACTAACTGACCAGTAGTTGCGAGGCCTGTGTGTTCCCCATTGATAATTCAGGGAGGTGAGGGTGACCATCTATGTCATCAGTTTCTCCCTCAGCAGGGAGAAGCAGGATGAGATATCCCGTGGCTTTGTCAGGATGGCGGGATTCCTGATGGTGTAGGTGTCTCTGCGGGGCCTCCGTGTCGACGGGGAGGGGTACATGAACTGGAGGAACTCTCACTCCATTAATGTACAGTTGGTGTGTGAGCATGCCCAGTACATCATGTTGGTGAATGTCCACTATCCTGGCAGCAGCCACGATACATTCATTCTGATGCAGTCAGCCGGTTCCACACTTTGGCCCCCATGCAGAACCAGAATGTGGCTCCTCGGAGATGAAAGATTCCATTCTCTAGACACAGCCCATGTTTCTACATCCCCAAACCACCTCCCACCGCCAACCAACCTCACACAATTAACATATGTATAACGTGAGCAATAGAGTCACCAGGAACATAGTGGAACAAATCATCGGTGTGATGAAGCAATGCTTCCGATGTCTGAACCGCTCGGGGGAGTCCTCCAGTACACACTGGAGCAGCTGTCCAAGTTCATGGTGTTCTGCTGCACCCTTCATATCATCACCATCATGAGGACACAGGCATTGGCACCAGGAATACGGAGGACACCTCAGGAGGAGGAGGTGGAGACAGGGAGGATATTTCCTGGATGCCATCGACCCGGACAGGTGTTGGAGACTGTCACCTAAGATACCAGTTCCCATAAGACAACTTCCCTTTCCCACCATGGATCCCCCATTCTCCACCATTACACCCATCTGAGACGCCCCATCACAGTGTCCCCTTGGTCACCATCCTGCAATAAAAACCACCAGCAAAAACCTTTTCATTAACATCTTTATCCAACAACACATTCAATTATTCAAACTAAACTGAACTATTCACCCTTGTGTATTCCCTTAGTGCCTGTCTTGTGGGTTCCCTCGACTTGCCTATTGCTCCTACACAGTGTTTCCACAATGGCTACAGCATGGCTGGTGGAAGGCTGCTGACTTTCACTGGGGAGACTGCAGATGGCCTTGCAGGACGTCCTCGAGCAGCTCTGGGCCTTACGGGCTCGTATTCGGATTGCACCACCTCGACATGGGCAGCAGCAGCCTGGGCTGGCTGATGGGTAACAGCAAGGACACTGGTGGAGTGACAGTGAAGGGAGAACAAATACTGTCATCCTGAGAGAGGACAGCAGGTTCATGCTCCACGGAGACACTGTCACTGCCACGGGGCGACACCTCAGGAATCTCAGTAATATACTGGATCACAGATTGCTGGACTGCTGTGAGATCCTACAAACCCCTTTGAACACTGAGATCCGCAGCCATGATGACAGCAGTCTGATCCTGCATGGCAGCAAGCATGGATCTCATGTCCTCAGTCTGAGTTTCCACTGCAGTACTGAGACGTTGGGTGTCTGCTGTCTGTGCTGCAGTGGAAGCAGAGACAATGTTCACCAGACACTGTATCACGGCTGGGTCCGCTAGTGCTGTCATAGAGTTAGTGACCACTTCCACAGGGGAAAGAATGGGCTTCAAGTTCTGTGCAATGTCCTGTGCCACGTTGGAGCCGGACTCCTCCATGTTCCTTGACAGTGATAACAGACTGTCTGACAGGCCTGTCAATGGACAAAGTATCTCAGTGTACATGTCCATCAGCATTCTCCTGTATGCTGTTCCAGCAATGTTCACATCTGAGTCCTGTGTATTATAATTCGTTTGTGACCTCGTCCTCCGGTGAGCTGACACATGAACTATCCTTTCCCCCGACCTGGCTGCAGCTCACTCGTGCTCGGTGACTCACCACGTTCAGATTCCGACTCTCTACCAGCCTCTAAGATACACATAGTGTAAGTATTTGATCTGGTGACTGTGAGTTTCAGACCAAATGATGGGGCATCACTCTCAGTGTTATGCTGCTGCTCTCTCTCTGTCTCCTGGAGCTGCTGTGACTGGGAAGCTGGCAGCTTTGGGTTGTCATTAGAAAGTATAAAATCAGAAGAGGAGGGTTGGAGTGAGGGATTGGGGGTGGGATGGAAAGCATGAATTCATGGTACCGCCATCTGCAGCTTGTACATCATCCCAGACAGCAGGAGGAGGGGAAGGTGGGAGTTAAGAAGAGACATAAGGCAGGTGCATAACATCATGCTGAATGCTCTCGGTGATGCCGGATGCTATGGGCTCTGTCACAGCCGGTCCCATGATGTGAGGAACCATCTCCTCCCTCAGGCTCAGGGGATAAAGGTCTGCCCGGTCCCCGCCGATTCACTGCTGCTCTCTGTGATTGTCGGCCACCATGTTCTGTAAGAGAGAGGGCAGAATATCAGTGATTGTGTTGCACTGTGTTTGGGTGATGTGCCTACCATAGCTGAATAGCTGGAGATATGTGGAGGCAGTGAGAGGTGGGTGTGAGGCTGGTATCAGTGGAAGGTGTGTGAGGGTGAGGTGGAGTATGTGAATGTTAGGTGTTAGCCCTGAGTGTTAGGGACTGTTGATGGGTGAGTGATGGCGGTGTGGTACATTGAGCAGTGTGAGAGGTTGGTGGTGTTGGGGGTAGGAGATGTCATGTGGAGATGAATTCACTGACATTGTGTGACCCGTGTGAGCTCATGAAACTTCTTCTGGCTCTGCTGCCAGGTCCTCAGGGCCAGACCTCTTGCATTGACCTCCCTGGCCACCTGCTCCCATTCCCTTCGGAGGACGTTCCTTGAGGGTCTCCAGCCCACTCCACGGAAAAATGGCCTCTCTCCTCCTTTCAGACTCCATGACTAAGGCCTCCAACACCACATCCGTGAACAGCAGAGCCCTCTCTCTGTCCTAGATTCCATTGACCTTGTCTCCAATTGTAGCATTCCCAATCAGCAACAGCAGCCTCCTGTGATTCAGTACAACTTCCCGTTAAGAGGGACAGACTGCCTTGAAGAGCTGAAGCCTGGCAGAAGCACGAGCCAGCCTCACACACAGTGAGGCCCCTGTTAAACTTGCAGACAGACAGCAGCGCGGGTCGCTTTGTGGTGTACGTAGAATGCATGGAAATGAGGAGGCAGCAGGATGTTTGTGTGTCACCTGTCTCAACAGGAACGGGGACGGGCAGATCATGACTCCTCTGCTGAAAAAGTGATGCAAACACGATTTTTTCGCACTTCCGATTGACCTTTCCCTCTTTCACGTTTTTTCCCTTTCCCTCAGTCACTTCACTCTTTGTCTCTTGCTCATAGAATGAGAGATTGGTGCAGCACAGAAAAAGGCTATTCGGCCCATTGTGTCAGTACTGTCTCTTTGAAAGAGCTATCGAATTAGCTCCTCTCCCAGCCTCTTTCCCCAGACTCGTGTTGCCAATGTGGAAAAACCTTTCCTTCAATCTCAGTCTCTCCCTCTTGCAGCAGTTACACAGCTTCCAGCCTCTTCACACAGCCACAGTCAGCTGAACTTCGTTAACTACTCAGCACCTCCAATTAGGCAGCAGCCAACCCCCGTGCTGTACTTGTCCTCCGAGTATTTAATAGGGGACAGTGTAGAGTGAGCTTTATTCTGGATCTAAGCCGTGCTGTACCTGTCATGGCAGTGTTTGATGGGGACAGTGTCGAGTGAGCTTTACTCTGCATCTAACCTGTACTGACTCTGCCACAAACATGTGTTCATCTAAAACTCTGCTGCCTGTATCTAAACTCAAAGCAAGTCCCGTTCAACCATCACTCCAGTGCTCGTTGACCTACATTGGCCCCTGCTCTGGCAACATCTTGATTTTAAAACTCTCATCCTCATGTTCAAACTTAACTCATTCTGAACTGTCCATTGATGAAACTGTCTCATCAAAATACTAAATGTTATTTTGTTTGTTAGAACCACAGGGACTGCAGTAGTTCAAGATGAAGATTCACCACTTTCTCATGGCAACCAGGGATGGGGAAGTAATGCTGGCCTTGTCAGTATCACCCATATCCTGAGAACAAATAGACAGGAAATAAAATAGTAATAAAATCAATGAATTTGTAATTGACTGATTGAAACCAGGCGAGGTCTGTGATCAGAGTGAGACGTCATAACCCAATAAACAAATTGTCAACACAATTTATCTCACCAGCTCCTTGTATCTGTCTTTCTGTTGTTGTTTTCAGCAGAAAACAAGTAACAATTAATCTCGGGATTAAAAACTGCTGAATGTCAATTGTGCACATGAGATACCTACTCAATGGTTTTTGTTATCAGACAGTCAGAGAATCACACAGCACAGGAGGAGACTATTTAACATATCGTACCAGTTCCAGCTGTTTGAAGGAAATTTTCAATGATTCCTCTCCCCTGTTCTTTTCTCCCAGTCCAGTAAATCACCCTGTTAGTATTGATCCAATTCCCTTTTGAACGTTTCTGTTAAATCTGCTTCCACAACCCTTTCAGGAAGTGAATTCCAAATCATAAACACTCGCCGTGTAAAGAAAAGAAAATCTCCTCATCTCTCCTCTGTTTGTTTGTTAATCAACATTAAACTGTTTTCTCTGGTTACTGACCCTTCATCCAGTCAAACCATATTCTCTTTATTTATTCTAGCAAAACACATCATCATTTTCAGCCCCTCTATTAAATCTCCCTTTTAGCTTCTCTGCTGGAAGGAGAACAATCCCAGATTCTCTCCCCATAACTGAAGTCCCTCATCCCTGTTACCATTCTAGTGCAACACCTAGGTACCATCTCCAAGGCCTTGAAATCTTCATAAAGTGTGGTGTCCAGAATTGGACACAATATCTCAGCTGAGGCTCAAACATTCATTTCTAGTCTTAGCGGAATGTTCTTGTGGTTTTTTTAAATTCTTTGCTTCGAGTTATAAAGCTAAGGATCCCGGATGCCTTTTTAAAATCTTCAGAACTTGTCCAGCCACCATTGAAGATTTGTGTACATACGTACCCAGTCTCTGTGCTCCGGTACCATCTTTTAAATGGTGCAGTTTAGTTTCTATTCACTCCCCTTATTCTCCCTCACAAAATAATCACTTCCCCAATTCTATTTGTTAAATTTCATTCACCATGTGTATTCTCATTTCACCATCTGACTGTCCATGTCCTGCTGAAGCAGCTACTATCCTTCACACAGGTTGCTATTTATTTATTTATTTTTTATTGAGAGATACAGCACTGAAACAGGCCCTTTGGCCCACCGAGTCTGTGCCGACCATCAACTACCCATTTATACTAATCCTACACTAATTCCATATTCCTACCACTTCCCCACCTGTCCCTATATTTCCCGACCACCTACCTATACTAGGAGCAATTTATAATGGCCAATTTATCTATCAAACTGCAAGTCTATGGCATGTTGGAGGAAACCGGAGCACCCGGAGGAAACCCACGCAGACACAGGGAGAACTTGCAAACTCCACAAAGGCAGTACCCAGAATCGAACCCGGGTCCCTGGAGCTGTGAGGCTGCAGTGCTAACCACTGGCTTATGCAAATGTTGAGACTCTGCTCTTCACACGTAAGTCTTTGTCATGTATCTATTTATCTATAAGTCAAGAAGAGTACTGGTTCTAATACTGACCCCTGAGAAATTGCACTGTATACTCCCCCTCCTCCACCAGTCTGAACAATGTCTTTTCACTACTTCTCTCTGATTTCTGTCCCTGAGTCAGTGTCATATCCACACTATCACTTTCACATTAATCCATGTGTTCCATTTTCATAACAAGTCTATGAAATGCCATTTGATCACATGCTTTTTGAAAGTCTGTAAACATAAGTGTATATACATAATTGCATATGCATGTGCAGGGGTTGAAGATGTTGGTATGGTTCTTAATGAATACGTGTTTCACGTTACAAAAGAGGGGTATGATGCAGATATTGTAGCTAAGGAGGAGGAATATGAAGTTTTTGATGTGATATACATAGGGAGAGAGGAAGTATTAATGGGATTAGCATCCTTGAAAGTTGATAAGTCACCAGATCCAGATAAAATGCATCCTATGCTGTTAAAAGAAGCAAGAGAGGAAACAGCAGGGGGTCTGACCATCATTTTCCAGTCGTCAGTGGGTACAGGTGTGGTGCCAGAGGATTGGAGTACTGTTAACATTATAGCTCTGTTTATAAAGGGAGCCAGTGTTAGACTGAAAAATTACAGGCCAGTCAGTCTAACCTCAGTCATGGGCAAATTATTGGAATCTATTCTGAGAGACAGGTTAAACTGTCTGTTAGAAAGGCACCGGCTAATCAAGGATAGTCAGCATGGATTTGTTAAGGGACGCTCTAGTTTGACCAACTTGATTGAATTTTTTGAAGAAGTAACAAGGAAGATAGATGAGGGTAGTGCAGTTCATGTGTTTTACATGGATTTTTTATCAAGGCTTTTGACAAGGTCCCACATGTCAGACTGGTTAAAAAAATAAAATCCCATGTAATCCAGGGAAATACAGCCAGGTTGATACCAAATTGGCTCAGTGGCAGGAAACAAAGTGTAATTGTTGATGGGTGTTTTATTGACTGGAGGGCTGCTTCCAGTGGCGCTCCACAGGGCTCAGTAATGGGTCCCCTGCTGTTTGTAGAAGCATGATCAAGAGGTTTGTCGATGACACACAGATTGGCCATGTAGTAGATAGCGAGGAGGATTGCTGTAGGCTGCAGGAAGATATCGAAGGCAGAAAAGTGCCAAATGGGATTCAACCTGATTAAGTATGAGGCGATGTAATTGAGGAGGTCAAACAAGGCAAAGTAATATACGATAAATGGGAACATGTGAGAAGTGTAGAGGAAGTGAGGGACCTTTGGAGTCAATGTCCACATATCCCTGAAGGTAGCAGGACAGGTCGATAAGGTGGTTAAGAAGGCATATGGAATCAATTCCTTTATTAGCCAAAGTATAGAATATAAGAGCACAGAGGTTATGCTGGAACTGTATAACTCTTTGGGTAGACCACAACCTGAGTACTGTGTGTAGCTCTGGTCACCTCATTACAGAAAGGATGTAATTGCACCAGAAAGGGTACAGAGGAGATTTAGGAGGATGTTGCCAGGACTGGAAAAATGCAGCTATGAGGAAAGATTGGATAGGCTGGGGTTGTTCTCCTTGGAACAGAGAAGGCTGAGGGGAGATCTGATTGAAATGTACAACATTTTTAGGGGCCTAGATGGAGTGGAGGTGAAGGGTCTATCCACCTTAGCAGAGAGGTCAGCGATGAGGGGACATAGATTTAAAATGATTGGTGGAAAGATTAGAGGGGAGTTGAGGAAAACACTTGTTCACCCAGAAATAGGAAATTGGCTCAGGGGCAGGAAACAAAGGGTAATTGTTCAGGGTATTTTAGAAATTGGAGGGATGTTTCCAGTGGCGTTCCGCAAGGCTCAGTACTGTGTCCCCTGCGTTGGTGTGAGTCTGGAACTCACTGCCTGAAAGGGTAGTTCATGCAGGGACCCTCAACCTATTCAAATGAAGTCTGGATATGCAGCTCAAGTTCTGCAATCTGCAGGGTTAGTAAACAAATGCTGGAAGGTGGGATTAGAATAGATGGATCGTTTATCGGCTGGCCTCTTTCTGTGCCTTAACCTTTCTTTGTTTCTATGATTCCATTACACGAAACTCGCTATTCTCATTAACACTCACAGTTATGTCCGCAACGAACTCGATCAAGATTAGCAAATGATTTTCCGTTAACCTATCTCTGCTGCTTGTCATTTATTAACCCATGATTTTACAGGCAACAAGTGCTTCGTGCTGGGTTATGGCCTCTAGAAGTTTCCAACCACCAACATTAGACTGACTGGTCAGTAGTTACAGGGTTTGTCCAACCTCTCCTTTTGTAAACAAGGTGTAAATTTTCAGCCTTCCAGTCCTCTGTCACCACTCCCATATCCAAGGAGGATTCGAAGATTCTGACCAGTGCTGCTGCTGTTTCCACAATTATTTCCCTCATTGAACCTCAGATATCCTATCCAGACTGGATAAATGTTCTACTTTATTGTGGTACAAAAAGTGTTGGATTGAAAGGAGTTAACTGAACCTGTTTGTTCAGTGACTGTAATCAATGTCAGTCTCCATGGACCATAATTGTGTCACTGGAGGGTTTCCATCTTCTATTAATAAGGGGCTCCTTTCAATGTATTATCCCATATTGTCAGCGGGAACATCACCGCCGGCATTAACAGGGATCAGCAGCTCCAGAGAGAGAGGGAGAGGATAGATCAGAATCTGAGAACAATAGACTGGAATGTTACAACAATGGGTCAGAATCTGAGAACAATAGATTGGAATGTTGCTACAATGGACAGCAGGAGTTTCTCCAATTGGTTTTACTGCCTCACTGCAGATTATGGTTGGATAACATTTGAACGGCGGATCTTTTATGCTCTGAAGATTATTCAATCGATTTATTATCCCATCCTCGCTATTATTGGTGTCCCTGGTAAGTCTCTGTATCCAACTATTAGTTTTATAAACCATATTTCACGGATTTGGAGCTCTTGTCATTTAAATCGTGTCTTCAGTTTCTCTCACAAACTCTATTCCCTATTCACGATCTACATTCCCTCACTGGCAATTGTCTAAGGTTGAACCAGGAAGTTTACAACCTCTGCTATCTGTTTAATGCTGATCTGAGTTCATTCCCATATTCTCTCCATCCGCAACCCTGCCTATTGTTTCGGCCAGGTGAGGAGGGGTCACAGTCGCTTCTCTTGTCCTTCCTCTTATTTGACCGCAATAGGGTTTGTCCTTTTTAGAGAGTGGATGTGCTAACCATCTCAGTGAATATTTTACCGTTTCCCTTTGATGTGATAGTGAAGGAACCTATCGGACAGGGTCTCTTGAGTTTAAACACGGAAGACGTGAGTTTATTATGCTTAACAATCTAAACCCGATCGAAATAAAATCATAAAAAGTACACCACACACTTACACACACACTCACGAGGATCACACACAACGATATTACAGAGTGAGAAGTACATTTGTGGTTGGATTGGAGTATACTCATTCTGTGATGTTGGACGATTCGGTGGTCTTCTGGCTCAATTTGTATTCTTGAAGTATTTGGCTGGTCAAAATGCCCTTTGTTGCTGGCCCACGTGGATCAGTGTTTTCTTGGTGGCAGACTTGTGGGTGGCTTTCTTCCCCTGGTGTCTCTGTCTGTAGTAATCTGTAGGCTTGGAGGGTCCACAGTCACATGTGTTTTTCAAACGTCTGTTGTTATCTTGACAGAGAGACGGAGAGAGATAGGCGGGATACAGTCCTTCTGCTTCTACACAGCTTGAATCACTGACTTGTCGTCTTTGTCCAGGGGAAACTCCCAGCTTTCACAGAGATGGACAGAAGGCCTCATGACTGATTCACTGTGTTCTCTGGTCACTTATAATGAGATTCAAGGTTAGGAACTTCTATCTCCCCAGGACTCAGGATACCAGTATTTACACTTGGAGGAGTTTGTTCTTTTAAAGTCAATGTGTCAGGATGGCCTTGTATGCCGTGTTAATGAATGCAATCTACGGTAATTCGATAACTAGAGCAAGCCAAAGTTTTCGCTCCAGGCTCATCAGACATGTGTCTCCTGTTGGAGATCTTGGAATGTGAAAAGGTGTTTCAGATACCAATTGCGGTGGCAATCTCGGCTCCCAGATTTTTCAAGGCTAACTGTAGGATTTTTTTCCATTAAGGTTTACTGTAAGTTTCCAACCGATGAATTAAAATTCCTCATTTGACTTATTGTATTATATTGACACCGCTGAAGCACATGGAAAGAAATGTGATAACAGGAACATTTCATTACATAATTGTGGGAAGAAATAGAGGGAAACACACATTCAATCTCAATAATAACTTCTCAAATTGACACATTAATTTTCGAATTACTGCAGCTGACATTGTCTGTTACAGTTGTGCTGACTTAATTGCGTTGGAGTTTTGTCTGGGATGGTTACGTGTCGGGTTCCACCCTGGACAATTCATCAGCGATTGCATTGTTTTTTTTTCTCTCTTGCAATGAAGCTTGAATCATTCAGGTTCCTGCACCTTGATAACCTTTCTCCCTGCGGCACAGTGGCGCAGTGGTTTGCACTGCAGCCTCACAGCTCCAGGGACCCGGGTTCGATTCTGGGTACTGCCTGTGTAGAGTTTGCAAGTTCTCCCTGTGTCTGCGTGGGTTTTCTCCGGGTGCTCCGGTTTCCTCCCACAAGCCAAAAGACTTGCAGGTTGATAGGTAAATTGGCCATTATAAATTGTCACTAGTATAGGTAGGTGGTAGGGAAATATAGGGACAGGTGGGGATGTTTGGTAGGAATATGGGATTAGTGTAGGATTAGTATAAATGGGTGGTTGATGGTCGGCACAGACTCGGTGGGCCGAAGGGCCTGTTTCAGTGCTGTATATCTAATCTAATCTAATCTAAACCGACAGTGTGTAATGCATTGTTTATTTTAGCCTCTGTGAGGTGTTTGAGGTTTCATCTGGGCCTTTGCTCTTGTTGAGTTCTGCTTTGAAATTGTTGCGTTTGATGAGCTTTGGGTTTGGGATCTGATCATTGGGTTCTTCAATGGGTAGATCCACACTGACCTCACTTTTAGCTTTCTTGTGAGGTACACAAGTGCTGTTCACTTTAGGGTATTTTCCCTTCCCTTCTCTCATTACTATGGGGAGGATTCTTTTTCTGATCTGCCCTATCTCCTCTGGGACATTAGTGCTCACAAGTGTCTGCCCGGCTTTCACTGCACTCTCCTGTAGCACTTCCACTAGGTCAGCCATCTCCCTCACCATTGGCTTCCCTTTTTGGAAACCTTCCTTTGTCCTTGCACGTTTCTGCAAATGCTGTTGGCAGCCTTTTTAGGGTACCTGTTTGGCCTGCATTTAAGGAGGAGAGCGTGTGGTCTAATTTCTCTAACATTTCAGGGTTGGCTAATTGGAGAGTAGGGGGTTCTAGTTGGGAATCCTCCTGGCCCTCCTCGAACGTGTCCTCACTGTCCTTTTCAATCCTTCCCTCCAGACTGTCTGACAGATCTGTACTTGTCTATCCCCTCCACAGCCTTCACTTTTTTTTCCTTTGGTCTGCTGTGTCAATTAAATAATTTACCTGACTATTCCGTTTGCCACTCGACATGGACCACTGAACTGGGCTTTAAGGGGTTCACCCTGCATTGGGAGTAGTAACAATACCTGGTCTCTGTCCTGAAATGTTCTAGCCGCGGCATTTTTGCCTGCTTACATTTTCATAGCTATCTGGGAGGTTTTTAGGTATTCCTGAGCCATTGCACAGGCTCTCGTGAACTATTCCCAGAGCATGGAAATGTTGTCTAACATGGAAGACTCATCCCTGTATCCCAAAAACCTCTCCTTGATTAGTTAAAGAGGATCTCTCATCTCGTGTCTATAAACTAATTCAAAGAGACTAAAGCCAGTGGAATCACTGGATAAGTCCCTGGTAACCAACAGGAGAAAGCCCAGCCCTTTGTCAAAGTCATAGGGTTACTCATAGCAGTATGAGCTGATCATTGCCTTTAGGGTCTGGTGGTACCGCTTCAAAGCCCGTTGTGACTGCGGGTGGTAGGCTCAGGACTTCTGCTGGGTTATGTTTAGATTACCCATGACATTTTCAAAAATATTGGACATTATGTGTGTGCCCAGGTCCATCTGGATCTCAGCAGGCAACCCATATCGTGTAAAGAATTGGTTCAGACCCTCCACCACTACATTGGCTGAGATAGCTCCTCAGGGGAATGGCCTCTGGGTATTGTTCCACTACGTCCATAATGGTGAGAAGATACTGGTAGACCCCACTTTGTTTTCAGCAGGTGTCCCACACAATCCACCAGCACTCTGCTAAAGGGATCCCCAAAAACTGTATGGGAATTAGCGATGCAGGTTTTATTGCAGGTTGTGGCTTCCGCACAACCTGCCACATGTGACCAGTTTTACAGAGCTCAACCACATCTTCGTGGAACAAAGAACAGTACAGCACAGGAACAGGCTATTCGGCCCTCCAAGCCTGCGCCGATCTTGATGCCTGCCTAAACTAAAATCTGCTGCACTTCCGGGGACTGCATCCTCAATTCCCATCCTATTCATGTATTTGTCAAGATGCCTCTTAAATGTCGCTATCGTACCTGCTTCCACCACCTCCACCGGCAGCAAATTCCAGGCACTCACCATCCTCTGTGTAAAGACCTTGCCTCGCACATCCCCTCTAAACTTTGCCCCTCTCACCTTAAACCTATTTTCCATAGTAACTGACTCTTCCACCCTTGGATAAAGCTGCTGAATATCCACTCTGTCCATGCCACTCATAACTTTGTAAACCTCCATCATGTCGCCCCTCCACCTCCGTCGTTCCAGTGAAAACAATCCGAGTTTATCCAACCTCTCCTCGTAGCTAATGCTCTCCAGACCAGGCAACATCCTGGTAAACCTCTTCTGTACCCTCTCCAAGGCCTCCACGTCCTTCTGGTAGTGTGGCGACCACAATATTCTAAGTGTGGCCTAACTAAGGTTCTATACAGCTGCAGCATGACTTGCAAATTTTTATACTCCATGCTCCGACCGATGAAGGCAAGCATGCCGTATGCCTTCTTGACTACCTTATCCACCTGTGTTGCCATTTTCAGTGACCTGTGGACCTGTACGCCCAGATCTCTCTGCCTGGCAATACTCTTGCGGGTTCTGCCATTGACTGTGTACGTCCCACTGCATTAGACCATCCAAAATGCATTACCTCATATTTGTCCGGATTAAACTCCATCAGCCATTTCTCTGCCCAAGTATCCAACCGATCTATAGCCTGCTGTATCCTTTGACAATCATCATCACTATCCACAACTCCACCAATCTTTGTGTTGTCCGCAAACTTACTAATCAGACCAGCTACATTTTCCTCCAAATCATTTATAGGCACTACAAACAGCAAAGGTCACAGGACTGAGGAACACCACAAGTCACAGCCCACCATTCAGGTAAACACCCTTGCACTGCTACCCTCTGTCTTCTATGCCCGAGCCAGTTCTGTATCCATCTTGCCAGCTCACCGCTGATCCCGTGTGACTTCACCTTTTGTACCAGTCTGCCATGAGGGACCTTGTCAAAGGCTTTACTGAAGTCCATGTAGACAACATCCACTGCCCTTCCTTCATCAATCATCTTCGTTACTTCCTCAAAAAACACAATCAAGTTAGTGAGACACGATCTCCCCTTCACAAAACCATGCTGTCTCTCGCGAATAAGTTCGTTGGTTTCTAAATGGGAGTAAATCCTGTCCCGAAGAATGCTCTCTAATAATTTCCCGACCACTGACGTAAGGCTCACCGGCCTATAATTTCCTGGATTATCCTTGGTACCCTTCTTAAACAAAGGAACAACATTGGCTATTCTCCAGACCTCTGGGACCTCACCTGTAGCCAATGAGGATGCAAAGATTTCAGTCAAGGCCCCAGCAATTTCTTCCCTTGCCTCCCTCAGTATTCTGTGGTAGATACCATCAGGTCCTGGGGACTTATCTACCTTAATGCTTTGCAAGACGCCCAACGCCTCATTTTTGATAACGACATGACCGAGACTATCTACACTCCCTTCCATTGGCTTATCATCCACCAAGTCCTTCTCTTTGGTGAATTGTGAGTTGTGGCCAGTCAAAATGTTCTCTTATGCGGTCTTCGATTTTTCGTACACCGACATGTCCAGTCAGTGGATGTTCGTGGGCCATTCTTAATATTTCTTTAATGGACCTCAGCGGCACCACTATGCGGTGAACCACTGTCCAGTCTTCATCCGCAGGTCTGTGAGCTGGTCTCCACTGCCACATCAGCTCCTCATTCTATAAATAGTAGCACTCTGCAACTACCTCTGCTTCAGTTTTGGTTTGGACAGTCTGTGCTATTTTTTAACACAGAGACTCAACTAAGGACGATCTGTTTAACACATACTTTGGGTCCTCTAACTTCCCAAAGAAGGTTTCAGACAACCAGACAGTAGGGTCATCCGTCTGCTGTGTAAGTTCAGGAGATTGTTTGGCCATGGACCGAGTCACCACACAATCAGGGAGAATGCCTGGGATTTTCTTCTGTAAATGTTCTGTCTCTCTGACCTCTTTTGGTGTCTCAAGAACTACTGGGGAAGCTGCCACCTTTTCCCTTGTCAGATCATTACCCAGGAGCAGGTCGACTCATACACCTGTAATCTAGGTACAATTCCCATGGTTACCGGTCCAGAAACTGGGTCACACACCAAGTGCAGCTGATATAAAGATATGGACATATACTGTCTTCCGATAGCATTCACTCACACTCCAGCATTCACTGTGCTCTCTGGAGGAAATGTGATGCCTTTTCCCAGGTGAAGGGATTGGGTGGCCCCTGTATCCCTCAGTATGACGATGGGCTTATTGCCCCACTCGAGGGGTATGGGGTCACTTTTCCTTGGAATACTAAATCCTGGTAACTCTGGGATTTTGTTAAGTTTTCCATACGCTCGGCGGTAGGTTTACTGGGTCTGACTGTGACAGTTAAAAGCACAGCCTGATCTGCTGTGTTTTCCATCAGGGCCCGTTTTCCTGCACTGCTCTGGTGGACCCTGATTAATCCTACAGGTTTTCCCCGTCACGTCCATTAGTCATCTCGATGGTGATCTGCCTTATTCCAGTGAAAACATACAGATCTTCAGCCATTACTCCTGCTCTCAGTACCGTCCTATTTGGCCTGAGGATGGACCCTTGTGTGTCCCGCTTTTCGTTCTTGCCCATGGCTGCTCGGACTCCGATCACTTTGCACCTTTTATTCTCGGATCTTTGGGGTGACAAGGAACGGAGTTCCCTCTGGGGTTAAGGCTTTGCGTACAAGGGAAAATTCATCAGCCAGAATATCTGTGAACCTTCTGGCCCTCTATGTGGGTTTTAATGCGAGGGGGCGAGTTTGTGAACTCCTCGAGGAGGATCACCGCTCTGAGGGTTTCATATGTGGGCTCTATCTTGAGCACTCATATCACTGGCCAAAAACAAACACAAAATGGACTGTAAAATCCTCTACAGGTACGGAAAAAGGAAACGTTTAGCTAAGACAAATGTGGGTCCATTACAGGCAGTGTCAGGAGAATTTATAATGGGGAATAGAGAAATGGCAGAGAAGCTAAATGATTACTTTGTGTCCGCCTTCACTGAGGAAGATACAAGAAATCTCCCAGAGTTAGAGATCTAAGGGACTAGGGAGATTGAGGAAGTGAAGGAAATTAGTATGAGTAAGAAGGTTGTCTTGGAGAAATTAATGGAGCTGAAGGTTGACAAGTACCCAGGTCCTGATATTCTACATCCCAGAGTGTTGAAAGAGGTAGCTTTGGAAATAGTGGATGCATTGGTGAATATCTTTCAATATTCTGTAGATTCTGGAACTGTTCCTGTAGATTAGAAGATAGAAAATTTCTCCCCAGTATTTAAGAATGGAGGGAGAGAGAAAACAGGGCACTACAGACATGTTAGCCGTACATCAGTCGCTGGGAACAAGCTATACTCTATTCTAAAGAATGTGATAAATGGATCTGATTGGGCAGAGTCAACATGGATATATAAATGGGAAACAATGTTTGACGAACCTGTTGCAGTTATTTGAGGATGTTGCGCACAGATTTGATAAAGGGGAGTCGGTGGATGTGGTATACTTGGATTTTCAGAAGGCTTTTGATAAAGTCCCCGACAGGAGGTTGTTTAGTAAAATTGGAGCACAAGGGATAGGAGATAATGTGCTGGCATGGATTAAGGATTAGTTAACAGGCAGAATTGCCGACCACGCTCTGGAAGTGGTTCAAGAATTCACCTACCTAGGCTCAACTATCACCAGTAACCTGTCTCTAGATGCAGAAATCAACAAGCGTATGGGAAAGGCTTCCACTGCTATGTCTAGACTGGCCAAGAGAGTGTGGGAAAATGGCGCACTGACACGGAACACAAAAGTCCGAGTGTATCAGGCCTGTGTCCTCAGTACCTTGCTCTATGGCAGCGAGGCCTGGACAATGTATGTCTGTCAAGAGCGACGTCTCAATTCATTCCATCTTCGCTGCCTCTGGAGAATACTTGGCATCAGGTGTCAGGACCGCATCTCCAACACAGAAGTCCTCGAGGCGGCCAACATGCCCAGCTTGTACACCCTACTGAGTCAGCGGCGCTTGAGATGGCTTGGCCACGTGAGCCGCATGGAAGATGGCAGGATCCCCAAAGACACATTGTACAGCGAGCTCGCCACTGGTATCAGACCCATCGGCCGTCCATGTCTCCGCTTTAAAGACGTCTGCAAACGCGACATGAAATCCTGTGACATTGATCACAAGTCGTGGGAGTCAGTTTCCAGCGATCGCCAGAGCTGGCGGTCAGCCATAAAGACGGGGCTAAAATGTGGCGAGTCGAAGAGACTTAGTAGTTGGCAGGAAAAAGACAGAGGCGCAAGGGGAGAGTCAACTGTGCAACAGCCCCGACAAACAAATTTTTCTGCAGCACCTGTGGAAGAGCCTGTCACTCTAGAATTGGCCTTTATAGCCACTCCAGGCGCGGTTTCACAAACCACTGACCACTTCCAGGCGCGTATCCATTGTCTCTTGAGATAAGGAGGCCCAAAGAAGAAGAACAGGCAGAAAGCAGAGAGTAGGAATAAATGAGTCATTCTTGCCTTGGCAGGCTGTGACTAGTGGGGTACTGCAGGGATCAGTGCTTGGTCCCCGGCTGTTCACAATATGTATCAATGACTTGGATGTGGGGACCAATGTAATATTTCCAGGGTTTCAGATGCCAGTAAACTAGATGGGAATGAGTGTTGCGAGGAAGATGCAAGACGGCTTCAAAGGGATTTGGACAGACTTCGTGAGTGGGCAAGAACATGGCAGTTGAAATATAATGTGGAAAGATGTGAGGTTATCCACTTCGGTAGCAGGAACAGATGTGCAGAGTATTTCTTAAACGGTAAGAGATTAGAAAGTGTAGTTGTACGAAGGGACCTGGATGTCCTCGTCACTAAGTCACTGAAAACAAACATGCAGGTGCAGAAAGCAATTAGGAAGACTAATGGTATATTAGCCTTTATTGAAGTGGATTTGAGTGCAGTAGTAGTGACGTTTTTCTGCAATTGTATGGAACCTTGGTTAGACTGCCCCTGGAGTATTGTGTGCAGTTTTGGTCCCCTTACCTTAGGAAGGATGTTGTGATCATAGAGGGAGTGCAATGGCGGTTCATCAGACTTGCTCCCGAGATGGCGGGACCATCCCATGAAGAGAGATTGGGGAAACTGGGCCTGTATTCTCCAGAGTTTCGAAGAATAAGAGGTGATCTCACTGAAACCTACAAAATACTGAAAGTGATAGACAGGGTAGATGCAGCTAACATGTTTCCCCTGGTTGGGGAATCGAGAACCAGGGGAAACAATTTCGAAATAAGTGGAAATCCACTTAAGACAGAGATGAGGAGACATGCCTTTTCTCAGAGGGTTGTGAATCTTTGGAATTCTCTACCCCGGAGTGCTGTGGAAGCTCAGTCATTGAGTATGTTTAAAGCAGAGATTAACAGATTTCTAAATGGAGTCATAGATTCGTACAGCATAGAAACAGGCCATTCGGCCCTCCGCGTCCGGGCTGACTATAATGCCGATCTATACTAATCCCAACTGCCCGCATTAATTCCATATCCCTCGATGCCTTGTTCATTAAAGTACCTGTCCAGATGTCTCTTAAATGTCACTACTGTTCCTGCCTCCACCACCTCCTCAGGCAGATCATTCCAAATACCCACTATTCTTTGTGTGTAACATTTACCCCTTTGATCCATTTAGACCTCCTCCCTCTCAACTTAAATCTACGCACTCTAGTTTTAATCACCCTTAGCATGGGAAACAGACTCTGGCTATCTACCCTATCTATGCCTCTCTTAATTTTATATACCTCCATTATGTCTCCTCTCAGCCTCCTTCGCTGCAGGGAAATCAGACCCAGCCTATCCAGTCTCTCTTTATAACTCAAGCCCTTCAAACCAGGCAACATCCTTGTGAATCTTTTCTGCACCCTCTCTCACTTAATCACATCTTTTGTGTAGTGCGACGACCAGAACTGCCCACAATACTCCAAATGCGGCCTAACCAATGTTATGTACAACTGTAACATGATGTCCCAATTGGTGCACTCAATGCCCCGGCCTAAATACCAGTGACATAACGGGAAATGGGGATTGTGTCGGAAAAAGGCATTGAAGTGGATGATCAGCTATTATCATATTGAATGGTGGAACAGGCTCGATGTCCTACTGCAGCTCCTCTGTTCCAATGTTCCGAAATTGCTTAACTCTTTCAAACGCCAGGTAGGTTTGGTCAAGCTGCTTTCCAAAGATTCTGAATTTCTGCTGGTCCAGCTCCAGTACTATCTCATATGGGCCCAGGATAGCATTTTCAGCCCTCTCATAATCTGATGAACTTTCATCTTTTCCTGTTATTTTATTTTGTAAAACCAGCGTCCAGTTCTCTGGTCATTGCAGTTGCGTTGAAAATGTTTTAAAAGGAAAGAAAAGTGCTGCCATATCCTCCTCATTGAACTTTAGAATGCACTGGGAGAACTTTAAGAGCTCAGCACATGGTCCTGAGCTAGGGATAGCTCCGTCAGCAGCTGTGCCTTCACTGGGTGTACTGGGTCTTCATCTAGTTGTTTGAGCCGCCATAATTCCCTTTCCTCCTTCTCCTTCTGGAACACTCTTACTTTTTCCCTTTCTTGACACTCACTCTGCTCTTTCTCGGTCTCTCTGGAATTCCAATTCTAGTCTCTTCTGTTCTAGTTTTACCTTAGCTAACATTACTCTATCTGTTAGTGATTCTAACCCTGTTTGAGCCTTCAGCTTCAAGTGAAAAATGGTTGGCCACAAGTCTTACGATTACGTATTCCCTAGCGTTTGGCTAGAGTGTAATCCCTAACCTTCCGGCTACATTACTCAACTTTTCAGCAGACAGGGCGTTTAACCTATACCAAGTTACTTCACTCTGTATGTAACTCCTTTATTGGCAATATAACTCCTTTATTCAGAAGGGAGGGAGACAGAAAACAGGAAACTACAGGCCAGTTAGCTTCACATTTGCCTTGGGGAAAAATTGAGAAGATATTATTAGAGATGATATAGCCAGCACTCAGAACAAATCGAGGTAATCAGGCAGAATCAACCTGGATTTATGAAAGTTAAGTCATGTTTAATCAGTTTGTTGGATTTCTTTGATGGAGTTTCTTTGATGGGAGGAAGTTTTGGGTATTCTAAAAGACATTAAGGTGGACAAGTCCCCAGGTCCGGATGGGATCTATCCCAGGTTACTGTGGGAAGCGAGTGAGGAAATAGTTGGGGCCTTAACAGATATCTTTGCAACATCCTTAAACACGGGTGAGGTCCCGGAGGACTGGAGAATTGCTAATGTTGTCCCCTTGCTTAAGAAGGGTAGCAGGGAAAATCGAGGTAATTATAGACCGGTGAGCCTGACATCAGTGGTAGGGAAGCTGCTGGAGAAGATACTGAGGCATAGGATCTATTCCCATCTGGAAGAAAATGGGCTTATCAGTGATAGGCAACATGGTTTTGTGCAGGGAAGGTCATGTCTTACCAACTTAATAGAATTCTTTGAGAAAGTGACAAAGTTGATTGATGAGGGAAGGGCTGCAGATGTCATATACATGGACTTCAGTAAGGCGTTTGATAAGGTTCCCCATGGTAGGCTGATGGAGAAAGTGAAGGCGCATGGGGTCCAAGGTGTACTAGCTAGATAAATAAAGAACTGGCTGGGCAACAGGAGACAGAGAGTAGCAGTGGAAGGGAGTTTCTCAAAATGGAGACGTGTGACCAGTGGTGTTCCACAGGGATCCGTGCTGGGACCACTGTTGTTTGTGATATACATAAATGATTTGGAGGAAAGTATAGGTGGTCTGATTCGGAAGTTTGCAGACGACACTAAGATTGGTGGAGTAGCAGATACTGAAGGGGACAGTCAGAGAATACAGCAGAATATAGATAGACTGGAGAGTTGGGCAGAGAAATGGCAGATGGAGTTCAATTAGGGCAAATGCGAGGTGATGCATTTTGGAAGATCCAATTCAAGAGGGAACTATACAGGAAATGGAAAAGTCCTGGGGAAAATTGATGTACAGAGAGATTTGGGTGTTCAGGCCCATTGTTCCCTGAAGGTGGCAACGCAGGTAAATAGAGTGGTCAAGAAGGCATACGGCATGCTTTCCTTCATCGGACGGGGTATTGAGTACAAGAGTTGGCAGGTCATGTTACAGTTGTATAGGACTTTGGTTCGGCCACATTTGGAATACTGCGTGCAGTTCTGGTCGCCACATTACCAAAAGGATGTAGATGCTTTGGAGAGGGTGCAGAGGAGGTTCACCATTATGTTGCCTGGTATGGAGGGCGCTAGCTATGAAGAGAGGTTGAGTAGATTAGGATTATTTTCATTAGAAAGACGGAGGTTGAGGGGAGACCTGATTGAGGTGTACAAAATCATGAGAGGCATAGACAGGGTGGATAGCAAGAAGCTTTTTCCAAGAGTGGGGGATTCAATTACAAGGGAACATGAGTTCAAAGTGAAAGGGGAAAAGTTTAGGGGGGATATGTGTGGAAAGTTCTTTACGCAGATGGTGGTGGGTGCATGGAACGCATTGCCAGCGGAGGTGGTAGATGCGGGCACAATAGCGTCTTTTAAGATGTATCTAGACAGATACATGAATGGGCAGGAAGTAAAGAGATACAGACCCTTAGAAAATAGGCGACAGGTTTAGATAGAGGATTTGGATCGGCGTAGGCTTGGAAGGCCGAAGGGCCTGTTCCTGTGCTGTAATTTTCTTTGTTCTTTGTTCTTTGTTCTTTAAGTTACATGTGCTGTGGATGAAGGAGAACCGGTGGATGTACTGCACTTAGATTTCTATAAGGCATTTGATAAGATGCAACATCAAAGTTTATCGTGGAAAATAAAAGCTCATGGTGTCGGGGGTAACATATTGGTATGGAAAGAAGATTGACTAGCTAACAGAAAACCGAATGTCAGCATAAATGTGTAATTTTCTTGTTGGCAAGATGAAACGAGTGGTGTACCACAGGGATCTTCAACTTTTTACAATTTATATAAATGAATTGGATGAAGGGACCGAAGGTATGGTTGCTAAATTTTCCCATGACACAAAGATATGCAGGAAACTAAGCTGTGAACAGGACATAGGGGACTGCAAAGGAATATAGATAGGTTAAGTGAGTGGGCAAAGACCTGGAAAATGGAGTATACTGCAGGAAAGTGTGAAATTGTCCACTTTGGCAGGAAGAATAAAAAAGAAGCCTGTTATCTAAATGGTGAGAGATTGCAATGCACTGAGATGCAGAGGGATCTGGGTGTCCAAGTGCATGAATCACAAAAGGCTAGTAAGCAGGTACAGCACGTAATTGGAAAACTAATAGCATGTTATTGTTTACTGCTAGAGAAATTGAATAGCAAAGTATGGAGGTCATGCTTCAGTTTTACAGGGCATTGGTGAGACCACATCTGGAGTATTGTGTACAGTATTGGTCTCCTTGTTAATGGAAAAATGTAAATGTATTGGGGGCAGTACATAGAAGGCTATTTAGACTGATACCTGGAATGGGCGGGCCGTCTTATGTGGGAATATTGGACAGGCGAGGCTTGTATCCGCTGGAATTTACAAGAGTAAGAGGAGACTTGATTGAAACTTATAGGACTCTGAGGGGTCTTGACGGGGTGGATGTGGAAAGGATGTTTCCCATTGTGGGAGAATCTAGAATTAGGGGTCACTATTTAAAAATAAGGGGGTCACCCATTTAACACACAGATGAGGAGATTTTTTTCCTGTGAGGGTCATGTGTTTTTGGAAATCTCTTCCTCAAAAGGCGCTGGAAGCAGAGTCTTTGAATATTTGTAAGGCAGAGGTAGATAGATTATTGATAAGCAAGGGGTTGAAGATTATCGGGGGCTGGTGGAAATGTGAAGTCGAGTTTACAATCAGATTAGTCATGACCTTATTGAATGGCAGAGCAGGCTTGAGGAGCCGAGTGGCCTACTCGTGATCCTAATTCATCTGTTCATATTTTCATAAGCTGTGGCTTAGGATGGTACTGTCTCCGAATGTGAACTTTTTAGTGCTGTAGCAGCGAAAGCCACAATAAAACCTACATTGAAATCTTCATTTTTTTCTGGGAATCAATTGTTTTTCCTACTTCTAATTTCTCGTTTGTCATTGGGTTACAATCAATTTCTGTTACAGCCATGTGAGGAGGGTTCCCAGATCCCCTCTTGTCCTATCTCTTATTTGACCACAATAGGGTTTATTCTTTTATCGCATTGGACGTGCTGACCACCTCAGTGAGTATTTTACTTTATATCTTTATTGTGCTCGTGAAAGAGCCAGTCAGACAGGTTTTCTTGAGTTTAAACAAGAGGTGAGTTTATTATACTTAACGATCTAAACTGGATCTGAATAAAATAATATACATGTACGGTACACATTCACGCACACACTCAAACGAGAATCACACATAAATAAATTAGAGTGAGAAATACATTGGTGTTGGATGAGAGTCCATGATAATTTTTTAAAAACATATACAGTCTGTGAGGTTGGATAATTCTGTGGTCTGCGCCTTTGCCACCCTTACATATGAGTTTCATGTCATCTGCACTAGTTGAAATTGTTTATTTTTACATTTAAGTCTATATCATGCATCTATCTATATGTCAGGAACAGCAATGGTTCTCATACTGACCCCTGAGAAACATCACTGTATACTTCTCCACCCCAGAATAAACAATGTCTGTTCACAACTTCTCTCTGCTTTCTGTCCCTGAGTCAATGTCATATCCACACTATCACTCTCACATTAATCCATGTCATCCAGTTTCTAATAAGTCTATGAAATGTCATTTGATGACAGGCCTTTTGAAAGTTCATATGCATAACACGAAACACGCTGACCTCATCAACACTCACAGTTATGTCATCAACTAACTTGATCAAGATTATCAGACATGATTGGTTATCAAGCTATCCATCCTGTTTGTCATTTATTATCAGATGTTTTTTCCAAGAAAGATATATTTTTGAGCTGGATTATGGCCTCTAGAAATTTCCAATCGCCAACATTATACTGTTTGGTCAGAAGTTACAGGGTTTATCCAATCTCTTTTTTTTTTAAATAGGGTGCATAATTTACAGTCCTCCACTCCCCTGTCACTACTCCCATAACCAAGGAGGAGTGAAAGCTTCTGGCCAGTGACTCTACCACTACTTCCCTTAACAAACCTCATACATAACATCCAGTCTGGGTAAATGTTCTACTTTATTTTGGAACACTAATTGTTGGTTTGACAGGGGTTAACTGAATCTGTTTGTTCAATGTGTGTAATTAATGTCAGTCTCCATGCACCTTAATTGTGTCATTGGAGAGTTTTCCACTTCCATTAATAAGGGATTTCTTTCAATGTGTTATTCCAAGCCGGGAGCATCACCCCCACACTAACAGCAGCTCCAGAGAGTGGGAAAGGATTGATCAGAATCTGAGAACAATAGATTCGAATTTTACAAAAATGGGCAGCAAGAGTTTATCCTATTGGTTTGGCGAAGTTACTGCAGATTATTATTGGAGAACATTAGAAATGCGAATCTATTATGCACTAAAGATGATTCAAACGATTTACTATCCCATCCTCGCTATTACTGGTGTCCCTGGTAAGTCTCTGTATCCAACTGTTATATCTATAAACCATATGTCACTGACTTGTGTTCTTGTCATGTAAATCCTGGGAATACTGAAGCCTCTGTCTTCAAACTCTCTCACAAAGTCTGCTCCCTATCCACTGTCTATATCGACCTCACTAGCCAATGTCTGAGGCTGAAACAGACAGTTTACAACCTCTATGTTCTATTTATACCTGAGCTGAGTTCATCGTCATGTTCTCTCCATCACTTAACCTGCCTAATACCACTTCTGTAATATCACCCATGTCCACCTCTGTCTCAAAACATCTCCTGCATAAGCCCTCATCCGTGCCTTTGTTAAATCCACACTTGACTATTCCAATTCTGTCCTGGTCACCCTCCCATTTATAAACCTCCATAAACCACAGACCATCCAGAACTCTGCTGCCTGTAAACTAATATACACCAAATCCCGATCACCCATCACCCCAAATCCTGATCACCCATCACCCCTGTGCTCACTGATCTATATTGGCTCCCAGTCTGGCAGCACCTTAATTTAAATATTCTCATTCATGTGTTTGAATCCCTCCATGGCCTCACCCCTCCAATTAGTCCCATTTCCCTGTCCATATCCCATATTCTTGAAAATCTTATGCCTTCAACTCTTTTCCCAATTCCCCATTGAAAGTGAGTTGCTTTTTCTCTCTATTTCCCCCGGCTGTGAATTTCATGCTGGTGCCAATGTTACAGAAACCTTGATCCGTAAAATGATGCTATCTGCACAGCCGGCCACTTCTAGTGTGGCCAACACAGTGCCCCATGCTGGGCAGGGGACTTGACCGGGCGTTCTATGTATGTGCTGTTAGTGTAAGGAGGGTTCAAGGTGACGTCAGTGCACCAGCCCAACAGTGTTGATGTCTGTCCTTGAAACTTGGTCTGTGGATGTCCACTGACAATCTGTGTTAGTCACTTGTTATTTCAAAGGACCAGGCATCTAACTTACAGGTGAGGGGCTTTTGACTTGCTAATGCCATTGTAAAGTTAGTGGAGGTGCTTTCGATGTTTTTCTGGACGTTGTGTTGTGAGCTGCTGCAGACATTCAGGCAGGACAGAGGACTTTGTGACCCAATTCTGGACGAGGTTTGGGGACTGTAGTTACAGTGTCTCTGGGTCTGTAACATGACCAACAGATGGAGCAGAGGCTGCAGAGAGGGCAATCTATGTCAAGAGGCAAGAGGAGGGGGCTCTGCCCTACCCACCAGAGAAGATTGATCCTGCATGGCACAAGCATGGATCTCATGACCTCAGTCTGAGCTTCCATTGCAGCACTGAGACGTTGGGTGTCTGCCGTCTGTGCTGCAGTGGAAGCTGAGACGATGGTTACCAGATGCAGTATCATGGCTGGGTCTGCGAGTGATGTCATGGAGTTAGTGACCACTTCCACAGGGGGAAGAATGGGCTTCAATCTCTGTGCAATGTCCTGTGCCATCTTGGAGCCGGACTCCTCCATGTTCCTTGACAGTGACAACAGACTGTCTGACAGGCCTGTCAATGGACAAAGTATCTCAGTGTACATGTCCATCAGCATTCTCCTGTCTGCTGTTCCAGCAATGTTCACATCTGAGTCCTGTGTATTATAACTCGCTTGTGACCTCGCCCTCTGGTGAGCTGACACATGGACTATCCTTTACCCCTGGCCTGGCTGCAGCTCACTTGTGCTCGGTGACTCACCACGTGTAGATTCCGACTCTATACCAGCCTCTAAAGCACACACAGTGTAAGTATTTGAACTGTTGGCTGTGAGTATTAGACCAAGTGATGGCGCTTCGCCATCAGTGCTGTGCTGCTGCTCTCTCTCTGTCTCCTGGAGCTGCTGTGACTGGGAAGCTGGTAGTTTTGGGTTATCATTGGAAAGTATAACATTAGAAGGAAAAAGTTGGGGTGAGGGATTGAGGGTGGGATGGAAAGCAGGAGGTCAATGGTCCCACCATCTGAAGCTTGTACATCATCCCAGACAGCAGGATGAGGGGGAGGTGGGAGTTAAGAAGGGACATAAGGCAGGAGCATAGCATCATCCTGAATACTGTCGGTGATGCCGGATGTTACGGGCTCTGTCACAGCCGGTCCCATGATGTGAAGAACCATCTCCTCCCTCAGGCTCAGGGGATGAAGGTATGCCTGGCCCTCGCCGGAACACTGCTGCTCCCTGTGATTATGGGCCACCTTGTCCTGTAAGAGAGAGAGCAGAATGGCAGTGATTGTGTTTCACTGTGTTTGGGTGATTTGCCTACCATAGCTGAATAGCTGGAGGTATGTGGAGGCATTGAGAGGTGGGTGCGAGGCTGGCACCAGTGGAAGATGTGTGAGGGTGAGGTGGAGTAAGTGAATGTTAGGTGTGAGTCCTGAGTGTTAGGGATTGCTGATGGGTGAGTGATGGGGGTGTGGTACATTGAGCAGTGTGAGACGTTGGTTGTGTTGGGGGTAGGAGATGCCATGTGGAGATGAATTCACCGACATTGATCACCCGTGTGAGCTCATTAAACTTCTTCCGACTCTGCTGCCAGGTCCTCGGGGCCGAACTTCTTGCATTGACCTCCCAGGCCACCTGCTCCCATTCCCTTCGGAGAGTGTTACTTGAGGGCCTCGGCCCCACGCTATGAAAACATGGCCTCCCTCCTCCTGTCCCCCTCCATGACTAAGGCCTCCAGCACCACATCCGTGAACTGCAGATGCCTCTCTCAGTTCTAGTATTCCATTTACCTTGTTTCTAATTGCAGAATTCACAGTCAGCAGCAGCAGCACACGCAGCCTCCTGTGATTCAGTGCAGCTTCCCTTTAAGAGGGACAGACTGCCTTTAAAAGCTGAATGCTGGCTGAAACACGAACCAGCCTCACGCACACTTCGCTCCCAGTTAATGTGCAGACAGACATCAGCGTGGGTCGCGCTGGGCAGCAAGTAGAATTCATGGAAATGAGGAGAAAGCAGGACCTTTGAGTGTCACCTGCCTCAACAAGTACCGGCACGGGCAGATCATGAATCACAAACCCTACGCACAGAAGGAGGATATTCAGCCCATTGTGTCAGTGCAGTCTCTTTGAAAGAGATATCAAATTAGTTCCTCTCTCCTCCTTTTGACTCACTCCCCAGCTTTTTAAATTCCAATTCATGTATTTGCTGAATTCTCTTTTGAAAGATATTATTGAATCTGCTTCCACCATGTTTTGAGGCAGTGAATTCCAGATCCCAACAACTCGCTGTGCAAGAAAATTCTCCTCATTTCACCTTTGGTTCTTTGTCAATTACCTTCAATCTGTGCCTTCTTAATACTGAACTTTCTGACACTGGAAACAGTTTCACATTAATTAACCTACCAAAACCCTTCATGATTTTGAATTCTATATTAAATCTCTCCTTACCCTTCACTGCTCTAAAGAGAACAATCCCAGCTTTTCCAATCTCTCCACGTAACTGAATTCCCAGATACCTGGTACCATTCTTGTAAATCACCTCAGTATATTCACTAAGTGCTTGACATCCTTACCAAAGTGTGGTGATCAGAATTGGACACAATTCTCCAGCTGGGACCTAACCAATGATGGATGAACATCAGCATTTCCTCCTGAGTTTTATTACTCTGTGCCTCTCTCTCTAACACCAAGGACACTACATGTTACATTCAAAGATCTGTGTGTGTGTCCACCCCCAGTCTCTCTAATCCTGCACCCACTTTATAATGGTACCATTGAGTTTATATTGTTTCTCCTCATATTGCCTACCCAAATGTCTCACTTCACACTTTACAGTGTTAAATTACATCTGCCATGTTCCTGTCCATTTCACCAGTCAGTCTCTGTCCTGCTGAAGTCTGTTACTATCCATCACACTGTTTATTAACATTTCTGAGATTCCTGCCCTCTGAAAACGTTGAAATTGTCCTCTCTGTACACAAGCCCATTGCATTAACATACATCAACAGTGATTCCAACAGTGACCCTGGGGAACCGCACTTTGTACTTCCCTCCAGACTAAACAACAACCATTCTCCGCTGATCTCTGCTTTCTGTCACTGACCTAATTTCCGGCATGCTGACATTGAAAATAAAAAAAAGGACTTCCATTTATGTAACGCCTTCATGACCACTGCATGTCCCAAAGCGACTTACAACTAACGAGTACCTTTTACCGTTTTGTCTGTCCTGTAATGCAGGAAAAACACAGCCAATTTCCGCACAGCAAGATCCCACAAGTGGCAGTGTGATCATGATCAGATCTGTTTTTGTAATGTTAATTTGAGGGGTAAATGTTGACCAGGAAACTGGGAATAATTCCCCTGACCTTCTAAATAATTCCATAGGATCTTTACATCCACTTGAGAGGGCAGACGGGGCCTGGCTTTACCTTTTATTTGATGAGGCGGCACCTCGGACAGTGCAGCACTCCCTCAGTACAGGACTGCAGTGTCAGCCTTGATTCTTGTCATCAAGTCCTGCAGTGACACTTGATCCTAGAAGCTTGTGACTGAAAGGGGAGAGAGCGACAAACTGAGCCACTGCTGACATTGGTCCTTTAATCCCAAGTGTTTCTAATTTGGGAACACGGCTGTTATGTGCTACTTTATCAAACAGCTGCTGAAAGGATAGGAATATTGGGAAAGTACAGACAGGAACAATCATGGAATCATAGAATAGCACAGTCCTGAATGATGTCATTCGGCCCCTCAAGTCAGTGCTCGCCCTTTCAAAGAGCAATCCAGTTACACCCACTCCCTGACTCTTTCACTATATCCTAACATTTTTTCTGCTTCAGATATCTATCCAATTCCCTTTTGGGATCAACTATTGAATCTGTATCCATCAGCTTATCAGACAGTGCATCCCAAATCCAAACCACTCAGAAACAAAAATCCTCATGTCTGCTTCTTTTACCAATCACCTTAAATCTCTGTCTCTGATTACCGGTCCCTTGGACATGGGAAACAGTTTCTCTTTATTTAATTTATCTAAACCCTTCCTAATGTTAAACAGCTCAATTAAATCTCCTCTGAAAGTTCTCTGCTCGAAGCAGAACAACCCCAGCTCCATAACTGTCATCCCTCATGCCTGCACAAATTCTCATAAAACAGTCTGTACCCTCTCCGAAGGATTCATGTCCTTCCTAAAGTGTGGTTCCCAGTATTCGACACAAGACTCCAGGTGGAGCTGAACTAGTATTTTATATATGTTTCACATAATGTCCTTGCTTTTGTTCTTTTTGCCTCTATTTATAAACCCGAGAATGCCATATATTTATTAACTGTCCAGTTAACCTTTCCTGCCACCTTCAAAGATTTGTGTACAAATACCCCAAGTGTCTCTGTTATTTCACCACCTTTATAGTTGTACCATTTAACTTGTATTGTCTCTCCTCATTCATCCTTTCAAAATGTATTACCTTACACATCTGCAATGTCAATTAAATATTGAGAAGATTGAAGCCATTGTTTTCTGTCTCCACTCCAAACATTTCCTAGCTACACACTCCATCCCTCTCCTTTGTAAATGCTTGAGACGAAGTCAAACTGTTCAGAAACGTGGTTTCATAGTTAACTTTGAGATACCTGGCGATGAGCTTCTGACCAAATATTCACACCATCAGTAAAACGGCTTATTTCCATCCGCGGTGGAGTTGCATTGCAGGTTAAAAAGGAAATTAACGCAATAGTGAGGAAGGATATTAGCTCTGATGATGTGGAGTCTGTATGGGTAGAGCTGAGAAACAATAAGGGGCAATACACGTTAGTGGGTGTTATATATAAACCCCCAAACTGTGGTGGTGATGTGGGAATGGTCTTAAACAGGAAATTAGAGATGCATACGATAAAGCAACATCTGTAATTGTGGGTGAGTTTAATCTGCATATAGATTGGTCAAATCAAATTTGTCACAATAACGTAGAGGAGGAATTCATGGAATGTATATGGGATAGTTTTCTGGACCAATACTTTGAGGAACCAACTAGAGAACAGGAGATCCCAGACTGGGTATTGTGTAAAGAGAGAGGAATAATTGACAATCTAGTTGTGTGAAATCCCTTGAGGATGAGTGACCATAATATGATAGAATTCTTCATGAAGAACGCCAACAGTGACGTCAGAGGAGAGTTGCAAGCTGATTGGTTGGGTGAGTAGCAGCTGTTAGTGCATGTCGATATCTTTAAAAAAGTGAAAAGTTTATTTTTGTGGAAAAAAACTCTGGTGATAAGGTGAGTGCTACTGAAGTGTTTCTTTTTTTAATTATTAAGAACCTTAGATTGAAGTGGGCAGAACAAGGCCCCTCATGTAATTAGTATTTTTTTAAATTAAGGGTGTAACTAATTAATCTAAGGGTAGGTCATGACAGGAGAGCTCAGCCCCGTGATTTTCCTCCTGCGCTATGTGGGAAATCAGGGATGCTCCCAGTGTCCCTGGTGACCATGTGTGCAGGAAGTGTATCCATCTGCAGCTGCTGGTTACCCACATTACGGAGATGGAGCTGCGGGTGAAATCACTGTGGAGCATCCGTAATGCTGAGGAAGTCGTGGATAACATGTTTAGCGAGTTGGTCACACCGCAGGTAATAGCTGCACAGGCAGAAAAGCGATGGGTGACCACCAGACAGAGTAGTAGGCACAGGCAGGTAGTGCAGGAGTCCCCTGTAGCCACCCCGCTCTCAAACAGATCGACCACTTTGGATACTGTTGGGGGGGTGACCTCCCAGGGGAAAGCGGCAACAGCCAGGCCCATGGGACCACAGAGGGCTCTGCCGCACAGCAGGGGAGGAAAGGGGGTGGAAGAGCTATCATGATAGGGGATTCTATCGTAGAGGGTGCAGGTAGGCGTTTCTGTGGCCGCAAAAGAGGCACCAGGATGATATGTTGCCTCCCTGCTGCTAGGGTCAAGGATGTCTCGGAGTGGCTGCAGGAAATTCTGAAAGGGGAGAGTGAGCAGCCAGAGGTCGTGGTCCATATTGGTGCTAACGATATACACAGGAAGAGAGATAAGGTCCTGCACAGTGAATATAGGGAGTTAGGCAGAAGGTTAAAAAGTAGAACCTCTAGGGTTACTCTCAGGATTTGGCCTAATCATCAGCCTCAAGAAAACGAACATCATGGGACAGGACGTCAGAAATGCTCCATCCATCAATATTGGCGACCACGCTCTGGAAGTGGTTCAAGAGTTCACCTACCTAGGCTCAACTATCACCAGTAACCTGTCTCTAGATGCAGAAATGTGTGGCGTTTGCAAGTTCTCCCTGTGTCTGCGTGGGTTTCCTCCAGGTGCTCCGGTTTCCTCCCACATGCCAAAGACTTGCAGGTTGATAGGTAAATTGGCCATTATAAAATTGCCCCTAGAGAAGGTAGGTGGTAGGGAAATATAGGGACAGGTGGGGATGTGGTTGGAATATGGTATAGTGTAGGATTAGTATCAGTGGGTGGTTGATGGTTGGCACAGACTCAGTGGGCCGAAGGGCCTGTTTCAGTGCTGTATCTCTAAAAATAAATCAACAACGCATGGGAAAAGCTTCCACTGCTATGTCCAGACTGGCCAAGAGAGTGTGGGAAAATGGCGCACTGACACGGAACACAAAACCCCGAGTGTAACAAGCCTGTGTCCTCAGTACCTTGCTCTATGGCAGCGAGGCCTGGACAACGTATGTCAGCCAACAGCAACTCTCAATTCATTCCATCTTCGCTGCCTCCGGAGAATACTTGGCATCAGGTGGCAGGACCGTATCTCCAAGATAGAAGTCCTCGAGGCGGCCAACATCCCCAGCTTATACACACTACTGAGTCAGCGGCGCTTGAGATGGCTTGGCCATGTGAGCCACATGGAAGTTGGCAGGATCCCCAAAGACACATTGTACAGCGAGCTCGTCACTGGTATCAGACCCACCAGCCGTCCATATCTCCGCTTTAAAGACGTCTGCAAACGCGACATGAAGTCCTTTGACAAAGATCACAAGTTGTGGGAGTCAGTTGCCAGCGATCGCCAGAGCTGGCGGGCAGCAATTCAGGCAGGGCTAAAGTGTGGCGAGTCGAAGAGACTTAGCAGTTGGCAGGAAAAAAGACAGAAGCGCAAGGGGAGAGCCAACTGTGTAACAGCTCCGACAAACAAATTTTTCTGCAGCATCTGTGGAAGAGCCTGTCACTCTAGAATACGCCTTTATAGCCACTCCAGGCGCTGCTCCACACACCACTGATCACCTCCAGGCGCTTATCCATTGTTTCTCGAGACTAGGAGGCCCAAAGAAGAAGAAGAATCTCAGGATTACTCCCTGTGCCACGTGCTAGTGAGGGTAGGAATAGAAGGATTAGGCAAAGGAATGTGTGGCTGAAGAGCTGGTGTAGGCGGGAGGGCTTCAGCTACTTGGATCATTGAGATCTCTTCTGGTGCAGAAGTAACCTGTACAAAACGGTCGGGTTGCATCTAAACTGGAAGGGGATCAATATCCTTCCGGGGAGATTTGTTAGTACTACTCGGGAGGGTTTAAACTAGTCTTGCAGGAGGGTAGGACTCAAAGTAGTAGTCTCTCCGATGAGATAGTTGAGGTAAATGTAGAGGTTAATGCAAGCAAGTCCAGTAGGCATGCCGGGCAGGGGCAGGACAGGGAGCGTGGAAGATCTGGTAGGCTAAACTGCATGTACTTTAATGTAAGAGGCCTTACAGGTAAGGCAGATGAACTCAGAGCATGGGTCTGTACATGGGAATGGGATATTGTAGCTATTACAGAAACGTGGTTGAGGGATATGCAAGACTGGCAGCTCAATTGGAGGAGCATATATGTCTGGAAATCACAGATAGGTGTAGGAATTATAAGGTTGTAATAGTAAGTGATTTTAACTTACCTAATATTGACTGGGACTGGCTTAGTGCTAAGGGATCAGATGGGCAAGAATTTGTTAAGTGTGACGAGGATAGTTTTCAGAAGCAGTATGTTGATGGCTCTACTAGAGAAAAGGCTACACTCAACCTCCTCTTAGGAAATGAAGATGGGCAGGTAGATGATGTGTCAGTGGGGGAGCACTTTGGGACCAGTGACAATAACTCTATTAGCTTCAAGATAGTTATGGAAGAGGATAGGACTGGTCCTCAGGTTGAAGTCCCAAATTGGAGGAAGGTTCATTTCGATGGCATCAGACAGGAACTCTCAAAAGTTGAATGGCAGATACGGTTTACAGGTAGAGGGACGTCTGGCAAGTGGGTGGCTTTTAAAAGTGAGAAAGGAATAGTTATGTGCTGGCATATTCCTGTTAGATGCAAAGGCAAGGCTGGCATGTTTAGGGAACCTTGGTTGACAAGGGATGTTGAGGGTCTCCACAGGACAAAGAAGGAGGCATATGTCAGGTATAGACAGTGGGGATCAAACGAGTCCCTCGAGGAGTACAGGGGATATAGGAGTACACTTAATAAGGAAATTAGGAGGGTGAAAAGGGGCCATGAGATTTCGCTGGCAGATAAGCTAAAGGACAATCCTAAAATATTTTATAAGTATATTGAGAGAAAAAGGGACGCGAGGGAGAGAGTAGGTCCCCTTAAGGATCAGTGTGGTAATCTATGTGTGGAGCCACGGGAAATGGGCGAGGTCTTAAATTAATACTTCTCGTTTTTATTTACCATGGAGACGACATGGAAGCTAGTGAGTTCAAGGGAGGGAACAGCGATATCCTGGAGCATATCAACATTACAAAGGAGGAGGTGTTGGAGGTTCTGAAGCGCATTAAGGTAGATAAATCCCGAGGGCCTGACCAGGTGTATCCTAGGATGCTATGGCAAGAAAGGAAGGATATTCCTGGAGCCCGAGCAGAGATTTCTACATTATCGTTAGCCACGGGTGAGGTACCGGAAGACTGGAGGATAGCTAATGTTGTGCCTTTATTTAATAAGGGCAGCAGTGATAAGCTAGGGAACTACAGGCCAGTGAGCCTTACATGAGTGATGGGAAAGTTATTGGAAGGGATTCAGACAGACAGGATTTATATGCATTTGGAAAGGCAACATCTGATTAGAGATATTCCGCATGGCTTTGTGCATGGGAATCATGTCGCAGGAATTTGATTGAGTTTTTTGAGGAGGTGATCAAGAGGATTGACGAGGGCAGGGCGATGGACGTTGTTTACATGGACTTTAGCAAGGCCTTTGACAAGGTCCCGCATGGTCGGCTGGTCCAGAAGGTTCGAACACATGGGATCCAGGGTGTGCTAGCCAATTGGATACAAAATTGGTTTGGTAATAGGAGGCAGAGGGTGGAAGTGGAGGGTTGTTTTTCAGATTGGAGGCCGGTGACCAGTGGTGTGCCGCAGGGATCGTTTCTGGGCCCTCTCTTGTTTGTCATATATATTAATGACTTGGATATGAATGTTGGGGGCATGATTGGTCAGTTTGCAGATGAAACAAAAATTGATGGAATAGTAGAAAGTGAAGAAGGTTATCTAAGGTTACAACAGCATATGGATAAACTTGGAAAGTGGGCAAGAAATTGGCAAATGGAATTTAATGCAGGCAAGTGCGAGGTGAAGCATTTTGGGAAGTTAAACCAGGGCAGGACATAACCAGTGAATGACAGGGCCTGGGGAGTGTTGTTGAGCTGAGAGACCTTGTGGTGCAAGTGCATAGTTCCCTGAATGTGACAACACAGGTAGACAGGGGGGTGAATAAGGTGTATGGCATGCTTGTCTCCATCAACTGCGGCATGGAGTACAAGAGTTGGGACGTCATGTTACAGTTGTACATAACATTGGTTATTCCGCATTTGGAGTACAGTGTGCAGTTCTGGTCGCAACACTACAGGAAAGATGTGATTAAGCTAGAGAGGGTGCAGAAAAGATTCATAAGGATGTTGCCTGGTTTGGAGGGCTTGAGTTATAAAGAGTGATTGGGTAGGCTGGGTCTGTTTTCCCTGGAGCAAAGACGGCTGAGAGGGGACATGATGGAGGTATATAAAATTATGACAGGCATAGATAGAGCAGGTAGCCAGAGTCTGTTTCCCATGGCAGGGGTGACTAAAACTAGAGGGCATGGATTTCAGATGAAAGGGAGGAGGTTTAAAGGGGATTAAAAGGGTACATTTTTCACACAAAGAATAGTGCGTATCTGGAATGAGCTGCCAGAGGAGGTGGTGGAGGCAGGAACAGTGGCCACATTTAAGAGTCATCTGGACAGGTATTTGAATGAGCAAAGCATAGGCGGATATGGAATTAATGCAGGCACGTGGAATCAGTATAGCTCGGCATTATGCTCGGCATGGACGCAGTGGGCCGAAGGGCCTGTTTCTATGCTGTACGAATCTATGACTCCAAGATGGACAGTGACGTAGTTGATTCTGAGACTAGGGTCGTGAATCTTAATAAAGAAAAGTATGAAGGTATGAGGCACGAGTTGGCTATGATGGATTGGGAAACGTTACTTCAAGGGATGATGGTGGAAAGGCAATGGCAATATTCAAAGAGTGCATTGATGAACTGCAACAATTGTTTACTCCTGTCTGGCGCAAAAGTAAAATGGGAAAGGTAGCCAAACCATGGCTTACAAGGAAAATTAGAGATAGTATAAGATCCACGGAAGAGGCATATACATTCGCCAGAAAGAAACAACAGACCTGAGGATTGGGAGCAGTTTAGAATTCAGCAAAGGAGGACCAAGTGATTGAGTAATAAGGGGGAAATAAAGTACACGAGTAAGCTTGCGGGGAACATACAACCTGACTGAAAAGGTTTCTGTAGGCATGTGAAGAGGAAAGGATTGGTTAAGACAAATGTAGCTCCTTACAGTTAGAAACATGGGAATTTATTATGGGAAACAAAGAAATGGCTAACCAACTAAATGCATACTCTGATTCTGTCTTCACAAAGGATGACACAAATATCTTACCAGAAATGTTGGGGAACACAGGGTTTAGTGAGAGGAAGGAACCGAAGGAAATCAGTATTAGTAGAGAAATTGTGTTGGAGAAGTTGATGGTATTGAAGGCCGATAGATCCTCAGGGCCTGATAATCTACATCCCACATTACTTAAGGAAGTGACCTAGAAATAGTGGATGCTTTGGTGGTCATCTTTCAAGCTTCTATAGACTTTGGAACAGTTCCAGATGATTGGAGGGCAGCTAATGTTACCACACCATTTAAAACGGGTGGTCGAAATAAAGCAGGGCATTATAGGCAAGTCAGCCTGACGTCGGTAGTGGGGAAAGTTCTAGAGTCCATTATCAAAGTTTGTGTGACAGAGCACTTGGAGAACAGTGTTAGAAACGGATAGAGTCAGCATGGGTTTACGAAAGGGAAATCATGCTTGATAAATCTATTAGAATTCTTCGAAGATGTAACTAATAGAGTGGATGAGGGGGAGTCAGAGAATGTGGTTTATTTGGACTTTCAGAAGGCTTTCGACAAAGTCCCACATAAGAGATTATTGAGTAAAATTAAAGCGCATGGGATTAGTGGTAGTGTATTGCGATAGATAGAACATTGGTTGGCAGATGGAAAAAAAGAGGAGTGATAAACGGATCTTTTTCCAAAAGGCAGGCAGTGATTAGTGGGGTACCACAGGGATCGGTGCCAGGACCCCAGCTATTCACACTCTATATTAATGATTTAGATGAAGGAACTAAATGTAATATCTCCAAATTTTCAGAAGACACAGAACTGGGTGGGAGGGTGAGTTGTGAGGAGGATGCAGAGTGGCTTCAGGGTGATTTGGACAAGTTGAGTGAGTGAGCTATTGCATGGCAGATGCAGTATAATGTGAATAAATGTGAGATTATCCACTTTGGTAGCAAAAACAGGAAGGCAGATTATTATCTGAATAGCTATAAACTGAGAGAGGGGAATATGCAACATGACCAGGGTGTTCTCGTACACCAGTCACTGAAGGTAAGCATGCAGGTGCAACAGGCGGTAGAAAAAGGCGAATGTTATGTTGGCCTTCATGGAGACAGGATTCGAGAATAGGAGCAGGGATGTCTTGCTGCAATTATACAGGGCCTTGGTGAGGCCGCACTTGGAATATTGTGTGCAGTTTTGGTCTCCTTCTCCGAGAAAGGATGTTCCTGCTATAGAGAAAGTGCAACAAAGGTTTATCAGACTGATTCCTGGGATGGCGGGACTGATGTATGAGGAGAGTTAGGATTATATTCGCTGGAGTTCGGAAGCGTGAAGAGGGATCTCATAGAAACCTATAAAATTCTAACAGGACTTGACAGGGGAGTAGTAGGAAGGATGCTCCCGATGGTGGGGGAGTCCAGAACCAGGGGTCATAGTCTAAGGATACGGGGTAAACTTTTCAGGACTGAAATGAGGAGAAATCTCTTCACCCAGAGAGTGGTGAGCCAGTGAAATTACGTCATCACTCCCATGTCCAAGAGGGATTGGAATATGCTGGCCAGTGCCTCTGCTACTTCCACCATTCCATCCCTCAGCAACCCTCATGCATCCCATCCAGACTGGGTAAATTATCTACTTTATTGTGGTACAAAAACTGCTGTATTGAAAAGGGTTAACTGAATCTGTTTGTTCAGTGACTACAAATAATATCAGTCTCCATGGACCCTAATTGTGTCTCTGGAAGTTTTCCATCTTCTATTAATAAGGGGCTCCCATGTGTTGTCCCATAGTTTCAGCTGGAACATCAACCCCGGCAGCACAGAGATCAGCGGCTCCAGAGAGAGAGAAAGGATCGATCAGAATCTGAGAACAAATGACTGGAATGTAACAAAATGTGGTTAGAATCTGAGAACAACAGATTGGAATGTTACAACAATGGACAGGAGTTTATCCTCGGAACTTTACTCTCTTTCTACATATTATGATTGGTTCTCATTAAACTCTCGTATCCATCTCGCACTGAAGATTATTCAATACATTTACTATCCCATCCTGGCTATTATTGGTGTCCCTGGTAAGTCTCTCTATCTAGATATTAATTCTATAAACCAATTTTAACAGCATTACTGCTCCTGTAATTTACAAAGAACAAAGAACAAAGAAAATTACAGCACAGGAACATGCCCTTTGGCCCTCCAAGCCTACGCCGATCCAAATCATCTATCTAAAGCTGTCGCCTATTTTCAAAGGGTTTGTATCTCTTTACTTCCTGCCCATTCATGTATCTGTCTCGATACATCTTAAAAGACGCTATCGTACCCGCGTCTACCACTTCAGCTGGCAAAGCGTTCCATGCACCCACCAGCCTCTGCCGAAAGGAGGTTCCACGCATATCCCCCCTAAACTTTTCCCCTTTCACTTTGAACTCGTGTCCCCTTGTAATTGAATCCCCCACTCTGGGAAAAAGCTTCTTGCTATCCACTCTGTCTATACCTCTCATGATTTTGTACACCTCAATCAGGTCCCCCCTCAACTTCCATCTTTCTATTGAAAATAATCCTAATCTACTCAACCTCTCTTCATAGCTAGCGCCCTCCATACCAGGCAACATCCTGGTGAATCTCCTCTGCACCCTCTCCAAAGCATCCACATCCTTTTGGTAATGTGGCGACCAGAACTGCACGCAGTATTCCAAATGGGGCCGAACCAAAGTCCTATACAACTGTAACATGACCTGCCAACTCTTGTACTCAATACCCCGTCCGATGAAGGAAAGCATGCCGTATGCCTTCTTGACCACTCTATTGACCTGCGTTGCCAGCTTCAGGGAACAATGTACCTGAACACCCAAATCTCTCTGTACATCAATTTTCCCCAGGACTTTTCCATTTACTGTGTAGTTCACTCTTGAATCGGATCTTCCAAAATGCATCACCTCGCATTTGCCCTGATTGAACTCCATCTGCCATTTTTCTGCCAAACTCTCCAATCTATCTATATTCTGCTGTATTCTCTGACAGTCCCCTTCAGTATCTGCTACTCCACCAATCTTAGTGTCGTCTGCAAACTTCCGAATCAGACCACCTATACTTTCCTCCAAATCATTTATGTATATCACAAACAACAGTGGTCCCAGCACGGATCCCTGTGGAACACCACTGGTCACACGACTCCATTTTGAGAAACTCCCTTCTACTGCTACTCTCTGTCTCCTGTTGCCCAGCCAGTTCTTTATCCATCTAGCTAGTACACCTTGGACCCCATGCGCCTTCACTTTCTCCATCAGCCTACCATGGGGAACCTTATCAAACGCCTTACTGAAGTCCATGTATATGACATCTACAGCCCTTCCCTCATCAATCAACTTTGTCACTTCCTCAAAGAATTCTATGAAGTTGGTAAGACATGACCTTCCCTGCACAATATCATGTTGCCTAGTACTGATAAGCCCATTTTCTTCCAGATGGGAATAGATCCTATCCCTCAGTATCTTCTCCAGCAGCTTCCCTACCACTGACGTCAGGCTCACCGGTCTATAATTATCTGGATTATCATTGCTACCCTTCTTAAACAAGGGGACAACATTAGCAATTCTCCAGTCCTCCGGGACCTCACCCGTGTTTAAGGATGTTGCAAAGATATCTGTTAAGGCCCCAACTATTTCCTCTCTCGCTTCCCACACGAACCTGGGACAGATTCTATCCAGACCTGGGGACTTGTCCACCTTAATGCCTTTTAGAATACCCAACACTTCCTCGCTCCTTATGCCGACTTGACCTAGAGTAATCAAACATCTGTCCCTAACCTCAACATCCGTCATGTCCCTCTCCTCGGTGAATACCGATGCAAGGTACTCGTTTAGAATCTCACCCATTTTCTCTGAGTCCAAGCATAACATTCCTCCTTTGTCCTTGAGTGGGCCAATCCTTTCTCTAGTTACTCTCTTGTTCCTTATATATGAATAAAAGGCTTTGGGATTTTCCTTAACTCTGTTTCCTAAAGATATTTCATGACCCCTTTTAGCCCTCTTAATTCCTCGTTTCAGATTGTGCCTACAATCCCGATATTCTTTCAAAGCTTCGTCTTTCTGCAGATGCCTAGACCTTATGTATGCTTCCTTTTTCCTCTTAGCTAGTCTCACAATTTCACCTTTCATCCATGGTTCCCTAATCTTGCCATTTCTATCCCTCATTTTCACAGGAACATGTCTCTCCTGCACGCTAATCAACCTCTCTTTAAAAGTCTCCCACATATCACATGTGGATTTACCTTCAAACAGCTGCTCCCAATCTACATTCCCCAGCTGCGACCGAATTTTGGTATAGTTGGCCTTCCCTCAATTTAGCACTCTTCCTTTAGGACCACTCTCGTCTTTGTCCATGAGTATTCTAAAACTTACGGAATTGGGATCACTATTCCCAAAGTAGTCCCCTACTGAAACGTCAACCACCTGGCCCGGCTCATTTCCCAACACCAGGTCCAGTATGGCCCCTTCCCGAGTTGGACTATTTACATACTGCTCTAGAAAACCCTCCTGGATGCTGCTTACAAAATCTGCTCCGTCGAAACCTCTAACACTAAGTGAATCCCAGTCAATGTTGGGAAAATTAAGATCTCCTATCACCACCACCCTGTTGCTCCTACATCTTTCCATAATCTGTTTACATATTTGTACCTCTATCTCACGCTCGCTGTTGGGAGGCCTGTAGAACAGCCCCAACATTGTTACCGCACCCTTCCTATTTCTGAGTTCTGCCCATATTGCCTCACAGCTCGAGTCCTCCATAGTGCCTTCCTTCAGCACAGCTGTGATATCCTCTTTGACCAGTAATGCAACTCCTCCACCCCTTTTACCTCCCTCTCTATCCCGCCTGAAGCATCGGTATCCTGGGATATTTAGTTGCCAATCATGCCCTTCCCTTAACCAAGTCTCAGTAATAGCAATAACATCATACTCCCAGGTACTAATCCAAGCCCTAAGTTCATCTGCCTTACCTACTACACTTCTTGCATTAAAACAAATGCACCTCAGACCACCAGGCCCTTTGCTTTCATCATCTGCTCCCTGCCTACTCTTTCCCTTAGTCATGCTGACTTCATTATCTAGTTCCTTACAGGCTTTAGTTACTGCATCCTTACTCTCTACTGACCTCTTTTGGTTCCCATCCCCCTGCCACATTAGTTTAAACCCTCTCCAACAGCGTTAGCAAAAGCACCCCCAAGGACATTGGTTCCAGTCCGGCCCAGGTGTAGACCGTCCAATTTGCAATGGTCCCACCTCCCCCAGAACCGGTCTCAATGTCCCAAAAATCTGAACCCCTCCCTCCTGTACCATCTCTCAAGCCATGCATATCCTGCTGTATTTTCTGACAATCCTCATCATTATCTGCAACTCCGCCAACTTTTGTGTTGTCCGCAAACTTACTAATCAGACCAGCTACATTTTCCTCCAAATCATTTACATATACTACAAACAGCAAACGTCCCAGCACTGATCCCTGCGGAACACCACTAGTCACATCCCTCCATTCAGAAAAAAACCCATCCACTGATACCCTCTGTCTTCTATGACCGAGCCACTTCTGTATCCATCTTGCCAGCTCACCTCTGATCCCGTGTGACTTTACCTTTTGTACCAGTCTGCCATGCGGGACCTTGTCAGAGGCCTTACTAAAGTCCATATAGATATCATCCACTGCCCTTCCCTCATCAATCATCTTCGTCACGTCCTCAAAAAACTGAATCAAATTCGTAAGACACGGTCTCCCCTTCACAAGACTATGCTGCCTCTCGCTAATAAGTTCGTTTGTTTCCAAATGGGAGCAAATCCTGTCCCGAAGACTCCTCTCTAATAATTTCCCTACCACTGACGTAAGGCTCACCGGCATTACATGGTCCCAGGGTCTGTAACAGGACCAACAAATGGAGCAGAGGCTGCAGAGAGGGGAAGCTCTGTAAAGTTAGAGGAGGAGGGGTTTCTGCCTTACCCACCCTGGGTTTACCAAGAGCACTTTTCCTATGTACACCTAACCCAGGAGCAGTGTGTGAGGTAATTCTGATTCAATTCAATTAGGAGGTAGTCACAGAGCTGTGTCACCTCATGCAACATGACCTGGAGCCTCACACCAGAGTGAGGACGGAGTTGTCTGTGGCTGTTAAGGTCGCAGTTTCAGTGAACTTCCATGTATCTGAATATTTCCAGGCAGGAGCAGGAGACATATCAAACAGAGAGTCATAGAGAGTGATAGATATATTTATGGCACAGAAGAAGGCCATTGGGCCCCTCTGTGCCCGCTCCCTGTGGAACAATCCAGTCAGTCCCACTCTCCCAGTCAGTCCCCGTATCCCTGCAAGATCATCTCCTTCGAGTGTCCATCCAGTATCCTTTTGAAGTCATTGTCTCTAATGATGAAGACCAAGATCTGATATGCTTCGCTAAACTCTCTCCTAATATGTCCTGCCAACTTCAAATATCAATGCATATGCAGCCCCAGGTCGCTCTGTCCCTGCACAATCTTTAGAACTGTGTCATTAAGTCTATATTAACTTCCTATTCCTTCTGACAAAATACATCACCTCACACTCCGTTGTATGAAATTCCACCTGCCACTTCTCTGTCCATTCTGCTAGCCTATTTATATCCTGCTACGGGTGGTTTGCAACATCCTCAATGTTTACTACACCTCCAAGATTGGTATCATCGGAAATTTTTGAAATTCTACTCTGTATTCCAAGATCCATGTAACTTATATATAGCAAAAAAACAAGCAGTGGTCCTAAGCACTGACCCTTGGGGAACATCACTGTCTACCATCCTCCAGTCTGAAAAACAACCATTTAACACATTTCTCTTTTTTATGTCCTCTGGTCAATTTTTGATCCAAATGGATACTATTCCATGAGGTTAAATTTTGTTAGCCAAGCTTCTGTGTGGTTCTTCGTCAAATAATTTCATACAATCCACGTAGACAACATCCACCACATTACCTTCATCAACCTTCTCTGATTTTCTAAATAAATTCAATCAGTTCATCAAGCATGATATGCCTTTTAGAAATCCGTGCTGACAATCCTTAATTAACTCAACCTCTCCAAGTGTGTGTTGTCCTTTTCCCCTGATTATTGCTTCTAAAACGGTCCTCACAACTGATGTTAAACTAACTGGCCAGTAGTTACTCGGCCTGTGTGTTGTCCATTGATAATTCTGGGAGGTGAGGGTGACCATCTATGTCATCAATTTCTCCCTCAGCAGGGAGAAGCAGGATGAGAGATTCCGTGGCTTTGTCAGGATAGCGGGATTCCTGATGGTGTCGGTGGCTCTGCGGGGCCCCCATGTCAACCCCTGGGTTGAGGTACAGGAACTGAAAGAACTTTCACTCCATTAATGTACAGTTGGTGTGTGAGCATGGCCAGTCCGTCATGTTGGTGAATGTCCACTATCCTGGCAGCAGCCACCATACCTTCATTCTGAAGCAGCCAGCCGGTCCCAACACATCGGGGCTCCATGAAGAACCAGAATGTGGCTCCTTGGAGATGAATGAAACCCATCTAGACATTGCCCATGTTTCCACACCCCCAAACCACCTCCCACCGTCAACCGTTAGTTACGCAATTAACATGTGTATAATGTGAGCAATGGAGTCGCCAGGAACATGGTGGAACAGACCATTGGTGTGATGAAGCAATGCTTCCGATGTCTGAACCGCTCGGGGAGAGCCCTCCAGCACACACTGGAGCAGGTGTCTGAGTTCATGGTGTTCTGCTGCACCCTTCATATCATCACCATCATGAGGACACAGGCATTGGCACCAGGAATCCGGAGGCCACCTCAGGAGGAGATGGGTGGGAAGATATTTCCTCGATGCCTTCGACCCGGACAGGCTGTCGGAGAGTCCCTGCTAAGATTCCAGTTCCCATAGGACAACTTCCCTTTCCAGCCATGAATTCCCCATTCTCCACCATTACACCCATCTGAGACGCCCCATCACAGTGTCCCCTTGGTCAGCATCCTGCAATAAAAACATCAGAGAATTATTACAGCACAGGAGGACCAATTCAGCCTTTCGTATCTGCACTGGCTCTCCGAAAGAGTAATTCACCGAATGCCGTTCCCTGCCTTCTTCCTGTAATCCTGCACATTCTTCCTTCTCATATAACAATCTATTCAGCTTTAATTGAACCTGCCTCCACCACACTCTCAGGCAGTGCATTCCAGACTCTAACCACACACTGTGTGAAAAAATATTTTCCTCAGGTCGTCTTTGCTTCTTTTACCCATGACTTTAAATCTGTGCCCTCTCGTTCTCGATCCTTTCACGAGTGGGAACTGTTTCTCTCTATCTACTCTGTCCAGACACCTCATGATTTTTGAAACCTCTAATAAATCACCTCTCAGCCTTCTCCAAGAAAAACAGTCCGAACTTCTCAAATCTACCTTCATAACTGAAATTCCTCATCCTGGGAATAATTCTGGTAAATCTTTTCTGCACTCTCTCCAATGCCCTCACGTCTTTCCTCAAGTGTGGCACCCAGAACTGGACGCAATACCACAGCTGAGGCTGAAATAGTGTCTTATATAAGTTCAATATAACTTCCTTGCTCTTGTACTCTCTGCCCCTATTAATAAAGCCCAGGATACTGTAAGCTTTATTAAACACTTTCTCAACCTGTTCTGCCGCATTCAATGACTTCTGCACATATACACACAGGTTCCTCTGCTCCTGCACACCCTATAGAATTGTATATTGTCACCCCATGTTCTTCCGACCAACATGAATCACTTCACATTTCTCTGTATTGAACTTCATCTGCCACCTCTCTGCCCATTCCAGCAACTTGTGTGTGTCCTTTTGAAGTACTACACTATCCTACTCTTTGTTTCCTGTCACACAGCTAATTTTGTATCTATGTTGCTAATGTCCCTTTTATTCTATGAGCTACAAGTTTGCTTACAGGTCTGTTGTGTGGCATTGTATCAAAAGGTTTTTGCATGCAGGGAATAGTTAAATGTCTGGAATGCACTGCTTGAGAATGGTGGAGGCAGGTTCATTTGAAACTGAATAGACCGTTATGTGAAAATCAAACTCAATACCACATCAACAGAATTGCCCTCATCAACTCTCTCTGATACCACCTCAAACATCTCCAGCAAATTAGTTAAACATGATGTTCTCTCAAGAAATCCATGCTGGCTTGTTTAATTATCTTGCATTTGTCCATGTGACTATTAGCTTTATCCAAGATTATTTCTTTCTAGAAGTTTTCCCACCACCGAAGTTTAACTGACAGGCCTGTAGTTGCTGGCCTTATCTTTACACCCTTTTTTGAACAAGGGTGTAACGTTTACAATTCTCCAGTCGTCTGGCATCGCCCCCAAGTCTAAGAAAGACTGCAAAATTATGTCCAGTGCCTCTGCGATTTCCACCCTCACTTCCCTCAGTATCATTGGATGCATCTCATCTGTTCCTGGTGCTTTATTCAATTTAAGTCCAGACAGCCTATCTAATACTTCCTCTTTATCAATTTTAAACCCCACTAGTGTCTGACTTACCTCCTCTTTCAACATTGCCTGGGTTGCATCTTAGAATCATAGAAAGTTTATGGCACAGGGAGAGACCACTTGGCCCATCGTGTCTATGCTGTCCAAAAAACGATCCATCCATTCCAATCCTACCTTCCAGCATTTGATAGATTACAGCACTTGAGGTGCATATCCAGACACCTTGTGAATGAGTTGTTGATTTCTGCCTCAACTACCCTTTCAGAAAGTGAGTTCCAGGCTCCCACCACCCGCTGGGTGAAAAATAAAATCCGCAGGTCCCTTTTAATCTTTCTACCAATCACTTTAAGTCCATGCCCCCTCGTCACTGACCTCTTTGCTAAGGTGAATGGACCCTTCACCTCCACTCTATCCAGGCCCCTCCCGATTTTGTACATTTCAATCAGATTTCCCCTCAGCCTTCTCTATTTCAAGGAGAACAATCCCAGCCTGTCCAATCTTTACTCAGAGCTGCATTTTTCCAGTCCTGGCAACATCCTCGTAAATCTCCTGTGTACCCTCTTTGGTGCAATTACATCCTTTCTGTAATGAGGTGAGCAGAACTGCACACAGTACTCAAGTTGCGTCCTAACCAATGAGTTATACAATTCTAGCATAACCTCCCTGCTCGTATATTCTATACCGAAGCTAATAAAGGAAAGGATTCCATATATTCTTCCTTGGTAAAGACAGGTGGAAATTATTCATTTATTACCTCAGCTATATCCTCTGCCTCCATGTGCAAATCCCCTTTATGGTCCTGAGTCGGCCCCATTGTTCCGTTTACTACCCTTTTACTATTTAGATCCCAATAGAAAACTTTGGGATTTCCTCAATGCTCGCCTAATTTCATGCTCTCTCTTTGCTTCTCTTATTTGCTTTTTCACTTCCCCTCTGGACCTTCTGTATTCAGCCTGCTTCTCAATAGTATTTTCTACCTGATGTCTGTTATATCAGACATAAACTTGTCAACCTTTCGTGCGGCCTTCAAAGATCTGTCTGAATACACACCAAGTCTCTCTGTTCCTGTCTCCTCATTTAAACAATACCCATTTGTTTCTGTTGCCTTCCCTTACACTTCTTACCCAAACGTCTCGCTTCATACTTCACTGTGTTAAATTACATGTGCCATGTTCCTGCCCATTTCACCAGTCAGTCTCCATCATCCAGAAGTCTGCTACTATCCTTCTCACTGTTTATTAACATTTCCGACTTTCATGCCATCTGAAAACTTTGACATTATCCCCACTGTACACAAGCCCATTGCATTAACATACAACAATAGTGATCCCAACAGTGACCCTGGGGAACCCCACTGTGTACTTCCCTCCAGACTGAAGAATAACCATTCTCCACTACTCTCTACTTTCTGTCACTGCGCTAATTTCCCACATGCTGACATCGAAAATAAAAGAACAGACTTCCATTTATGAAACGCCTTTCATGACGACTGCATGTCCCAAAGTGACTTACAGCCAATGAATACTTCTTAAAGCGAAGTCATTCTTGTAATGTAGGAAACAGGCAGACTATTTCTGCACAGCAAGCTCCCACAAGCAGCAATGTGATGATGATCAGATCTGTTTATGCTATGCTTATTGAAGGATACATATTGACAAGGACACCGGGAATAATTCCCCTGCTCTGCTTCTACATAGTGCGATGGGATCTTTAACATCCGCCTGAGAGGGCAGACTGCAACTTGGTTTAAAGTTTCATTCGGTAGACTGCACCTCTGGCTGTGCAACACTCTCTCAGTGCTGCACTGCAATGTCAGCATTGATTCTTGTGATCAAGTCCTGCAGTGACACTTGATCCTGGAAGCTTGTGACTGAAAGGGGAGAGAGCTACAAACTGAGCCATGGCTGACATTAACCCTTTAATCCCATGTGTTTCTAATTCGGTAACACGGTTGTTACGTGGTACTTTCTCAAACGCCTGTGTAAAGGATAGGGATATTGTGAAAGTACAGGCAGGAGAAATAATAGAATGGTACAAACTGAATGCGGTTATTCGGCCCATCATGTCTGTGCTGCCCCTTTCAAAGAGAAATCCAGTTAGTCCCACTCCCAGGTTTTATCACTATATCCTTGCATTTTTTCTCATTCAGATATTTATCCAATTTCCTTTTGGGATCTACTATTGAATCTGTATCCATCAGCCTATCAGACAGTGCATTCCAAATCCAAACCACTCAGAAACAAAAATCGTCATGTCTGCTTCTTTTACCAAATGCCTGAAATCTGTGTCTCTTGGACATTGGAAATAGTTTCTCTTTATTTAATTTATCTAAATCCTTCGAATGTTAAACACCTCAATCAAATCTCCTCTGAAAGTTCTCTGCTCTAAGCAGAACAACCCCAGCTACATAACTGTAATCCCTCATGCCTGGACAAATTCTAGTAAAACAGTTCTGTGCCCTCTCTGAAGGCTTCATGCCCTGCCGAAAGTGTGGTTCCCAGTCTTCGACACAAGACTCCAGGTGGAGCTGAACTAGTATTTTATATATGTTTCACATAATGTTCTTTTGTTCTTTTTGCCTCTATTTATAAACCCTAGTATCCCATATATTTATTAACTGTCCAGTCAACCTTTCCTGCCACCTTCAAAGATTTGTGTATAAACACCCCATCTGCCTCTGTTATTTCACCACCTTTATAGTAACACCATTTAACTTGTATTGTCTCTCTTCATTCATCCTTTCAAAATGTATTACCTCACACATCTGCAATGTCAATTAAATATTGAGAAGATTGAAGCCATTGTTTTCTGTCTCTGTTCCAAACATTTCCCAGTTACACACTCCATCCCTCTCCTTTGTAAATGTTTGAGACGAAGCCAAACTGTTCACAAACTTGTTTACAAAGCTAACCTTGAGATCCCTTGAGATGAGCTTCCTACCAAATTTTCACACCATCAGTAAAACGGCCTATTTCCACCCTTGGTGGAGTTGCATTGCTGGTTAAAGAGGAAATTAACGCAATAGTGAGGCAGGATATTAGCTCTGACGATGCCGAATATGTATGGGTCGAGCTGAGTAACACTAAGGGGTAGAAAACGTTAGTGGGGTTTGTATATGGACCCCCAGACTGTAGTGCTGAATTTGGGAATGGCATTGAACAGGAAATTAGAGACGCATGCGATAAAGGAACATCTGTAATTTTGGGTTTCTTGAATCTGCATATAGATTGGGCAAATTAAATTGGTCACAATACATTGTGGAGGAATTCCTGGAGAATATACGGGATGGTTTTCAGGGCCAATTCTTTGAAGAACCAACTGAAGAACAGGGCATCCTAGACTGGTTATTGTGTAATGAGAGAGGAATAATTGACAATCTAGCTGTGCGAGATCCCTTGGGGATGAGCGACCATAATATGATAGAATTCTTCATCACGATGGAGAGTGACCTAGTTGATTCTGAGACTAAGGTCGTGAATCTTAATAAAGTAAGCTGCGAAGGTATGAGGCATAAGTTGTCGATGATACATTGGGAAACGTTACTGAAAGAGATGACCCTGGATAGACAATGGCAAACATTCAAAGAGCGCATGGATGAACTGCAACAATTGTTTACTCCTGTCTGGCGCAAAAGTAAAACGGAAAAGGTAGCCAAATCATGGCTTACAAGGAAAGTTCGAGATAGCATTAGATCCAAGGATGAGGCATATAAATTCGCCAGGAAAAAAAAACAGACCTGAGGATTGGGAGCAGTTTAAAATTCAGCACAGGAGCACCAAGGGATTGATTAAGAAGGGGAAAATGGAGTACGAGAGTAAGCTTTCGGGGAACATAAAAACTGACTGCAAACGAATCTATAGGTATGTGAAGCGGAAAAGATTGGCGAAGACAAATACAGGTCCGTTACAGTCAGAAACAGGGAAATTTATTATGGGAAACAAAGAAACGGCTGACCAACTAAATGCATCCTTTAGCTCTGTCTTCGCAAAGGAGGACACAAATATCATACCAGAAATGTTGGTGAATACAGGGTTTAGTGAGAGAGAGGAACTGAAAGAAATCAGTATTAGTAGAGAAATGGTGTTGGGGAAGTTCATGGCATTGAAGGCCGATAAATCCCCAGGGCCTGGTAATCTACATCCCAGAGTACTTAAGGAAGTGGCCTTAGAAATAGTGGATGGATTGGTGGTCATCTTCCAATATTCTATGGACTCTGGAACAGTTCCTGCAGATTGGAAGGTAGCTAATGTTATCCCACTATTAAAAAAGGGAGGTAGTGAGAAAGCAGGAAATTGTAGACCAGTCAGCCTGACATCGGTCGTGGGGAAAATCCTGGAGTCCATTATCAAATATTTTGCAGCAGAGCACTTGGAGAATAGTGGTAGAATCGGACAGAGTCAGCATGGATTTATGAAAGGGAAACCATGCTTGATAAATCTACTAGCACTCTTCCAGGATGTAACTAGTAGAGTTGATGAGAGGGAGCCAGTGGGTGTGGTTTATTTGCACTTTCAGAAGGCTCTCGAAAAAGTTCCACGTAAGGGTTTAGCATGTAAAATTAAAGTGCACGAGACTGGGGGTAGTGTATTGTGATAGATAGAAAATTGGTTGGCAGACAGGAAACCAAGCATTGGAACATACGGATCTTTTTCTGAATGGCAGGCAATGACTAGTGTGGTACCGCAGGGATCGGTGCTCGGACCCCAGCTATTCACAATATATATGTCAATGATTTAGATGAGGAAACTAAATGTAATATCTCCAACTTTGCAGATGATACAAAATTGAGTGTGAGGGTAAGTTGTGAGGAGGATGCAGAGAGGCTTCAGGGTGATTTGGACAAGTTGAGTGAGTGGGCAAATGCATGGCAGATGCAGTATAATGTGGATAAATGTGAAGTTATCCACTTTGCTAGCAAAAACAGGAAGGCAGAGTATTATCTGAACGGCTATAAACTGAGAGAGGGGAATATGCAGCGAGACCTGGGTGTTCTCGTCTACCAGTCACTGAAGGTTAGCATGCAGGTGCAACAGGCGGTAGAAAAAGGCGAATGTTATGTTGGCCTTTGTAGAGACAGGATTCGAGTACAGGAGCAGGGATGTTTTACTGCAATATACAGGACCTTGGTGAGGCCGCACTTGGAATGTTGTGTGCAGTTTTGGTCTCCTTATCTGAGGAAGGATGGTCTTGCAAGAGGGAGTGCAGTAGAGTTTTACCAGTCTGATTCCTGGGCTGGTAGGACTGCCGTATGAGGAAAGATTGAGTCGGTTAGGACTATATTCACTGGAATTCAGAAGAGTGAGGAGGGATCTCATCGAAACCTATAACATTCCAAAATGGCTTGACAGGGTATATGCAGGAAGGATGTTCCCGATGGTGGGGGACTCCTGAACCACAGGATATGGGGTAAAACTTTCAGGACTGAGATGAGGAGACGTTTCTTCACCCAGAGAGTGGTGAGCCTGTGGAAACCTGTCATCACGCCCATATCCAAGGGGGATTGGAATATTCTGGCCAGTGCCTCAGCTATTTCCACCATTGCTTTCCTCAGCAACCCTCATACATCCCATCCAGACTGGATAACTGTTCAACTTTATTGTGGTACAAAAGTGTTGGATTGAAAAGGGTTAACTGAATCTGTTTGTCCGTGACTGTAATTAATGTCAGTCTCCATGGACCCTAATTGTGTCACTGGACGGTTTCCATCTCCTATTAATAAGGGGCTTCTTTCAATGTGTTATTCCATAGTGTCAGTGGGAACATTAGCCCCGGCACTTTCATAGATCAGCTGCTCCAGAGAGATAGAGAGAGGATAGGTTAGAATCTGAGAACAAAAGACTGGAATGTTACAACAATGGGTCAGAATCTGAGAACAATAGATTGGAAAGTTACAGCAATGGCTCAGAATCTGAGAACAATAGATTGGAATGGTGCAACAATGGATCAGAGTCTGAGAACAATGGACTGGAATGTTACAACAATGGGTCAGAATCTGAGAATAATACATTGGAATGTTACAACAATGGACAGGAGTTTATCCTCGGATCTTTACTATCTTTCTACATATTATGATCGGTACTCATTAAGCTCTCGTATCTATCTCGCACTGTAGATTATTCAATACATTTCCTATCCCATCCTGGCTTTTATTGGGGTCCCTGGTAAGTCTCTCTATCTAGCTATTAATTCTTTAAACCATGTTTAACTGCATTACTGCTCCTGTAATTTACTCTGCCCTTCTTGCTGTCATTGTATTCCTGGTGAATATCTTCAGCCATGAGCTCTATAAACCATTGTCAGCTGTATTACAGTTCTTGTCATATACTCTCTCATCTTTGCTGCTGTTGCTGTCTCTATTTCAGGCCAGGAGATCTGTAAACCCTGTTTTACTGAAATACTGTTCTGTAATGTAAATTTTGGGAAGACTGAAGCCAGTGTCATTGGTCTCCATCACAAACTCCATCCCCTATCTGGGAAGCACATACTCCACCCTGCCCAATATCTGAGGCTCAACCAGACAGTTTACAACTTCTGTGTTATATTTCAACCTGAGCTAAGTTCATCTTCATATTCTTTTCATCACCAACCCTGCCTAATACCACCTCTGTGATATCACCCCTCTCCACCTCTGCCTCAGCCCATCTACTGCGTAAGCCCTCATCTGCATCACTGTTAGATACAAAGCTGACTATTCCAATTCCACCTTGTTCACCCTCCCAGTTATAAACCTCCATAAACCACAGCCCATCCAGACCTCTGCTGCCTGTATCCTAACTCACACCAAATCCCGATCTCCCATCACCCCTGTGCTCACTGATCTCCATTGGCTCCCGGACTGGCAGCACCTTATTTTTAATATTCTCATTCTTGTATTTGAATCTCTCCATGGCCTCACACCTCCATTTATTCACTTTCCCCTGTCCATTTCACATATTCCTGCAAATCTTTCGACTTCAATCTTTTTTCATTTCTCCTTGGAAAGTGAATTTATTTCCCTCTGCATCTGTCCCGAGCCACGATTTTAGACTGCTGCTGACGGTACAGAATTGGGATCCATAAAGAGATGTGAATCGCACAGCTAGCCACTTGCGGTACGGTCTGCACAATATCCCATGCTGAGCGGGGCTCCAGCCCAGTCGTATCATCTATGTGTTGTCAGCGTGGTCTTCACAGCTGGCCATTTCTACTGTGGCCTGCACAATATCACATGCTGGGCAGGGCTCTAGCTAAATTGTACCTTGTATGTGTTGTTCTTTTGAGGGTGGATTTGAAAGTGATGTCAATGTACCATACCAGCAGCTTTGATGTCCTTCTTTGAAAGTTGGTCTGTGCATGTCCACTGACCACCTGTGTTAGTCAATGTCAGCTGAACATACATTTCGCATCACAATTAATCCCCTCTAATGTTATGTAAAAGGACAAGGCATCCAGCTTACAGGTGAGGGCATTTGACTTACTTCTGCGATTGTAAAGTTAGTGGAGATGCTGTCGATGGTTTTCTGGAGGTTGTGTTGTGAGCTGCTGCAAACATTCAGGGAAGGACAGAAGATTTGGTGACCCAAATCTGGACAAGGAATGGGGACTATATTTACAGTGTCTTTGGGTCGATGACATGACCAACAAATGGAGCAGAGGCTGCAGAGAGGGGAGGCTCTGTAAAGAGGAGGGAGGAGGGGGCTTTGCCCTACCCACCCCGGGTTTTCCAAGAGCACTTTTTCTACCTACACCTAACCCAGGAGCAGTGCGTGAGGTGGCTCTGATTCAATAAGGATGTGGTCACATAGCAGTGTCACCTCCTGTAACACGACCTGGAGCCTCACAGCAGGGTGAAGAAGGAGCTGTCAGTGGCCGTTAAAGTCACAGTTTCATTGAACTTCTGTGTATCGAGATCTGTCCAGACAGGAGCAGGAGACGTATCCAACATAGAGTCACAGAGAGTGATGGAGTCATTTGCGGCACTGAAGGTGGTCATTCGGCCCCTCCATGTCAGCTCTCCCTGGCACAATCCAGTCAGTCCCAATCCCCCGCTCAGTCCCCGTATCCCTGCAAGTTCATTTCCTTCTGGTGTCCATCCAGTTTCCTTTTGAAATCATTAATTGACTCAGCGTCCACCACCCTCATGGGCAGTGAGTTCCAGCTTATTACCATCCACTGTCTAAAAATGTTCCTCCTCATATTCCCCCTGTATCTCTTACCCAAAACCTTCCATCTGTGTCCCCAAGTCCGTGTTTCATCAGTTAATGGGAACAGCTTTTCCTTTTCTGTCTTATCTAAACTTATCATAATCTTGTACACCTCTACCAAAGCTCTCTAAATCTCCTTTACGCCAGGGAGAACAACTCCATCTTCTCCAAACTAACCTTGCCGCTAAACCCCCATCCCTGAAACCATTTTGGTAAATCTCCTCTGCACCCTCTCAAGGACCTTCACATCCTTCCTAAAGTGTGGTGACCAGAACTGGACACAGTTCTCTAGTTGAGGCCTAACCAAAGCTTTATAACGTTTCAGCATAACTTCCCTGCCTTTGTATCTTTGTCTGTAATTATGAAGCCCAAGATCTGATATGATTTGCTAAACACTCTCCTAATATGTCCTGCCACCTTCAAAGATCAATGCATATGGAGGCCCAGGTCCCTCTGTTCCTGCACAATCTTTTGTAATGTGTCATTAAGTCTGCATTGCCTTCCTAATCCTTCTGATGAAATACATCACCGCACACTGCTCTGTAATAAATTCTACCTGCCACTTCTCTGTCCATTCTGCCAGCCTATCTATGTTCTGTTGCGGATGGTTTGTATCATCCTCCCTGTTTATCGCACCTACAAGATTGGTATCATCGGAAAATTTTGAAATTCTACTTTGCATTCCAAGGTGCATGTCATTTATATATAGCAAGGAAAAGAAAATCAGCGTTCCTAGCACTGACCCTTGGGGAACATCACTGTCTACCATCCTCCCGTCTGAAAAACAGCCATTTAACACAAGACTCTTTTTGCTGTCCTTTGGACAACTTTTGATCCAATTGGATGCTATTCCGTGAGCTTCAATTTTGTTAACCAAGCTTTTGTGTGGTTCTTCATCGAATACTTTAATAAAATCCAGGGAGACAACATCCACCACATTCCCTTCATCAACCTTCTCTGATCATCGAAATCAATTCATAAGTTCATCAAGCATAATCTGTCTTTCAGAAATCCGTGCTGACAATCCGTAATTAACTCAAACCTCTCCAAGTGTGTGTTGTCCTTTTTCACTGATTATTGTTTCTAAAACCTTACTCGCCAAAGATGTTAAACTAACTGACCAGTAGTTACTCGTCTGTGTGTTGTCCATTGATAATTCTGGGAGGTGACGGTGACCATCGATGTCATCATTTTCTCCCTCAGCAGGGGGAAGTAGGATGAGAGATCCCGCGGCTTTGTCAGGATAGAGGGATTCAATACGGTGTGGGTGTCTCTGCGGGGTCCCCGTTGTCAAGGGGGAGAGGTACAGGAACTGGAAAAACTCTCACTCCATGAATGTACAGTTGGTGTGTGAGCATGCCCAGTACATCATGTTGGCGAATGTCCACTATCCTGGCAACAGCCACCATACAGTCATTCTGATGCAGTCAGCCGGTTCCAACACTTTGGCCGCCATGCAGAACCAGAATGTGGCTCCTCGGAGATGAAAGATTCCATTCTCTAGACACAGCTCATGTTTCTACATCCCCAAACCACCTCCCACCGCCAACCAACCTCATACAATTAACATGTGTATAACGTGAGCAATGGAGTCACCAGGAACATGGTGGAACAGATCATCGGTGTGATGAAGCAATGCTTCCGATGTCTGAACCGCTCGGGGGGAGTCCTCCAGTACACACTGGAGCAGCTGTCCAAGTTCATGGTGTTCTGCTGCACCCTTAATATCATCACTATCATGAGGACACAGGCATTGGCAACAGGAATCCGTAGGACACCTCAGGAGGAGGAGGAGGAGGAGACCGGGAGGATATTTCCTGGATGCCATCGACCCGGACAGGCTATCGGAGAGTCCCTGTTAAGATTCCGGTTCCATAGGACAACTTCCCTTTCCCACCATGGATTCCCCATTCTCCCCCATTACACCCATCTGAGACTCCCCATCACAGTGTCCCCTTGGTCACCATCCTGCAATGAAAAACACCAACAGAAACCTTTTCATTAACATCTTTATCCAACAACACATCCAATTATACAAACCAAACTGAACTATTCACCCTTGAATATTCCCTTAGTGCCTGTCTTGTGGCTTCCCTCGACTTGTCTAGTGCTCCTACACAGTGTTTCCCCAGTGACTGCAGCATGGCTGGTGGAAGGCTGCTGACTTTCACTGAGGAGACTGCAGATGGCCTTGCAGGACGTCCTCGAGCAGCTCAGGGCTTTGCGGGTTCGTAGTCGGATTGCACCACCTCGACATGGGCAGCAGCAGCCTGGGCTGGCTGATGGGGAACAGCAAGGACACTGGTGGAGTGGAAGTGAATGGAGGACAAATACTGTCATCCTGAGAGAGGACAGCAGGTTCATGCTCCACAGAGCCACTGTCACTGCCACGGGGCGACACCTCAGCAATCCTGGTAATCTACTGGATCACAGTTTGCTGGGCTGCTGTGAGAGCCTGCAAACCCCTTTGAACACTGAGATCCACAGCCATGATGACAGCAGTCTGATCCTGCCTGGCAGCAAACATGGATCTCATGTCCTCAATCTGAGCTTCCACTGCAGCACTGAGACTTTGGGTGTCTGCCGTCTGTGCTGCAGTGGAAGCTGAGACAATGGTATCAGACACTCGATCACGGCTGGGTCCGGTAGTGCTGTCATGGAGTTAGTGACCACTTCCACAGGGGAAAGTATGGGCTTCAAACTCTGTGAAATGCCCTGTGCCATGTTGGAGCTGGACTCCTCCGTGTTCCTTGACAGTGACAACAGACTGTCTGACAGGCCTGTCAGTGGACCAAGTATCTCAGTGTACATGTCCATCAGCATTCTCCTGTATGCTGTTCCAGCAATATTTACATCTGAGTCCTGTGTATTATAACTCGTTTGTGACCTCGCCCTCTGGTGAGCTGACACATGAACTATCCTTTCCCCCTGGCCTGGCTGCAGCTCACTCGTGCTCGTTGACTCAACCCGTGCAGATTGTGTCTCTATACCAGCCTCTAAGGTTGACACAATGCAAGTATTTGATCTGGTGACTGTGAGTATCAGACCAAGTGATGGGGCTTCACCATCAGTGCTGTGCTGCTGCTCTCTCTCTCTGTCTCCTGGATCTGCTGTGACTGGGAAAATGGCAGTTTTGGGTTATTATCGGAAAGTATAAAATCAGAAGGGAAGGGTTCGGTTAGGGATTCGGGGTGGGATGGAAAGCAGGAGGACCATGGTCCCGCCATCTGCAGCTTGTACATCATCCCAGACAGCAGGATGAGGGGGAGGTGGGAGTTAAGAAGGGACATAAGGCAGGAACATAGCGTCATCCTCAATGCTCTCGGAGATGCCGGATGCTACGGGCTCTGTCACAGCTGGTCTCATGATGTGGAGAACCATCTCCTCCCTCAGGCTCAGGGGATTAAGGTATGCCTCGTCCCCGCCGTTTCACTGCTGCTCCCTGTGGTTATGGGCCACCTTGTACTGTAAGAGAGAGGGCAGAATGTCAGTGACTGTGTTGCACTGTGTTTGGGTGCTGTGCCTACCATAGCTGAATAGCTGGAGATATGTGGAGGCAGTGAGAGATGGGTGTGAGGCTGGTATCAGTGGAAGGTGTGTGAGGGTAAGGTGGAGTATGTGCATGTTAGGTGTGAGTCCTGAGTGTTAGGGACTGCTGATGGGTGAGTGATAGGTGTGTGTTATATTGAGCAGTGTGAGAGGTTGGTGGTGTTGAGGGTAGGAGATGCCATGTGGTGATGAAGTCACTGACATTTACCACCCGTGTGAGCTCATTAAACTTCTTCTGGCTCTGCTGCCAGGTCGTCGGGGCCAGACTTCTTGCATTCACCTCCGTGGCCACTTGCTCCCATTCTCTTCGGAGGGTGTTTCTTGACGGTCTCCACACCACCCTACAGAAACATGGGCTCTCTTCTCCTGTTACTCTCCATGACTAAGGCCTCCAGCACATCATTCGTTAGCCGCAGAGCCCTCTCTCTGTCCTAGTATTCCATTTACCTTGTCTCCAATTGCAGCATTCACAGTCAGCAGCAGCAGCCTCCTGTGATTCAGTGCAGCTTCCCTTCAAGAGGGACAGACTGTCTTTAAGAGCTGAATGCTGGATGAAAGACGAGCCAGCCTCACACACAGTTAGGCTCCTGTTAAATGTGCAGGCAAACAGCAGAGCGGGTCACCATGGGCGACACGAATTTTTCATGGAAATGAGGACATAGCAGGAGCTTTATGTGTCACCTGCCTCAACAGGAGCAGACACGTGCGGATCATGATCCCTCTGCCGACAAAGCGATGCAAACCCGATTTTCTCGTTCTTGCTATTTCCCTTTCCGTCATTCACACTTTCCCCCCCTCTCTCTCTCTCTCTCTTCACTCTCTGTTTATTGCTCATAGAATCAGAGATTGAAGCACCACAGAAGGAGGTGTGTCGGCCCATTGTGTCAGTACTGTCTCTTTGAAAGAGCTATCTAATTAGCATTAATGGAGGCCTAGATTGAATTGTCTCTTTCCTGCTGTGTAAGTGGGACTCAGTACCATTCCAGCTGGTATTAATGTTGGCCTGGAATGAACTGTCTCTTTCCTGGTGCTTGAGTGGGACTCAGTTCCACTCCAGCTGCTATTAATAGAGGTCTGGTTTGAATTGGCTCTTTCCTGGTGTGTGAGTGAGACTCAGTACCACTCCAGCTGGTATTAATCGGCACAGTGGCGCAGGGGCAGGACAGTGGTGCAGTGGTTAGCACCGCAGCCTCACAGCTCCAGCCACCCAGGTTACTGCCTGCGTGGAGTTTGCAAATTCTCCCTGTGTCTGCGTGGGTTTCCTCCGGGTGCTGCGATTTCCACCCACATGCCAAAGACTTGCAGGTTGATAGGTTAATTGACCATTATAAATTGCCACTAGTATAGTTAGGTGGTAGGGAAATATAGGGATAGGTGGGGATGTGTTAGGGATATGGAATTAGTGTAGGATTAGTATAAATGGGTGGTTGATGGTCGGCACAGACACGGTGGGCCAAAGGGCCTGTTTCAGTGCTGTATCTCTAAACTAAACCAAAACTATCTAATTAGTTCCTCTCCCCTCCTCTTTCCCCAGACTCCTGCGTTTTTTCTCCTTTTCAAGTATTTGTTAAATTTCCTTTTGAAATATATTATTGAATCTGCTTCCACCATCTTTTCAGGCAGTGAATGCCAGATCCCAACAACTCGCTGTGTAAGAAAATTATTTTCATTTCACCTCTGGTTCTTTTTCAATCTGTGTCTTCTTAATACTGAACTTTCTGACACTGGAAACCGTTTCACATTAATTATCCCATCAAAACCCTTCATGATTTTGAATTCTATATTAAATCTCCTCTTACCCTTCATTGCAACCCCATCTTTTCCAATCTCTCCACGTAACTGGTACCCAGATCCCTGGTACCATTCCAGAAAATCACCTCAGTATCTTCACTAAGTCCTTGACATCCTTACCAAAGTGTGGCGATCAGAATTGGAGACAATTCTCCAGCTGGGATCTAACCAATGATGTATAAAGATCAGCATTTCCTCCTCAGTTTTTTTTTTACTCTGTGCCTCTCTCTCACACACCAAGGACACTACATGTTACCTTCAAAGATCTGTGTGTGTGCAGCCCAGGTCTCTCTAATCCTGCACCCACTTTATAATGGTACCATTAAGTTTATATTGTTTCTCCACATACTTCCTACCCAAATGTCTCACTTCACACTTCACTGTGTTAAATAACATCTGCCATGTTCCTGCCCATTTTACCAGTCAGTCTCTGTCCTCCTGAAGTCTGTTACTATCCTTCTCACTGTTTGTTAACATTTCTGAGTTTCCTGCCATCTGAAAACTTTGACATTATCCCCTCTGTACACAAGCCCATTGCATCAACATACAGCAACTGTGATCCCAACAGTGACCCTGGGGAAACCCCAATGTACTTCTCTCCAGACTGAACAACAACCAGTCTCCACTACTCTCTGCTTTCTGACACTTAGCTAATTTCCTGCATGCTGTCATTGTAATTTATTTTTAAAACTTCCATTTATGTAGCGCCTTCATGATCACTGCATTTCCCAAAGCGATTTACAATCAATGAGTACTTATTAAACCCTAGTCACTATTGTAATGTAGGAAAGATGGCAGAAGATTTCCGCACAGCAAGCTCCCACAAGCAGCAATGTGATAATGATCATATCTTTAACATCCACCTGAGAGGGCAAATGTTTGTTTAATGTTTCATTCGATAGATGGCACATCTGACAGTGCAACACTCCCTCAGTAATGTCACTGCAGTGTCAGCCTTGAATCTTGTGATTAAGTCCTGTTACTTGTTTCTTGCGATCAAATGACACTTGATCCTAGAAGCTTGTGACTGAAAGGGGAAGAGCTCCAAACTGAGCCACTGCTGACATTGGTCCTTTCATCCTTTGTGATTTCTAACTTGGTAACATGGCTGTTATGTGGTACTTTATCAAACGCCTGTTTAAAGGATAGGAATATTAGGAAAGTACAGGCAAGAACAATCATGGAAACATAGAATAGCATTGCACTGAAGAAGGCCATTTGGTCCAACATGTCAGTGCTGGCCCTTTTGAGGATCTTCCAGTTAGTCCCACACCCTGGCTCTTTTTTATATTTATTCATAGGATTTGGGCGTCACTGGCTTGGCCAGCATTTAATGCACTTGTTACCCTTGAGAAGGTGATGGTGAGCTGCCTTCTTCAACCGCTGCAGTCCATTTGGAGTAGGTAGACCCACAGTGCTTTTAGGAAGGGATTTTGACCCAGCGACAGTGCAGGAACGGCGATATAGTTCCAAGTCAGGATGGTGTGTGACTTGAACGGGAATTTGAAGGTGGTGATTTTCTTATGTATTTTCTGCCCTTGTCCTTCTAGAACAAAGAACAAAGAACAAAGAAAATTACAGCACAGGAACAGGCCCTTTGGCCCTCCAAGCCTGCGCCGATCCAGATCCTCTCTCTAAACATGTCGCCTGTTTTCTAAGGTTCTGTATCTCTTTTCTTCCTGCCCATTCATGTATCTGTCTAGATACATCTTAAAAGACTCCATCGTGCCCGCATCTACCACCTCCGCTGGCAATGCGTTCCAGGAGCCCACCACCCTCTGCGTAAAGAACTTTCCACGCATATCCCCCCTAAACTTTTCCCCTTTCACTTTGAACTCGTGTCCTCTAGTAATTGAAACCCCCACTCTGGGAAAAAGCCTCTTGCTATCCACCCTGTCTATACCTCTCATGATTTTGTACACCTCAATCAGGTCCCCCCTTAACCTCCGTCTTTCTAATGAAAATAATCCTAATCTGCTCAACCTCTCTTCATAGCTAGCGCCCTCCATACCAGGCAACATCCTGGTGAACCTCCTCTGCACCCTCTCCAAAGCATCCACATCCTTTTGATAATGTGGCGACCAGAACTGTACGCAGTATTCCAAATGTGGCCGAACCAAAGTCCTATACAACTGTAACATGACCTGCCAACTCTTGTACTCAATGCCCCGTCCGATGAAGGAAAGCATGCCGTATGCCTTCTTGACCACTCTATTTACCTGCGTTGCCACCTTCAGGGAACAGTGGACCTGAACACCCAAATCTCTCTGGACATCAATTTTCCCCAGGACTTTTCCATTTACTGTATAGTTCACTCTTGAATTGGATCTTCCAAAATGCATCACCTCGCATTTGCCCTGATTGAACTCCATCTGCCATTTCTCTGCCCAACTCTCCAATCTATCTATATTCTGCTGTATTCTCTGACAGTCCCCTTCACTATCTGCTACTCCACCAATCTTAGTGTCGTCTGCAAATTTGCTAATCAGTCCACCTATACTTTCCTCCAAATCATTAATGTATATCACAAACAACAGTGGTCCCAGCACGGATCCCTGTGGAACACCACTGGTCACACGTCTCCATTTTGAGAAACTCCCTTCTACTGCTACTCTCTGTCTCCTGTTGCCCAGCCAGTTCTTTATCCATCTAGCTAGTACACCTTGGACCCCAAGCGCCTTCACTTTCTCCATCAGCCTGCCATGGGGAACTTTATCAAACGCCTTACTGAAGTCCATGTATATGACATCGACAGCCCTTCCCTCATCAATCAACTTTGTCACTTCCTCAAATAATTCTATTAAGTTGGTAAGACATGACCTTCCCTGCACAAAACCATGTTGCTTATCACTGATGAGCCCATTTTCTTCCAAATGGGAATAGATCCTATCCCTCAGTATCTTCTCCAGCAGCTTCCCTACCACTGACGTCAGGCTCACCGGTCTATAATTACCTGGATTATCCCTGCTACCCTTCTTAAACAAGGGGACAACATTAGCAATTCTCCAGTCCTCCGGGACCTCACCCGTGTTTAAGGATGCTGCAAAGATATCTGTTAAGGCCCCAGCTATTTCCTCTCTCGCTTCCCTCAGTAACCTGGGATAGATCCCATCCGGACCTGGGGACTTGTCCACCTTAATGCCCTTTAGAATACCCAACACTTCCTCCCTCCTTATGCCGACTTGACCTAGAGTAATCAAACATCTGTTCCTAACCTCAACATCCGTCATGTCCCTCTCCTCGGTGAATACCGATGCAAAGTACTCGTTTAGAATCTCACCCATTTTCTCTGAGTCCAAGCATAACATTCCTCCTTTGTCCTTTAGTGGGCCAATCCTTTCTCTAGTTACCCTCTTTCTCCTTATATATGAATAACAGGCTTTGGGATTTTCCTTAACCCTGTTTGCTAAAGATATTTCATGACCCCTTTTAGCCCTCTTAATTCCTCGTTTCAGATTGGTGATGACACCTTACATCACTTTACTGATGATTGAGAGGAGGCTGATGGGGCGGTAATTGGCTGGGTTGGACTTGTCCTGCTTTTTGTCTGCAGGACATACCTGGGCAACTTTCCACATTGCCGGGTTGATGCCAGTGTTGTAGCTCTACTGGAACTGCTTGGCTAGGGGTGCGGCAGGCTCTGGAGCACAGGTCTTCAGGACTATTGCCGGAATATTGTCAGGGCTCATAGCCATTGCCGTATCCAGTGCCTTCTGTCATATCTTGATATCATGCGGAGTGAATCAAACCCTGTGTAACAGTACTGTATACTCCCCTCCACCTCCAGTCTGAACAATGACTTTTCACCACTTCTCTCTGCTTTCTGTCCCTGAGTCACTGTCATATCCACACCATCACTGTCACATTAACCCATGTCTTCCATTTTTCATAACAAGTCTATGAAATGTTATTTGTTTACAGGCCTTTTGAAAATCTATATACATAAATGGATATACACGAGTAGGGGAGGAACATGTTGGTATGGTTCTTGATGAATACTTTGGATCTGTCTTACCAAAAGGGGGGGACGATGCAGATATTGTGGTTAAGGAGGAGGAGTGTGAATTATTGGAAATGATATACATAGGGAGAGAGGAAGTATTAATGGGATTAGCATCCTTGAAAGTTGATCCGTCACCAGGGCCAGTTGAAATGTATCCTAGGCTGTAGAAAGAAGTGAGAGAGGAAATGGTAGGGGGTCTGACCATCATTTTCCAGTCCGCACTGGATACAGGTGTAGTGCCAGAGGATTGGTGAACTGTTAAAACTGTCCCTCTTTAAAAAGGGAGCAAGGGATAGACCGAATAATTGCAGGCCAGTCAGTCTAACCTCAGTAGTGGGCACATTATTGGAATCTATTCTGAGAGACAGGAAGAAGTGTCACTTAGAAAGGCACAGGTTAATCACGGATATTGAGCATGGATTTGATAAGGGAAGATATTGTTTGACCAAGTTGACTGAATTTTTCGAAGAAGTAGCAAGGATGATAGATGAGGGTAGTGCAGTTGATATGGTCTACATGGATTTTGACAAGGCTTTTGTCAAGGTCCCATGTGGCATACTAGTTAAAAAAATAAAATCCTATGGAATCCAGGGAAATTCAACAAGCTGGATGCAAAATTGTCTCAGTGACAGGAAATAAAGGGTGATTGTTGATGGGTGATTTACTGACTTGAGGCCTGTTCCCTGTGACGTTCCACAGGGCTCGGTACTGGACTTCCTGCTTTTTTGTATTATATATTAACGATTTGAACGTAAATGTAGGGGGCATGATCAAGATTTGTGCAGATGGTACACAGATTGGTCGTGCGGTAAATAGCGAGGAGGATAGCTGTAGGCTGCAGAAAGATATTGATGGCAGAAAAGTGACAAATGGAATTCAACCTGGATAAGTCTAAGGTGATGCAATTGAGGAGGTCAAACAAGGCAAAGGGATAGACGATTAATAGGAAAATACTGAGAAGGGTAGAGGAAGTGAGGGACCTTGGAGTCAATGTCCACTGATCCCTGAAGGTAGCAGGTCAGGTCGATAAGGTGGTTAAGAAGGCATATGGACTCCTTTCCTTTATTAGCTGAGGTACAGAATACAAGAGCAGGAAGGTTATGCTGGAACTGTATAAATCATTGGTTAGGTCACAACCTGAGAGCTCTGCAGTTCTGGTCACCTCATTACACAAAGGACGTAATTTCACGAGAGAGGGTACAGAGGAGATTTACGAGGATGTTGCCAGGACTGTAAAAATGCAGCTATGAAGAAAGATTAGATAGGCTGGGGTTGTTCTACTTGGAACAGAGAAGGCTGAAGGGAGACCTGATTGAAATGGACATAATTTCGTGGGAGCTGGACAGAGTGGAGGTGAAGCGTCTATTCACCTTAGCAGAGGGATCTGTGAACAGGGGGCAGTGACTTCAAGTGCTTGGTAGAAGCACTAGCGGGGAATTGAGGAGAAACTTGTTCACCCAAAAATAAAAAATTGGCTCAGTGACAGGAAACAAAGGGTAATTGTTATAATAAAAGCAAAATACTGCGGATGCTGGAAATCTGAAGTAAAAACAAGAAATGCTGGAAATACTCAGCAGTTCTGGCAGCATATGTGGAGGGAGACGCAGAGATAATGTTTCATGTGAGTGAAGAAGGGTCAGTGACCTGTAACGCTAACTCTGCTTCTCTCTCCACAGATGCTGCCACACCTGCTGAGTATTTCCAGCCTTTCTTGTTTTTATGAAAGTGTAATTGTTGACGGGTATTTTACTGACCGGAGGACTGCTTCCATTGGCATTCCACAGGGTTCACTCCTGGGTCCCCTGTTTTTAGTGAGGGTCTAGAACTTACTGCCTGTGAGGATAGTTGAGGCAGGATCCCTGCACTCATTCAAAAGGAGTCTGGATGTTCACCTCAAGTGCCATAATCTGCAGGGCGATGGATCAAAAGCTGGAATGTGGAATTAGAATAGGTGGATCATTTATCGGCCGGCACAGACACAATGGGCCAAGTGGCCTTTTTCTCTGTCTTAAACTTTCTTTGAGTATATTACATGAAACACGCTATCCTCATTAACACGCACAGTTACGTACTCATAGAACTCGATCAAAATTATCAGAAATGATTATCCATTAACCTATCCATGCTACTTGTCATTTATTAACCCATGTTTAGATCGAATAGTTTGGATGGGGTAGTGTTTGTGCAGTATGTCCAGGAAGCTTTTCTGACTCAGTATGTAGACTGCCCGACCAGAGGGGAGGCAATATTGGATTTGGTACTAGGTAATGAACCAGGGCAAGTGATAGAGCTGTTGGTGGGCGAGCACTTTGGAGATAGTGATCACAATTCTGTAGCATTCACTGTGGTAATGGAGAGGGATAGGTATGTGCAACAGGGCAAGGTTTACAATTGGGGGAAGGGTAGATATGATGCTGTCAGGCAGGAACTGAGGAGCATAAGTTGGGAGCATATGCTGGCAGGGAAGGGCACGGTCGAAATGTGGAACTTTTTCAAGGAGCAGATAGTAGGGGCCATTGATAAGCATGTCCCTGTCAGACAGGGAAGGGATGGTCATGTGAGGGAACCGTGGTTGACAAGAGAGGTTGAGAGTCTTGTTAGGAAGAAGAAGGATGCGTATATAAGGTTGAGGAAAAAGGGCACAGGCATAGCTCTGGAGGGATACAAGATGGCCAGGAAGGATCTGAAGAAAGGGATTAGGAGAGCTAAGAGAGGGCATGAAAAATGCTTGGCGGGTAGGATAAAAGAAAACCCCAAGGCCTTTTACGCGTATGTCAGAAATATGAGGATGACTAGGGGGACCGTAGGTCCGGTCAAGGACAATAGCGGGAGACTGTGTGTTGAGCCGGAAGAGATAAGTGAGGTTTTGAATGAGTACTTCTCTTCGGTATTTACGAATGAGAAGGGGTGTATTACTGAAGAGGACGGTGTGAAACAGACTGGTAAGCTCGAGGAAGTGCTCGTTAGGAGGGAAGATGTGTTGGGGTTTTTGAATAACTTGAAGATAGACAAGTCTCCCGGGCCTGACGGGGTATATCCAAGGATGTTATGGGAAGCAAGGGATGAAATTGCAGAGCCGCTGGCAATGATCTTTTCATCTTCTCTGCTGACGGGGGTGGTACCAGGTGATTGGAGGGTGGCAAATGTTGTGCCCCTGTTCAAGAAAGGGAATAGGAACAACCCTGGGAATTACAGGCCAGTTAGTCTTACTTCGGTGGTAGGCAAGTTGATGGAAAAGGTGCTGAGGGATAGGATTTCTGAGCATCTGGAAAGACACTGCTTGATTCGGGACAGTCAGCACGGTTTTGTGAGGGGTAGGTCTTGCCTCACAAGCCTGATTGAATTCTTTGAGCAGGTGACCAAGCAAGTGGATGAGGGTAAACCAGTGGATGTGGTGTACATGGATTTTAGTAAGGCATTTGATAAGGTCCCCCATGGTAGACTTATGGAGAAAGTCAGGAGGCATGGGATAGTGGGGAATGTGGCCAGTTGGATTAAGAATTGGCTAACTGATAGAAGGCAGAGAGTGGTCTTAGATGGTAAATACTCAGCCTGGAGCCCAGTTACCAGTGGCGTGCCGCAGGGATCAGTTCTGGGTCCTCTCCTGTTTGTGATTTTTATTAACGACTTGGATGAGGAAGTCGAAGGGTGGGTCAGTAAATTTGCAGATGATACAAAGGTTGGTGGAGTTGTGGATACCGAGGAGGGCTATTGTCGTCTGCAAAGGGACTTGGATAGGTTGCAGTGCTGGGCTGAAAAGTGGCAGATGGAGTTTAACCCTGAAAAGTGTGAGGTCGTCCATTTTGGAAGGACAAACATGAATGCAAAATACTGGGTTAACGGTAGGGTTCTTGGGCATGTGGAGGAGCAGAGAGACCTTGGGGTCTATGTGCATAGATCATTGAAAGTTGCAACTCAAGTGGATAGGGCTGTGAAGAAGGCATATGGGGTGTTAGCGTTCATTAGCAGAGGGATTGAATTTAAGAGCCGTGAGGTGATGATGCAGCTGTACAGGACCTTGGTAAGGCCTCATTTGGAGTACTGTGTGCAGTTCTGGTCGCCTCATTTTAGGAAGGATGTGGAAGCCTTGGAGAGGGTGCAGAGGAGATTTACCAGGATGTTGCCTGGAATGGAGAATAAGTCTTACGAGGAAAGGCTGAACATTCTAGGCCTCTTCTCATTAGAAAGGAGAAGGATGAGGGGTGACATGATAGAGGTTTATAAGATGATCAGGGGAATAGATAGGGTAGACAGTCAGAAACTTTTTCCCCGGGTGGAGCAAAGCGTTACAAGGGGTCATAAATTTAAGGTGAAGGGTGGGAGATATAAGGGGGATGTCAGGGGAAGGTTCTTTACCCAGAGAGTGGTCGAGGCATGGAATGCCTTGCCCGGGGAAGTTGTTGAGTCAGAAACTTTAGGGACTTTCAAAAGGCTTTTGGATAGGTATATGGATAAAGGAGAATGATGGGGTATAGATTAAATTGTCCTTGACAGAGGACAAAGGATCGGCACAACATTGTGGGCCGAAGGGCCTGTTCTGTGCTGTATGTTCTATGTTCTATGTTCTATGTTTTTACAAGCAAGATATATTTTTGTGCTGTGTTATGACCTCATGGAATTTGCCAACCACCAACGTGAGACTGATAGTTACAGGGTTTATCCAACCTCTACTTTTTTAAACAGTGTAACATTTACCCTGCAGTCCTCTGGCATCACTCCCATATCCAAGGAGGATTGAAATATTCTGTCCAGTGCCTCTGTTATTTCCACCATTCCTTCCCTCAGTAACTAAACATACATCCCATCCAGACTGGATAAATGTTCTACTTTACTGTGATACAAAATATGTTGGATTGAAAGGTGTTAAATGAACCTGTTTGTTCAGTCAGGTTGTTTAATGTCAGTCTCCATGGACCTTAATGGTGTCACTGGAGGGTTTCCCTCTTCTATTAAGAAGGGACTCCTTTCAATGTGTTATCCGATAGTGTCAGTGGACGCATCAACCCCGCCACTAACAGAGATCAGCGGCTGCAGAGAGAGGGAGAGGATAGATCATAATCTGAACAATAGATTGGAATGTTACAACAATGGGTCAGAATCTGAGAACACCAGATTGGAATGTTACAACAATGGACAGGAGTTTATCCGATTGGTTTGACTATCTTACTGCAGATTTTTATTGGATAACATCAGAATACCGGCTCTATTATGCTCTGAAGATGATTCGATGTATTTACTATCTCATCCTCGCTATTATTGGTGTCCCTGGTAAGTCTCTGTATCCAACTATTAGATTCATAAACCATATTTCACTGATTTAGTCTTCTTGTCATTTAAATCGTGAGAAGACTGAAACCATTATCTTCAGTTTCTGTCACAAACTCCATGGGCGGCACAGTGGCGCAGTGGTTAGCACCGCAGCCTCACAGCTCCAGCGACCCGGGTTCAATTCTGGGTACTGCCTGTGTGGAGTTTGCAAGTTCTCCCTGTGTCTGCGTGGGTTTCCTCCGGGTGCTCCGGTTTCCTCCCACATGCCAAAGACTTGCTGGTTGATAGGTTAATTGTCCATTATAAATTGCCCCTAGTATAGGTAGGTGGTAGGGAAATGTAGAGACAGGTGGGGATGTGGTAGTAATGTGGAATTAGTGTAGGATTAGTATAAAATGGGTGGTTGACGGTCGGCACAGACTCGGTGGGCCGAAGAGCCTGTTTCAGTGCTGTATCTCTAAAATAAAAAAATAATAATAATATTCCCTGTCCATGATTTGCATCCCCCTCGCTAGCCATTGTCTGAGATGGAACCAAAAAGTTTGCAACCTCTGGTATCTACTTAATGCTGAGCTGACTTCTTCCCCATATTCTCTCCATCCCCAACCCTGCCAATTGTTATGGCCAGGTGATGAGGGGTCAAAGTCGCTCCTCTTTATTTGACCACAACAGTGTTTGTCCTTTATAAACAGTGAATATGTTAACGTCTCAGTGATTTTATACATTTTACCTTCGGACTGATGGTGAAGGAACCGATTGGACTGGTTCTCTTGAGTTTAAACATGAAAGAGGTGAGTTTATTATACTTAAAAATATAAACCCGATCTAAATAAAATCATTAAAATAAATAGAACATATTTATGCACACACTCACACGAGAATCACACAGAAATAGATTACAGAGTGAGAAGTAAATTTGTGATTGGATTGGAGTCCAGAATAAATATTTTTTAAAAACTCATTCTGTGAGGTTTGACCATTCCGTGGTCTTCCTGCTGAAGTTGTATCCTTGAAGTCTCTTTGTGGTCAAAGTACAGGTTGTGGCTGATCCACATAGCTCAGGGATTTCTTTTAGGCAGACTTGTAGCTGGCTTTCTTCCCCTGGTTACTCTGTCTGTAGCAGTCTGTAGGCTTGGAGGGCCCACAGTCGCATGTGGTTTTCAAATTTGTGATGCTATCTGGAGAGAGAGACGGAGAGAAAGGGAAGGGTGTGGGGGGAACACAGCCCTTCTGCTTCAGCACATTTTGAATCACTGACTTGTCTGTTTTTGTCCAGGGAAATCTCTCAGCTTTCACAGTGATAGACAGTCTCCTGACTGCCTCAGTGTATTCGCTGGACCCTTACAATGAGATTCAAGGTTAGGAACTTCTATCTCCCCAGGGCTCAGGATACAAGTATTTACTGTTGGAGAAGTTTGCTCTTTCAAAGTCAATGTGTCAGGATGACCTTGTATGCCGTGATAATGAATGTAATCTTAGGTAATTCAAACACTGGAGCAAGCCAATGATTTGGGTCCAGGCTCATCAGACATGTGTCTCCTATTGTAGGCCTTCGAATGTGAAAAGGTGTGTCAGATGCCAATTGCGGTGGGCATCTTGGCTGCCAGGTATTTCAAGGTTAACTGCAAGATTTATTTTCTATTAAAAGTTTACTGTAAGTTTCCAAACGATGAATTACATTTCATAATTTGGCATATTGTGTTATCTTGACACCGCCACAGCACACGGGGAAAAATGTGATAACAAGAACATTTCATTGCAGAATTGTGGGAGTCAAAAGAAGAAAGCACACATTCATTCTCAATCATCACTTCCCAAACTGACATATTAATCTTAGAATTACTGCAGCTGACATTGTCTGTTACAGTTGTACTGATTTAATGTTTTGGTGTTTTGTCTGGGATGGTTATGTGTCGGAATCGACCCTGGACATTGCATCAGCGATTACATTATTTTTTTTCTCTCCTGCAATGAATCTTTAACCATTCAGGTTCCTTCACCTTGATAATCTTCCTCCCTAAACTGACAGTGTGTAATAAATTGATTATTTCGACCCTGTGAGGTGTCTGAGATCTCCTCTGGGCCTTTGTTCTTGCTGAGTTTGGCTTTGAAATTGTTGGGTTTGATTAGCTTTGTATTTGGGATCTGATCATTGTGTTCTGCAGTGGGTGGATCCACACTGACCTTATTTTAGCTTTCTGGTGAGGTACACAAGTGCTGTTTACTTTAGAGTATTTTACATTCCCTTTTCCCTCTACAATGGGGAGCATCATCTTTCTAACCGGCCCCATGTCCTCTGGGAGTTTATGGCTCTCAGGTGGCTGTCCATCTTTCACTGCACTCTCCTGCGGCACCTCGACTCGGTGAAGCATCTCCCTCACTATTGGCTTGCCTTTTTGGGAATTTTCCTTTGTCGTTGCATATTTCTGTAAATGCTGTTAGTTGCCTCATTGACCTGAATTTAAGAAGGAGAATGTGGGATCTAATTTATCTAACATTTCAGGGTTGGCAAATTGGAGAGTAGGGGGTTCTATTTGGGAATCCTCCTGGCCCTCCTCTAACCTGTCCTCACTGTCCTTTTCAATCCTTCCCTCCTGACAGTCTGACAGATCTGTACTTGTCAGTCCTCTCCACAGCCTTTGCTTTTTTTTCCGTTGGTCTGGGTGTCAATTAAATAATTGACCCGCTATTCCTTTTGCCACTCGATATGGACCACTGAACCGGTATTTCAGGGGTTCACCCTGCAGTGGGAATAGTAACAATACATGGTCTCTGTCCTGAAATGTTTTGGCCTTGGCATTTTTGCCTGCTTACCTTTTCATAACTGCCTGGGAGATCTTTAGGTGTTCTTGAGCAATTGCACAGGCTGACGTGAGCCATTCCAGGAGCATGGAAATGTAGTCTAACATGGAAGACTCATCCCTGTGTTCCAATAACTTCTCCTTGATTAGTTTAAGAGGACCTCGTGTCCATAAACTAATTCAAAGAGACTAAGGCCAGTGCACTCACTGGATCAGTTCCTGGTAACCAACAGGTGAAATCCCATCCCTTTGTCCCAGTCATGGGGTTACTCATAGCAGTATGGCTTGATCATTGTCTTTAGGGTCTGGTGGTACTGCTCCAAAGCTCCTTGTGACTGTGGGTGGTAGACTTTAGCTGTGTTATGTCTAGAATACCCATGACCTTTTCAAAATACTGGACGTAAAATGTGTGGCCTGATCCATCTGAATCTCAGCAGGCAGCCCAGAACGGGTTAGCCCCTCCACAACTACCTTGGAAGAGATAGTTCTTCGGGGAATGGCTTCTGGGAATCGGGTCACCACATTCATAATGGTGAGAAGATACTGGCAGTCCCGTTTTTTCTTCAGCAGGTGTCCCACATAATCCACCAGCATTCTGCTGAATGGTTCCACAAATTCTGGTATGGGAATTAGGGTGAAGGTATTATTGCAGGTTGGGGCTTCCCCACAACATGGCAGGTGTGACCAGTTGTACAGAACTCCACCACATCTTTGTGCAGTTGTGGTCAGTCAAAATGCTGTCTTATGTGGGCATTAAATTTTCATACATCAACATGTCCAGTCATTGGAAGTTCGTGGGCCACTGATATTTCTTTAAGGGACCTCAGCGGCACCACTATCTGGTGAAGCACTGACCAATCTTCATCCGCAGGTCTGTGAGGAGGTATCCACTTCCTCACCAGCACCTCATTCTTTAAATCGTAGCACTCTGAAACTCCCTCTGCTTGGGCTTTGGTTTGGACAGACTGTGCTATATTTTAACACTGGGTCGAGTTGTTGAGCCTCAACTAAGGAAGATCTGTTTAACACATCCTTTGTGTTCTCTACCTTCCCAAAGAAGGTTTCAGACAACCAGACAGTAGGGTCATCCATCTCCAGTGTCAGTTCATCCGCCTCTGATGGGGTATTGTTTAGCCATGGACCGAGTCAACACAGAATCAGGGAGAATGCCGGGGACCTTCTCCTGTTACTGCTCTGTGTCCCTGATCTCTTGTGGTCTCTCCAGAAACTTTGCGGAAGCTGCAACCTTTTCCCTGCCAGATCAATACCCAGGAGCAGGTCCCCATGGCCACTGGTCCTGAAAATAGGTCGCACCCCAAGTGCACCCAATATAAAGGTATGGACATATACTGCCTTCCAATACCATTCTCTAACACTCTAGCATTCACTGCACTCTCGGAGAAAGGTCATGCCTATTCCATTCAGAAGGGATTAGGTGGCCCCTTTATCATTGAGGATGATCAGCGCTTACTTACCTCACTAAAGGGGTATAGGGTCTCTTTTCCCTGGGATTCAAAATCCTAGTAACGCTCAAGGATTTTGTTAAGTTTTCCCCAACTCTCTGTGGTATTGTTACTGTGTCGGACTGTTACAGTTAAAGGCACAGCCTGACCTGCTGTGAATTCCATCAGGGCCCGTTTTCCTGCACTGATCTGGTGGACCCTGAGTAATCCTACAGGTTTTCCCCATCACTTACAGCATTCAACTCGATGGTGACCTGCCTTACTGCAGTGGAAACACACAGATCATTGGCCATTACTCCTGCTCTCAGTACCGTCCTATTTGGCCTGAGCGTGGGCCCCTGTGTGTCCAGATTTTCCTCCTTGCCCGTGGCTGTTCAGGCTCTTATCACCCTCCCACCTTTTATTCCCGGGTCTTTGGGGTGACGAGGGAATGCATTCCCTTTGGGGTTAAGGCCTTGTGTACATGGAAAAAAATCATCATCCAGAATTGCAACCTTCCTGGCTCTTAGAACCTTTTTTCCTCTATGTGGGTTTTAGTGGGTGCGGGAGTGAGTTTTCGAACTCCTCGACAAGGATCACCACTCTGAGGTTTACGTATGTGGGCTGTATCCTGATTTTCCGTATCTACGAGTCAGAGGCAAGCATAAAAACGGACTGTAAAATCTTCTAAAGGTACATAAAAAGGAAGCATTTGGGTAAGACATGTATGTGTCCATTACAGGCAGAGTCAGGGGAATTTATAATGGGGAATCGAGAAATCGCAGAGAAGCTAAATGATCACTTTGTGTCTGTCTTCACTGAGAAAGATACAAGAAACCTCCCAGAATTTGAGATCCAAGGGATTAGGGGGAATGTGGAAGTGAAGCAAATTAATATTAGTAAGAAGTTTGTGTTGGAGAAATTAATGGGGTTGAAGGTTGATAAATCCCCAGGACCTGATATTCTAAATTCCAGAGTGTTGACAGAGGTGGCTATGGAGACAGTGGGTGCATGGGTGATCACCTTCTGGAACGGTTCCAGCATATTGGAAGGTCGCAAATGTCACCCCACGATTTAAGAAAGGAGGGATAGAGAAAACGGGGAATCAATTGCATGGGACCGTGTGAGAACACACCTGGAGTACTGTGTGCAGCTTTGCTCCCCTTACTTTAGGAAGTATAATATTGCCATGGGGGAGTGCAACGAAGATTCACTTGACGTGTTCCTGGGAAGGCAGGACTGTCCGATGAAGAGATTGGGAAAACTGGGCCTGTATTCTCCAGAATTTTGAATTGAAAATGTGAATCTTTGGAATTCTCTACCCCAGAGGGCTGTGGAAGCTCAGTCATTCAGTATGTTTGAAGCAGAGATTGACAGATTTCTAAATACAAATGACAGAAAGGGATATGGGGATAGTGTGGTAAAAAGGAATTGAAATGGATGATAACCCATGATCGCTTTGAATGGCGGGGCAGACTACATGGGCTGAATGGCCTACTCCTGCTCCTATGTTCCGAAGCTGCTTAACTCTTTCAAACTGGAGGCAAGTTCGCTCAGGCTACTTTCGGAGTGTTCCTAATTTTTGGTAGTACGCTTCTGATACTATCTCATATGCACTCTGGATAGCATTTTTATTCATTTCATAATCTGATGAACTTTCATCGGGTAACAGTGAATAAACCTCATGGGCTTTTCCTGTTACTTTGCCCCATAAAAATAGTGTCCAGCTCTCTGCCGCCATTTCATTTGCTTTGCAAGTTTTTCAAAAGTGATGAAATATTCTGCCACATCCTCCTCATTAAACTTTAGAATGAACTGGGGTAACTTTAAGAACTCAGCACGTGGTCCTGAGCTAGGGGCAGCTCCCTCACTAGCTGTGCCTTCACTGGGTGTACTAGGTCTTCCTCTAGTTGTTTGAGCCGCCTTAACTCCCTTTCCTCCATCTCCTTCTGTTACACTATTATTTTTTCCCTTTCTCTCACTCTGCTCTTTCTCGCTCTCTCTGGATTTCTAATTCTAATCTCTTCTGTTCTAGCTTTACCTTACTCCATCTGTTAGTGATTCTAACTCTGCTTGAGTCTTCAGCTTCAAGTGAAAAATGATTAGCCAAAGGGCGTAGAATTTTGGGTTCCCTAGCTTTTGGACGGAGAGTAATCCCTAACTGTCCAGCAACAGTACTCAACTTTTCAACAAAGAGGGATTTTAACCTGTACCGAGTTACTTCACTCTGTATGTAACTCTTTTATGCCAATGTAACTCCGTTATTCAAAAAGGGAGGGAGACAGAAAGCAGGAAAAATTATGAGGCCCATAGATAGGGCAGAGAAGAAGAAACTTTTCCCTTAGCAGAGGTGTCAATAACCGGGGGCCATTGATTTAAGGTAAGGCGCAAGTGGTTTAGAGGAGATTTGAGGAAAAAAAATATTTCACTCAGAGGGTGGCTGGAATCTGGAACACACTACCTGAAAAGATGGTAGAGGCAAGAACCCTCACAACATTTAAGAAGTATTTAGATCAGCATTTGAAATGCCATAGCATACAAGGTTACAGGCCAAGTGCTGGAAAAGGGGATTAGAATGGACATGCTTGATGGCCGGCACAGAGAGAGTGGGGCAAAGGGACTGTTTCTGTGCTGTAAAACACTGTGCATCTGTGACACTTCCAATTTCTCATGTGTTGTTGCGTTATGATCACTGGAACCTCCAGATTTCTGTTACAGCCCGGTGAGGAGGGGTCCCAGGCTCTCCTCTTGTCCGATCTATTATTTCACTGCAGCGGGGCGTATTCCTTTTTAGCAGTGGACATGCTGACCATCTCAGTGAGTATTTTACCTTTTACCTTTGTTGTGATCGTGAAAGAACCAATCGGACAGGTTTTCTTGAATTTAAACAAGAGGTGAGTTTATTATACTTAACAATCTAAACTGAATATAAATAAAATAGTAAAAACACACACATTCATGCACACATACAGACACGCAATTCACACAGAAATAAATTATAGAGAAAGAACAAAGAAAATTACAGCACAGGAACAGGCCCTTCGGCCCTCCAAGCCTGCGCCAATCCAGATCCTCTATCTCAACATGTCACCTATTTTCTAAGGGTCTGTATCTCTTTGCTTCCTGCCCATTCATGTATCTGTCTCGATACATCTTAAAAGATGCTATCGTGCCCACGTCTACCACCTCCGCTGGCAACGCGTTCCAGGCACCCACCACCCTCTGCGTAAAGAGCTTTCCACGCATATCCCCACTAAACTTTTCCCCTCACACTTTGAACTCGTGACCCCTAGTATTTGAATCCCCCACTCTGGGAAAAAAGCTTCTTGCTATCTACCCTGTCTCTACCTCACATGATTTTGTACACCTCAATCAGGTCCCCCCTCAACCTCCGTCTTTCTAATGAAAATAATCCTAATCTACTCAACCTCCCTTCATAGCTAGCGCCCTCCATACCAGGCAACATCCTGGTGAACCTCCTCTGCAACCTTTCCAAAGCATCCACATCCTTTTTGTAATGTGGCGACCAGAACTGCATGCAGTATTCCAAATGTGGCCGAACTAAAGTCCTATACAACTGTAACATGACCTGCCAACTCTTGTACTCAATACCCCGTCCGATGAAGGAAAGCATGCCGTATGCCTTCTTGACCACTCTATTGACCTGCGTTGCCACCTTCAGGGAACAATGGACCTGAACACCCAAATCTCTCTGTACATCAATTTTCCCCAGGACATTTCCATTCACTGAATAGATCACTCTTGAATTGGATCTTCCAAAATGCATCACCTCGCATTTGCCCTGATTGAACTCCATCTGCCATTTCTCTGCCCAACTCTCCAATCTATCTATATTCTGCTGTATTCTCTGACAGTCCCCTTCACTATCTGCTAATCCACCAATCTTAGTGTCGTCTGCAAACTTGCTAATCAGACCACCTATACTTTCCTCCAAATCATTTATGTATATCACAAACAACAGTGGTCCCAGCACGGATCCCTGTGGAACACCACTGGTCACACGTCTCCATTTTGAGAAACTCCCTTCCACTGCTACTCTATGTCTCCTGTTGCCCAGCCAGTTCTTTATCCATCTAGCTAGTACAGCCTGGACCCCATGCGACTTCACTTTCTCCATCAGCCTACCATGGGGAACTTTATCAAACGCCTTACTGAAGTCCATGTATATGACATCTACAGACCTTCCATCATCAATCAACTTTGTCACTTCCTCAAAGAATTCTATTAAGTTGGTAAGACATGACCTTCCCTGCACAAAACCATGTTGCCTATCACTGATAAGCCCATTTTCTTCCAAATGGGAATAGATCCTATCCCTCAGTATCTTCTCCAGCAGCTTCCCTACCACTGACGTCAGGCTCACCGGTCTATAATTACCTGGATTATCATTGCTACACTTCTTAAACAAGGGGACAACATTAGCAATTCTCCAGTCCTCCGGGGCCTCACCCGTGTTTAAGGATGCTGCAAAGATATCAGTTTAGACACCAGCTATTTCCTCTCTCGCTTCCCTCAGTAACCTGGGATAGATCCCATCCGGACCTGGGGACTTGTCCACCTTAATGCCTTTTAGAATATCCAACACTTCCTCCCTCCGTATGCCGACTTGACCTAGAGTAATCAAACATCTGTCCTGATCCTCAACATCCGTCATGTCCCTCTCCTCGGTGAATATCGATGCAAAGTGCTCGTTTAGAATCTCACCCATTTTCTCTGACTCCACGCATAACTTTCCTCCTTTGTCCTTGGGTTGGCCAATCCTTTCTCTAGTTACCCTCTTGCTCCTTATATATGAATAACAGGCTTTGGGATTTTCCTTAACCCTGTTAGCTGAAGATATTTCATGACCCCTTTAAGCCCTCTTAATTCCTCATTTCAGATTGGTCCTATATTCCCAATATTCTTTCAAAGCTTCGTCTTTCTTCAGCCTCCTAGACCTTATGTATGCTTCCTTTTTCCTCTTAGCTAGTCTCACAATTTCACCTGTCATCCATGGTTCCCTAATATTGCCATTTCTATTCCTCATTTTCACAGGATCATGTCTCTCCTGCACGCTAATCAACCTCTCTTTAAAAGCCTCCCACATATCAAATGTGTATTTACCTTCAATAAGCTGATCCCAATCTACATTTCCCAGCTCCTGCCGAATTTTGGTATAGTTGGCCTTCCCCCAATTTAACACTCTTCCTTTCGGACCACTCTCGTCTTTGTCCATGAGTATTCTAAAACTTACGGAATTGTGACCACTATCCCCAAAGTAGTCCCCTACTGAAACTTCAACCATCTGGCCTGGCTCATTCCCCAACACCGGGTCCTGTATGGACCCTTCCCGAGTTGGACTATTTACATACTGCTCTAGAAAACCCTCCTGGATGCTGCTTACAAATTCTGCTCCATCTAGACCTCTCAGACTAAGTGAGTCCCAGTCAATGTTGGGAAAATTAAAATCTCCTATCACCACCACCCTGTTGCTCCTACATCTTTCCATAATCTGTTTACATATTTGTACCTCTATCTCACGCTCGTTGTTGGGAGGCCTGTAGTACAGCCCCAACATTGTTACCGCATCCTTCCTACTTCTGAGTTCTGTCCATATTGCCTCACAGCTCGAGTCCGCCATAGTGCCCTCCTTCAGCACAGCTGTGATATCCTCTTTGACCAGTAATGCAACTCCTCCACCCCTTTTACCTCCCTCTCTATCCCGCCTGAAGCTTCGATATCCTGGGATGTTTAGTTGCCAATCATGCCCTTCCCTCAACCAAGTCTCAGTAATAGCATTAACATCATACTCCCAGGTACTAATCCAAGCCCTAAGTTCATCTGCCTTACCTACTACACTTCTTGCATTAAAACAAATGCACCTCAGACCACCAGTCCTTTTGCGTTCATCATCTGCTCCCTGCCTACTCTTTCCCTTAGTCACGATGACTTCATTATCCCGTTCCCTACAGGCTTTAGTTACTACCTCCTTACTGTCCACTGACCTCCTCATTTGGTTCCCATCCCCCTGCCACATTAGTTTAAACCCTCCCCAACTGCGTTAGCAAAAGCACCCCAATAACATTGGTTCCAGTCCGGCCCAGGTGTGGACCGTCCAATTTGTAATTTCGTACTAAATTTCGATTCGGATTCGAGTCCAGAATAAATAAAAAATAAACAAAATCTGTGTGATTGGGTAATTCTGTGGTCTGCACCTTTGCCTCCCTTATTTATGAGTGTCATGTCATCTGCAAGATTTTTAATTATTTTGTATTACTTATAAGTTTATGTCACTTGTATATTTATCTATATGTCTGGAAGAGCACTGGTTTTAATACTGACCCCTGAGAAACAGCACTGTATACTCCCCCTCCCCCAGTCTGAACAATGTCTGTTCACCACTTCTCTCTGCTTTCTGTACTTGAGTCAGTGCCATATCCACACTATCACTCTCACATTAATCCATGCCTTTCATTTTTCATAACAAGTGTATGAAATGTCATTTGATCACAGGCCTTTTAATAGTCCAGACACATAACAGGAAACACACTTTCCTCAACAACACTCACAGTTAGATCATTAACAAACTTGATCAAAATTATCAGACATGATTTTCCATTAATCTATCCATACTGTTTGTCATTTAGTATCACATGTTTTTCCAAGAATTATATATTTTTGTACTGGGTCACGGCCTCTAGAAATTTCCAACCACCGACTTTGGACTGACTGGTCAGTCGTTATAGGGTTTATCTAATGTCTCCTTATTTAAAAAGCTTGTAACATTTACAACCCTCCAGTCCTTTGTCATCAATCCCAGATCCAAGGAGGATTGAAAGCTTCTGGCCAGTGCCTCTGCTATTTCCACATTCCTTCCCTCAACAAACCTCATATATCCCATCTAGACTGGGTAAATCTTTGACACTACTGTGGTCTAAAAAGTGTTGGATTGAAAGGTGTTAACTGAACCTGTTTGTTCATTGACTGTAATTAACGTCAGTCTCCAAGGACCCTAATGGTGTCACTGGAGGGTTTCCCTCTTCTATTAATAACGAACTCCTTCCAATGTGCTGGCTCATAGTGTCCAGAGATCAGTGGCTCCAGAGAGCGAGAGAGGAGAGATCAGAATCTGAGAACAATAGATTGGAATGTTACAACAATTGATCAGAATCTGAGAACAATAGATTGGAATGTTACAACAATTGGTCAGAATCTGAGAACAATAGATTTGAATGTTACAACAATTGGTCAGAATCTGAGAACAATAGATTGGAATATTACAGTAATGGGTCAGAATCTGAGAACAATAGATTGGAATGTTACAACAATGGGTCAGAATCTGAGAACAATAGATTGGAATGTTACAACAATGGACAGCAGGAGTTTCTCCTATTGGTTTAGCCGGGTTACTGCAGATTATTTTTGGATAACATTAGAGTTGCGGATCTATTATGCTCTGAAGATGATTCAAACGATTTACTATTCCATCCTCGCTATTCTTGGTGTCCCTGGTAAGTCTCTGTATCCAACTATTAGATCTATAAATCATATTTCACTGATGTAGTGTTCTTGTCGTGTAAATCTTGGAAAAACGTAAGCCACAGTCTTCAGTCTCTGTCTCACATTCTGCTCTGCATCCACTGTCTGCATTCCCCTCACTACCCAATGTCTGAGGCTGAAACAGACTGTTTGGAACCTCTATGTTATATTTATATCTGAGCTGAGTTCATTGCCATATTCCGCCTATCACCAACCCGACCTACTACTACCTCTGTAATATCACCTGTCACCACCACTGCCCATCTGCTAATAAACCCTCATCTGTGCCGTTGTTAAATCCACACTTAACAATTCCAATTCTATCCTGGTCAGCCTCCCAGTTATAAACCTCCATAAACCACAGCCCCTCCAGAACTCTTCTGCCTGTATCCTAACTCATACCAAATCCCGATCACCCATTACCCCTGTGCTCACTGATCTACATTGGCTCCGGGTCTGGCAGCACCTAAATTTTAATATTCTCATTCTTGTGTTTGAATCCCTCCATGGCCTCACCCCTCCAATTAGTCCCATTTCCTTTCCATGTCACATATTCCTGTAAATCTAATGCCTTCAAGTCTTTTTCCAATTCCCCTTTTAGAAGTGAGCTGTTTTCACTCTATTTCTTCCCCTGCTGTGATTTTCACTCTATAACGGCACTGGTGCCAACGCTATGGAAACCTGGATCTGTAAAATGATGCGAACCACACAGCCGGCCACTTCTAGTGTGGCCAGCACAGTGCCCAGTGCTGGGCAGGGAACTAGCCTGGGTATACTGTGCATGAGCTGTTAGTGTGTGGAAGGATTTTAATTGACGGCAATCTGCCATTCCGACAGCTTTGATGTACGTCTTTGAAACTTGGTCTGTGCATGTCCATTGAGCGCCTGTGCAGTCACGCTCAGCTGAACATACATTCAGCAGCATGAGGAACCCCCTCCAGTGTTATTTAAAAGGACCAGGCATCCAACTTGCAGGTGAGGGGTTTTTGACTTACTTCTGCTATTGTAAAATTAGTGGAGGTGATGTGGATGGTTTTCTGGAGGTTGTGTTGTGAGCTGCTGCAGACGTTCAGGGAGGACAGAGGATTTGGTGACCCAACTTTGGACGAGGTATGGGGACTGTAGTTACAGTGTCTCTGGGTCTGTAGCATGACCAACAAATGGAGTAGAGACTGCAGAGAGGGGAATCTCTGTAAAGAGGGAGAAGGAGGGGCCTCTGCCCAACCCACCCCGGTTTTCCAAGAGCACTTTGCCTACCTACACCTAACCCGGGAGAGTGTGTGAGCTGACTCTGATTCAATAAGGATGTGGTCACAGAGCTGTGTAACCTCCCGCAACACGACCTGGAGCCTGACACCAGGGTGAGGACGGAGCTGTCAGCGGCTGTTAGTGTCACAGTTTCATTGAACGTCTAGGTATCTGGATCTTTCCAGGTGGGAGCAGGAGACACATCCAACAGAGAGTCGTAGAAATTGATGGATACATAGAGTCTCGTACGACACAGAAGGAGGCCATTCGGTCCTTCTGTGCCGGCTCATTCTGGAACAATCCAGTCAGTCCCACTCCTCCCCAAAGTCCCTGTATCCCTACAAGTTCATTTCTTCAGGTGTCCATCCTGTTTCCTTTTGAAATCATTGATTATCTCGGCTTCCAACACCCTCATGGGCAGTGAGTTCCAGCTCATTACCATCCACTGTGTAAAAAAGTTCTTCTTCATATTCCCCCTGCATCTCTTACCGAAAACTACCATCTGTGTCCCCTAGTCCGTGTTTGATCAGATAATGGGAGCAGTTTTTCCTTGTCTATCTTATCTAAGCCTATCATAATCTTGTACACCTCTATCAAATCTCTCTCAATCCCCCTTACTCCAGGTAGAACAACTCCAGCTTCTCCAAACGAACCTTGTAACATAGATAGCATAGATAGATGGACATTTGCTCTGTTCGTAACGCCGTGCCATTCCTGCACTATATGTGTTTGATGCGGCAGTGTAGAGGGAGCTTTACTCTGTTTCTAACCCCGTTTTTTTTTACCAGTTGGGTTTTATAACAATCAGCAATTTCATGGCCACTGTTACTAATTCCAGTTGCTGCTTTTTTTTATTTAAGAGATAAATAAAGAAAAATTCAAATGAAGTAACCCATTTTTTCTCTTTTTTTAAGGTGACCTTTATACCCCAGGCCCCTTTTATATTTTCATGTTGAGGGGCCCTTATTCCTCAGGCCCCCTTTATACTCATATTTTCATTTTAAAAAAAAATAACTTTATTTAAGACCAGATAAATCAACAAAAACTCAAATTAAAGGGCCATTTTCGGCGTCAATGATGCACTCCAGTCACTGTGGTGCCCACCGGTCGCGGAAGGCCTCAGGCGTACCGGCGGACACTGCATGCTCCTTCTCCAGGGACACCCAGGCGCGAATGTAACCGCGGAAGAGGGGCAGGCAATCGGGGAGGACAGAACCCCCGACGGCCCGCAACCTGGACCTGTGAATTGCCACCTTGGCCAGGCCCAGGAGCAGACCGACGAGGAAATCCTCCTCCCGGCCCATGCCCCTCCGCATCGGGTGCCCAAAGATCAGGAGCGTGGGACTGAAGTGCAGCCAGAATTTGAGGAGCAGCCCCTTCAGATACTCAAAGAGGGGCTGCAACCTTGCACACTCCGTGTAAACGTGGAACACGGACTGGTCCAGGCCGCAGAAGGTACAGGAGGCCTGGGAGTCCGTGAACCTACTTAAAAGTCTATTGCACGGGACTGCTCTGTGTAGCACCCGCCATCCCAAGCCCCCGATGTAAAGGGGGAAGACTCCCGCGGAGATTGACCTCCATCGGGGTTTCCCCTCGCCGCCAGATGGCAACGCGGACCACCAGGGCGTGTCCGGCCGGCTGACGAGGGCGAGGAAGTGGAGAGTGTGCAGGAGCAGCCCGTACAGGAAACAGCTCCGCGCCGATTGGAATGGCACGGAGGGCATTTCCGAGAGGCGGCTCGGGTTGTGCGGGACCGGCTCCCGAGGAGGGTTTCGGGGCCTGGGTCCGATGAGCAGTTCCGGCCGAGCGGGGTTCAGCTCGGTTGGTTTATGACCAACGCTCGGCCCCTGTAGATAAGCACTCGGAGCAGTCCTGTCCAATACCCCAGCCGAGCGGTGACTTTCACCTCCAACTCCTGCCAGTTTGCCGGCCAGGCTTCCACAGCGGGGCTAAGGTGGACTCCCAGATAGCGGAGGTGCGTGGTGCTCCACGCAAAAGGTGTCATCTCCTCCGGCAGGGAGTCCACTCGCCACTGACCAACCAGGAGTCCGGAACATTTCTCCCAATTGATCCTCTCGGAGGACGCGGCAGAAAAGGTCTGCTGGCAGTCGCGCAGCCTCCGCAAGTCAACGGGATCTGTGATTGCGAGGAGCACGTCGTCGGCATAAGCCGAGAGGACGACCCGCATGGCCGGCTTGCGCAGAGCCAATCCCGTCAACCTCCTGCGAAGCAGGCACAGGAAGGGCTCCAAGCAGATGGTATACAATTGGCCGGACATGGGGCACCCCTGACGCACTCCTCTCCCAAATCGAAGGGGCGCCGTCAAGGACCCGTTAACTTTGACTAGACACTATGCGGCGGCGTATAAAAGTCGGACCCGGGCCACGAAATGCGTCCCGAGTCCGAAAGTGCGCAGAGTCCCGAAAAGGTAATCGTGATCCACCCTGTCGAATGCCTTCTCCTGATCGAGGGAGAGAAACGCGACCGACTGACCAGTCCTCTGGGAAAGATGGATCAGGTCCCGGACCAGGTGGATGTTGTCCTGGATGGACCGGCCCAGGACCGTGTAGGACTGGTCGGGGTGGATCACATGGGCCAGCACGGAGCCCAAGCGGGTAGACATAGCCCGGGCAAAGATCTTATAATCCGTGGTGAGGAGGGAGACCGGACGCCAGTTTTTAAGCAGGCGGAGATCGCCCCTCTTCGGCAGCAGGACGATGACCGCCCTGCGCCACGAGAGGGGCATCTCCCTGGTCGCCAGGCTTTCCCCCAGGACCCGCGCGTAATCGTCCCCCAGGACGTCCCAGAACGCCCTGAGGAACTCCATGGTCAACCCATCCAGCCCTGGGGATTTGCCCCTCGAGAGCTGGTGGAGGGCGCCAGTCAGCTCCGCCAACGTGAGCGGAGCCTCCAATCGTTCGGCGCCCTCCGGGCTGACCTGCGGCAGGTCATCCCACAAAACTCTGCGTGCATACTCGCTGGACGGATCCGGAGAGAACAACGCACTTTAATACGTCCGGACCAGGAGGCCCATTCCCTCCGGATCCGTGATGGAGGATCCGCCGTCGGCCAGCAGCTCGATGAGCTGCTTACGGACACCCCCGCCATTTTTCCAGCGAGTAGAAGAAGGGTGAGGCGCGGTCCAAATCTTCCAGGATCTGGATCCGCGACCTCACGTACGCGCCTCGGGACCCTACGAGCTGCAGGTCCCTCAGCGCGCCCTTCTTCTCTTTGTACGCCTGCCACAGGGTCGGGTCCGCGACGGCCTGTCCGAGGCGGGACTCCAAGTCGAGCACCTCCCTTTCAAGGCGCCCGATCTCGGCTTCCCGCCTCTTGGTCGACCCCTTCGCGTACTCCTGACAGAAGACGCGGATGTGAGTCTTGCCCACATCCCACCATAGCCTCAAGGAGGGAAAGCCCCCCTGCTTCCTTCTCCAGTCGGCCCAGAATCGACAGAACGAGTCCTGAAATCGCACGTCCTCCAGCAGCCGGTTGTTAAAGTGCCAGTACGCGGACCCCGCCCGCGTGCGGAGCGGAGTAAACTCCGCCCACACCAGGCGGTGGTCCGAGCACGGCACCAGCCGCATGGAGGCCGCCGAAACGCGGGAGCCGTACGCCTGCGAAATGTAGAGGCGTTCGATTCGCGACCCCCCTCCTCCAGACCTCCACGTGATGGCGCTGTTTTCGGGATGGAGATTCTGCCAGACGTTCACCAAGTTAAGGGAGCTGATCAGTCCCCTCAACTTCTCCACCGACGCTTGGCCGCGCTGGGGACCGGAGCGATCCTCCACCTCGTGGGTGCAGTTAAAATCCCCCCCGAGGATGATGCACTCGCCGCTATCGATGGAGCGCAAGAGAGCGGACACTTCTTCAAAGAAGCGCACTTGCAACGCGCCGGGCCTGGGCGCGTACACATTCACAAAGTGGAGCGGCATGCTACCCGGCGAACGGCGAGGTGGAGCAAGCGGCCCGGCACTAGCTCCTTGACCCCCAAGATCTCCGGCTGAAAAGTCGGGGCCAACAAGATAGCCACCCCACTAGAAATAGGGGTGAGGTGACTCATGTAGACCCCACCCTGATACTCCAGGAGCCAGGTGGCTTCGTCTCCCGGAACGGTGTGGGATTCCTGCAGAATGCTCACCGCGTATCTCCCTTCCCTAAGGACTGAGTGATTGTGAAATCTGCTGCCGTTGATGTTGAGGCTGGCTATGGTTATCTTCATGTCAAAGGTAATTAAAACCCGTCACAAACACCTCACTGTGAGGAGGCAGTGGAAGTGCACCTAGCCCTCCACTCCCCCAGCAACCCATTGAGGAACACATTAAAACGGTGCCTCTCAACCAGGTTCACGTCAGCGCGCTTTCCCTCTATCTTAAGGTCGGCACGGACGGACTGTATGATCAGCGCCAGATTCGACCAACGGTCGAGGGCCAGCTGAACTTTATTGTAGCAACCCCTGCAAGCCGCGAGGAAATCTCGAAGTTCCGCCGTGGGGATGAGAGGAGATTCGGTGGGAGGCACGAGGGACTCCACCACCTCACTGGCGATGGGATCAAGATCATCCTCCGTGCCCCGCACTGAATCCCCATCCTCCTCCGGGTCGTCACCGCCAGCGGTCGACACATTTAGCACACACTGTGGGGCGGACGTCCCGGCCGCGCCAGCTGGTCCCGCCTCCGTCACGATCCCACCCCCAGGATCGATGGCGGAGGAGTCCTCTCTGGTACTATTGTGAAACTGGAGCCTGTAGGCGACAGCGGTTCAGGAACCCCCTCCACTCCGTCCCCAGGCCAATGAGTGGTCCGGGAAACCAGCCGGAGCCGAGACTGGAGGCGGAGGGAGGAGGCTATCCCGCGCTCCGCCAGCACCCACATGCCCAGCAGATGGGGCAGCATTCTCAGTTATAACTGGGTCGGGTGTCTCCTGGGTGGTGGTGGACTCCGGCTGGGAGGCCCGAACCTCTGGGCCCTCGCCCTCCCCTTCATTCAGGGCACCCGACCCAGTAGCAGTGGCAGAATGGGCGGCGTCCCCAGGCTCCCCCACCACAAGCAGGGACCCACTTACTCCTTCAGGAGGGGCCTCAAGTACCGGGGCCTTCCCCTCCCCTCCATCCTGAGGAATAGAGTGCTCCTGCCCGGACTTTGCAGCCTTGGTGGTGGCGGTAGGGGAAACCTGGGGACCCGAAACAGGAGACAGCTCCCCTCCAACCGATGGGCCCTGTGCCTCAGGGCCCCTTGTTACCTCTGTGGAGGGGTGCCTTCTCCTCTTTTTCCCAGTTGTGTGCGGAGGCTCCACCTCCACACTCTCCTTTTTTTTATTCACCCTGGGCCTGAGCCCAGCCCTGGGGCAAGTTGACTTCCCGAGATCGGGCCTTGGGCTGAGCTCAGGCTCGGGTAGTGTCACGGTGTCCAGGGGACGCGCCTCTCGATGTTTATTTCTCCTCCGCGCCTTCCTTCCACTTGGACGGTCACCCCCCTCCCTGCCGGAGGCCATGAAAACCACAGCCTCCGGTACCGACTGAATAGTATCTGGTGGTGGTGTAGGGGGGGTGGGAGGAGGTGCTGTGGAACCACCCTGGGCCGCCGAGTTGGAGTTGGCAGCCGGGAGGTTGGGGCAGTTCTTACGAACATGCCCCACCACCTTACAGACATGGCACCGCACACCGTCCAAGGTCCAGAAGACGCGGTAGGCCGTCCCCTGGAATTCTACATAAAAGTGGCCCTCTGTCACCTCCTCCCGCGCCAGCTGCATGAATAACTGGCGGCGGAAGGAGTACACGTGTCGGAGGCTGTTCTCCCGAAGACCGAGCGGGACTGGGGTGAGCCCCGGCTTTACCTCCCCCAGATGGTGCAGGTGGGGAAGGAGGAGCTCACCAGGAATGAAGGGCGGGACATTGGATAGAATGAGCCTTTGCGCAGTGGCCTCCAGGGGGTCCACTGGCAGAAAGGTCCCGCCCACGGTGAGCCCCTTGCTCAGAGCCAGGGACACCGCCCGCTCGGTCTTCAGGAAAAACACTGCCTTCCCGTACATTTTAGAGGCTGCAACAATGGCCGAAGGGCCGGCAACCTCGGCCATTGCTTTCACGCATGCCTCGATAGTCATGTTCGGATGGACGTAGCTCTTGACCCCATGCTTCGATGTTAATAAAGCAAATGGTGACGGGGCAACAGGTGCAGCTGCAGCAGCCGCAGCAGCATATGTACGGGAAGGCCCCGCCACCGGCGAAGAGGGTTTTGCCATGGGGTCGCAGAGCTACGCCCACCCCCAAGAAACAAAGCACACGACAGTTTTCTTAAACACAAGCAATATGATGGGGGAGGGGGGTGGGAATAGAGGAGGATAGGGCTGAAAAGGACAAGGAGAGGAGAGGATAGGTGGCCGAGTGATGGAATAGAGAGAACAGCTGCAAGGATGTTACACTTCAATTGGTGGTTGGAGCACCTTCCTGCAGAGTCGACACTCCACTCTTCCAGTTAGGGGAGGGTTCTTCGCCCGGGTCGGTTAGAGCCACCCGGTTCTCTCCCTTTTCTGTTGTTGTATAAGGATAAGGATTTTCTTCAGCCGGGCAGCTCCATCCGTCCCGAGCCACACAGTTGGGGGTGGAGAGGGAGCCCCTTTTGTGCAGGAAGGCAGATAAACACAAGAGTTAGTACAGGGGCTCCCTATAGAATTTTTCAGCCCCACCCCTGGATCTTCCGGTGCCTTCTCCCTCCCACAACAGTCCAAACAACCAACAGTTCTCTGGTGCTCCAACACCCACCTCTCCAAAATGACTCTCAGGTCTTCTTAGTCTTGAAAAAGTGCAACAGTTCCACAGTAAATACAGCTCTCTCCACTCTCCAGTCACATCTTTGCAATTATTCCACTCTCCTCGCCCCAGTTGCTGCAGTCTCCACTCTCCTCTCTGCAACTGCTGCAACACAGGTGCAGCTGCTCCCCCTGATTGCTGGCAGGAAGTGCTCCAGATTGACCAGCCAATCCCAGTGCTGTACCTGTCCTGGGAGTGTTTGATGGGGACAGTGCAGAGGAAGCTTCACTCTGTATCTACCCCTCTGCTGTACCTGTCCTGGGAGTGTTTGATGGGGACAGTTTCGAGGCAGCTTTATTCTGTATCTTAGCCGTGCTGCCCCTGTCATAAACTTCAGCACAAATAAAACTCCTATCCAAACTCGCACCAAGTTAAAGTCCTGTTCAAGTCACAAACAAAAACCCGACCCGAACCCGAGGGACCCACATGGGACCCGAGCCCGACCCGGCCCAGATCCCTCCAAATCGCCCCCGAGACCGACCCGACCCGACCCGACCCGACCCGACCCAAGCCCAAAGGTCGAGTTCGGAAGAGTGGCCCGACACATGTCATCGGGTCCCATCGGGTTCAGGTCGGGTAACAGGCCTTTACACCAAGTCCCGTTCAAATATCACTCCTGTGCTCACTGACTTACGTTGGTTCCTGGTCCAGTAAAGCCTCGATTTTAAAATTCTCATCTTAGCTTTCTGATCCAACTCATTCCGAACTACTCAGAAATGAAACTGTTTCCTCAAAATACTAAATGTTAGTTTGTTTGAGGGAAAACCTTCACAACACAGACTGCAGTGGTTCAGGATGAAGGCCCACCATTTTCTCATGGTAACCAGTGATGGGGAAGTAATGCTGGCCTTGTCAGTATCACCCATATCCTGAGAACAAATAGACAGGAAAAAAATAGGAATAAAATCAATGAGTTTGTAATTGACGGATTGAAACCAGGTGAGGTCTGTGATCAGAGTGAGACGTCATAATCCGATAAACAAATTGTCAACACAATTTATCTCACCAGCTTATTGTGTTTGCCTTTTTGCTGTTGTCTTCATCAGAAAACAAGTAACAAATAATCTCTATCTTAAAAGATGCTGGATTATCAATTGTACACACGAGATACGTACTCAATGGTTTCTGTTATCAGACAGTCAGAGAATCACACAGCACAGGAGGAGACTATTTCACAAATCGTACCAGTTCCAGCTCTTTGAAGGAGATTTCCAATGATTCCTCTCCCCTGTTCTTTTCTCCCAGTCCAGTAAATCACCCTGTTAGTATTGATCCAATTCCCGACTGATGGTTTCTGTTAAATCTGCTTCCACAACCCTTTCAGGAAGTGAATTCCAAATCATAAACACTCGCTGTGTAAAGAAAACAAAATCTCCTCATCTCTCCTCTGTTTGTTTGTTAATCAACATTAAACTGTGTTCTCTGGTTACTGAACCTTCATCCAGTGAAACCAGATTCTCCTTATTTATTCGAGAAACACACATCATCATTTTGAGCCCCTCGATTAAATCTCCCTTTTATCTTCTCTGCTCTAAGGAGAACAATCCCAGCTTCTCTCCACATAACTGAAGTCCCTCATCCCTGTTACCATTCTAGTATATCACCTAGGCACCATCTCCGAGGCCTTGGAATCCTTCATAAAGTGTGGTGTCCAGAATGGGACACAATATTCCAGCTGAGGCTTAAACAGTCATTTATCTAGTTTTAGCAGAATGTTCCTTTTTTTAGAACATTACAGCGCAGTACAGGCCCTTCGGCCCTCGATGTTGCGCCGACCTGTTGTTGTGTTGTTTGTTTTGATTCTTTGCTTCTAGCTATAATTCTAACGATCCCCTATGCATTTTAAATCCTTCACCACTTGTCCAGCCACCATTGAAGATGTCTGTACATACACACCCAGACTCTGTGCTCCTGTACCATCTTTTAAATGGTGCAGTTAAGTTTCTATTCACTCCCCTTATTATCCCTCACAAAATAATCACTTCCCCAGTTCTATGTGTTAAATTCTATTCACCATGTGTATTCTCATTTCACCATGAGACTGTCCATGTCCTCCTTAATCCTGCTACTATCTACCACACTAGTGACAGCATTTATGATTTACATGTCATCTGCAAGAGTTGAAATTATGTTTTTGTTTTATTCTAATTCTATGTCATTTATATATTTATCTATATGTCAGGACGAGCACTGTTTCTAATATCGACCCCTGAGAAACAGCACTGTATAATCCCCCTGCCCCAGTCTGAACAATGTCTGTTCACCACTTCTCTCTGCTTTCTGCCCCTGAGTCAGTGTCATATCCACACTATCACTGTCACATTAATCCATGTCTTCCATTTTCATAACAAGTCTATGAAATGTCATTTGATTACAGTCTTTTGAAAGTCTATATACATAACACTAAACACACTATCCTCATCAGCTCTCACAGTTTTGTCATCAAAAACTTGATCAGGATTATCAGACAAGATTTTCCATTAACCTATCCAGCATGTTTGTCAATTATTATCCCATGTTTTTCCAAGGATTATATATTTTTGTACTGGGTTATGGCCTCTAGAAATTTCCAACCACCGACATTACACTGACTGGTCAGTAGTTACAGGGATTATCTTATCTCTGCTTTTTAAAACAGGATGTAACATTTGCAACCCTTCAGTCCTCTGTCACCACTCCCATATCCAAGGAGGATTGGAAGATTCTGGCCAGTGCCTTTGGTATTTCCATCATTCCTTCCCTCAGCAACCCTCACTCATCCCATCCAGACCAGCTAAATGTTCTACTTTATTATGGTACAAAAGTACTGGATTGAAAGGGGTTAACTCAACCTGTTTGTTCAGTGACTGTAATTAATGTCAGTCTCTTTGGACACTAATTGTGTCACTGGAGGGTTTCCCTCTTCTATCAATAAGGGTCTTCATTTAATGTCTTACCCAAAGTGTCAGCTGGAGCATCAAACCCGGCACTTACAGGGATCAGCAGCTCCAGAGAGAGGGAGAGGATAGATCAGAATCTGTGAGCAGTCGATTGGAACGTTACAACAATGGGTCAGAATCTGAGAACAATAGATTGGAATGTTATAACAATGGACAGCAGGAGTTTCTCCTTTTGTTTTGGTTTAGTTACTGCAGATTATACTTGGCTAACATTAGTTCGGCGGATCTATTATGCACTAAAGATGATTCAAACAATTTACTATTCCAGCCTCGCTATTATTGGTGTCCCCGGTAAGTCTCTGTATCCAACTAATAGATTCATAAACCATATTTCAGTGAATTCGTGTTCTTGTCATTTAAATCGTGAGAAGACTGAATCCATTGTCTTCACTTTCTGTCACAAACTCTATTCCCTCTCCACGATCTGCGATCCCCTCGCTGATGCTGAACCAGGAAGTTTCCAGCCTCTGGTATCTTTAATGCTGAGCTCAGTTGATCCCCATATTAACTCCACCTCCAACCCGACATATTGTTACAGCCAGGTGATGAGGGTTCACAGTCGGTCCTCTTGTCCTTCCTCTTATTTGACTGCAATAGTGTTTGTTCTTTTTTAACCGTGGATGTATTTACCATTTTTGTGTTGTTTTGCTTTTTACCTTTGGTGTAATAGTGAAGGAACCAAACGGAAAGGTTTTCATGAGCTTAACCATGAAAGGGGTGAGTTTAATACACTTAACATCTAAACCCAATCAAAATAAAATAATAAAAACATACGTTATACATTTATGCTGCCACTGACACAAGAATCTCACGTACACAAAAAGATTACAGAATAAGAAGTAAAATCGTGGCTGGATTAGAGTCCAGAATAAATCAAAGGTCGAATTTGAATGCGGAATACAGGCTTAAAGACAGGATTCTTGGTAGTGTGGATGAACAGAGGGATCTTGGGGTCCATGTCCATAGATCACTCAAAGTTGCCACCCACGTTGATAGGGTTGTAAAGAAGGCGTATGGTGTGTTGGCTTTCATTAACAGGGGGATTGAGTTTAAGAGCCACGAGGTTATGCTGCAGCTCCATAAGGCCCTGGTTCGTCCACAATTGGAATATTGTGTTCAGTTCTGGTCGCCTCATTATTGGAAGGATGTGGAAGCTTTAGAGAGGGTGCTTAGGAGATTTAGCAGGATGCTGCCTGGACCGGAGGGCATGTCCCACGAAGAAAGATTGAGGGAGCTAGGGCTTTTCTAATTGGAGCGAAGAAGGATGAGAGGTGACTTGATAGAGGTGTACAAGATGATGAGAGGCATAGATAGAGTGGATCGTCAGAGACTTTTTCCCAGGGTGGAAAGGGCTATCACCAGGGGGCATAATTTTAAGGTGATTGGAGGAAGGTTTCGGGGAGATGTCAGAGGTAGGTTCTTTACACAGAGAGTGGTGGGTGCGTGGAATGAGCTGCCAGCGGTGGTGGTAGAAGCAGATACATTAGGGACATTTAAGCGACTCTTGGATAGATACATGGATGATAGTAGAATGAAGTGTAGGTAGTTAGATGGATCTTAGAGTAGGTTAAAGGTTCGGCACAACATCGTGGGTCGAAGGGCCTGTACTGTGCTGTACTGTTCTATGTTCTATGTTCTAAAACATAATATGCAGTCTGTGAGGTTTGATAAATCCATGATCTTCCGGCTGAAGTTGTACTCTTGAAGTCTTTGGCTGGTCGAAGTGCCCGTTGTGACTGATCCACATGGTTCAGGATGTTCTTGAAGGCAGACTGGTAGGTGGCCTTTTTACCCTGGTGCCTCAGTCTGTAGTAATCTGTAGGATTGGAGGGTCCACAGTCGCTGATGGTTTTCAAACTTGTGATGTCATCTGATGAGAGACAGAAAGAGAACGGGACTTGGGGTGGTGGGGGGCTAGGGGAGGGGGGAAGGAGACCACCCTTCTGCTTCTGCCAGTTTGAATCACTGGTTTGTCTGTCTTTGTCCAGGGGAAGCTCCCAGCTTTCACAGAGATGGTCAGACGGTCTCATGGCTGCCTCAATATATTTTCTGGAGCCTTGTAATGAGATTCAAGGTGAGGAATTTCCATCTCCCTAGGGCTCACGATGCCATTCATTTACACTTGGAGTAGTTTACGCTTTCAAAGTCAGTTTGTCAGGATGTCCTTGAATTGCATGCTAATGAACGCAATCTTAGCAAAGTCAGTCTCAAGAGCAAGCCATTATTTTGGGTCCAGGCTCATCAGACATGTGTCTCCTATTAGAGACGTTGGAATGTGAAAAGGTGCTTCAGATACAAATTGCAGTGGCCATCTTGGCTGCCAGTTTTTTGCAGGATTTTTTCCATTAAAACTTTAATGTAAGTTTCCAACTGATGAACTAAAATTCCTCATTGGCGTATCGTGTTTCATTGACACCAATAACACCTCTTTAATATGTGCCGCAGCCTACCAGCTGCGTAAACCCTCATCATGACATTGTTAAATCCACACTTGACTCTTCCAATTCTATCCTGGTCACCCTCCAATTATAAATCCATAAAATGATGTGACCTGCGCAGCTGGCCACTTTTAGTGTGGTCCGCACAGTGTCCCATGTTGGGCAGGGATCTAGCCTGGGTGCCATGTATGTGTTGTTAGTGTGAGGAGGCGTTAGTACTGATGTCAATCAGCCATTTTGGCAGCATTGATGTACGATTTTGAAACTTTGTCTGTGCATGTCCACTGACCACCTGTGTAAGTCACTCTCAGCAGAGCATAGATTCAGCTGCACGGGGATCCACCGCACCCTCCCCCGACCCCCCATCCCCACCACCACCCCCAAAGTTATTTTATAGGATCAGGCATCCAACGTACAGGTGAGGGGCTTTAGACTTAGTTCTGTGATTGCAAAGTTAGTGGAGGTGCTGTGGATGGTTTTCTGGAGGTTGTGTTGTGAGCTGCTGCAGACATTCAGGGAGGACAGAGGATATGGTGACCCAACACTGGACGAGGTATTGGGACTGTAGTTAAAGTGTCTCTGGGTCTGAAACATGACCAACAAATGAAGCAGAGGCTGCAGAGAGGGGAGTCTCTGTAAAGAGAAAAGAGGAGGGGGCTCTGCCCTACCCACCCGGGGTGTTCCAAGGGCACTTTTTCTACCAACACCTAACCCAGGAGCAGTGTGTGAGGTGACTCTGATTCAATAAGGAGGTGGTCACAGAGCTGTGTCAACTCCTGTAACACGACCTGGAGCCTCACACCAGGGTGGGGACGGAGCTGTCAGTGGCCGTTAAAGTCACAGTTTCATTGATCTTCACTGCATCCGGATCATTCCCCAGGCAGGAGTGGGCGGCATATCCAACAGAGTCACAGAGAGTCAGAGGCATTTACGAAATAGGAGGAGGCCATTCGGCCCCTCTGTACCAGCTCTATGTGGAACAATCCAGTCAGCCCCACTCCCCCGCTCAATCCCCGTATCCCTGCAAGTTCATTTCCTTCAGATGTCCATCCAGTTTCCTTTTGAAATAATTGATTGTCTCGGCTTCCACCACCCTCACGGGCAGTGAGTTCCAGCTGATAAACATCCACTGTGTAAAAAAGTTCTTCCTCCTATTCCCCCTGCATCTCTTACCCAAAACCTTCCATCTGTGTCCCCTAGTCCGTGTTTCATCAGTTAATGTGAACAGTTTTTCCTTGTCTATCTTCTCTAAACCAATTATAATCTTGTACACTTCTATCAAATCTCTCTCAATCTCCTTTACTCCAGGGAGAGCAACTCCATCTTCTCCAAACTAACCTTGTAACTAAAACACCCCAATCCCTGGAAGCATTCTGGTAGAATCATAGAATCATCGAAAGTTAAGGCACAGAAAGCAGCCACTTGGCCCATCTTGTCTGCGCCAGCCAGAAAATGATCCATCTATTCTAATCCCATCTTTCAGCATTTGGTGCGTAGAGCTGCAGATTACAGCACTTAAGGTGGATATCCAGACTATGTTTGAATGAGTTGAGGGTTTCTGACTCAACTACCCTTTCAGGTAGTGAATTGCAGACCCAGCACCACCCTCATCTCCACTCTGATCTTTCTACCAATCACTTTAACTCTATTCTTCCTCTTCGATGCTATGGTGAATAGAGTCTTCACCTCCAGTCTATCCAGGCCCGTTACAATTTTGTACATTTCAATCAGATCTCCCCTCAGCCATCTCTGCTCCAAGGAGAACAACCCCAGTCTATCCAATCTTTCTTTATAGCTGCAGTTTTCCAGTCCTGGCCACATCGTCGAAATTCTCCTCTGTACCCTCTCTAGTGCAGTTACATCCTTTCTGTACTGAGGAGACCAGAGCTGTACACAGCACTCAAGTTGTGGCCTAATCAATGAATTATACAGTTCCAGCCTAACCTCCCTGTTCTTCTATTCTGTACCTGGGCTAATAAAGGAAAGGATTCCATATGCCTCCCTAACCACCTTATCGACCTCTTCTGCTACTTTCAGGGATGTGTGGACATTCAATCCAAGGTCCCTCACTTTCTCTACACTTCTCAGTATTTTGCCATCAATCCTGTATTCCTTTGCCTTGCTTCACCTCCCGAAATGCATCAGATCATACTTCTCCAAGTTGAATTCCTTTTGCCACGGTTCTGCCCATCTGACCAGGCCATCACTATCTTTCTGTCGTCTACAGCTATCCTCCTTGCTAGCTACCACAGGGTCAATCTTTGTGTCGTCTGCAAACGTCTTGATAATGCCCCCTACATTTAAGTCCATATCATTAATATAGACCACAAAAAGCAAGGGATCCAGTACTGAGCCCTGCGGAACGCCAGTGGAAACAGCCTTCCAGTCTCTAAAACAGCCATCAGCAATATCCCTTTCTTTCCTGCCACTGAGTCAATCTTGTATCCACCTTGCTGCATTTCCCTGGATCCCGTGGGATTTTTTTTAATGAACCAATCTGCCATGTAGGACCTTGTCAAAAGCCTTGCTAACTTCCATGTAGAGCACATCAACTGCACTACCCTCATCTATCTTTCTTGTTACTTCTTCAAAAAATTCGACCAAGTTGGTCAAACAAAATCTTCCCTTAACAGATCCATACTGACTATCCTAAAATAAATAGAGGTGGTGAGTAGAGAAGAAGGAAAGTTATTGTGAACCTTTATAAAGCTCTGGTTCGCCCCCAACTGGAGTGCTGCATCCAGTTCCGTTCACCATAGTTTCGGAAGGATGTGAGTGTCCTTGACAGGGTGTAGAGGAGATTTACCAGAATCGTTCCAGGGATGGAGGATTTTAGCTACAAGGTTACTCTGGAAAAGCCTGTAATATTTTCCTTGGAGTAAAGGAGATTGAGGGGAGATTTGATAGAGGTATCCAAGGTAATGACGTGTTTGGATAAGGTGGACAATAAAAGATGTTCCCATTAGTTAATGGTACAAGGAAGAGAGTTAAGGTGGTGGGACAGAGATACAGGGGGATGTGAGGAACAATGTTTTTATACAGTGAGAGGGAATGGCCTGGAAATCACTGCCTACGATGGTGGTGGAAGCAGTGATGGTGAATGATTTCAAAAGGATATTGGATGGACACTTGAGGGAAATAAACTTTCAGGAATATGGAGACAGAGCTGGGGAATGAGACTGACTGGATTTATCTACAAAGAACTGGCATGGACTCGATGGGCCGAGTGGCCTCTTTCTGTGCTGAAATGACTATGACTCCCTGACAGGGGATTACTATTACTACTGCTATCCTATACTGGGAAAGTTTATAATGGACTGGGCAGTATCACCCTGTTGAACCCTGTGATGTAAGTGAAATGTTTGATGCCCCACAACATGGTTAACAAATGTCCTTCACAAACAGAGTAAATCAGTTCAGTCCCACTCACAATTCTGGATCATTCACAATGGGGAGTAGTTTCTCCTGGTTTTCTCTACATTTAACAGCAGCCAGGCTTTTCAATGTGCCCCCACCTCCATGTGGTAAGTGTTGTCAGGGTTATGTAAGATAAGAAACGTTACCTGGGCGACAGATTTCTTCAATTGTGCTACTGTTTCCGTGTTCTCCTCAGTCTAACCGGGTTAAACCTGCTCATCATCACCATTAGGTAGTTTATAAAGAGGAATGACAGTCTCTGCAAATCGAGGGATGAGGGTCCACTGATAACCCACCAGCCTGACGATAGGACTCAGGGCAGTCTTTGAGGTGCACAGGGGTGACTGAGTTGAGTTTGTGATGGTCAATAGTCAGTCACCAGCTGCCATCCGGTTTTCTAACCGGCCAAATCGGGCAGTTAGTAATGAATGTGTCTTTGTGAATTACACCCTGGTATAACAATTACCTGATAGTGTCTGGAATATATGATATAATCTCAGCTCGGTAAGAATACTGCTTCATCGAGCATGCAATGGTCAGTTAATTTCTTCAGGTCTGCTCATGTTTCCACTGTCATCTTTATGGGTTGTGAATACACTCAGCAACGACTCGAGAATCGCCTGTACCTCAGGGTGATCAGAGGTGTCTGGTTCACACTCCTCTGATATTTTAATCATGAATATTGAGGGTGCAATGGACACCAGAGTATGGGCATGGTTTAATGTTCTAAAATATACAAATATTGGGATAATCAATTACTGCTGATAACCTTTGAGCACATTACTGCCCAGTAGTCCCAGTCCATTATGCAGGATCATAAAAAAGGGAGGCAGGGCTTTGACATGAACTCTGTTCCCTCTCCTACACCACTGTAAGATCTGATCCAGGGTCACAGATTAACTAAAATGAGGTATAAGGGTAACTAGCAGTTTATTGAGGAGTGATAGCTCAAATACAGCACAGCATCAGAATAGACATAGTAGACATACGACCTGTGACATGCGAGAAAGGCTTTCTGTTAATGGATCAGATGTTCGAAGCTATTATTAAGGATGTTAGAGCAGGGCCCGTAGAAAATTGAAGGTGATCAGGTAGAGTGAACATAGTTTTGTGAAAGGGACGTCATGTTTAACCAATTTATTGGAGTTCTTTGAAGAAGTAAAGGGGAGCCGGTAGGTTTACTGTATTTAGATTTCCAGAAGGCATTTGCTAAGGTGCCACATCAAACATTATTGCGGAAAATAAAAACTGATGCTGTAGGGGGTAACATTTCGGCATGGATAGAAGATTTGCTACCTAACAGGTAACAGAGAGTAGGAAAAAATGGGTCATTTCCGGTTTGGTCAGATGTAACGAGTGGTGTGCCACATGGATCAGTGCTGGGGACCTAACATTTTACAATTTAACTGAATGACTTGGATGAAGGGTCCGAAGGTATGGTTGCTAAATTTGCTGATGACACAAAGACAGGTCGGAAAGTAAGTTGTGAAGAGGACATAAGTGGTCTACAAAGGGATATAGATAGGTTGGGTAAGTTGGCAAAGATCTAGAAAATGTAGTATAATGTGACAAAATGTGGAATTGCCCATTTTGGCAGGTAGAATAAAAAAAGAAGCATATTATCTGAATGGTGAGAGATTGCAGAGCAGTAAGATGCAGAGGAACTGGATGTCATAGTGCACGAATTGTATAAGGTTATTATGCAGGTGTGGAAGTGAGCAGAAAGGCATGGCACTATGCTTAACGGGAAATATAGCCAAGTTAGGAATAGTAGCTTTGCTGAGCTTTGATTTTATGTGGCAGAAACCACAATGAAATAGTTAAAAGTAAAGGCAGAGTGTGTGAGACAGTAAAGACTAGCCGACACTGGTAATTGCAAGGACATCTGTTTTTTATGGCCTGAGTGTATGACTCCCTGTGGTTTGAAGTAGATGGACTCATATGAATCAAATGATGTCCATCCCTGTGTGAGTGATAAGGAGTGCTAGGCCCCTCTTATCTTCGTGAACTGCCACTACTTGATGTTGCTGCAGACGGCACGAAACACTCAGGAATGTACACCTAATAGAGATAGCAGGATGCGCCGCAATTACTTGTCACAAGGTAGAGACAGACTCATGATCTATGTAGGGAGTGAGACCAGCATGGTTATTGATGATTCCTATGCTCTTGCTAATTAGCTTGCTTATCTGCTTTGTTTTATCTTGCTGGTACAAAACAATATTTTATTAGTAACAAGTATGTATTGAGAATGGAGTGTATTGTAACCTCAGTAACAGATGTACTGCATGTCACCACGTGGGTGAAGTTGAATTGTACCGCACTGATTGGTTAAACAAGGAGGTGTAGCATGAATCTTAATGTATAAACAGTAGTACCTGTATCACAAACTTTACTTACTCTGGGGGGGGGGGGGGGGGACCCGACAGACTCTGGTGGAGTCAGTGCCGCTGTTCTCAGAGGAAGTCCGCTGGCGACTGCGCAAATAAAGTAATTGATTTTACCTACGCATCCGACTCAGTATATTTACTGAACCAGACTGAAGGCAAAAAGAACTCAGAATAACACAGGTGCAACACGTAATTAGGAAACTAATCGAGTGTTATCATGTATTGCAGGAGGAATTGAATACAAAAGTAACCAGGTTATGTTTCAGTTATACAGGACATTTATGAGACCACATCTGGAGTGTTGTGTACAGTACTGGGCTCCTTATTTAAGGAAAGATATAAATGTGTCGGAAGCAGTTCAGAGAAGGTGTACTAAACAAATTTCTGGAATGAGCGGGCTGTCTTATGAGGTTAGGTTGGACACGCTAGGCTTATATCAGCTGGGGTTTAGTAGGTTTAAAGGCGACTATATCTAACTCCGACTTGGAAAGATACAATATTTTGGCCTCAACTGCTTTCTGTGGTAGGGAATTGCACAGGCTCACCACTCTCTGGGTAAAGAAATGTCTCCTCATTACAGTCCTGAAAGGATTACCCCATATCCTTAGACCCCTGGTTCTGGACTCCCACACCATCGGGAACATCCTCCCTGCATCTACCCTGTCAAGACCTGTTAGAATTTTGTAGGTTTCAATCAGATCCACCCTCACTCTTCTGAACACCAGCGATTATAATCCTAACCAACTCAATCTCCCCTCATACGTCAGTCCCGCCATCCCAGTAATCAGTCTGCTAACCCTCCACTGCACTCCCTCTATAGCAAGAGCATCCTTCCTCAGATAAGGAGACCAAAACTGCACACAATATTCCAGGTGTGGCCTCACTAAGGCCCTTTATAATTGCAGCAAGACATCCCTGCTCCTGTACTCAAATCCTCTTGCTGTTGAAGATTGCCAGACGTCATTTGTCATTCGCATATCCAGGTTGCTTGCCAGTTACTATCCACTGATTTTCCAAACAGAAAAATATTTATATCCTGGGTTATCACCTCTAGAAATTTCCTTCGTAGTGACACTATTCTGGCTGGTCAGTAATTACAGGGTTTACCCCATCTCTCCTTTTTTAAATAGGGTGTAACATTTAAAACCCTCCTGTCTTTGGCACCACTCCCCTATCAAAGGAGGATTGAACGATTCTGGAAAGTGTCTGCTATTTCCACCATTCCTTCCCTCAGTAACCCTCACAAATCCCATGCAGACTGGGTAAATGTTCTACTTTATTGTGCTACAAAAAGTGCTGGATTGAAAGAGGTTAACTGAACCTGTTTGTTCAGTGACTGTAATTAATGTCATTCACCATGCACCCTAATTGTGTCACTGGAGAATTTCCCTTTTCGATTAATAAGGGTCTCCTTTCAATGTGCTTTCACATAGAGTGGGCGAGAGCATTAGCCCTGGCATTAACAGGATCAGCGGCTCCATAGAGAGGGAGAGGATACATTAGTATCAGAGAACAATAGATTGGAATGTTACAACAGTGGGTCAGAATCTGAGAACAATAGATTGGAATGTTACAACAATGGGTCAGAATCTGAGAACAATAGATTGGAATGTTACAACAATGGGTCAGAATCTGAGAACAATACATTGGAATGTTACAACAATGGGTCAGAATCTGAGAACAATAGATTGGAATATTACAACAATGGACAGAAGTTTATCCTCCAATCTTTACTATCTTTCTACATATTGTGATTGGTACTCATTAGACCATCGGATCTATCTCGTACTGAAGATCATTCAATACATTTACTATCCAATCCTCGCTATTGTTGGTGTTCCTGGTAAGTCTCTCTAAACAGCTATTAATTCTATAAACCATGTTTAACTGCATTACTGCTTCTGTAATTTACTCTGCCCTCCTTGCTGCTGCTGTTATTTCTGGTGAATATCTCCAGCTATTGGCTCTAGAAACCATTGTTATGGTATAATAGTTCTTGTCATCCTCTTTCTCATCTTCGCTGCTGCTGTCTCTATTTCCAGCTAGGAGATCAGTAAACCACGTTTCACTGAAATACTGTTCTGTAATGTAAATTTTGGGAAGACTGAAGCCAGTGTCATTGGTCTTCATCACAAACTCCATCCCCTATCGGTGAAATACATACCCCACCCTGTCCAATGTCTGACACTGAACCAGACTGTTTACAACCTCTGTGTTATATTTATAACTGAGCTGAGTTCATCTCCATATTCTCTCCATCACCAATCCTACCCTGCCACCTCTGTATTATCACCCATCTCCACCTCTGCCTCAGACCATCTGCAGAATAACCCTCATCTGTGCCTTTGTTAAATCCAGACTTGACTCCTCCAATTCTATCCTGGTCACCCTTCCTGTTATAAACCTCAATACACCACAGCCCATCCAGAACCCTGCTGACTGAGTCCTAACTCACACCAAATCCCGATCACCCATCAACCCTGTGCTCACTGATCTACATTGGCTCCCGGTCTGGCAGCACCTTAATTTTAATGTTCTCATTCTTGTGTTTGCATCGCTCCATGGCCTCACTTCTCCAATTAGTCCCATTTCCCTGTCCATTCCCATATTCCTGCAAATAATTTTCCTTCAATCTTTTCTCAATTCAACTTTAAAAGTGAATTTATTTCCCTGTATATATCTCCCCGCCCACGATTTTCTGTTCAACTGCACCACTGGTGCTGATGATATGGAAACTGGGATCCATAAAATGAGGTGAACAACACAGCCGACCACTTCTAGCGTGATCAGCACAGTGCCCCATGCTGGACAGGACTCTAGTGTGGTCAGCACGGTGTCCCATGCTGGACAGGGCTCTAGTATGGTCAGCACGGTGTCCCTTTCTGGGCCAGTCTCCAGACCAGACAATCTGGGCATGTGCTGTTAGCGTGAGATGGTGTCTGAATATGAGGTCAATCAGCCATTCCAGCAGCTTTGATGTACGTCATTGAAACTTGGTTTGTGCATGTCCACTGACCGACTGTGTTAGTCAATCTCAGGTGAACATACATTCAGCAGCACGAGGAAATGGGCGACGTACTAAATGAATACTTTGCATCAGTATTCACCAAAGAGAAGGACTTGATGGATGATGAGTCTAGGGAAGGGAGTGTAGATAGACTGGTTCATGTCGTTATCAAAAAGGGTGTGTTGGGAGTCTTGAAAAACATTAAGGTAGATAAGTCCCCAGTACCTGATGGAATCAACCCCAGAATATTGCGGGAGGCGAGGGAGGAATTGCTGGGGCCTTGACAGAAATCTTTGTATCCTCATTGGCTCCTGGATAGGTCCCAGAGGACTGGATAATAGCCAATGTTGTTCTTCTGTTTACGAAGGCGAGCAAGGAAATTCCTGGAAATTACAGGCCGGTGAGCCTTACATCAGTGGTAGGGAAATTATTAGAGAGGATTCTTCGGGACAGGATTTATTCGCATTTGCAAACAAGTGAACTTATTAGCGAGAGGAAGCATGGTTTTGTGAAGGGGAGGTCGTGTCTCACAAACTTGACTGAGTTTTTTGAGGAAGTGACAAAGATGATTGATGAAGGAAGGGTAGTGGATGTTGTCTACATGGACTTCAGCAAAGCCTTTGACAAGGTCCCTCATGGCAAACCGATACAAAAGGTGAAGTCACACGGGATCAGAGGTGAGCTGGCAAGTTGGATACAGAATTGGCTCGGTCACAGAAGACAGAGGGTAGCAGTGGAAGGGTGCTTTTCTGAATGGAGGGATGTGACTAGTGGTGTTCCGCAGGGATCAGTGCTGGGACCTTTGATGTTTGTAGTATGTATAAATCACTTGGAGGAAAATGTAGCTGGTCTGAATGGTACCTTTGCGGACGACACAAAGGTTGGTGGAGTTGCGGATAGTGATGAGGATTGTCAGAGGATACAGCAGGATATAGATCGGTTGGAGACTTGGGCGGAGAAATGGCAGATGGAGTTTAATTCGGAAAAATGTGAGGTGGTGCATTTTGGAAGGTCTAATACAGGTGGGAAGTATAGAGTAAATGGCATAACCCTTAGGAGTATTGACAGGCAGAGAGATCTTGGCGTACAGGTCCACAGAACCTTAGTTAGGCCACACTTGGAGCAGTGCTTGCAATTCTGGTCGCCACGCTACCAGAAGGATGTGGAGGCTCTGGAGAAGGTACAGAGGAGGTTACCCAGGATGTTGCTTGGTCTAGAGTGTATTAGCTATGAGGAGAGGTTGGATAAACTCGGATTGTTTTCACTGGAGCGACGGTGGTGCAGGGGCGATTGACAGAGGTTTACAAAGTTATGAGTGGCATGGACAGAGTGGATAGTCAGAAGATTTTTCCCAGGGTGGAGGAGTCAGTTACTAGGGGACATAGGTTTAAGGTGCAAGGGGCAAAGTACAGAGGGGATGTGCGAGGCAAGTTAATTACACAGAGGGTGGTGAGTGCCTGGAACTTGCTGACGGGGGAGGTGGTGGAATCAGGTACAATCGCAACATTTAAGAGGCATCTTGACAAATACATGAATAGGATGGGAATAGAGGGATACGGTCCCCGGAAGTGCAGAATGTTTTAGTTTAGACAGGCATCAAGATCAGCGCAGGCTTGGAGGGCCGAATGGACTTTTCCTGTGCTGTATTATTCTTTGTTCTAGTGTTATTTAAAAGGACCAGGCATCCAACTTACAGGTGAGGAGCTTTTGACTTACTTCTGCGATAGCAAAGTTAGTGGCGGTGCTGTGGATGGTTTTCCGGAGGTTGTGTTGTGAGCTGCTGCAGACTGTCAGTAAGACGAGTGGATTTGGTGACCCAACTCCGGACGAGGTATGGGGACTGTAGTTACAGTGTCTCTGGAGGTGTGTTTCTCTGGGAATTCCTGGACGGGGTAGATCTTCCAATCCGTGCTGAGGAGGGAGGCTGGACGCTATTTCGTAAGCAAGCAGAGATCATCCCTCTTCAGCAACAGGTCAACAACCACACTGTGCCACGAGAGGAGCATCTCCTGGTTGCCAGGCTTTCCCCAGGACACAGGCGCAGTCGTCCCCGAGGGCATCCCAGAACGCCCTGAGGAGCTCCACGGTCAGCCCGTACAGCCCCGGTGATTTGCCCTTCGTGAACTGGTGGACTGATCCGTACAGCTCCACCAATGCGAGCAGGGCCCCCAATCCTTCGGCGTTCTCCAGGCTGACATTCAGCAGGTCCTCCCATAGAACTCTGCACGTCTCCTCGCTGGACGGGTCCAGAGAGAACAACGCACTGTAATAGGTTCGTACCAAAAGTTCCATTCCCTCTGGATCCATAATGGAGGATCCATCATCGGCCAGGAGCTCGATGAGCTGCTTACCGAACCCCCACCATTTTTCCAGTGTGTAGAAGAAGGGTGTGGCGCGGTCCAAATCTTCACGGATCTGGATCCGCGACCTCACGTGCACTCCTTGGGACCCTATGAGCTGCAGGTCCCTCCGCACGTCCTTCTCTTTGTATGCCTGCCACAAGGTAGGCTCCGCGACGGCTTGACCGACACAGGACTCCAAGTCAAGTACCTCCCTCTCTAGGTGCACGATCTCGGATTCCCACCTCTTGGTCGATCCCTTCACATACTCCTGACAGAAGGCGTGAATGTGAGTCTTGCCCACATCCCACCATAGCCTCAAGGAGGGGAAGCCCCTCTGCTTCCTTCTCCATGCGGCCGTGTATCGACGTAACGAGTCCCGGAATCACTCGTCCTCCAGCAGCCAGTTGTTAAAGTGCCAGTACATTGACCCTGCCCCCGTGACAAGCGGAGTGAACTCCGCCCTCACCAGCTGGTGGTCCCAGCACTGCACCAGCCACATGGAGGCCACCGAGATGTGAAATGTCGAGGCTGTCGATTCGGAAGCCTGCTCCTAAGTAATCCTGATGAAAGCACTGGAATCGGAATTGAGATTCCACCAGGCGTCGACAAAGTCGAGGGAGCTAATCCATCAAGTCACCCTGTCGCTCCAGGAGCCAGGTGGCTTCATCTCCCGGAGCGGTGTGGGTTTTCTGCATAAAACCCATCACATATCTCCCTTCCCTGAGGATTCTGAGATTGTGAAAACCGCTGAGAGACGCCCTGCTGCTGTTGATGTTGAGGCTGGCTATGGATATCTTCATGTCAAAAATACCACCATCCTGTCACCAATACCTTATTGTGAGGAGAGAGTGGAACTGCTCATCGCCTTAATCTCCCCCAGCAACCCAGAGGGGAACACTTTGATCGGGCATCGCACAAACTTTTTCATGTCTGCACATTTGCAACCCTCCTTGTGGGCAAGACGGACAGATCTGATGATCAGAGCCAGCTCCAACCACAGGTCAAGGGGCAGCTGAACTTTATTGTGACAATCCCTGCAAGCAGCAAGGAAGTCCCGGAGTTCGGCAATGGGGATGAGAGGAGACTCGGTAGGAGGCAGGAGGGAGTCCACCGCCTCACTGGCAATGGATTCAAGGTCGTCCTCCGTGCCCCTCACCGAGACTCCATCCTCCTCCGGGCCGTCACCGCCAGTGGCCGACACACCCACCACACAATGTGGTGTGGACATCCCGGCCACGCCAGCGAGTCTCACCTCCCTCATGATCACACCCCCAGGATCGGTGGTGGAGGAGTCATTCCTATATTCCTCCGGGGAAACTGGGAATATGAGTGCCTGTGGTTGAGGACACCCTCTCCCCCTCGGTGCCCGGGCTTGTGATCAGCCTCGGGGGAGGCAGTTGTTTCTTGACTCTGGAAATCCAGCTGGAGCAGGACCCGAGGTAGAGAGAGGAGGCCATCTCCCACCCTGCCAGCGCCACAGTACCAGCAGACAGAGCACTGTTAACATTATTCAAATCAACCTCCGAGTCAGATCCATCCTGGACGGCAGGAACAGGCGCCGAGAGCGTTGACCCTCACAAATCTCAGCCCCACCCAGGACACCGGACCCAGTGGGAGATGGAATGATTTCTCCTGGTGGATCCATAGGCTCCCCCATCAGGAGAGGGGCCCTTCACCACTCCCCCACCCCTACCTCGGGTGTTGCGAATGGTACAGAGGCTTCTGTCCCCACTCCATTTTATGGGATAGAAAGCTGTGACTTAGGGCTCGAGCCCCAATGGTGCTGGTAGTGCGGGGAGTCCGAGGACCCGCCAGGAGACTGACCCTGTTCCTCTCGGCAATCTGCTGTGGAGGGATGCCTCCTCCTCTTATTCCGGGAGAGGTGAGGAGTTTCAGAGACCTCAGACTCACGAGACGTCTATGTTTATACCTCCACACCCTCAACAGTGTGGAGGGAGATTTACTCTCGATCTAACCCTCAGGCACGTTTTGTTTTTTTGTCGAGGGCGACATTATTCCCCAGGCCCCCTTTATTTGAATTTTGAATTAATTTTATTAAAAACAGATAAAGAAACCAAAAACTCAAATTAAAATGCCATTCTCGGCATTACTGATGCATCCCAGCCCCTGCAGTACCCACCGATGTTGGAAGGCCTCAAGTGTGCCAGATTCTGAATAGATCCCTGTTAAAGAAAGGGACTTCAGTCCGTGTCATCCACACCCATAGCGGCAGGAGGTGGAAAGAGGGTCTTCAATGTTTTTACCTGCAGGAACAATCAAAGTACCAGAGCTCACATTTCCTCTGTCCCTGAGTGTCATTACTCATTATCCCCCCTGGAGGAACACCTCTCTCTCTCTCTCTCTCACTCACTCACTCCCTCTCTCACTCTCTCCCCCTCTCTCTCTCTGTCTCTCTCCCTCACTCATTCTCTCTCTCACTCTCTCTCTCTCTCACTCTCTCTCTCTCTCTGTCTCTCTCTGTCTCTCTTTCTCTCTGTCTCCTTCCCAGCAGAAAGCAATTGCTATTTAACACTCCAACATCCATGTTATCAAAACTTTTGTCCTCCCCACTCACACCAATTTAAAATATAACTATACACACATGTTAAACAACCAACTACTTTCAGACAGCATGCAGGACCAGACGTAACTGACCGTAATAGACACTGGTTGAGACAGACAAAGAAATCAAACAGGAAACTTCAAATACAAAAACAGACCCACTTACTCAAACACAAGTTTTTCCTCCTGTTATCTTCAGACATTGTTTCAACCTTACTGTTGCTCCGAAAGATTTCCTTTCCTTTTATATCTCAACCTCACAGGTGACTTGGTGGGATTGAGAGTAGCAGACTGTTCCATTCGGTGTTGTCACCACATTTACGGGACAGACTGCCAAGGAGGTTACCTTAACGGGACAGATTGGTAAACGTTCTCCCTCTCCAACATTTTCCACCTCTGAGGCCTCCTGCTCCGTTTTACTACCACCTGTGTGATACCACCTTTTTGTGACGACTGCTACGCCCGACTGGGAGCTGCTTTCCCTCTCGGTTTGCAATCACTGAATGTTCGACCTGGACTGTGCATGCTCTGTCTTCCGGTGGGGTCACTCCTGTAACTCCCTAAGGACACCTCTAGAATCCTCTAACATCTGGGTCAACTGGACATTATCCTGTGTGACAGTAACAATATGTTTCTCTGCTGACTCTAACTGCTGCTGAACTGCACAAGCCTGTCCTGCATTAAGTATCTGTTGTTGTATAGTGACATTACAGTACACTAGCTTATTGTGTAACTCATGTAGCTGTGTCTGCTGCTGCTGCTGGGTCTGTTCACTTTGAGCTACTATTTCTCTCACCTGTGACTCTATCACTTCCTCATCGCACTATGCACGGTGTGATGCTGCACATGGAGTCAGATTTAAAGCCTTTTCACCCTTCTGATGTTTAGCCAAGACGTGTACCTGGATAAACTTCACTATATTTTAAAAGGAACGTGTTCATGCTTCCATAGAAAGTCTCCTAACAGGGACTGGATACTGTCCATATTACACTTAGTGCTTACCTCTTCCTCATATGTTTCCCAGAGGCCCTTCTTCCCATTGTCTTTTTGTGACATACTGTGTATTTAAAGAGTCTTCATTGGGTCAGTATAATCGTCTGCCCCTCAAAAGAGTTTATCCCTGCAAGAATTTTCACTGGTCAAACGAATATTCCTATGTTTTCGAAACTTTGCTACAACACCCTTGGTTTGCATTCCAGTCAAAGTCCCCGGTTTTAGCACCACTTGTAAGATCTGCGGTTTGACTTAATGTAATTGTCAGACTTAGGTCAATTACAATGACAGTCTATGTTGGGAGATCAGATTTAAAAGGGACTTACAGCTCAGACTTGCGATAAAACTACATGTGTACGAGGCTGTTTTCACAAGCTTCACAGACTGAATGAAGTTCTGCACAATAAGCAGAACATGGTGATATTGAGCAAAGGGAAGTGGTCAGCAGTTGTGTTCACAATGGAACACCCGGTCCTCAACCTCCGGTTATCTGTGGAACCTTGTCTCTTCATTGGAGTCTATCTTCTGTCTTCTTCTTGATGATGCTGTGCGCTTTTGGGGCCTTACGCTCGTAATTTATACTCATTTACCAGTTTGTTTCTGTTCCATATTAGATAAAAGGCCATTTCTGTTCATTTGATTGGTCAGTCATTAACTAACTACCCTTCCATGATGGTACTTTGAGCCTGGTTTAAGTCATTGTCATTGTCGTTCAGTGGGGCGTGGGGGGGGGGGGGGGAGGGGAGGGGCTCCCAGATTCCAGCTGCCTTGACTCTATGAATTCCTTTACAAAAGGTCATATCTTGACCCGGTGCCAGCCTGCTGTGTCTATTCAACCACCGTAACCACTTAATGGCATTCACATGTACATATAGAACTTAATAGAATTCTTTGAGGAAGTGACAAAGTTGATTGATGAGGGAAGGGCTGTAGAGGTCGTATACATTGACTTCAGTAAGGCGTTTGATAACGTTCCCCATGATAGGCTGATGGAGAAAGTGAAGTCGTATGGGGTCCAGGGTGTACTAGCCAGATGGATAAAGAACTGGCTGGGCAACAGGAGACAGAGAGCAGCAGTGGAAGGGAGTTTCTCAAAATGGAGACGTGTGACCAGTGGTGTTCCACAGGGATCCGTGCTGGGACCACTGTTGCTTGTGATATACATAAATGATTTGGAGGAAAGTCTAGGTGGTCTGATTAGCAAGTTTAGAGACGACACTAAGAATGGTGGAGTCGCAGATAGTGAAGGGGACTGTCAGAGAATACAGCAGAATATAGATAGATTGGAGATTTGGGCAGAGAAATGGCAGATGGAGTTCAATCAGGGCAAATGCGAGGTGATGCATTTTGGAAGACCCAATTCAAGAGTGAATTATACAGTAAATGGAAAAGTCCTGGGGAAAATTGATGTGCAGAGAGATTTGGGTGTTCAGGTCCATTATTCCCTGAAGGTGGCAACGCAGGTCAATAGAGTGGTCAAGAAGGCATACGGCATGCTTTCCTTCATCGGACGGGGTATTGAGTACAAGAGTTGGCAGGTCATGTTACAGTTGTGCAAGACTTTGGTTCGGCCACATTTGGAAGACTGCGTGCAGTTCTGGTCGCCACATTACCAAAAGGATGTGGATGCTTTGGAGAGGGTGCAGAGGAGGTTCACCAGGATGTTGCCTGGTATGGAGGGCGCTAGCTATGAAGAGAGGTTGAGTAGATTAGGATTATTTTCATTAGAAAGACGGAGGTTGAGGGGGGACCTGATTGAGGTGTACAAAATCATGAGAGGTATCGACAGGATGGATAGCAAGAAGCTTTTTCCCAGAGTGGGGGGAAACAATTACTAGGGGTCACGTGTTAAAAGTAAGAGGGGAAAAGATTCGGGGGGATATGCGTGGAAAGTTCTTTACACAGAGGGTGGTGGGTGCCTGGAATGCGTTGCCAGCGGAGGTGGTAGACGCGGGCACGATGGCGTCTTTTAAGATGTATCTAGACAGATAAATGAATGCGCAGGAAGTTAAAAAAAGAAAATAGGCGACATGTTTAGATAGAGGATCTGGATCGGCGCAGGCTTGGAGGGCCGAAAGGCCTGTTCCTGTGCTGTAACTTTCTTTGTTATTTGTTCTTTGTATATCTCATTTCACAGCTTCCTGTCCACACGGGCATTGTTTACAGTTTTATACCGTTTAAAAACCAGCAGTCTCCCTGGGATAATCCACAGTCTAACGACTTCAAAATAAAGGGTCTCAACAGGTCAGGACTTGTCCAGATATTTAGCTAACATCATGCGTTGTGGTTATGTTACATACAGAATACTATTTTAACCGTTATACTGAAGGAAATGCCAACTAAGTTCTAACAGTCCTATCATAAAATAAACTCAATCGTACAGTTTTGTCCCAACAAGGACGCAGATATCTAGCTTTGTGTTTGGAGACAGCAGTCACTACTGCCCACTGTTGACTGATTGTGTCTGAAGCTGTTGGGTTTTAGCTAAACACAGGGCATTTCTTTTATTCGCTCATTCATGGGATGTGAGTGTCGCTGGCTATGCCAGCATTTATTGCCCATCCCTAATTGCCCTTGAGAAGGTGGTACTGAGCTGTCTTCTTGAACCCCTGTAGTGCATACCTGGGCATGGTGATGTCAGTGACAACAAAAACAAGAAATGCTGGATTCACTCAGCAGGTCTGGCAGCATCTTTGGAAAGAGAAGCAGAGTTAACGTTTCGGGTCAGTGACCCTTCTTCGGTTCCGAAGAAGGGTCACTGACCCGAAACGTTAACTCTGCTTCTCTTTCCACAGATGCTGCCAGACCTGCTGAGTGAATCCAGCATTTCTTGTTTTTGTTTCAGATTTCCAGCATCCGCAGTATTTTGCTTTTATTTTTATGGTGATGGCAGTGTCTGGGACACTGTCTGTATGGTATGATTCGGTGAGTATGACTATGTTTTCTGCTGCTTGACTAGCCTGTGGGACAGCTCTCCCAACGTTGGCACAAGCCCCCAGATGTTAGTATGGAGGACTTTACAGGGTCCACAGGGCTGGGTTTGTCTTTGTTGCTTCTGGTGCCGAGATGTCGGTGGTCCATCCGGTTTCATTGCTTTTCTTAGATTTTGTAGCCGTTTCGTACAACTGAGCAGCTTGCCAGGCCATTTCAGAATCAACCACATTGCTGTGAGTCTGGAATCACATGTAGGCCAGACCAGGTTAGGATGGCAGATTTCCTTCCCTAATGGACATTAGTGAACCAGATGTGTTTTTACAACAATTGACAATGAACACCATTAGAATAGATATTTTAATTCTAGAGTTTTATTAAAGATGATTAATGATGTCAGAGTATGTCTTGTTTTGAAATGCAAATAAACTAGAAATTCCAACAGTTTGTAAGACGTCAGGAATGTAAGGAATTTTGGATTGTTTAATTGTCCTGTGGTTCAAAATGTGTATGTGACCAGGAAGGAAATCTGCTATTTTTTTGTTCTGATAACAATCCTGAGGCATCTGTAACATCCACAAGGGGTGATGTAATTACTGAAGGAAATGTAAACACATGCTCACCATCAAGGCAGTATCTCATATCATAGTCTGAACAAAGAATTAGATATCTCATTGGACAATTGTAGCTTATGGTGTATTTTGATAGGACAGTGTGATCTTGTCAATGAAACAGCCATCCCACCTTGATATGAAAGGTGTAAAAATCATTGCAAATAGTGATTCAGTGGTAAGGTCGAGGAGCTTGTTCAGCGACAGAACAATGATCAGGGAGGTAAATGCTCACTGGGTTATCATGTATGCTTGACTCCTTGTAACATGTTTGTGACTAATTGGTGTATTGTTGACCGGTCCATTGTGAATGGGTATTTTGTATAGTTGTTAACTAGTAGTATTCCTATTGAATCTAATAGAGTCATTGGGGTTTAATTTGAACTTTGAGTGCTGTCTCATTCTTTCATGTAATTCTCATATTTGAACCATGGAGTAACCAATCAAAAAGATGACAGTTTATAAACAACATTTGTTTATATATGTGGACATGAGGCTTCACATTATCATTGCCAGGAATGTAGACACAAAGACCTGTGTCCAGAGTTATGTCCTAGACTAGTTAACGACCCTTATGAAAATCTCTGGAATACCATTCCTACATCTTTATTGTCCATCCATAATTATTCTTGACACTGATTGGCTTGCTAGACTATTTCAGAGGACAGTTAAAAGTGAACCACATTGAGTTACATGGAGACCAGAACAGATAAGGATGATAGATCTCCTTCCCTAAAGGACATTAATGAACCAGATAGATTGTTATACTAATCGATGATGGCTTCATGGCAACATCATTAATGCCAGATTTCAATTCCAGATTTTTATTCATCAATTGAATGCATTACATAATTGAATTTTAAATTCCACCATCAGTTATGGTGGGCTTTGAACCCATGTCCCCAGGGAATGAGCCTGCGCCTCTGGATTACTAGTTCAGTGAGATTGCCAGTATCCCACTGTCACTGCCACGCTACATCACATTCCTCCCTTAAGACACTACATAAAATCTTCCTCTTTGACCAAACTGTTGGTCATCTGACCTGATATCTGCTGTTGTGTCTCTGTGCCATACGTTGCTTCATAATGTTCCTGTGAAGCATCTTGTGATGTTTTATTACATTCAAGGCACTATATAAATATACGTTGTTGTTGTTGACAGTTATTCGACATGACTTGTCTTACCATGTCGTTGCTGCTGTCGATTTGTTGTCCATGTTTTTTTTTCTTTTCTCCAGCATCAAATACGATTGTCCTGGGATGTGCACTCTAGAAATTTCCCCATCAGTGACAGTAAATACAGAGTTTTCTCCACATCTCCTTTTTTAATCAGGGTGCAACTTTGACAACCCTCCAGTCCTCTGCCACAACTCACATATCCAAGGAGTTTTGGACGATTCTGGCCTGTGCATCTGCTATTCCCACCTTTCCCTCCCTCATACATCCCATTCAGGCTTGGCAAATGTTATCGTTGATTGTGGTACAAAAAGTGTTGAAATGAAAAGGCTTAACTAAACCTATTTGTTCAGTAACTGTAATTAATGTCAGTCTCCATGGGCCCTAATTGTGTCACTGGAGGGTTTTCCTTTTCTATTAATAAGGGACTCTTTCAATGTGTTATCACATAGCGTCAAAGGGAACATCACGCTCGGCACTGACAGGGATCAGTGGCTCCAGAGAGAGGGAAGGGATAGATCAGAATCTGAGAACAATAGATTGGAATGTTACAACAATGGATCAGAATCTGAGAACAATAGATCAGAATGTTACAACAATGGACAGGAGTTTCTCCTCGGATCTTTACTATCTTTCTACATATTATGATTGGTACACATTAGACGATCGGATCTTGTATGCACTTGAGATAATTCAATATATTTACTATCCCATCCTGGCTATTGTTGGCATCCCTGGTAAGTCTCTCCATACAGCTATTAATTCTATGAAACATGTTTAATTGCATTACTGCTCCTGTAGTTTACTCTACCCTTCTTGCTGTTGCTACTGTTCCTGGTGAATCTCTACCTCCAGCTATTAGCTGTCAACCCATTGCTAATTGTATTACAGTTCTTGTAAATTCATCTTTCATCTTCGGTCCTGTCTTTGCTCCTGATAAGTCTCTATTTCCCGCTAGGTGATCTGTAAACCCTGTTTCACTGAAATACTGTTCTGTAATGTAAATATTGGGAAGACTGAAGCCAGTGCCATTGGTCTTCATCACAAACTCCATCTCCTATCTGTGAAACACCTACCCCACCCTGCCCAATATCCGAGGCTGAAACAGACTGTTTACAACATCTGTGTTCTATTTATACCTGAGCTGAGTTCATCTCCATATTCCCTACATCACCAACCCTGCCTATTACCACCTCTGTAATATCACCCATTACAACCTCTGCCTCAGCCCATCTGTTGCATAAACCCTCATCTGTGCCTTTATTCACTTGATTTTTCCAATTCTATCCTGGTCACCCTCCCAGTTATAAACTTCTATAAACCACAGCCCATCCAGAACTCTGCTGCCTGTGTTCTAACTCACACCAAATCCCGATCACCCATCACCCCTGTGCTCACTGATCTACATTGGCTCCCGGTCTGGCAACACCCTTAATTTTAATATTCTCATTCTTGTGTTTGAATCCCTCCATGGCCTCACCCCTCCAATTAGTCCCATTCGCCTGTCCATTCCCATATTCTTGAAAATCTTCCATCAAGTCTAGTTCCATGTCCCCTTTTAAAGTGAATTTCCTTCCCCCTCTATCTCTTCTTGGTGGTGATTTTCAGCTCTTACAGCAGCACTGTTGCCCACACTGTGGAATCCTGGATCTATAAAAGGGTATGAGCTGAGCTCCCAGCCATTTCCGGTGTGGCCTGCACACTGTCCCATGCTGTGTAGTACTCTAGCCCGGGTGTACATAGTGTGCACTAGTAGCACGAGGAGTTGTGTAATGTCATGTCAAACTGCTATTCCAGCAGCTTTGATGCAGGGCTGTAGGTCAATAGCACCATGTATGTGCTGTTAGTGTGATTTTCACAGATGGCCACTTCGACTGTGGCCTGCACAATGCCCCACGCTGGGCAGGGCTCTAGGTCAATCGTTCCATGTATGTGTTGTTCATTTGAGGATGGTTTTGAATGTGATGTCAATGGACCATTCCAACAGCTTTGATGTACGTCTTTGAAACTTGGTCTGTGCATGTTCACTGACCGCCTGTGTTAGTCACTCTCAGCTGAACATACATTCAGCAGCAGCAGCAGCAGGAACCCCCTCTAGTGTTATTTAAACGGACCAGGCATGCGACTTATAGGTGAGGGGCTTTTGACTTACTTCTGCTATTGTAAAGTTATTGGAAGGTGCTGTGGATGGTTTCCTGGAGGTTGTGTTGTGAGCTGCTGCAAAAATTCAGGGAGGACAGAGGATTTTGTGCCCCAACTCTGGACGAGGTATGGGGACTGTAGTTACAGTGTCTCTGGCTCTGTAACATCACCAACAAATGGAGCAGAAGCTGCAGAGTGAGGACGCTCTGTAACGAGGGAGGAGGAGGGGGCTCTGCCCTACCCACGCCGGGTTTTCCAACAGCACTTTTCCTACCAACATCTAAGCCTGGAGCAGTATGTGAGGTGACTCTGTTTCAATAAGGAGGTGGTCACAGAGCTATGTCACCTCCTGAAACGAGAACTAGAGCCTCAGACCAGGGTGAGGACGGAGCTGTCAGTGGTTGTTAACGTCACAGTTTCATTGACATTTTATGTATCTGGATCTTTCCGGCAGGAATGGGAGACATATCCAGCATTCAGTCATAGACAGTGATAGAGTCAGAGTCACTTACCACACAGACGGTGTCCATTAGGCCCATCGTGACCGTGCTGGTTATCTGTGGAGCAATTCAGTCAGTCTTACTCCCCCACTCAATCCCGTAGCCCTGCAAGGTCACTTCCTTCAATCACCCATCCAGTTATCTTTTGAAATTGGGAGGAAGGATCAAATTGAGAGGAAATAAAGCTGGCAACAGGAGATAGAAAAGTAGAAGTTGACATTCGAAGGTAGGTTAAACAAAGGTGAGCATCAACTAGAATGCAGAATGTCAATAAGACACGGTTATGGGCACTGTAGCTGAATGCACTCAGTATTCAGAACAGGGTAGATGATTTAAAGGCCCAAATAGAGGTAAATGAGTATGATCCAATTGTTAGAACGGAAATGTGCTAGAGGGTGACCAAGACTCAGAACTGAATACGCAAGCAGATTCGACCTTTAGGAAGGACAGGCAAAAAGGGGAAGGACATAATGTTGCTCTGATAATAAGGGATGGTATCAGTACATAAGTAAGGGAGGATCTCAGTTCTGAAGAACAAAATATGGAATCTATTTGGGTGGAGCTAAGAAACAACAAGGGGAAGAAAACACTGGTAGGAGCTGTTTGTAGGCCATCAAACAGTAGTGTTTTTGTGGGGAATGGCATTAATGGAGATGAGAGAATCATATAACATGGGCAATACAGTCATCATGGGTGACTTCAATCCTCATATAGACTGGGTAACCTAATGAGAACAAATGCTATGAATGACGAGTTTCTAGAGTGTGTTAGGGATGGTTTTCTAGAGCAGTATGTTGAGGAACCGACTAGAAAACAGGCTATTGTAGATTTAGTATTATGTAATGAGACAAGGATAATTAATATTTTTATTGTAAAGTTACCTTTAGGGGTGAATTACCATAATGTGATAGAATTTTACATGATGCTTGAAAGTAAGGTGGTTCACTCTTAAGCCAACGTGCTAAATTTTAACAAAAGAAGTTATGAGGGTATGAGGGGCAAATTGCCCGAGGTGGATTGGAAAAATACATTAAAAGGTATGATAGTACATAGGCAATCGATAGTCTTTAAATACATATTATATAGTTTACAGCACCTATACATTGCTTGCAGGCACATAAATCCCAAAAGTAAAGGCAGTCAACTGTGGACAACAAAGGAAGTTAAGGATTGTATAAGATTAAAACTGTGGTTAGCACTGCAGCTTCACAGCTTCAGCAACCGGGTTCAGTTCTTGGTACTGCCTAAGTGGAGTTTGCAAGTTCTACTGTAACCACGTAGGTTTCAGCCGAGTGCTTCAATTTCCTCCTTCAACCAAAGACTTGCAGGTTGCTTGGTAAATTGGCCATTGTAAATTGCCCCTAGTGTAGGTAGGTGGTAGGAGAATGGTGGGAATGTGGTAAGGTATATGGGATGAATGTCAGATTAATATAAATGGGTGTTTGTTGGCAGGCACAGACTCGGTGGGCCGAAGGGCCGTATCTGTATCTCTCTATGACGCTATGACTCTATTAAAGGACAATAAAGTTGCCAGAAATTGTAGTAAACCTGAGAATTGGGAGGATTTTAGAATACACCAAAGGAGAATGAAGAAACTGATAAAGAAAGGGTGAATAAAATATGAATGTTAGCTGGAAAAATATAAAAACGGACTGTAAAAAGCTTCTACAGGTACGTAAAAAGGAAACATTTGGTTAAGACAAATGTGAGTCCATCACAGACAGTGTCAGTAGAATTTATAATGGGAACAGCGAAATTGCAGAGAAGCTAAATGATTATTTTGTGTCTGTCTTCACCGAGACACATATAAGAAATCTCCCAGAATTAGAGATCCAAGGGATTGGGGGAATGATGAATTGAAGGAAATTAAAAGTAAAATACTGTGGATACTGGAAATCTTGAATAAAAACAAGAAATGCTGGAAACCCTCAGCAGGTCTGGCAGCATCTGTGTAGAGAGAAGCAGAGTTAACGTTTCAGGTCAGTGACCCTTCTTCAGAACTGCAATGAATTAAAGGAAGTTAGTATGACTAAGAAGGTTGTATTGGAGAAATTAATGGGGCTGAAGGTTGCTATATCCCCAGCACCTGATATTCTACGTCCCAGAGTGTTGAGGAGATCGCTATGGAGATAGTGGATGCATTGCTGATCATCTTCAAAAATTTTGTAGATTCCGGAGCGGTTCCTGCAGATTGGAAGGATGCAAATGTCACCACACTATTTAAGAAGGGAGGGAGAGCGAAAACAGGGAATTACAAAGCTGTTAGCCTTACATTAATCGTTGGGAACCTGCTATAATCAATTCTAAATGATGTTATAAATGGACATTTGGATAATAATGATCTGATTGGGCATAGTTAACATGGATTTATGAATGGGAAATCATGTTTGACGAACCTGTTGGAGATTTTGTGGATTATAACAACAGAATTGATTAAGAGGAGTTGGCAGACATAGTATACTTGTATTTTAAGAAGGTTTGTAGAACCCACAAAGGAGCTTGCTTCGCAAAATTAAAATACATGGTGTAGGAGGTAAAATACTGGCATGGATTAAGGATTGGTTAACAGATTGGAAACAGTGAGTAGGCATAAACGGATCATTTTCGCGTTGGCATGCTATGACGAGTGGGGTACTGCAGGGATCAGAGATTGGGCCTCAGCTGTTCACAATTTATTTCAATGATTTGGATGTGGGGACCAAATATAATATTTCCAAGTTTGCGTCTGACACAAAACTAGGTGGGAATGTGTACAGTGAGGAAGATGCAAAGCCGCTTCAAGGGGAATTGTTCAGACTTAGTGATTGGGCAAGAACATGTTCGGTGGAATATAATATTGAAAAATAGAAGTTAATCCACTTTGGTAGGAGGAATAGATGTGCAGAGTATTTCCTAAATGATAAATTAGGAAGTGTAGATGTACAAAGCGTCCTGGGTGTCCTTGCCAATAAGTTACTGAAAGCTAACATGCAGGTGCAGCAAACAATTACAAAGGTTAATGGCATGTTAGCCTTTATCGTAAGAGGATTTGAGTACAGGAGTAGTGAAGTCTTGCTACAATTGTACATAACTTTAGTTAGACCGCACTTGGAGTATTGTGCGCAGTTTTAGTCCCCTTACCTTAGAGATACAGTACTGAAACTGGCCCTTCGGCCCACCGAGTATGTGCCAACCAACAACCACCCATTTATACTAACCCGACAGCAATCCCATATTCCCTATCACCTCCCTACACTAGGGGCAATTTACAATGGCCAATTTACTTATCACCTGCAAGTCTTTGGATGTGGGAGGAAACCGGAGCACCCGGCTAAAACCCACGCAAACACAGGGAGAACTTGCAGAATCGAACCCGGGTCCCTGGCGCTGTGAGGCTACGGTGCTAACCACTGCGCCACTGTGCCGCCCGTAGGAAGGATATTATTGCCATAGAGGGAGTGCAACGACGGTTCATCAGACTTGTTCCTGGGATGGCGGGACTGTCCTATGAAGAGAGATTGGGGAAACTATTCTCTAGAGTTTCAAAGAATGAGAGGTGATCTCATTGAAACCTACAAAATACTTTAGGAGATAGACAGGGTAGATGCAGCTAAGATGTTACCCCTGGTTGGGGAATCTAGAATTAGCAGACACAATTTCGAAATAAGTGGGAAGCCACTTGGGACAGAGATGAGGAAACATTTCACTACTCAGAGGGTTGTGAATCTTTGGATTTCTCTACCCTAGAGGGCTGTGGAAGCTCAGTCATTGTTTATGTTCAAAGCAGAGATTGATACATTTCTAAATATCAATGAGATAAAAGGATATGAGGATAGTGTGGGGAAAAGGCATTGAAGTGGATGGTGAGCCACGATCATATTGAATGGCAGGTCAGGCTGGATGGACTGAATGGCCTACTCCTGCTCCTATGGTCCCATGTTCCTAAATCATTGATAGCCTCTGCTTCCACCACCCTCATGGGCAATGAGTTCCAGCTCATTACCATCCACTGTGTAAAAAAACTCTTCCTCATATTCCCCCTGCATCTCTTACCCAAAACCTTCCATCTGTGTTCCCTGGCCAGTGTTTCATCAGTTAATGGGAACAGTTTTTCCTTGTCTATATCTTATCTAAATCTTTCAAAATCATGAGGGGTCTGGACAGAGTAGGTAGGGAAAAACTGTTCCCACTCGTCAAACGATCAAGAACGGATGGGTTGAGATTTAATGTATTTGGTTTTAAAAATAGCAATGCCAACATGAGGAAAATATTTTCACACAGTTAGTTGTTAGGATCTAGAATGCACTGTCAGAGAGTGTGATTGAAAGAGGTTCACTTAACACATTCGAAAGGGAATTATTTAGACACCTGAAAAGGAAGAATGTGTAGGATTATGGGGGAAAGGCAGGGAAATGGCGCTAAGTGAATTACTCACTCGGAGAACAGGTGCAGATGCAATGGGCTGAATGAGCTCCATCTGTGCTGTAACAGCTCTGTGATTCTCTATGATTCTCTCATAATCTTATACACTTCTAGGAAATATTCCCTCAATCGCAATTACTCCAGGGAGAACAACCCCAGCTTTTCCAACCTCGCATTGTAACAAAAACCCCATCCCTGGAACAATTCTTGTAAATCTCCTCTGCACCCTCTCAAGGACAGTCACATCCTTCCTAAAGTATGATGACCAGAGCTGGACACAATACTCCACTTGGGGCCTAACCAGAGTTGTATACATTTTCAGCATAACTTCCTGCTTTGTACTCTATGCCTCTATTTAAGAAGCTCAAGATCTCATATGCTTTGTAGTCATTCTCTCAATATGTCCTGCCACCTTCAGAGATCTCTGCACATCCACACACAGGTCCATCTGTTCCTTCACACTCTTTAGAACTGTACCATTCTGTCTGCATAGCCTCACACTATTGCTCCTGCCAAAATGCATCACCTCACACTCCTCTGTATTAAATTCCACCTGCCACTTCTCTGCCCATTCTGATAGCCTATCTCTATCCTGTTGTAGTCAGTTTATATCATCCTCACTGTTTACCACTCCTCCAAGTTTGGTGTCATCGGCAAATTTTGAGATTCTACTCTGAATTCCAAGATCGAAGTCATGGTTCAATTGAATCTGAATAGACTGTTATATGAAAGTCCATGTAAACCCCATCAACACCATTGCCTTCATCAACTCTCTCTGTTACCACCTCAAAAAACTCCAGCAAGTTAGTTAAACATGATTTTCCCTTAAGAAATCCATGCTGGCTTTCCTTTATTAACTCGCATTTGTCCATGTGACTATTGATTTTGTCCCAAATTATTTTTTCTAGAAGTTTTCCCACCACTGTAGTTCAACTGACTGGCCTGTAGTGGCTGGGCTTAACTTTACACCGTCTTTTGAACAAGGGTGTGACGTTTGCAATTCTCCAGCCCTCTGTCATCACCCCCGAATCTAAGGAAGATTGAAAAATTATGGTCAGCGATTTCCACCCTCACTTCCCTCAGTATCCTTGGATGCATGTTATCTGGTCCTGGTTTTTATCCACTTTAAGTACAGATAGATTATCTAATACTTCCTCTTTCTCAATTTTAAGCCATTCTAGTATCTGACCTACCTCGTCTTTCAACATTGCCTACGTTGCATCTGAGAATCATAGAAAGTTTATAGCACATAAAGAGACCACTTGGCGCATCGTGTCAATGCCAGCTGAAAACGATCCACCCATTCTAATCCCACCTTCCAGCTTTTGATAGATTATGGCACATGAGGTGCATATTCCGTTTGGAATGAGTTGTGGGTTCCTGCCTCAGCTACCCTTTCGGGCAATGAATTCCAGACTCCCACCACCCTCTGGGAGAAAGTAAAGTCCTCATCTCCTCTATAGTCTTTCTACCAAGCATTTTAAATCTATGCCACTTCGTCACTGATCTCTCTGCTAAGGTGAATCGACCCTTCACCTCCACTCTATCCAGGCCCCACGCAATTTTGTACATTTGAATCACCTTTCCCCTCTGCCTTCTCTGTTCCAAGGAGAACAGCCCCAGACTATACAACCTTTCCTGGTAGCTGACATGATCGAGGTTTACAAAGTTATGAGCGGCATGGACAGAGTGGATAGTCAGAAGCTTTTTCCCAGGGTGGAAGAGTCAGTTACTAGGGGACATAGGTTTAAGGTACGAGGTGCAAAGTTTAGAGGGGATGTGCGAGGCAAGTTTTTTACACAGAGGGTGGTGAGTGCCTGGAACTTGCTGCCAGGGGTGGTGGTGGAAGCAGGTACGATAGCGACGTTTAAGGGACATCTTGACAAATACATGAACAGGATGGGAATAGAGGGATATGGGCCCCGGAAGTGCAGAAGGATTTAGTTTAGGCAGGCAACAAGATCGGTGCAGGCTTGGAGGGCCGAATGGCCTGTTCCTGTGCTGCACTGTTCTTTGTTCTTTCTTCTTTGTTATTCTGTGAGGTTGGACGATTCGGTGGTCTTCTGGCTGAAATTGTATTCCTGAAGTTTTTGGCTGGTTGAAGTGCATTTGTGGCAGGCACACATGGCTCAGTGTTTTCTTGGAGGCAGATCTGCAGGTGGCTTTCTTACCCTGGTTACTCCGTCTGCAGCAATCGGAAGGCTTGGAGGGCCCACAGTCGCGTGTTTTTTTTTAAACTTGTGATGTTATCTGGAGAGAGAGACGGACTGAGAGGTGTGGGGGGTGGGGGGTGGGTGGGGGGGGGGGGGCGAGGGCACAGCCCTTCTGCTTCTGCACAGTTTGAATCACTGGCTTGTGTGTCTTTGTCCAGGGGAAACTCCCAGCTTTCACAGAGATGGACAGAAGGTCTCATGACTGCCGCATTGTAATCTTTGTACCCTTATAATGAGATACAAGATTAGAAATTATATCTTCCCAGGGCTCAGAATACCACTATTTACTGTTGGAGAAGATTGCTCTTTCAAAGTCAATGTGTCAGGATGGCCTCGTATGCCGTGTTAATGACTGTAAGCTTAGGTAATTCAATCACTAGAGCAAGCCAGTGATTTAGGTCCAGGCTCATAAGATATGTGTCTCCTGTTGGAGGCCTTGGAATGTGAAAAGGTGTTTAGAGATAACAATTGTGGTGGCCATCTTGGCTGCCAGTTTTTTCAAGGTTAACTGCAGGATTTTCACCATTAAATGTTTGGTGTAAGTTTCCAACTGATGAATTACAATTCCTCATTTGGCACATCGTGTTATCTTGAAACCGCCGCAGCACATGGAAAGAAAAGTGAGAATAGGAACATTTCATGACAGAATTGTGGGAAGAAATAGAAGGAAACCCACATTCATGCTCAATAATAACTTCACAAATTCACACATTAATCTTGGATTTACTGCAGCCGACATTGTCTGTTACAGGTGTACTGATCTAATTGTGTTGGAGTTTTGCCTAGAATGGTTATGTGTCAGGTTTGATTCTGGCTGTTCTTGCTGAGTTCTGCTTTGAAATTTTTCGGTTTGATGAGCTTTGGGATTGGGACCTGATCATTGGGTTCTTCAGTGTATAGATCCACACTGATCTTACTTTTAGCTTTCTGGTGAGGAACACAAGTGCTGTTTACTTTAGGGTGTTTTCCGTTCCCTTTTCCCTTTACTATGGGGAGCATCTTTTTTCTGATCTGCCCTATGTCCTTGGGGACATTACCACTCGCAAGTGTCTGTCCAACGTTCACTGCACTCTCTTGCGGCACTTTGACTAGTTAAGGCATCTCCCACACCATTGGCACCGTTTTTGGGAACTTTCCTTGCCGTTGCGCTTTTCTGTAAATGCTGTTCTCAGCCTTTTTAGGGTGCCTCTTTGACCTGCATTTAAGGAGGAGAGCGTGGGGTCTGATCTATCTAACATTTCAGGGTTGACTAATCGGAGAGTAGGGGATTCTAGTTGGGAATCCTCCTGGCCCTCCTCTAACCTGTCCTCACTGTCCTTTCCAATCCTTCCCTCCTGACTGTCTGACAGATCTGTACTTGTCTGTCCCCTCCACAGCCTTTACTTGTTTTCCTTTCGTCTGGGTGTCAATTGAATAATTTACCTGAGTATTCCTTTTGTCACTCGATATGGACCACTGAACTGGGATTTCAGGGGTTCACCCTGAATTGGAAGTAGTAACAATACATGGTCTCTGGGCTGAAACGTTCCAGCCTTGACATTTTTGTCTGCTTATCTTTTCATAGCTGCCTGGGAGATCTTTAGGTGTTCCTGAGCCATTGCACAGGCTCTCGTGAGCCGCTCCCAGAGCATGGAAATGTCGTCTAAAATGAAGACTCATCCCTGTGTCCCAAAAACCTCTCCTTGATTCGTTTAAGAGGACCTCTCACCTTGTGTCCATAAACTAATTCACAGAGACTAAAGCCAGTGGAATCATTAGATAAGTCCCTGGTATCCAACAGGAGAAATCCCAACCCTTTGTCCCAGTCATGGGGTAACTCATAGCAGTATGGCCTGATCATTGTCTTTAGGGTCTGGTGGTACTGCTCCAAAGCCCATTGTGACTGTGGGTGATAAGCTACGGACTTTAGCTAGGTTATGTCCAGAATACCCATGACCTTTTCAAAAATACTGGACGTAAAATGTGTGCCCTGTTCCACCCGGATCTCAGCAGACAGCCCAGATCGAGTAAAGCATTGGGTTAGCTCCTCCACCACTACTTTGGCAGAGATGGTTCTTCGGGCGAATGGCCTCTGGGAATCGGGTCACCACATCCATAATGGTGAGAAGATACTGGTAATCCCGTTTTGTTTTCAGCAGTTGTCCCACACAATTCACCAGCATTATGCTTAAGGCTTCCCCAAAAGTTGGTATGGGAATTAGGGGTGCAGGTTTTATTGCAGGTTGGGACTTCCCCAGAACCTGACATGTGTGAGCAGTTTTACAGAACTCCACCACATCTTTGTGGAGTTGTGACCAGTCAAAATACTGTCTTATGCGGGCTTTGATTTTTCATGCAATGACATGTCCAGTCATTGGAATCTCGTGGGCAATTCTTGAAGAAATATTAAGGTACCTCAGTGGCACCACCATCTGGTGAACCACTGTCCACTCTTCATCCACAGGTCTGTGAGGAGGTCTCCACTTCCTCATCAGCACCTCATTCTTTCAATAGTAACACTCTGCAACTCCCTCTGCTTCAGTTTTAGTTTGGACATTCTGTGCTATTTTTTAACACTGGTTCAGGTTGTTGAGCCTCAACTAAGGAAAATCTGTTTAACACATCCTTTGGGTCCTCTAACATCCCAAAGAAGGTTTCAGCCAAACAGACAGTAGGGTCATTCGTCTGCAGTGTTAGGTCAGGGGATTGTTTGGCCATGGACCGAGTCACCACACAATCAGGGAGAATGCCGGAGACCTACTTCTGTAACTGCTCTTTCTCTCGGACCTCTTTTGGTCTCTAACGAACTACTGGGGAAGCTACCACCTTTCCCCCTGTCGGAGCATTACCCAGGAGTAGTTCGACCCATCCACTGATAAACTAGGGACAATCCCGATGGTTACCAGTCCTGAAACTGGGTCACACTCCAAGTGCAGCTCATATTAAGGTATATATACTGTCTTCCGATACCATTCACTAACTCTCTGGGATTCACTGCACTCTCTGGAGGAAAGGTCATGTATTTTCCCAGCAGAAGGGATTGGGTGGCTCCTGTATCCCTGAAAATGACTATGGACTTGCTTGCCTCAGTCGAGGTGTATCGGGTCACCTTTTCTTGGGAAAACATTCTGGTAACTCTCAGGGATTTTGTTAAGTTTTCCCGCAATTTCAGTGGTAGGTTTTCTGGGTCTGATTGATGCAAAGACACAGCCTGATCTGCCGTGCTTTCCATCAGGGCCTCTTTTCCTGCACTGATCTGGTGGACCCTGATTAATCCTACAGGTTTTCCCATAACTTCCAGCATTCAGCCCGATGGTGACCTGCCTTATTGCAGTGGAAACACACAGGTCTCAGCCATTCCTCCTGCTTTCAGTAATGTCCTATTTGGCCTGAGGAGGGTCCCCTGTGTGTCCAGCTTTTCCTTCTTGCCCATGTCTGTTCGGGCTCCTATCACCCTCCCACCTTTTATTCTCGGGTCTTTGGAGTGACTAGGGAAGGGTTTACATTTGGGGTAAGGCCTTGTGTACAAAGGAACAGTCATCGGCCAGAATTGCTCCCTGTCTGGCCCTTTGAACCTTTTGTTCCTCTATGTGGGTTTCAATGAGAGGTGGAAACTCCTGGAGAAGGACCACCATTCTGAGGTTTTCATATGTGGGCTCGATCTTGAGTCTCCATATCTACTGGTCAAAAGTAAACTCAAAAATGCATTGCAAAATCTTCTATCGGTACTTTTAAAGGAAGCATTTAGCAAAAACAAATGTGGGTTCATTACAGGCAGAGTCAGGAGAATTTATAATGGAGAATAGAGAAATGTCAGAGAAGATAAATGATTATCTTGTGTCTTTCTTCACTGTGGAAGATACAAGAAATCTCCCAGAATTAGAGATCCAAGGGATTTGGGAGAATGAGGAATTGAAGGAAATTAGTATTAGTAAGAAGTTGTATTGGCGAAATTAATCGTGCTGAAGGTTGATAATTCATCAAGATCTGATATTCTACATCCCAGAGTGTTGAAGGAAGTAGTTATGGGGATTGCAGATACATTGGTGATCCACTTTCAAAATTCTATCAATTTTGGAAAGCTTCCTGCAGATTGGAAGGTCGCAAATGTCACCCCACTATTTAAGAAGGGAGGGAAAGAGAAATTTGGGAATTACAGACCTGTTAGGCTTCCATTAGTACGAGGGAAAGTGCTAGAATCTATTCTAAAGTATGTGGTAAATGGATCTGATTGGGCAGAGTCAACATGGATTTATGAACAGGAAATCATTCATGCCGAACCTGTTGGAATTTTTTTAGGATGTTACTCACAGAATAGAAAAGGGGAGTCGGTGGATTTTCAGAAGACTTTTGAGAAGGTGCGCCACAGGACCTTGGTAAGCAAAATTAAAACACATGGGAAAGGAGGTAATATACTGACATGCAGTAAGGATTGGGTAACAGGCAGGAAACAGAGTAGGAATAAACGGACCATTCTTGCGTTGGCAGGATGTGACTTGTGGGGTACCACAGGGATCAGTACTTGGGCCCCAGCTGTTCACAACATATATCGATTATTTGGATATGGGGACCAAAGTAATATTTTAAAGTTTGCAGATGACACAAAACTAGGTGGGAATGTGAGTTGTGAGGAAGATGCAAAGCGGCTTCAAGGGGATTTGGACAGACTTAGTGCGCACACTCACAGGCAAATCACACAAATAAATTATACAGTGATAAATAAATTTGAATTTGTATAGGAGTCCAGAATCAATTAAAAATAAACAATGTCTGTGAGATTGGATAATTCTGTGGTCTGCGTCTTTGCCATCCTTATTTATGAGTTTCATGTCATCTGCAAGCATTGAAATTATGTATTTTTACATATAAGTCTCTATCACTTGTCTATCTATCTACATGCCAGGAAGAGCACTGATTCTATTACTAACCCCTGAGAAACAACACTGAATCTCCCCCTCCACAAGTCTGAACAATGACTGTTCACCACTTCACTCTGCTTTCTGTCCCTGAGTCAATGTCATATCCACACTATCACTGTCACATTAATCCACGTGCACCATTTTTCATAACAAGTCTATGACATGTAATTTCATCACAGGCCTTTTGAAAGTCCGTATACATAGCACAAAACGCACTATCCTCTTCAACACTCAGTTATGTTATCAACGAACTTGATCATGATTATCAGACGTGAATAGTCATTAACCTATCAGTGCTGTTTGTCATTTATTATACCATGTTTTTCCAAGAAAGATATATGTTTGTACAGGGTAATGGCCTCTAGAAATTTCCAACTACTGACATTAGACTGACTGGTCAGTAGTTACAGTGTTGAGCTAATGCTTCCTTTTGTAAGCAGGTCGTAACATTTCCAACCCTCCAGTCCTCTGTCAGAACTCCCAGATCCAAGGAGGATTGAAAGCTTCTGGCCAGTCCCTCTGCTATTTCCACCATTCCTTTATTCAACAAACCTCATATATCCCAACTAGACTGAGGAACACTTTAAACACGATTGTGGTGCAAAAAGTGTTGGAGAAAAAGGGGTGAACTGAACCTGTTTGCTCATTGATTGTAATTAATGTCAGTCACTATGGACACTAATTGTGTCACTGGAGGTTTTCCCTGTTCTATTAATAAGGGCGTCCTTTCAATGTGTTAACTCATTGTGTCGGTGGGAGCATTACCCCCGACACTAACAGAGATCCATGGCTGCAGAGAGAGAGAGAGAAGATTGATCAGAATCTCCGAACAATAGATAGGAATATTGCAATAATGTGTCAGAATCTGAGGAAAATAAATTGGAATATTAAAGCAATGGACTTTCTCCTTTTAGTTTGGCTTGGTTACTGCTGATTATGTTTGGATGATATTAGAATTTCGGATCCATTATGCTCTGAAAATGATTGAAACGATTTACTATCCCAACCTCGCTATTATTGGTGTCCCTGGCAAGTCTCTGTATCCAACCATTAGATCTATAAACCACATTTCACTGATTTAGTTTTCTTGTCATGTAAATCTTGGAAAGACGTAAGCCACTGTGCCCACATCCCATGAATGAATAAAAAAAAGTCACGAGGGAAAAGGTACTAAACAAACTATTGTGATTGAAGGCAGACAAATCCCCAGGGCTTGATGGCCTACATCCTAGGCTCTTAAAGGAAATAGCAACTGAAATAGTGGATCCATTGGTTATAATATTCCAAGATTCCCTGCATGCGGGAAAGGTTCCAGTGGATTGGAAAAATGCCTGTATAACGCCCTTACCCAAAAAGTGAGGGAGGCTTAAAGTAGGAAACACTAGACCAATTAGTTTAACATCTTCTTTTCTTTTGGGTCTCCTTATCTCGAGAGACAATGGGTAAGCGCCTGGAGGTGGTCAGTGGTTTGTGAAGCAGCACCTGCAGTGGCTATAAAGGCCGATTCTAGAGTGACAGGCTCTTCCACAGATGCTGCAGAGAAATTTGTTTGTCGGGGCTGTTACACAGTTGGCTCTCCCCTTGCGCCTCTGTCTTTTTTCCTGCCAACTACTAAGTCACTTCGACTCGCCACATTTTAGTCTCATCTTTATGGCTGCCCACCAGCTCTGGCGAACGCTGGCACTGACTCCCACGACATGTCACAGGATTTCATGTCGCGTTTGCAGACGTCTTTATTGCGGAGACATGGACGGCCGGTGGGTCTGATACCAGTGGCGAGCTCGCTGTGCAATGTGTCTTTGGGGATCCTGCCATCTTCCATGCGAATGACAGGGCCAAGCCATCTCAAGCGCCGCTGACTCAGTAGTGTGTACAAGCTGGGGATGTTGGCCGCCTCGAGGACTTCTGTGTTGGAGATACGGTCCTGCCACCTGATGCCAAGTATTCTCCGGAGGCAGCGAAGATGGAATGAATTGAGACGTCGCTCTTGGCTGACATACGTTGTCCAGGCCTCGCTGCCATAGAGCAAGGTACTGAGGACACAGACCTGATACACTCGGACTTTTGTGTTCCGTGTCAGTGCGCCATATTCCCACACTCTCTTGGCCAGTCTGGACATAGCAGTGGAAGCCTTTCCCAAGCGCTTGTTGATTTCTGCATCTGGAGACAGGTTACTGGTGATAGTTGAGCCTAGGTAGGTGAACTCTTGAACCACTTCCAGAGCATGGTCGCCAATATTGATGGATGGAGCATTTCTAACATCCTGCCCCATGATGTTCGTTTTCTTGAGGCTGATGGTTAGGCCAAATTCATTGCAGGCAGCCGCAAACCTGTCGATGAGACTCTGCAGGCACTCTTCAGTGTGAGATGTTAAAGCAGCATCGTCAGCAAAGAGGAGTTCACTGATGAGGACTTTCCGTACTTTGGACTTCGCTCTTAGACGGGCAAGGTTGAACAACCTGCCCCCTGATCTTGTGTGGAGGAAAATTCCTTCTTCAGAGGACTTGAACGCATGTCAAAGCAGCAGGGAGAAGACAATCCCAAAAAGTGTGGGTGCGAGAACACAGCCCTGTTTCACGCCACTCAGGATAGGAAATGGCTCTGAGGAGGAGCCACCATGTTGAACTGTGCCTTTCATATTGTCATGGAATGAGGTGATGATACTTAGTAGCTTTGGTGGGCATCCAATCTTTTCTAGTAGTCTGAAGAGACCATGTCTGCTGACGAGGTCAAAGGCTTTGGTGAGATCAATGAAAGCAATGTAGAGGGGCATCTGTTGTTCACGGAATTTCTCCTGTATCTGACGAAGGGAGAACAGCATGTCAACGGTCGATCTCTCTGCACGAAAGCCACACTGTGCCTCAGGGTAGACGCGCTCGGCCAGCTTCTGGAAACTGTTCAGAGCGACTCGAGCAAAGACTTTCCCCACTATGCTGAGCAGGGAGATTCCACGGTAGTTGTTGCAGTCACCGCGGTCACCTTTGTTTTTATAGAGGGTGATGATGTTGGCATCGCGCATGTCCTGGGGTACTGCTCCCTCGTCCCAGCACAGGCATAGCAGTTCATGTAGTGCTGAGAGTATAGCAGGCTTGGCACTCTTGATTATTTCAGGGGTAATGCTGTCCTTCCCAGGGGCTTTTCCACTGGCTAGAGAATCAATGGCATCACTGAGTTCTGATTTGGTTGGCTGTATGTCCAGCTCATCCATGACTGGTAGAGGCTGGGCTGCATTGAGGGCAGTCTCAGTGACAGCATTCTCCCTGGAGTACAGTTCTAGGTAGTGCTCAACCCAGCGGCCCATTTGTTTGTGTTGGTCAGTGATTACGTCCCCTGATTTAGATTTGAGGGGGGCGATCTTCTTGATGGTTGGCCCAAGAGCTCTCTTCATGCCATCATACATTCCTCTGATATTTCCGGTGTCTGAGGCCAGCTGAATATGACTGCATAGGTGTTGCCAGTAGTCGTTTGCGCAGCGCCTGGCTGTTCTTTGTGCAGTACTTCTGGCTGCTTTAAGTGCTGCGGATGTTAAATCGCTGGAGGCTTTCTTGTAGTTCAACAGTGCAATGCGCTTAGCGGCGATGACAGGTTCCAACTCTTCATTATGAGATTGAAACCAGTCTGCATTTCTCTTCGCACTTTTACCGTAGGTGGTCAAAGCTGACTCACAGATGGCGTCTCTGATGTGGGCCCACTTGGTCTCAGCATCCCCTGTGGGAGTGTTCTGAAGGGCTGTTACAAGTGAATTTAGAAATTTTTGTAACAGCTGTGGGTGAGAAATTCTGCGAGTGTTGATGCGCGGGTGGCCCTTCTGCTTGGAATGATGCAACTTCTTTGGTCTGAGTCTAACCTTGCTGCACACCAGGGAGTGGTCGGTGTCGCAGTCTGCACTGTGGAAGCTGCGTGTGATTTGAACACAGTTTAAGGCGGCTCGCCTTGTGACAATGAGGTCTAGCTGGTGCCAACAACGCGATCTTGGGTGCCTCCATGAAACCTGGTGACAGGGTTTAGTGTGAAAGAACGAGTTGGTGATGCAGAGGTTCTGATAGGTACACAACTCCAAGCAGTCTCAGCCCGTTCTCATTCATCCTTCCAACGCCATAGCGCCCAAGGCAGGAGGGCCATGAGTCATGGTCGGCCCCAACCCTGGCATTAAAGTCCCCCAGCAGGAATAGGTGTTCGGTGTTGGGGATGCTGCTAATGATTTAGTTTAGTTTAGAAATACAGCACTGAAACAGGCCCTTCGGCCCACCGAGTCTGTGCCGGCAATCAACCACCCATCTACACTAATCCTGCACTAATCCCATATTCCTACCAAAAATCCCCACCTGGCCCTATATTTCCCTACCACCTACCTATACTAGTGGCAATTTATAATGGCCAATTTACCTACCAACCTGCAAGTCTTTTGGCTTGTGGGAGGAAACCGGAGCACCCGGAAAAAACCCACGCAGACACAGGGAGAACTTGCAAACTCCACACAGGCAGTACCCAGAATTGAACCTGGGTCGATGGATCTGTGAGGCTGCAGTGCTAACCACTGCGCCACTGTACCGCCCAAAATGTTATGGAGTTGCTCGTAGAACTGGTCTTTAGCTTCATGAGGGGAGCAGAGTGTTGGAGCATGGATGCTGAGTAGGTGTACAGGACCAGAGGTGGTGAGCAGTCGGATGGACAGTATGCATTCCGAGCCATTTGAGGGAGGCTCTATCATGCTGAGCAAGGAGTTTCAGATGGCGAAGCCCACTCCATGCTGTCTTGGTTCTTCAGGATCCCTGCCCTGCCAGAAGAAGGTGTAGTCTTGCTCTGCTAGAGATCCACTCGCGGGGAGGCGTGTCTCCTGAAGTGCTGCAATGTCGACATTGAGTCTACTGAGCTCGTTGTTAATGATGGCGGTCTTCCGAGAATCGTTGATTTGTGCAAGGTCTTCCGACAGGCCAGGACACATAGTTCTGACGTTCCAGCTTGCAAAGCCAAGAGCTGGGACCTTCTTTCCTTTTTTCGTGTTGTTTGCTGCGGTGTATCAGTCCACCTTTCGGGCAATGACCCTGAGCTCCAAGCACACATTGAAGCAGGTAGACTGTGGCGGGACAGAACCTTATTGACCGTGGGCTGCCCGGTTTGAGGCGGGCGGTAGCTGTCCAGTGAGGTGCAATGACCTCTCCCACCGACAAAGGCAACCCGTGGCGCCCAGTTTCTACGCCAATTTATCTGGACTTATAACCCGTAACTGCTGCCTTCCGTGTTGTTTCAGTCGCTGTGAGGCAACTATGGAGTGACCTCTCCATGGCGCATGCCTGGGCAAATTTATGGAGGTTGAGAGTTGCCCAGTCGTCAAAACCCCCCTCTCGACCTTTCTGGTGGGGTCCAAAGGAGTGCAGGACACGACGTTTGGCACCAGTATGGCTGCAGGAACTGCCGGAAAAATGCCAAAGGTGACACATGAGCGCCTACGGGGTTCCGCTCCGGATTATCTGTTAGGGTTTACTCCCTTAGCCTTGGTCTCTCCCGAGACGCCCACAAGGCAGTTTGACTGTTAGGGCCCCTACACAGGTGTAGGATGGTGCCTGTGGGAGGAGGGGATGCGGGGGGGAGGGGTGGAGGGAGGGGAGGTGTGGAGGGTGGGGAGGTGCGAGGGGGAGCTGGGAAGGGGGCTGTAAGGGGGTGGGCTGAGAGGGTGGAGCAGGGAAGGGGAAGTGGGGAAAAGGGGGGGAAAGCTGGTGCAGGTAATAAGGTCCCTAGTGCCCACCATCGACGTCCGGAAACTCATCCACGTCCTTCAGGAGGTGAAGCATCTTTTGGCAGACTTACAGAGGTGATTACATTCACTAAGGGTTTTTTCCCAGTGGTTTAAATAAAGGCATGCAGCATTGCTGACAGTGCGCTGCAGATGCTCTCCGAGCCATCTCCCGCGGGCGCTTTGAAGTTGCGGCCGGGGGGCCGTTCGTGGATTTTTTGGGTGATCGGGGCACCTTTTCTCAAGACTTCTCTCAGGTCCCGCTGCTCCTTCTTCGCCTCAATGGACTTACCGCATGCCGTGGCTGCAGACACTCTGGACTGTGAAGACAGCAGATCTGAGATTAAAGTATCGACAGCTGTGCTCGTCAGTTTCATCCGGATCAATTTCATTGAGAAAACAAAGAGCAGGTGTGGCTGGGGGAGGGCAGTGGGCCCAGGTAACATACACTAAACTGTTAGCTTTTAATTCGGGCTAAAATGAACTGATATAAAGAGCCAGGGGAGTTTAAACAGTTTAAGAGGGTAGACTGGGGGAGAAAACATTAGGAATGGGAGCAGATGGCCATGGATATCGTTGAACAGTAAGGGAGCTTCCTAGGGAGCTTCCAGCCCAGGCGCCATCTTGAATTCTTGAATTAGTGGCTAATAGTTTAACATCTATCGTTGGGAAAGTGTCACAATCCATTATTAAGTAAGTAATAACAGGACATTAAGAAAGTCAAAAGCAACCCATCAGAGTCAGGTTTTATGAAGGGTCAATCGTGTTTGACGAATTTGCAAGAGTGCTTCGAAGCTGTGACAAGAAATGTGGAAAATGGGGATCCTGTAGATGTAGTATATCTAGACTTCCAGAAGGCATTTGATAAAGTGCCACACAAAAGGATAATACACAAGGTAAGATCACATGGTGTTCGGGGCAATTTATTAGCTTGGATAGATGATTGGCTAACCAACAGAAAACAGAGAGTCGGGATTAATGAGTCTTTTTCTGGTTGGCAAGATGTAATTAGTGAGGTGCCTCAGGGTTTGGCCCTTGGGCCCCAACTATTTACAATCTATCTCAATGACGGATGCAGGGATAGAAGGTACTATAGACAAATTTGCAAATGACACTTAAATAGATTGATTAGTAAGTTGCAATAAATACATAAGAAATTTACAAATTGATATGGATAGGTTTGGTGAATGGGACAAAATTTGGCAGATGGAGTTTAACGTGGTTAAGTGTGAGGTTATCCATTTTGGTCAGAAAAATAGAAAGGTAAATTATTATCTAAATAGAGAGAAACTTCAGAGTACTTCGGTGCAGAGGGATCTGGGTGGTCTCGTGCATGAATCACAGAAAACTAGTTTGCAGGTACAGCAGGTGATAAGGAAAGCAAATTGAATTTTGGCATTTATTGCTAAAGGAATAGAATATAAAAGTAGGGACGTGTTGCTGCAACTGTACAAGGCATTAATGAGACCGCGGCTGGAGTATTGCGTACAGTTTTGGTCTGCTCACTTGAGGATGGATGTAGTTGCATCGGAGACAGTTCAGAGGAGGGTCACGAGATTGAATCCAGGGATGAGGGGTTTGTCTTATGAAGAGAGATTAAGCAGTTTATGCCTTTACTCTCTAGAGTTTAGAAGAATGAGACGAGATCCAATGGGGTATATAAGATCATTAAAGGATTGATAAAGTAGACGTAGAGAAGATGTTTCCTCTCGTGGGGCAATCTAGAACGAGAGGTCATAGTTTTAGGAAAAAGGGGGTGCAGATATAAAACAGAGATGAAGAGAAATTTCTCCCTCAAAGAGTTGTGAGTCTGTGGAATTCACTACCCCATAGTGCGGTGAATGCCGGGACATTGAGTAAATTTAAGGAGGAGATGGACAGATTTTTATTAGAAATGGGTTGAAGCGTTATGGAGAACGGGCAGAAAAGTGGAGTAGAGGCCGAGATGAGATCAGCAATGATCATATTGAATGGCAGAACAGGCTCGAGTGGCTGAACTGCCTACTCCTGCTCCTAGTTCTTATGTTCTTATCTGGATTGATCCAGGCAAGAGCGGCTGAAGGATCCATTATCTCTCCCTATGTTGTCTATTGATGTATCTGCTGTGTGATGGAGACCACCGATGTTGGGTGAGGCGAATTATACCATCTGCTACCTCAGCAGGGGGAAGCAGGATGAGAGGTCCCGTGGCTTTTTCAGGATAGCAGAATTCCTGATGGTGTAGGTAGCTCTGCGGGGCCCCCATGTCAATGGGGAGAGGCACAGGAACTGAAACAACTCCCACTCCATTAATGTACAGTTGGTGTGTGAGTATGCCCAGTACATCATGTTGGTTAATGTCCACTATCCTGGCAGCAGCCACCATACCTTCATTCTGAAGCAGTCAGCCATTCCCAACACGTCAGCACTCCATGCAGAACCAGAATGTGGCTCATGACCTCTAAACTTTAGACACCCCTTCCCCCACACAAAACCACCAGGTGAAGCAATGGTTCCGATGTCTGAACCGCTCCGGGGGAGTCCTCCAGTACACACTGGATCAGGTGTCCAAGTTCATGGTGTTATGCTGCATCCTTCATAACCCTCACCATCATGAGGACACAGGCATTGGCACCAGGAATCCGGAGGCCAACTCAGGAGGAGGAGGAGGCAGGGAGTATATTTCGTGGATGCCTTCGACCCGGACAGGCTGTCGGAGAGTCCCTGCTAAGATTCCAGTTCGCATCGGACAACCTCCCTTTCCCATCTTGGATCCCCCATTCTCCACCATTACAGCCATCTGAGACGCCCCATCACAGTGTCCCCTTTATCACCATCCTGCAACAAACACCACCAACAAAAACCTTTTCATTAACATCTTTATCCAACAACACATCCAATTGTACCAACAAAACTGAACTATTCACCCTTGTGTATTCCCTTAGTGCCAGTCTTGTGGATTTCCTCAACTTGCCTAGTTCTCCTACATAGTGTTTCCCTAGTGGCTGCAGCATGGCTGATGGAAGGCTGCTGACTTTCACTCGGGGTGACCGCAAATGGCCTTGCAGGACGTCCTCGAGCAGCTCTGTGACTTGAGGGCTTGGATTCGGATTGCAACACCTCGACATGGGCAGCAGCTCCAGCAATGTTCACATCTGAGTCCTGTGTATTACAACTCGTCTGTGACCTCGTCCTCCGGTGAGCTGACACATAAACTATCCTTTCCCCCTGGCCTGGCTGCAGCTCACTCGTGCTCGGTGACTCATCACATGCAGATTCTGACTCTATAAGAGCCTCTAAGGTACACGCACTGTAAGTATTTGATCTGGTGACTGTGAGTATCAGACCAAGTGATGGGTCTTCACCAGCAGTGCTGTGCTGCTGCTCTCTTTCTATGTCCTGGTGCTGCTGTGACTGGGAAGCTGGCATTATTGGGTTATCATTGGAAAGTATAACATCAGAAGGGGAGGGTTGGGGTGAGGGATTGGGGGTGGTGGAAAGCAGGAGGTCCATGATCCCACCATCTGCAGCTTGTACTTCATCATTTCTGACGTTTACCAGTTCTGATGAAGTGTCACAGATCTGAAACATTAACTCTGTTTCTCTCTGCGCCGATGCTGCCAGATCAGCTGAGTATTTCCAGCACTTTCTGTTCTCTTCCCTGGGCTCTGGAATTCTCTTCCTAAACCTTAAATCCAGTAAGTTGCACAGAGTCCAGTTTTAGGGAGTACTACTTGTACAGAGTACTAAATACAATAAAGTTAGTTAACTATTGCATTTAGCATTTCACTTAATTTTATTCTGAACTTCTAGTTTCTTTCACAGTCTGTTTGTGACAGCTTGACAGTTCATTGATTCTCATGGAATAAGAGGGTCAGTGTCAGCTTGGATACAAAATATAAACTGGCTTAATGAGAGAAAACGGTGAGTTGTGGTAAACAGTTGCTTTTTTCGGACTGGAAGAAGGCCGACAGTGGTGTTTCCCCAAGGGGCAGTGCTTGGACCACTGATATTTTTCTGATATATATAAATAATTTGGATATTGGAACACAGAACACTCAGATCGATGGAGCTGCTGCTCATATGCACCATTCCCAGTTCCTGCTTTAGAGCCATAGACTCAACGGCTGTAAGGTACCTCTGTGTGGCTGTGGTGGTGATATCTCTCTCACTGTCAGTGACTGTGGTTAGTCTTGTTCTTAGACTGGCCTGCAGTTTAGGCCCAGGTTAGCACATACCCTGGTAATTTCCAGTTATCTTGTCGTCCTTGTATGGAGGAGATTGAGCAGAGACTTTAAGGCTCACAAATATGTTGTCCTAAGAAGAACCGGGATATCTGGCTTTGTGCTTGGAGACAGCAGCCACTACTGCCCACTGTTGACGGATTGTGTCTGAAACTGTCGGATTTTATCTCAACACAGGGCGTGGTCAGCTTCAGGGGAGGCAGAGCTTTAACACGGGTCTAATTCCCTCATAGCCCCTCCTCACATCTTCTAACTCCTCCCCTAGTCTGGGACTTTCTGCCTGTAACTCAGTGTTTTGGTCCAGTATTTGTTCTAATTTTCTCTCTGGATAATATACTCCATCATGTGGCTCCTGATCCCAGAGTAACTGATTGTACAGGATGCCAATGTTCTCCTACCAACCTTCATTTTCCTTCTGTAAATTGTCCATCTCATCCTTCAATTCTTTGTGTCTTTTATTTAACCGTCAGGTGCAGAGATGTGCCCCATTAACCAACTTATCTCAAACCTTTTTTATCTTAAATTTGTATTTCTGGACATCCTCAGATATTCTATTGAGAATTAAATCGTCATCCCCATCGTACTGCTCGATAATCCTTAGGATGTCCGTCTCCCCAGGTGTGCCTGTTTTTTTTTTCTCTGCCAGGTTATCAATTGACTATTTCCTGTGATATGCTAAAGACATTGTATTTCTGGTTTTACTTATTCAAACTCTCTTAAAGCTCCCCCACCGCCCGCACCCCCCCTCCCCCCCCCCCCCCCCCCACCCCGCTCTTAGTGATGAGCACACCGGGTTCTGGTGCAAGCTTTCTATCTATCTCGAGATGTCCATACCAGTCCCAATGACGATCACACGTGTTTCACTGTACATTCTCTCTCTCTGTGACAACTCCCTGCCCAGTCTCTGCAATAACCCCAAGTGTTTGACCTATTCTAATCTTTCTCTGTCTCCAAATCTCCTACCCATTCGAGCAATGATCACTCAACTGAGTTTGTCATTTCAACTCTGGACGAGGTTTGGGGACGGTAGTTACAGTGTCTCTGGGTCTGTAACATGAACAACAAATGGAGCAGAGGCTGCAGTGAGGGGATGCTCTATAAAGAGGGAGGAGGAAAGGGATCTGCCCTACCCACCCCGGGTGCTCCAAGAGCACTATTCCTACCTACACCTAACCCAGAAGCAATGTGTGAGGTGACTCTGATTTAATAAGGATCTGGTCACAGAGCTGTGTCACCTCCTGTAACACGACCTGGAGCCTCACACCAGGGTGAGGACGTAGCTGTTAGTGGCCGTTAAGGTCACAGTTTCATTGAACTTCTATGTATCTGGATCTTCCCAGGCAGGAGCAGGAGACATATCCAACATAGAGTGGTAGAAATTGATGGAGTCATGGAGTCATGTACGACACAGAAGGAGGCCATTTTGCCCCTCTGTGCCAGCTCTGTGTGGAACAATTCAGTCAGTCCCAATCCCCTGCTCAATCCCCTTATCCCTGTAAGTTCACTTCCTTCAGGTGTCCATCCAGTTTACTTTTAAAATCATTGATTGTCTCGGCTTCCACCACCCTCATGGGCAGTGAGTTCCAGCTCATTACCATCCACTGTGTAAAATATTTCTTCCTCATATCCACCTGCATCTCTTATCCAAAACCTTCCATCTGTGTCCCCTAGTCCGTGTTTCATCAGATAATGAGAAGAATTTTTCCTTGTCTATCTTACCGAAGCCTATCATAATCTTGAACACCTTTATCATACCTCTCTCAATCTCCTTTACTCCAGAGAGAACAACTCCATCTTCTCCAAACTAACCTTGTAACTAACCATCCCGCTCCCCCCCACCCCCGCTCCAATCCCTGGAACCATTCTGGTAAATCTCCTCGGCACCCTCTCACGGACCTTCACATCCTTCCTAAAGTGTGCTGACCAGAACTGGACACAGTTCTCTAGTTGGGGCTTAACCAAAGCTTTATACAGTTTCAGCATAACTTCCCTGCTTTTGTATCTTTGCCTCTAATTATGAAGCCCAAGATCTGATCAGCTTTGCTTCACACTCTCCATATATGTTTTTCCACCTTCAATGATCACTGCATATAGAGCCCCAGGTCCCTCAGTTCCTGCATAATCTTTAGAACTGTCCCATTAAGTCTCCATTGCTTTCCTATTCCATCTGACAATATACATCACCTCACACTCCTCTGTATTAAATTCCATCTGCCACTTCTCTGGCCATTCTGCTAGCCTATCTATATCCTGTTGTAGGCATTTTGCATCATCCTCAGTGGTTACCACTCCTCCAAGTATGGTAATATTGGAAAATATTGAAATTCTAATCTGAATTCCAAGATCCATCTTATATATATATATATAGCAAAAAATAAAATCAGTTGGTCCTCGCACTGACCCTTGGAAAACATCACTGTCTACCATCCTCCAGTGTGAAAAACAACCGTTCACCAGCACTCTGCCCGAACTATCTCTTCTTTGAAGGTAGCCCATTGTTCTGCTCCTGTTTTCCTGCCAAACGTTGACTCTAATTTATTCGCCCCAGCTCAATTTTTACACTGGTTGACTTATTGAAGTTGACTTTCTCATAGTTAATTATTCTTACTCTGGATTGCTCTTTGTCCTTTCCCATAGTCAACAAAAACCTTATGATACAATGATCACTGTCCTCTAAATGTTGTCCTATTGATACTTAATCCACTTGGGTCCAGCTCATTCTCGAGAACCAGGTCTAGCAGTGCCTCCTTTCTCGTTGGACGAGCAACATATTGTTGTAGAAAAGTTTCCTGCACACACTGTAGTAACTCTTCCCTGCCTCTGCCCTTTACGATACTACTATCCCAGTCCATATTAGGATAATGAATGTTCCCCCATTGTAACTACTCTATAATTCGTGCATCCTTCCGTAATGTTCTTGCAGATTTGTTCCTCCACATCCTTCCCATTAGCTGATGGCCTATAGCCAACACCGAGCTATGTAAATGAACCTTTTTTTGTTCTTTAACTCTATCCAAATAGATTCTGTCCTTCACCCACCTACGCACCCACCCAGCCCTACTCCCACCTCCCCACACACGTCCCCGGGACTTTCACTCTCTACAGCACTATAATGTTCTCCTTAACCAATACCACCACTCTTACTCCTTTTCTCCCTTTCCTATTTTTCCTGAACACCTTTTATCCAGGAATATTTAACTCCCAGTTCTGCCCTTCTTTGAGCCAGATCTCTGTCATAGCCACAACATCATATTTCCATATGGCAATCTGCACCTGTACCTCACCAGTCTTATTAACCACACTCCGTATTCACATACATGCACATCAACCCTGATGTAAACTTTATTACTTCCTCCCTTACTCAGACCCCAACTAATAACTTTCTAAACCCTACTATAGTGTTATCCATCTCTCCCAGTGTTCTGTGCACTTTAGAATTCCTCTCTAATGTTTACTCCTGGTTCCCACACACATGCCAATTTAGTGTAAACCCTCTCCAATAGCACTAACATATCACCCTGCAAGGAAATTAGTTCCAGCTCTGTTCAGGTGCAACCGACCGGCCTGTACAGATCCCACATTCTCCATAACTGGTCCCAGTGTCCCAGCAATGCAAACCTCACCGCTTCTGCAGCATCCTCCCAGCCACACATCCATCGGTACTATCCTCCTATTTCTATACTCACTCGCACGGGGTACTGGCAGTAATCCGGAGATTACTACTTTGAGATGGCTAACTTGACCCTGACACCAGGGAGGAAACACACCATCTTGGATGCATGTCTGCGGCCTCAGAAACGCTCGTCTGTTCCCGTGACTATCGAATCTCCTGTCACTGTCAACATTCTAGTCTTCACTGTATCCCCTCCCACCCCCAGTACAGCTGAGACAGCCCGGGTACCATGGCCTTGTCTCTGGCTGCAGTCCCCAGATGAAACATCACTTTCCTCAGTATTGAATACTGGTTGGAGAGTGCGATGCACTCTGGGGTCTCCTGTGCTACCTGCCTGATTCATCTTGACTGTAATTCTTCTTCCCTTAATCTGTGGTGTGACCACATCTATAACGTGCTCTTCACAAATTACTCAACCTCACGTATACACCACAGAGGCATCCATGGTCCCACCATCTGCAGCTTGTACATCATCCCAGACAGCATGATGAAGAGGAGGTGGGAGTTAAGAAGGGGCATAAGGCAGGAACATAACGTCATCCTGAATGCTGTCGGTGATGCCGGATGCTACGGGTTCTGTCACAGCCGTTCCCATGAGGTGGAGAATGAACTCCTCCATCAGGCTCAGGGGACGAAGGTAAGCCTGGATCCCGACAGTTCATTGCTGCTCCCTGTCCTGTAAGAGAGAGAGCAGAATGTCAGTGATTGTGTTGCACTGTGTTTGGGAGATATGCTTGCAATAGCTGAATAGCTGGTGGTGTGTGAAGGCAGTGAAAGGTGGATGTGAGGCTGGTATCAGTGGAAGGTATGTAAAGGTGATGTGGAGTATGTAAATGTTAGGTGTGAGTCCTGAGTGTTAAGGACTGCTGATGGGTGAGTGATGGGGGTGTGGTACATTGAGCAGTGTGAGAGGTTGGTGATGTTGGGGGTAGGAGATGCCATGTGGAAATGAATTCACTGACATTGATCACCCGTGTGAGCTCATTCTACTTCTTCTGGCTCTGCTGCCAGGTCCTGGGGCCAAGCTTCCTGCATTGACCTCCCTGGCCACCTGCTCTCATTCCCTTCGGAGTGCGTTTCTTGAGGGTCTCCATCCCACCCCACTGATACATGGCCTCTCTTCTCCTGTCACCCTCCATGACTAAGGCCTCCAGCACTCCATCCGTGAATCACAGAGCCCTCTCTCTGTGCTAGTATTCAACCTACCTTTTCTCCAATTGCAGCATTCACAGTCAGCAGCAGCAGCCTCCTGTGATTCAGTGCAGCTTCCCTTTAAGAGGGACAGACTGCCTTTATAGGCTGAATCCTGGCTGAAACACGTGCTAGACTCAGCCACAGTGAAGTCTCCTGTTAAGCTTGCAGACAGACAGCAGCGCGGGTCACCCTGGGCGGCCCCTAGAATTTATGGAAATGAAATGAGGAGGCCCCAGAAATTTTGTGTCACCTGCCTCAAGTGGCTGATCATGACCCCTCTCCTCAAAAAGCGCTGCAAACCCGGTTTTCTCTCTCTTTCTATTTTCCTTTCCCTCTTTCCCCCTTTCTCACTCTCTCTCCCTTCACTCTATGTCTCTTGCACATGGAATTAGAGACAGGTGAAGCACTGAAGGAGGCTATTCGGCCCTTTGTGTTAGTGCTGTTTCTTTGAAAGAGCTGTCTAATTATTACCACTCTCCTCCTTTACCCCCAGACTATTTTTTTCGCCTTTTCCAGTTTTTTTATTATAATTCCCTTTTGAAAGATATTATTGAATCTGCTTCAATCATGTTTTCGGGCAGTGAATTCCTGATCCCAACAACTCGCTGAGAAGGAAAATTCTCCTCATTTCACCTTTGGTTCTTTGTCAATTACCTTCAATCTGTGTCTTCTTGATACTGAACTTTCTGACATTGGAAACAGTTTCACATTAATTACCCCATCAAAACTCTTCATGATTTTGAATTCGATATTAAATATCCTCTTACCCTTCACTGCTCTAAAGAGAACAAACCCAGCTTTTCCAATCTCTCCATGTAACTGAATTCCCAGATCCCTGGTACCATATGTTTCAAATTCCGCTATTCCATGTGTCATGTACTGGGATATGCTGCAGTGTTTTATATAGATTTAGCATAAGTTCCAAGTTTTGTTTTCTATGCCTCTATTTATAAAGCCCAGGATCTCATATGCTTTATTAACTGTTGTGCTAACCTGTCCTGTGACCTTCAACGATTTACACATAAACTCCCCAGGTCTCTCTGTTCTTGCACTCCCTTTACAGTTGTAACATGTAGCTTGTGTTGTCTCTCCACATACATCCTTCTAAAAGGTATTACCTCACATCTCTGCTGTGACAATTAAAATTTCAGAAGATTGAAGATATTGTTTTCAGTCCCTACTCCAAACGTAATTCCCTAGCTACCGACTCCATACCTCTCCCTGGCAATTGTGTGAGACTAAACCAGACTGTTCACACCTTGGTGTCATATTTGACCCCGAGATGAACTTCAAACCACATCTACACACCTTCACTAAAACAGCCTATCTGCACCTAGAAAATCATAGAAAAATCATAGAATGTTTACAACACAGAAAGAGGCCACTTGGCCCATTGTGTCTCTGCTATCCAAAAAACGACCTTCCCAGCCGAATCCCACCTTCCAGCATTTGGTCCCGAGCTCTGCAGATTAAATCACTTGAGGTGTAGCAAGGTACATTTAAAATGAGATGAGGTTGTCAGCCTCTTCTACCCTTTCAGAAACTGAGTTCCAGACCCCCACCCCACCACACTCTGGGTGATTTTTTTCCTCATCTCCCCTCTAATTTTTCTACCAATCATTTAAATCCATGCCCTCTTGTCACTGATCTCTCTGCTAAGGCGAATAGACCCTTCACCTCCACTCTATCCAGGGCCCTCAACGTTTTGTACGTTTCAATCAGATTTCCCCTCAGCCTTCTCTGCTCCAAGGCGAACAACCCCAGCCTATCCAATCATTCCTCAAAGTTGCATTTTCCCAGTCCCGGCAACATGTTTGTAAATCTCCTCTGTACCCTCTCTAGTGCAATTACATCCCTTCTGTAATGAGGTGACCAGAACTGCACGCATTACTCAAGTTGTGGCCTAACCAATGATTTATGTAGTTCCAGCAGAACCTCCCTGCTCTTATATTCAATACCTCGGCTAATAAGGGAAAGGATTCCATATGACCTCATAACCACCTTATCGACCTGTCCTGCTACATTCAGCTATCTGTGGGCATTCACTCTAAGGTCTGTCACTTCCTCTACACTTCTCAGTATTCTCCCATTAATCGTGCATTCCTTTGCCTTATTTGACCTCCCCAAATGCATCATATCGCACTTATCGAACCTGAATTCAATTTGCCACTTCTCTGCCCATCTGACCAGTCCATCAATATCTTCCTGCAGTATACAGCTATCCTCCTTGCGATCTACCACACGGTCAATCTTTGTATCGTCTGCAAACTTCTTGATTATGCCCCGACACTTACTTCCAAATCGTTAATGTATGCGACATAAAGCAGGGGTCGCAGTACTGAGCCGTGTGGAATTTGCTTTTTTTTTATTCATTCGTGGGATTTGGGCGTCACTGCCTGGGCCTGTATTTATTGCCCATCCCTCATTTCCCTTGAACTGAGTGGCTTGTGAGGCCATTTAATAGTCCATCACATTGTTGTGGGTCTGGAGTCACATGTGGCCAGACCAGGTAAGGACAGTAGATCTCCTTCCCTAAAGGGCATTAGTGAACCAAATGGGATTTTCAAACAATCGACAATGGTTTCATGGTCACCATTAGAGTCGCTGTTTAATTCCAGAACTATTAATTGATTTGAAATTTCATTATGTGCCATGGTGGGTTTCGAATCCATGTCCCCGGAGTGTTAACCTGGGTTTGCTGGATTTACAAGTGTAGTGACATTGCCACTGCACCACTGTCTCCACTAAATGCTGCTGGAAAATTCCCTCCAGTCGCTAAAACGCCTGTCAACAATTACTCTTTCCTTCCTGCCACTGAGCTAATTTTGCATCCGCCTTGCTGCATTTCCCTGGATCCCCTGGGATTTTATTGTTAACAAGTCTGCTATGTGCGCCCTTGCTAAGAACTTTGCTAAAATCCAAGTAGACCGCATCAACTACATTAACCTCATCTAACGTCCTTGTTACTTCATCAAATAATCATGCAAGTTAGTCAGACACAATCTTGCCTTAACACATCTATGGTGATTATCCCTGATAAACCTGTGCCTTTCTAAGTGACAGTTTATCATGTCTCTCAGAATAGATTACTATAATTTTCCCACTCTGAGGTTAGACTGACTGGCCTGTAGTTATTCGGTCTAACCTTCGCTCCCTTTTTAAACAGTGGTACAATGTTAGCAGTTCTCCAATCCTCCATCACCACACCTGTATCCAGTGAGAACTGGAAAATCATGGATATACCTTTGGTTATTTCTTCTGTTGCTTCTTTTAGCAACCTGGGGTACATTTCATCAGGCCATGGTGATGTATCAACTTTCAATGAGGCTAATTCCATTAGTAATTCCTCTCTGCCTATGTTTATCACATCCAATAATTCACACACCTCCTCCTTAACTACAATATCTGCACCGTTCCCCTCTTTTGTGAAGACAGACACAAAGTATTCATTAAGAACCATATCAGGAACTACTGTCCCTACACATAGGTTACCTTTTCGGTCATTAATGGGCTCTGCTCTCTCCTTAGTTGTCCTCTTAGCCTTCATGTATTGAAAGAAAAAACATACATGGGTTCACCTTGATTTTGCTTGCCAATATTTTTTTATGATTTCTCCTTGCTTTCGTAAATACCTTTTTGATATCAGCCTCCACTTTCTATACTCCTGTTGGTTTTCTGTTGTACTGAGTTATCGGTGTGGGACATAAACTTGCCCTTCCTGCTGTATCTTACCCTGTAGGCTCCTTGTCATCCATGGAGCTGGGGAATGAGACTGACTTGATTTATCTGCAAAGCACTGGCACAGACTCGATGAGTTGAAATGTCCCATTCTGCGCCAGAATTGACTAAGGCTCTATGACTCTATGACATGGGTATTCTATTACAACAGCTTTCCTATACTGGGAAGGTTTATAATGGACTGGACAGTATCACCATGTTGAACCCCGTGATGTAAGTGAAATGTTTGATGCCCCAGAACATGGTTAACAAATGTCCTTCACAAACAGAGTAAATCAGTTCAGGCCCACTCACAATTCTGGAGTAATTCACAATGGGGAGTAATTTCTCCTGGTTTTCTCGGCATTGGACAGCAGCCAGGCTGTCACTGTGTCCCCACATCCATGTCGAAAGTCTTGTCGGGGTTCGGTGAGGTAAGACACGTTGCCTGGGCGACAGATTTCTTTAGTTGTGTTACTGTTTCTGTGCTCTCTTCAGTCCAAATGGGATAAACCTGGTCATCATCACCATTCGGTGGTTCATAAAGAGGAGTCACAGTCTCAGCAAATCGAGGGATGAGGGTCCGCTGATACCCCACCAGCCTGAAGATAGGACACAGGGCAGTCTTTGAGGTGGACAGGGGTGGACACTGGATGAGGGTCCACTGATACCCCACCAACCTGAGGATAGGACACAGGGCAGTCTTAGAGGTGGTCAGGGGTAGACACTGGATGAGGCTCCACTGATACCCCACCAGCCTGAGGATAGGACACAGAGCAGTCTTAGAGGTGGTCAGGGGTAGACACTGGATGAGGCTCCACTGATACCCCACCAGCCTGAGGATAGGACACAGAGCAGGCTTTGAGGTGGACAGGGGTAGACACTGGATGAGGGGCAATTGATACTCCACCAGCCTGAGGATAGGTCAGAGGGCAGTCTTTGAGGTGGACAGGGGTAGACACTGGATGAGGCTCCACTGATACCCCACCAGCCTGAGCAGAGGACACAGAGCAGGCTTTGAGGTGTACAGGGGTAGACACTGGATGAGGGGCAATTGATACTCCACCAGCCTGAGGATAGGACACAGGGCAGTCTTTGAGGTGGACAAGGGTAGACACTGGATGAGGGTCCACTGATACCCCACCAGCCTGAGGATAGGACACAAGGCTGTCTTTGAGGTGGACAGGGTTATACACTGGATGGTCTCGACCTGATGTTGGTCTGGGCTGATGTTGGATGAGCCAATTTGGGCATATAGAACGATGACACGATGTTACACCTGCTGGGTCTTACGTGGATGGTCTTTTAGTCCAGCTCCCAAAGTAACTACAGTAGTTCCTGTAAAAGGGTTAAATGTGTGGACACGGTCTTTGGTGATGAGGAGGAGACCATCAATTTAGTTCAGCAAGCAGGAAGACTGTGAAAGGCTCTAACGGCCCCGGCCATACATTTGTGGAAAATAGTGGGGTTATTGTGGAACCCCTTGTGACAGACATGTCCAGGGGTATCTCTGGCCCTCAGAAGTGAATGTGAATTTAAATTGTTTCTCTAGTTTTACTGGGATACTCCAACAAACATTAGAGATATCCAGCGTGGTGAAGTCAGCCCTGCTGCTGGGAATCCGGGAGAGTAGGGTTGGTGTCTCTCAGACGACCGAGTTCACACAGGGGTGACTGAGTTGAGTTTGTATGGTCAATAGTCAGTCCCCAGCTGCCATCTGGTTTTGTAACCGGCAAAATCGGGCAGTTAGTAGTGAATGTGTCTTTGTGAACTGCACCCTGGTATAACAATAACCTGATGTTGTCTGGAATGTATGATATAATCTCAGCTCGGTATGAATACTGCTTCATGGAGCATGCAATGGTCAGTTAATTTCTTCAGGTCTGCTCATGTTTCCACAGTCATCTTTATGGGTAGTGAATACACTCAGCACCGACTCGAGAATCGCCTGTACCTCAGGGTGATCAGAGGTGACTGGTTCACACTCCTCTGATATTTTAATCAGGAATATTGAGGGTGCAATGGACACCAGAGTAGGGGTATGGTTTAATGTTCTACAATATACAAATATAGCGATAATCAATTACTGCTGATAACCTTTGAGCACATTACTGCTCAGTAGTCCCTGTCCATTATACAGGATCATATAAAAGGAAGGCAGGACTTTGACATGAACTCTGTTCCCTCTCCTACACCACTGTAAGATCTGATCTAGGGTCACCACATCCGTGAACTGCGGAGCCCTCTTTCTGTCCTAGTATTCCATTTACCTTCTGTCCAATTGCAGCATTCACAGTCAGCAGCAGCAGCCTCCTGACTGAAAGAGGTCACTTGGCCCATTGTATCTGTGCTGACCGAAAAACGATCCACCCATTCTAATCCCACTTTCAGCATTTGATCCATCGCTCTGCAGATTACGGTACTTGAGGTGGATATCCAGAATCCTGTTGAATGAGTTGAGGGTTTCTGCCTCAACTACACTTTCAGGCAATGAGTTCCAGACCCCGCCACACTCTGTATGCAAAGGTTTTCCTCATCTCCCCTCTTACCTTTCGACTAATCACTTTAAATCTATTCCCCCCTAGTCACTGACCTTTCTACTAAGGTGAACAGACCCTTCACCTCCTCTCTGTCCAGATCCCTCAAAATTATGGACATTTCAGTCCGATCTCCTCTCAGCCTTCTCTATTCCAAAGAGAACAACCCCAGCCTATCCAATCGTTCCTCACAGCTGCATTTTGTCTAGTCCTAGCAACATCCTCATAAATCTCCTCTGTACCCTCTCTAGTGCAATTAGATCCTTTCTGTAATGAGGTGACCAGAATTGCACTCATTACTCAAGTGGTGGCCTAGCCAATGAGTTATACAGTTCCAGCATAATTTCCCTGCTCTTATATTTTATACCTCAGCTAATAAAGGAAAGGATTCCATATGCCTACTCCACCACATTACTATTGAATCTGCTTCCACCTTGTTTTCAGGCAGTGAATTCCAGATCCCAACAACTCGCTGTGTAAGAACATTCTCCTCATTTCACCTCTGGTTCTTTGTCAATTACCTTCAATCTATATCTTCTTAATACTGAAATTTCAGACACTGGAAACATTTTCACACTAATTACCCGATCAAAACCCTTCATGAATTTGAATTCTATATTAAATCCCCTCTTACCCTTCACTGCTCGAAAGAGAAAAATCCCAGCTTTTCCCATCTCTCCATGAGATCCCTGGTACCAATTTAGTAAATCACCTCAGTATCTTCACTAAGTCCTTGTCATCCTTACCAAAGTGTGGTGATCAGAATTGGACACAATTCTCCAGCTGGTACCGAACCAATGATGTATAAAAATCAGCATTTCCTCCTGAGTTTTATTACTCTGTGCTGTGTTAAGAAAGCCAAGGACACGATATGTTGTTTTTTTTTAGCAGCCTTCTCAGTGTCCTGCTGCCTCATAAATTAGTACAGCCCGAGGTCTGTCCATTCAACCATCCACATTATTTTGCCTTTCCTCATATTTCCTACCGATATGTATCACTTCACAGTTCAATGTGTAAAGTTCAATCTGCCAGGTGACTGGCCATTTCACCAGTCACTCTCTGTCCTCATTGGGACAGACCAGGCTCCATCCTCAGACTGTGCTGAGTTAGCGGCTTTCACCCAATGTGGTACTGAGATCCAAATAGAGCAGAAAAGACTCACTTCTATCCCCGGCTTGTGTTAATCCCACCCGGTGTGGTCCTGACCCACACAGAGAGCAGGAAAGACCGAGTTCAATCCCTGGCCTGTGTTAATCTCTCCCAGTGGTACTGACCCAGGCACAGAGAGCAGGAAAGATTCAATTCTATCCCTGGACGGTGTTAATCTCACCCGGTGTGGTACTGACCCACACAGAGAGCAGTAAAGACCCAATTCTATCCCCGGCTTGTGTTAATTCAACCCGGTGTGGTATTGACCCACACAGAGAGCAGGAAAGACCCAATTCTATCCCTGGCCTGTGTTAATCTCTCCCGGTGGTACTGACCCAGGCACAGAGAGCAGGAAAGATTCAATTCTATCCCTGGAAGGTGTTAATCTCACCCGGTGTGGTACTGACCCACACAGAGAGCAGGAAATACCCAATTCTGTCCCCGGCTTGTGTTAATTCGACCCGGTTTGGTATTGACCCACACAGACAGCAGGAAAGACCCAATTCTATCCCCGGCCTCTTAATCCCACACAGTGTGGTACTGACCCACACAGAGAGCAGGAAAGTACCAATTCTATCCCTGATCTGTCTCACTCCCACCCGATGTGATAATGACCCCCACGTACACACAGAGAGCAGGAAAGGACCATTCTATCCCTGATCTGTGTTATTCCCACATAGTGTGGTACAGACACAGCAACACATTTCTATTTCTCTCCCTGGCCTGTGCCAATCCAACATGTTGTGTTAATGACCCCCACACACAGAGCAGGAGATTTCCATCTCTCTCCCTCGCCTGTGTTAATCCAACAAGGTATGTTCCAAGTGCAAGTAACGATCAGCCTCTGCTTTAAATTGCTGTCCGTCTATCCCTGATCTGTGTTACTTCCACACAGTGTGGTTTTGACCAAACAAACAGAGCAGGAAAGGACTAATTCTCTCCCTCATCTGTGTTAATCCAACATGATGTTTTCCTGAACCATATCAAAGTACAAGTAATGATCAGCCTCTGCTTAAAATTGTTGCCCGTCTGTTGTACATATCAGGTAAGGTTTCAATGGTTTCTGTTTCCACAGACTCAAAGAATCATACAGCACGGAGGAGGCTATTTGGCCCATCGTGTCTGTGCATGCTGTTTGAAGGAGCAATCCAATTTGTCCCTCTCCTCTACACAATTACCACTTCGCTGAAAATCTCCTCTGATACTATTGAATCAATTCTCTTTTTTAAATTTATTATTGAATCTGCTTCACCACTCTTTCAGGCTGTGAATTCCGGTTTATAGTAAATCAATGCATTTTTGTTGGCCCATCACCTTAAAAAATGTGTCCTCTGGTTACTGACAGTACTTCCAGTGATACCAAATTCTCTGTCTTTGCTCCATCAAATATTGTTCAAGATTTTGCATATCTCTATTCAATCTCCATTTAACATTAATGCTCTAAAGAGAACAATTCCAGTTTACAGTCAAGGGACACGAGATAGAGGGGAGGGCGTTGAATTCAGCTCGGACTCGAACACAAAACACCATCACCTCCACATTCCCCTCCTCCGAGCCAAACACCATCTAGACTTGGACAGAAATCACCGTTCCTTCATCATCACTGGGTTAAAAGCCTGAAATCTTTTCTGTAACAGTATTGTGGGAATATCTTCACCACATGGACTGCAGTGGTTCAGGATGAAGGCCCATCATTTTCTCATGGTAACCAGGCATGGGGAAGTAATGCCAGCCTTGTCAGTATCACTCATATCTTGAGAACAAATAGGCAGGAAATAAAATGGGAATAAAATCAATGTGTTTGTAACTGACTGATTGAAGTGATCAAAGAGAGAGACGTCATAACCCAATATAGCAAATTGTCAACACAATTCACCTCACCTGGCCCTTGTGTTTGCCTTTCTTCTGTTATCTGTGTGATGATACAAGTAACAATGAGCCGCTGGCTCAAGAACTGCTGGACATCAATTTTACACACGAAATAAGGACTCAATGGATTCTGTTACCATAGAATCGGAGAATCACAAAACATGGAAGCAGTCCATTGGCCCATCGTACCTGTGCCATCTTTGAAAGAGCTTTTTATTTTGCCCCTCTTTCCTCCTCTTTTCCCAAAGCCCTGCAAATCCCCCTCTGCAGCATTTATCCAGTTCCCTTTTGAAACTTGCTCTTGAATCTACTTCCAGCACATCTTCAGGCCGTGTATTCCAGATTAAAGCAACTCACTGTATAAAAAAATGTTTTCCTTATGGCACCTCTGCATCTTTTGCCAAGTATTTTGAGTCTTGCTATCGGTCCTTTTCCCAAAGGAAACAGTTTACCCTTACTCTGTCAAAACAGCACATAATTGTGATCTGTTCCATGAAATTCCCCCCTTTACCTGATCTACTCTGATTCCTGTTTCTGTAGTCTCCCCATGTTCCTGAACTCCCACATTCCTAGACCATTCCAGTAAATCTCCTCTGCACCTTCTCCAACATTCTGACATCCTTTCTAATAAGTAATGCTCAGAATTGGACACAATTCCTCAGCTGAGACCTAACCAGTGATTTACAAAGTTTCAGTTGACTTCCTTCCTTTTGCACGCTATGCCTCTATTTATAAAGCTCGATATCCTGGATGTGTTTTTAGTAATTTTATCGACTTGTTCTGCTATATTCAAAGACATCTGTTCATGCACCCAATTTAAAATTGCCCCATTTCATTTACATTGCCTCACCTTATTCTTCCTCCCTTACCCCATGTCTGCACTAAATTTCATCTGCTTCATTTCCTCATTTCATCGGTCTCCCTGAATCCTTCTGATATCATCCTCATTTTTTTTGCATTTCCGAGTTTCTGTCACCTGAGTACACTGAAATTATGCCTTTTATACATAAGTAAATGTCACACACAAACACAATACACAGATATATATTTATGTATGTTTCCATAAAGAAGCAATGGCCCGAATACCGACCATTGGGGAGCATCACTGTATAATCCCCCCCACTGTCTGAGCAACAATAGATCACCACTTCCCTCTGTATTCTGTTCCTTAGCCAATGTCATATCCACACTGTCACTGCCTCTTGCATCCATGAGGTTCAGACTTCCTAACGAATCTGTTAAATGGCATTTGATTCCACGACTTTTGATTGTTCATATACAAAGTAGCAACCATGCTATCCGCAGCAACACTCTCCATTACTGCATCAAAGAACTTGATCAAGTTTTTCAGACATGATTTGCCACTAATATATCTTCTGGACCTTCTTGTCATTTATAAACTCATGCTAATTAAACCACAAATATCTTGTCCTAGATTACAGACGCTACAAGCTTCTCCAACATTTCAGTGAGGTTAGACTGATGGGTCAGTAGTTCTAGGGTGTAGCCTATCTCTACTGTTTTGAACAGGGTGTAGAATTTGCAACACTTCAGTCCTCTGACATCACTGCCATATCCAAGGAGGATTGGACGATTCGGGCCAGTGGCTCCGCTATTTCCAACATTCCTTCCCTCAGCAACCCTCACACATCCCATCTAGACTGGAAGATTGTTTATTGCGGTACAGAAAGTGTTGGATTGAAAGGTGTTGACTGAACTTGTTTGTTCAGTGACTGTATTTAATGTAAGTCTCCATGGACCCTAATTGTGTCATTGGAGGGTTTCCCACTTCTATTAATACAGGACACCTTCCAATGTGTTATCCCATAGTATCACCCCGCCCATTCCCACCCCTCTCACCGGCTCTGACAGGGATAAGTGGCTCCAGAGAGAGCGAGAAGATAGATCAGAATCTGAGAACAATCGATTGGAATGTTACAACAATGGGTCAGAATCCGAGAACAATCGATTGGAATGGGACAACAATGGAGAGGAGTTTCTTGTGGGCGTCTGACTATCTTTCTACAAATTATCATCGGCTTACTTTACAATATCGGATCTATTACGCGCTTTTGACTATTCAAACGATTTACTATCCGGTCCTCATTGTTGGTGTCCCTGGTAAGTCTCTCTCTACCTAGCTATTAATGTTATAACCGATGATTAACTTCAGTACTGTTCTTGTCAATTACTCTGCCCTTCTTGCGAATATTATTGTTCCTGGTCAACCTCTCTATCCAGCTATTAGAACGATAGATCATGTTTCACTGAATTGCTGTTCCTTTTATTTAAATATTGGGAATACTAAATCCACTGCCATCGGTTTCTGTCACAAATTCTGTCCCTGTCCACCGACTCTATCACACTCCCTGCCCAATGTCTGAGAACAAACCAGACTCTTCACAACGTCAGCGATTCCTTTCATCCTAAGCTAAGTTCCAATTCAATATCCTGTCGATCACTAACCCTGCCTACAGCCACCTCTATAATTTTGTTCATTTCCACATCTCCTTCAGTTCATCTACTTATAAACCCTCAGCCGTGCCTTTCTTAGATCCACACTTGATGATTCCAATGTCTTCCTGGTCATGCTCACAGTAACAAAGCTCGATAAACTGCAGCTCATTCAGAAATCTACTGGCTGCATCACAACTCACACCCAGTCCAGATCACCCATCACCCCTGTACTCACTCACATAACCTACCTCCCAGTCTGGCAATGCCACAATTTTAATATAATCATACTTGGATTAAAAGCTCTAAATGGCCTCAACCTTCCAATTATCCCCATTCCCCTGTCCGTTTCCCATATTCCTTCCATTTGTTCTATTTGAAGTGTTTGTCATTTCTCGTTTTGAAGTGAATTTCATTAGCTATGGATCTGTCTCTGACTCTGATTTGGTCTCAGTACTATCACTGGTGCTGGTGCAGTGGAATCCACACTGATGGGCAGTTCTGGTGTGGCCGACACAGTTCTCATGCTGGACAGGGCACGAGTCCAAGAGTACCCTGCATGGACTGGCAGACTGAACAGGGGTCTGGATGGCATATCAACAACCTGTTCCAGCAGCTTGGAAACTTGGCCTATGCATGTTCACTGACCGCCTGTGTTAGTCACTGTCAGTTAAGCATCCATTCAGCTGGCACAAGGAATCCCCTCTGGGGTTATTTAAAAGGACCGAGCATCCAACTTGCAGATGAGGGCATTTGACTTACTTTTGCTATTGTAAACTTAGTGGAGGTGCTGTGGATGGTTTTCTGGAGTTTGTGTTGTGAGCTGCTGCAGACATTCAGAGAGGACAGAGGATTTAGTGATCCAACTCTAGACGAGGTATCGGGACTGTAGTTACAGTGTCTCTGGGTCGGGAACATGATCAACAAATGGAGCAGAGGCTGCAGAGAGGGAAAGCTCTGGATGCGAACCAAATGAGGTTAGTGGAGAGTTAGGATGTATGAACGAAAGCCTGTAAGGAACGAGATAATGAAGTCAGCGTGACTAAGGGAAAGAGTAGGCAGGGAGCAGATGATGAAAGCAAAGGGACTGGTGGTCTGAGGTGTACTTGTTTTAATGCAAGAAGTGTAGTAGGTAAGGCAGATGAGCTTACGGCCTGGATTAGTACCTGGGAGTATGATGTGATTGCTATTACTGAGACTTGGTTGAGGGAAGAGCATGATTGGCAACTAAATATCCCAGGATACCGATGCTTCAGGCGTGATAGAGAGGGAGGTAATAGAGGTGGAGGAGTTGCATTACTGGTCAAAGAGGATATCACAGCTGTGCTGAAGGAAGGCACTATGGAGGACTCGAGTTGTGAGGGAATATGGGCAGAACTCAGAAATAGGAAGGGTGTGGTAACAATGTTGGGGCTGTACCACAGGCCTCCCAACAGCGAGCGTGAGATAGAGGTACAAATATGTAAACAGATTATGGAAAGCTGTAGGAGCAACAGGGTGGTGGTGACAGGAGATTTTAACTTTAGAACATAGAACATTACAGCGCAGTACAGGCCCTTCAGCCTTCGATGTTGCGCCGACCTGTGAAACCATCTGACCTACACTATTCCATTTTCATCCATATGTCTATCCAATGACCACTTAAATGCCCTTAAAGTTGGCGAGTCCACTACTGTTGCAGGCAGGGCGTTCCACGCCCCTTCTACTCTCTGTGCAAAGAAACTACCTCTGACATCTGTCCTATATCTATCACCCCTCAACTTAAAGCCATGTCCCCTCGTGTTTGCCATCACCATCCGAGGAAAAAGGCTCTCACTATCCACCCCATCTAACCCTCTGATTATCTTATATGTCTCTATTAAGTCACCTCTTCTCCTCCTTCTCTCTAAAGAAAACAACCTCAAGTCCCTCAGCCTTTCCTCGTAAGACCTTCCTTCCATACCAGGCAACATCCTAGTAAATCTCCTCTGCACCTTTTCCAAAGCTTCCACATCCTTCCTACAATGCGGTGACCAGAACTGCACGCAATACTCCAGGTGCGGCCGCACCAGAGTTCTGTACAGCTGCAGCATGACCTCGTGGCTCCTAAACTCGATCCCCCTACTAATAAAAGCTAACACACCATATGCCTTCTTAACAGCTCTATTAACCTGGGTGGCAACTTTCAGGGATTTATGTACCTCGAAACCAAGATCTCTCTGCTCATCTACACTACCAAGAATCTTCCCATTAGGCCAGTATTCTGCAATCCTGTTACTCCTTCCGAAGTAAATCACCTCACACGTTTCCGCATTAAACTCAATTTGCCATCTCTCAGCCCAGCTCTGCTGCCTATCTATGTCCCTCTGTAACCTACAACATCCTTCGCCACTATCCACAACTCCACCGACCTTCGTGTCATCCGCAAATTTACCAACCCACCCTTCTATACCCTCATCCAGGTCATTTATAAAAATGACAAACAGCAGTGGCCCCAAAACAGATCCTTGCGGTACACCACAAGAAACTATACTCCAGGATGAACATTTACCATCAACCACCACCCTCTGTCTTCTTTCAGCTAGCCAATTTCTGATCCAAAGCACTAATTCACCTTCAATCCCATACTTCTGTATTTTCTGCAATAGCCTACCATGGGGAACTTTATCAAACGCCTTACTGAAATCCATATAGACCACATCCACGGCTTTACCCTCATCCACCTGTTTGGTCACCTTTTCAAAAAACTCAATAAGGTTTGTGAGGCACGACCTACACTTCACAAAACCGTGCTGACTATCTCTAATGAACTTATTCTTTTCAAGATGATTATAAATCCTATCTCTTATAACCTTTTCCAACATTTTACCCACAACCGAAGTAAGACTCACAGGTCTTTAATTACCAGGGCTGTCTCTACTCCCCTTCTTGAACAAGGGGACAACATTTGCTATCCTCCAGTCTTCTGGCACTATTCCTGTCTAAAATGACGACATAAAAATCAAGGACAAAGGCTCTGCAATCTCCTCCCTGGCTTCCCAGAGAATCCTAGGATAAATCCCATCTGGCCAAGGGGACTTATCTATTTTCATACTTTCCAAAATTGCTAACACCTCCTCCTTGTGAACCTCAATCCCATCTAGCCTAGTAGTCTGTATCTCAGTATTCTCCTCGACAACATTTTCTTTCTCCACTGTCAATACTGAAGAAAAATATTCATTTAACACTTCCCCTAACTCCTCCGATTCCACACACAACTTCCCACTATTATCCTTGATTGGCCCTAACCTATCTCCAGTTATACTTTTATTCCTGATATACCTATAGAAAGCCTTAGGGTTTTCTTTGATCCTATCCGCCAATGGCTTCTCGTGTCCTCTCCTTGCTCTTCTTATCTCTCCATTTAGATCTTTCCTGGCTAGCGTGTAACTCTCAAGCGCCCTAACTGAGCCTTCACGTCTCATCCTAACATAAGCCTTCTTCTTCCTCTTGACAAGCTCTTCAACTTCTTTAGTAAACCACGGCTCCCTCGCTCGACAACTTCCTCCCTGCCTGACAGGTACATACTTATCAAGGACACGCAGTAGCTGCTCCTTGAATAAGCTCCACATTTCGATTGTGCCCATCCCCTGCAGTTTTCTTCCCCATCCTACGCATCCTAAATCTTGCCTAATCGCATCATAATTTCCTTTCCCCCAGCTATAATTCTTGCCCTGCTGTATATCCCTGTCCCTGCCCATCGCTAAGGTAAACCTAACCGAATTGTGATCACCATCACCAAAGTGCTCACCAACTTCTAAATCTAACACCTGGTCGGGTTCATTACGCAGTACCAAATCCAATGTGGCATCGCCCCTGGTTGGCCTGTCTACATACTGTGTCAGAAAACCCTCCTGCACACACTGGACAAAAACTGACCCATCTAAAGTACTCGAACTATAGTATTTCCAGGAAATATTTGGAAAGTTAAAGACCCCCATAACCACTACCCTGTTACTCTCGCTCCTGTCAAGAATCCTCTTTGCTATTCTTTCCTCTACATCTCTGGAACTATTTGGAGGTCTATAGAAAACTCGCAACAGGGTGACCTCTCCTCTCCTGTTTCTAACCTCGGCCCAGACTACCTCAGTAGACGAGTCCTCAAACGTCCTTTCTGCCGCTGTAATACTTTCCTTGATTAACAATGCCACACACCCGCCCTCTTTTCCATCTTCTCTGTTCTTAGTGAAACATCTAAATCCCGGATCCCGCAACATCCATTCCTGTCCTTGCTCTACCCATGTCTCTGAAATGGCCACAGCATTGAGTACGATTCACTTAATGTTAGAGGTCCAGATGGAGCAGAATTTGTAAGGAGCATCCAGGAGGGTTTTCTCGAGCAGGATGTAAATAGTCCAACTCGGGAAGGGGCCATACTGGACCTGGTGTTGGGGAATGAGCGAGGCCAGGTGGTTGACGTTTCAGTAGGGGACTACTTTGGGAATAGTGATCACAATGCCGTAAGTTTTAGAATACTCATGGGCAAAGACGAGAGTGATCCCAAAGGAAGAGTGCTAAATTGGGGGAAGGCCAACTATACCAAAATTCGGCAGGAGCTGGGGAATGTAAATTGGGAGCAGCTGTTTGAAGGTAAATCCACTTTTGATATGTGGGAGGCTTTTAAAGAGAGGTTGATTAGCGTGCAGGAGAGACATGGTCTTGTGGAAATGAGGGGTAGAAATGGCAAGATTAGGGAACCATGGATGACAGGTGAAATTGTGAGACTAGCTAAGAGGAAAAAGGAAGCATACATAAGGTCTAGGCGGCAGAAGAAAGACGAAGCTTTGAAAGAATATCGGGATTGTAGGCGCAATCTGAAACGAGGAATTAAGAGGGCAAAAAGGGGTCATGAAATATCTTTAGCAAACAGGGTTAAGGAAAATTCCAAAGCCTTTTATTCATATATAAGGAGCAAGAGGGTAACTAGAGAAAGGATTGGCCCACTCAAGGACAAAGGAGGAAAGTTATGCGTGGAGTCAGAGAAAATGGGTGAGATTCTGAACGAGTACTTTGCATCGGTATTCACCGAGGAGAGGGACATGACGGATGTTGAGGTTAGGGACAGATGTTTGATTACTCTAGGACAAGTCGGCATAAGGAGGGAAGAAGTGTTGGGTATTCTAAAAGGCATTATGTTGGACAAGTCCCCAGGTCCGGATGGGATCTATCCCAGGTTTCTGTGGGAAGCGAGAGAGGAAATAGTTGGGGCCTTAACAGATATCTTTGCAACATCCTTAAACACGGGTGAGGTCCCGGAGGACTGGAGAATTGCTAATGTTGTCCCCTTGCTTAAGAAGGGTAGCAGGGAAAATCCAGGTAATTATAGACCGGTGAGTCTGACGTCAGTGGTAGGGAAGCTGCTGGAGAAGATACTGAGGGATAGGATCTATTCCCATCTGGAAGAAAATGGGCTTATCAGTGATAGGCAACATGGTTTTGTGCAGGGAAGGTCATGTCTTACCAACTTAATAGAATTCTTTGAGGAAGTGACAAAGTTGATTGATGAGGGAAGGGCTGTAGATGTCATATACATGGACTTCAGTAAGGCGTTTGATAAGGTTCCCCATGGCAGGCTGATGGAGAAAGTGAAGGCGCATGGGGTCCAAGGTGTACTAGCTAGATGGATAAAGAACTGGCTGGGCAACAGGAGACAGAGAGTAACAGTGGAAGGGAGTTTCTCAAAATGGAGACGTGTGACCAGTGGTGTTCCACAGGGATCCGTGCTGGGACCACTGTTGTTTGTGATATACATAAATGATTTGGAGGAAAGTATAGGTGGTCTGATTAGCAAGTTTGCAGACGACACTAAGATTGGAGGAGTAGCAGATAGTGAAGGGGACTGTCAGAGAATACAGCAGAATATAGATAGATTGGAGAGTTGGGCAGATAAATGGCAGATGGAGTTCAATCAGGGCAAATGCGAGGTGATGCATTTTGGAAGATCCAATTCAAGAGTGAACTATACAGTAAATGGAAATATCCTGGGGAAAATTGATGTACAGAGAGATTTGGGTGTTCAGGTCCATTGTTCCCTGAAGGTGGCAACGCAGGTCAATAGAGTGGTCAAGAAGGCATACGGCATGCTTTCCTTCATCGGACGGGGTATTGAGTACAAGAGTTGGCAGGTCATGCTACAGTTGTATAGGACTTTGGTTCGGCCACATTTGGAATACTGCGTGCAGTTCTGGTCGCCACATTACCAAAAGTATGTGGATGCTTTGGAGAGGGTGCAGAGGAGGTTCACCAGGATGTTGCCTGGTATGGAGGGCGCTAGCTATGAAGAGAGGTTGAGTAGATTAGGATTATTTTCATTCGAAAGACGGAGTTTGAGGGGGGACCTGATTGAGGTGTACAAAATCATGAGAGGTATAGACAGGGTGGATAGCAAGAAGCTTTTTCCCAGAGTGGGGGATTCAATTACAAGGGGACACGAGTTCAAAGTGAGAGGGGAAAAGTTTAGGGGGGATATGCGTGGAAAGTTCTTTACGCAGACGGTGGTGGGTGCATGGAACGCATTGCCAGCGGAGGTGGTCGACGCGGCACGATAACGTCTTTTCAGATGTATCTAGACAGATACATGAATGGGCAGGAAGTAAAGAGATACAGACCCTTGGAAAATAGGCGACAGGTTTAGAAAGAAGATTTGGATCGGCGTAGGCTTGGAGGGCCGAAGGGCCTGTTCCTGTGCTGTAATTTCCTTTGTTCTTTGTTCTTTGTTCTTTGTAAAGAGGGAGGGGGCTTTCCGCTACCCACCCCGGTTTTCCCAAGAGCACTTTTCCTACCTGCACCTAACCCAGGAGCAGTGTGTGAGGTGACTCTGATTCAATAAGGAGGTGGTCACATAGCAGTGTCCCCTCCTGTAACACGACCTGGAGCCTCACACCAGGGTGAGGACGGAGCTGTCCATAGCCGTTAAGGTCACAGTTTCATTGAACTTCTATGTATCAGGATCTTCCCAGGCAGCAGCGTGTGACGTATCCATTGTCTATCTCTATGCTGTCCAATGATGTATCTGCTGGTTAATGGAGGCCATCTATGTCGGGTGAGGTGAATATATAATTTTCACCTCCGCAGGGTGAAGCAGGGTGAGAGGTCCCGTGGCTTTGTCAGGGTAGCGGGATTCCTGCTGGTGGAGGTGGCTCTGCGCGGCCCGAATGTCAACGGGGAGAGGTACAGGAACTGAAAGAACTCTCACTCCATTAATGTACAGTTAGTGTGTGAGCATGCCCAGTACATCATGTCGGTCAATGTCCACATCCTGTCAGCAGTCATCACACCTTCATTCTGAAGCAGGCAGCCAGTCCCAACACTTCGGGCCTCTCTGCAGAACCAGAATGTGGCTCCTCGGAGACAATGACTCCCTCACTCTGTGCATCACTCCTAATTCTACCCCCAGCATGAATGCCAACAAACCGCATGAAAATAACCCGTGTATAACGTGAGCAATGGAGTCACCAGGAACATGGTGGAACAGACCATCGGTGTGATGAAGCAATGCTTCCGACTTCTGAACCGCTCGGGGGAGCCCTCCAGTACTCACTGGAGCAGGTGTCCAAGTTCATGGTGTTCTGCTGCATCCTTCATATCATCACCATCATGAGGACACAGGCATTGGCTCCTGGAATCCGGAGGCTACCTCAGGAGGAGGAGTGAGGGAGGATATTTCCTGGATGCCTTTGAACCGGGCAGGCTGTCGGAGAGACCCTGCTAGAATTTGGGTTCCCACAGGACAACTTCCCTTTCCCACCATGGATCCTCCATTCTCCCCCATTACACCCATCTGAGACGCCCCATCACAGTGTCCTGCAATAAAAAAACACCAACAAAAACCTTTTCATTGACATCTTTATCCAAAAACACATCCAATTATACAAACAAAGCTGAACCATTCACCCTTGAATATTCCCTTAGTGCCTGTCTTGTGGATCCCTCGACTTGCCTAGTGCTCCGACACAGTGTTTCCCCAGTGACTGCAGCATGGATGGTGGAAGGCTGCTGACTTTCGCTGGGGGAGACTGCAGATGGCCTTGCAGGACGTCCTCGAGCAGCTCAGGGCCTTGAGGGCACGGATTCAGACTGCACCACCACGACATGGGCTGCAGCAGCCTGGGCTGGCTAATGGGTAACAGCAAGGACATTGGTGGAGTGCCAGTGAAAGGAGAACAAATACTGTCATCCTGAGAGAGGACAGCAGGTTCATACTCCACGGAGACACTGTCACTCCCACGGGGCGACATCTCAGTAATCTCAGTAATCTACTGGATCACAGATTGCTGGACTGTTGTGAGAGCCTGCAAACCCCTTTGAACACTGAGATCCATAGCCATGATGGCAGCAGTCTGATCCTGCATGGCAGCAAGCAGTCTGAGTTTCCACTGCATCACAGAGACGTTGGGTGTCTGCCGTCTGTGCTGCAGTGGAAGCTGAGACAATGGTCACCAGACACTGCATCAAGGCTGGGTCCGCTAGTGCTGTCATGGAGTTAGTGACCACTTCCACAGGGGAAAAAATGGGCTTCAAGCTCTGTGCAATGTCCTGTGCCATGTTGGAGCTGGACTCCTCCATGTTCTTTGATAGTGGCAACAGACTGTCTGACAGGCCTGTCAATGGACAAAGTACCTCTGTGTCCATATCCATCAGCATTCTCCTGTATGCTGCTCCAGCAAAGTTCATATCTGAGTCCTGTGTGTTATAACTCGTTTGTGACATTGCCCTCCGGTCATCTGACGCATGAACTATCCTTTCCCCCTGGCCTGGCTGCAGCTCACTCGTGCTCGGTGACTCACCACGTGTAGATTCTGACTCTTTACCAGCCTCAAAAGCACACACAGTGTAAGTATTTGATCTGTTGTCTGTGAGTATCAGACCAAGTGATGGGGCTTCACCATCAGTGTTATGCTGCTGCTCTCTCTCTGTCTCCTGGAGCTGCTGTGACTGGGAAGCTGGCAGTTTTCAGTTATCGTTGGAAAGTATAAATCAGAATTGGAAGGTTGGGGTGTGGGATTGTGGGTGGGATGGAAAGCAGGAGGTCCATGGTCCCACCATCTGCAGCTTGTACATCATCCCAGACAGCAGGATGAGGGGGAGGTGTGAGTTAAGAAGGGACATAAGGCAGGAACATAGCAACAGCCTGAATGCTGTCGGCGAGGCCGGATGCCACGGGCTCTGTGACAGCCAGTCCCATGATGTGGAGAACCATCTCCTCCCTCAGGCTCAGGGGATGAAGATATGCCTGGCCCCCGCTAGTTCACTTCTGCCCCCTGTGATTATGGGCCACCTTGTCCTGTAAGAGAGGGGGTGGAATATCAGTAATTGTGTTTCACAGTGTTTGTGTGATGTGCCTTCCATAGCTCAATAGCTGGTGGTATGTGGAGACAGTGAGATGTGGGTGTGAGGCTGGTATCAGTGGAAGGTGTGTGAGGGTGAGGTGGAGTATGTGAATGTTATGTGTGAGTCCTGAGTGTTAGGGACAGCTGATGGGTGATTGATGGGGGTGTGGTGCATTGAGCAGTGTGAGAGGTTGAAAGATATTATTGAATCTGCTTCCATATTGTTTTCAGGCAATGAATTCCAGATCCCAACAACTTGCTGTGTAAGGAAATCCTCCTCATTTCACCTCTGGTTCTTTGTCAATTACCTTCAATCTGTGTCTTCTTAATACTGCACTTTCTGACACTGGAAACAGTTTCACATTAATTACCCTATCAAAACCCCTCATGATTTTGAATTCCATATTAAATCTCCCCTTACCCGTCAGTGCTCTAAAGCGAACAATCCCAGCTTTTCAAATTTCTCAACGTAAATGAATTCCCAGATTCCTGGTACCATTCCAGAAAATCACCTCAGTATCTTCACTAAGTCCTTGACATCCTTACCAAACCGTGGTGATCAGAATTGGACACAATTCTCCAGCTGGGACCTAACCAATGATGTATAAACATCAGCATTTCCCCCTGAGTTTTATTACTCTGTATCTCTCTCTCTAACACCAAAGACACTACATGTTACCTTCTAAGATCTGTGTGTGTACACGCCACTTCTCTCTAATCCTTCATCCGCTTTATAATGGTACCATTGAGTTTATATTGTTTCACCTCATATTTCCTACCCAAATGTCTCACTTCACACATCACTGTGTTAAATTACATCTGCCATGTTCCTGTCCATTTCACCAGTCAGTCTCTGTCCTCCTGAAGTCTGTTACTATCCTTCAGACTGTTTATTAACATTTCTGAGTTTCCTGCCCTCTGAAAACTTTGACATTATCCTCTCTGTACACAAGCCCATTGCATTAACATACAGCAACAGTGATTCCAACAGTAACCCTGCGGAACCCCACTGTGTACTTCCCTCCAGACTGATCAACAACCATTCTCTACTACTGTCTGCTTTCTGTCACTGACCTAATTTCCTGCATGCTGACATTGAAAATAAAAAAAGGACTTCCATTTATGTAACGCCTTCATGATCACTGCATGTCCCAAAGCGATTTACAACCAACGAGTAGTTTTTAACGTTTAGTCAGTCTTGTAAATGCAGGAAAAACAAAGTCAATTCCCGCACAGCAAGATCCCACAAGTAGCAGTGTGATCATGATCAGATCTGTTTTTGTGATGTTGAATTGAGGGGTAAATGTTGACCAGGACACTGGGAATAATTCCCCTGACCTTCAAAATAATTCCATGGGACCTTTACATCCACCTGAGTGGGCAACACGGGGCCTGGCTTTACCTTTTCGTTGATAAGGCGGTACCTCTGACAGTGAAACACTCCCTCAGTACTGCACTGCAGTGTCAGCCTTGATTCTTGTGATCAAGTCCTGCAGTGACACTTGATCCTAGACGCTTGTGATTGAAAGGGGAGAGAGCGACAAACTGAGCCACTGCTGACATTGGTCCTTTAATCCCCTGTGTTTCTAATTTGGTAACACGGCTGTTATGTGGTAATTTATCAAACAGCTGCTGAAAGGATAGGAATATTGGGAAAGTACAGGCTGGAACAATCACAGAATCATAGAATAGCACAGCCCTGAATGATGTCATTCGGCCCATCAAGTCAGTGCTGAACCCTTTCAAAGAACAATCCAGTTAGTCCCACTCCCTGACTCTTTCACTATATCCGAACATTTTTTCTTCTTCAGATATTTATCCAATTCCCTTTTGCGATATACTACTGAATCTGTATCCATCAGCCTATCAGACAGTGCATCCCAAATCCAAACCACTCAGAAACAAAAATCCTCATGTCTGCTTCTTTTACCAATCGCCTTAAATCTGTGTCTCTGATTACCGGTCCCTTGGACATTGGAAACAGTTTCTCTTTATTTAATTTATCTAAACCCTTCCTAATGTTAAACAGTTCAATCGAATCTCCTCTGAAAGTTCTCTGCTCGAAGCAGAACAACCCCAGCTACATAACTGTCATCCCTCATGCCTGCACATATTCTCGTAAAACAGTTCTGTACCCTCTCTGAAGGCTTCATGTCCTTCCTAAAGTGTGGTTCCCAGTATTCGACTCAAGACTTCAGGTGCAGCTGAACTAGTATTTTATATATGTTTCACATAATGTCCTTGCTTTTGCTTTTTTTGCCTCTATTTATAAAACCGAGGATCCCATATATTTATTAACGGTTTGGCTACAAAGATTTGTGTACAAATACTCCAGGTGTCTCTGTTATTTCACCACCTTTATAGTTATACCATTTAACTTGCATTGTCTCTCCTCATTCCTCCTTTCAAAATGTATTACCTCACACATCTGCAATGCCAATTAAATATTGAGAAGATTGAAGACATTGTTTTCTGTCTCTGCTTCAAATATTTCCTAGCTACATACTCCATCCCTCTCCTTTGTAAATGTTTGAGACGAAAAGCCAAACTGTTCACACACTTTGTTACATAGTTAACCTTGAGATGCCTTGCGATGAGCTTCTGACCAAATATTCATACCATCAGTAAAATGGCTTATTTCCACCCGCGGTGGAGTTGCATTTCTGGTTAAAAAGGGAAGTAATACAATAGTGAGGAAGGATATGAGAGCTGATGATGTGGAGTCTGTATGGGTAGAGCTGAGAAACACTAAGGGGCAAAAAACGTTAGTGGGGGTTATATATAGACCCCCAAACTGTGGTGGTGATGTGGGAATGGTCTTAAACATGAAATTAGAGATGCATGCGATAAAGCAACATCTGTAATTATGGGTGACTTAAATCTGCATATAGATTGGTCAAATCAAATTTGTCACAATAACGTCGAGGAGGAATTACTGGAGTGTATACGGGATGGTTTTCTGGACCAATATGTTGAGGAACCAACCAGAGAACAGGCCATCCCAGACTGGGTATTGTGTAAAGAGAGAGGAATAATTGACAATCTAGTTGTGTGAAATCCCTTGAGGATGAGTGACCATAATATAATCGAATATGTCATGAAGAAAGCCAACAGTGACGTCAGAGGAGAGCTGCAAGCTGATTGGTTGGGTGAGTAGCAGCTATTAGTGCATGTAGATATCTTTAAAAAAGTGAAAAGTTTATTTTTGTGGGAAAAGAACTCTGGTGATAAGGTGAGTACTACTGAAGTGTTTCTTTTTTTAATTATTAAGAACCTTAGATTGAAGTGGGCCGAACAAGGCCCCTCATGTAATTAGTATTTTTTTTAAATTAAGGGTGTAACTAATTAGTCTAAGGGTAGATCATGACAGGAGAGTTCAGCCCCGAGATCTGCTCCTCCTGCCCTTTGTGGGAAATCAGGGATGCTTCCAGTGTCCCTAGTGAGCATGTGTGCAGGAAGTGGATCCATCTGCAACTACTGGTGACCCGCATTATGGAGATGGAGCTGCAGGAGAATTCACTGTGGAGCATCCATAATGCTGAGGAAGTCGTGGATAACATGTTTAGCGAGGTGGTCACACCGCAGATAATAGCTGCACAGGCAGAAAAGGGATGTGTGACCACCAGACAGAGTAGTAGGCACAGGCAGGTAGTGCAGGAGTCCCCTGTGGCCACCACCTCTCAAACAGATAGACCGCTTTGGATACTGTTGGGGGGGATGACCTCCCAGGGGAAAGCAGCAACAGCCAGGCCCATGGGACCACAGAGGGCTCTGCTGCACAGCAGGACAGGAAAAGGGGTGTAAGAGCTATCGTGATAGGAAATTCTATCGTAAGGGGTGCAGGTAGGCGTTTCTGTGGCCGCAAAAGAGGCACCAGGATGGCATGTTGCCTCCCTGCTGCGAGGGTCAAGGATGTCTCGGAGTGGCTGCAGGAAATTCTGAAAGGAGAGAGTGAGCAGCCAGAGGTCGTGGTCCATATTGGTGCTAACGACATAGACAGGAAGAGAGATAAGGTCCTGCAAAGTGAATATAGGGAGTTAGGCAGAAGGTTAAAAAGTAGAACCTCTAGGGGTAATCTCAGGATTTGGCCTAACCATCAGCCTCAAGAAAATGAACATCATGGGACAGGATGTCAGAAATCCTCCATCCATCAATATCGGCGGCCACGCTCTGGAAGTGGTTCAAGAGTTCACCTACCTCGGCTCAACTGTCACCAGTTACCTGTCTCTAGATGCAGAAATCAACAAGCGCACGGGAAAGGCTTCGACTGCTATGTCCAAACTGGCCAAGAGAGTGTGGCAAAATGGCGCACTGACACGGAACACAAAAGTCCGAATATATCAAGCCTGTGTTCTCAGTACCTTGCTCTATGGCAGCGAGGCCTGGACAACGTATGTTAGCGAAGAGCGACGTCTAAATTCAGTCCATACTTGGCATCAGGTGGCAGGACCGTATCTCCAACACAGAAGTCCTCGAGGCGGCCAACATCCCCAGCTTATACACACTACTGAGTCAGCGGCGCTTGAGATGGTTTGGCCATGTGAGCCGCATGGAAGATGGCAGGATCCCCAAAGACACATTGTACAGCGATCTCGCCACTGGTATCAGACCCACCGGCCGTCCATGTCTCTGCTTTAAAGACGTCTGCAAATGCGACATAAAGTCCTGTGACATTGATCACAAGTCGTGGGAGTCAGTTGCCAGCGATCGCCAGAGCTGGCGGGCAGCCATAAAGGAGGGGCTAAAATGTGGCGAGTCGAAGAGACTTCACAGTTGGCAGGAAAAAAGGCAGAAGCGCAAGGGGAGAGCCAACTATGCAACAGCCCCGACAGACAAATTTTTCTGCAGCACCTGTGGGAGAGCCTGTCACTCGAGAATTGGCCTTTTTAGCCACTCCAGGCGCTGCTGCACAAACCACTGACCACCTCCAGGCGCTTACCCACTGTCTCTCGGGGTAAGGAGGCCAAAGACAAAGAGGAAGAAGAATCTCAGGATTACTCCCTGTGCCACGTGCTAGTGAGGATAGGAATAGGAAGATTAAGGAAATGAAAGTGTGGCTGAAGAGCTGGTGTAGGCGGGAGGGCTTCAGCTACTTGGATCATTGGGATCGCTTCTGGTGCAGAGGTGACCTGTTGAAGAGGGTCGGATTGCATCTAAACTGGAAGGGGACCAATATCCTTGCGGGGAGGTTTGTTAGTACGACTCGGGAGGGTTTAAACTAGTCTTGCAGAGAGGTGGGACTCAAAGTAGTAGTCTCTCCGATGACATAGGTAAGGTAAATGTCGAGGTTAATGCAAGCAAGTCCAGTAGGCGGGCCTGGCAGTGGCCTGACAGGCAGCGTGGAAGGTCTGGTCGACTAAACTGCAAGTGGATAGCACTGCAGCCTCACAGCTCCAGGGACCCGGGTTTGATTCTGGGTACTGCCTGTGCGGAGTTTGCAAGTTCTCCCTGTGTCTGCGTGGGTTTCCTCCGGGTGCTCCGGGTTCCTCCCACATGCCAAAGACTTGCACGCTGATAGGTTAATTGGCCATTATAAATTGCACCTAGTATAGGTAGGTGGTAGGGAAATATATAGGGACAGGTGGGGATGTGATAGGAATACGGGATTAGTGTAGGATTAGTATGAATGTGTGGTTGATGGTCGGCACAGACTCGGTGGGCCGAAGGGCCTGTTTCAGTGCTGTATCTCTAAACTAAACTACTTTAATGCAAGAGGCCTTACAGTTAAGGCAGATGAACTCAGAGCATGGATCAGTACATGGGATTGTGATATTATAGCTATTACAGAAACGTGGTTGAGGGGTAGGCAAGACAGGCGGCTCAATGTTATGGTGTCCCGATGCTTCAGTTGGAGGGAAGAGAGGATGGGGAGTTGCACAATTGATTAGGGAGCACATCACGGCAGCAGTTAGAGAGGATATCCCGCGGGGAACGTCCAGTGAGGCCAAATGAGTGGAGCTTAGAAATAAGCAAGTGGTGATCTCTTTGATGGGATTATACTATAGGCCCCCCAATAGTCAGAGGGAATTGGAGGAGCATATATGCAGGGAAATCACAGATAGGTGTAGGAATTATAGGGTTGTAATAGTAAGTGATTTTAACGTTCCTAATATTGACTGGGACTGCCTTGGTGCTAAGGGATCAGATGGGCAAGAATTTGTTAAGTGTGTCCAGGATAGTTTTATGAAACAGTATATGGATGGCCCTACGAGAGAAAAGGCTACACTCAACCTCCTCTTTGGAAATGAGGATGGGCAGGTGATGATGTGTCAGTGAGGGAGCACTTTGGGACCAGTGACCATAACTCTATTAGCTTCAAGATAGTTATGGAAGAGGAAGGACTGGTCCTCAGGTTGAAGTCCTAAATTGGATGAAGGTTAATTTTGATAGCATCAGACAGGAACTCTCAAAAGTTGAATGAAAGGGCTGTGTACAGGTAAAGGGACGTCTGGCAAGTGGGAGGCTTTTAAAAGTGAGATAGGAAGAGTTATGGGCCGGCATATTCCTGTTAGATGGAAGGGCAAGGCTGGCAAGTTTAGGGAACCTTGGTTGATGAGGGATGTTGAGGGTCTGATCAGGACAAAGAAGGAGGCATATGTCAGGTATAGGCAGCGGGGATCAAACGAGTCCCTCCAGGAATAGAGTGGATGTAGGAGTGCACTCAAGAAAGAAATTAGGAGGGAGAAAAGGGGCCATGAGATTTCGCTGGCAGATAAGATAATGGAGAATCCTAAAATAGTCTATGAGTGTATTAAGAGTAAAAGGGTAGCTAGGGAGAGAGTCGGTCCCCTTAAGGATCAGTGTGGTAATCTACGTGTGCAGCCACGGGAAATGGGCGAGGTCTTAAATGAATACTTCTCGTCTTTATTTACCATGGAGACAACATGGAAGCTAGTGAGTTCAAGGGAGGGAACAGTGATATCCTGGAGCATATCAACTTTACAAAGGAGGCGGTGTTGGAGGTTTTGAAGCGCATTAAGGTAGATAAATCCCCAGGGCCTGACCAGGTGTATCCTAGGATGCTATGGGAAGAAAGGGAGGATATTCCTGGAGCCCGAGCAGAGATTTTTGCATTATCGTTAGCCATGGGTGAGGTACCGGAAGACTGGAGGATAGCTAATGTTGTGCCTTTATTTAATAAGGGCAGCAGTGATAAGCCAGGGAACAACAGGCCGGTGAGCCTTACATCAGTGGTGGGAAAGTTATTGGAAGGGATTCTGACAGACAGGATTTATATGCATCTGGAAAGGCAACGTCTGATTAGGGATAGTCAGCATGGCTTTGTGCATGGGAATCATGTCTCAGGAATTTGATTGAGTTTTTTGAGGAGGTGACCAAGAGGATTGATGGGGGCAGGGCGAAGGACGTTGTCTACATGGACTTTAGCAAGGCCTTTGACAAGGTCCCGCATGGTCGGCTGGTCCAGAAGGTTCAAACACATGGGATCCAGGATGTGCTAGCCAATTGGATACAAAATTGGCTTGGTGATCGGATGGTAGTGGGGGGTTGTTTTTCAGATTGGAGGCTGGTGACCAGTGGTGTGCCACAGGGATCGGTTCTGGGTCCTCTCTTGTTTGTCATATATATTAATGACTTGGATATGAATGTAGGGGGCATGATTGGTAAGTTTGCAGATGATACAAAAATTGATGGGATAGTAGAAAGTGAAGAAGGTTGTGTAAGGTTACAACAGGATATAGATAAACTTGGAAAGTGGGCAAGGGATTGGCAAATGGAATTTAATGCAGACAAGTGCGAAGTGATGCATTTTGGGAAGTTAAACCAGTGCAGTACATATACAGCGCCTGGGGAGTGTTGTTGAGCAGAGAGACCTTGGGGTGCAAGTGCATAGTTCCCTGAATGTGGCAACACAGGTAGACTGGGTGGTGAAGAAGGTGTATGGCATGCTTGTCTTCATCAAATGCGGCATGGAGTACAAGAGTTGGGACGTCATGTTACAGTTGTACAGAACATTGGTTATTCCGCATTTGGAGTACTGTGTGCAGTTCTAGTCGCAGCACTACAGGAAAGATGTGATTAAGCTAGAGAGGGTACAGAAAAGATTCACAAGGATGTTGCCTAGTTTGGAGGGCTTGAGTTATAAAGAGAGATTGGGTAGGCTGGGGCTGTTTTCCCTGGAGCAAAGACGGCTGAGAGGGGACATGATGGAGGTATATAAAATTATGACAGGCATAGACTGAGCAGGTAGCCAGAGTCTGTTTCCCATGGTAGGGGTGACTAAAACTAGAGGGCATAGATTTCAGATGAAAGGGAGGAGGTTTAAAGGGGATTAAAAGGGTAATTTTTTCACACAAAGAATATTGCGTATCTGGAATGAGCTGCCAGAGGAGGTGGTGGAGGCAGGAACAGTAGCCACATTTAAGAGTCATCTGGACAGGTATTTGAATGAGCAAAGCATAGACGGATATGGAATTAATGCAGGCACGTGGAACCAGTACAGATCGGCATTATGGTCGGCATGGACGCAGTGGGCCGAAGGGCCTGTTTCTATGCTGTACGAATCTATGACTCCAAGATGGAGAGTGACGTAGTTGATTCTAAGACCAGGGTCGTGAATCTTAATGAAGGAAAGTATGAAGGTATGAGGCACGAGTTGGCTATGATGGATTGGGAAACGTTACTTAAAGGGATGATGGAGGAAAGGCAATGGCAATATTCAAACAGTGCATTGATGAACTGCAACAATTGTTTACTCCTGTCTGGCGCAAAAGTAAAATGGGAAAGGTAGCCAAACCATGGCTTACAAGGAAAATTAGAGATAGTATTAGATTCACGGAAGAGGCATATACATTCGACAGAAAGAAGCAACAGACCTGAGGATTGGGCAGTTCAGAATTCAGCAAAGGAGGACCAAGGGATTGATTAAGAAGGGGAAAATAAAGTACATGAGTAAGCTTGCGGGGAACATACAACCTGACTGTAAAGGTTTCTGTAGGTATGTGAAGAGGAAAGGATTGGTTCAGACAAATGTAGGTCCTTACAGTTAGAAACATGGGAATTTATTATGGGAAACAAAGAAATGGCTAACCAACTAAATGCATACTCTGATTCTGTCTTCGCAAATGATGACACAAATATCTTACCAGAAATGTTGGGGAACACAGGGTTTAGTGAGAGGAAGGAACCGAAGGAAATCAGTATTAGTAGAGAAATTGTGTTGGGGAAGTTGATGGTATTGAAGGCCGATAAATCCTCAGGGCCTGATAATCTACATCCCAGATTACTTAAGGAAGTGACCCTAGAAATAGTGCATGCATTGGTGGTCATCTTTCAAGATTCTATCGACTTTGGAACAGTTCCAGCTAATTGGAGGGCAGCTAATGTAACCCCACCATTTAAAAAGGGAGGTAGAAATAAAGCAGGGCATTATAGACAAGTCAGCCTGACGTCGGTAGTGGGGAAAATTCTAGAGTCCATTATCAAAGTTTTTATGGCAGAGCACTTGGAGAACAGTGTTAGAATTGGATAGAGTCAGCATGGATTTACGAAAGGGAAATCATGCTTGATAAATCTATTAGAATTCTTCGAATATGTAACTAATAGAGTTGATGATAGGCAGCCAGAGAATGTGGCTTATTTGGACTTTCAGAAGGCTTTCGACAAAGTCCCACATAAGAGATTAGTGAGTAAAATTAAAGCGCATGGGATTAGTGGTAGTGTATTGCGATAGATAGAAAATTGGTTGGCAGATGGAAAAAAAGAGTAGGGATAAACGGATCTTTTTCCAAATGGCAGGCAGTGATTAGTGGGGTACCACAGAGATCGGTGCTAGGACCCCAACTATTCACACTCCATATTAATGATTTAGATGAGGGAACTAAATGTAATATCTCCAAATTTTCAGAAGACACAAAACTGGGTGGGAGGGTGAGATGTGAGGAGGATGCAGAGTGGCTTCAGGGTGATTTGGACAAGTTCAGTGAGTGGGCTATTGCATGGCAGATGCAGTATAATGTGAATAAATGAGACGTTAGCCACTTTGGTAGCAAAAACAGGAAGGCAGATTATTATCTGAACGGCGATAAACTGAGAGAGGGGAATATGCAACGAGTCCTGGGTGTTCTCGTACACCAGTCACTGAAGGTAAGCATGCAGGTGCAACAGGCGGTAGAAAATGTCGAATGTTATGTTGGCCTTCATAGAGACAGGATTCTAGTACAGGAGCAGGGATGTCTTGCTGCAATTATACAGGGCTTTGGTGAGGCCGCACTTGGATATTGTGTGCAGTTTTCGTCTCCTTCTCCGAGAAAGGATGCTCCTGCTATAGCGAGAGTGCAATGAAGGTTTATCAGACTAATTCCTGGGATGCTGGGACTGACGTATGAGGAGAGATAGGATTATATTGGCTAGAGTTCGGAAGAGTGGAGAGGGATCTCATAGAAACCTATAAAATTCTAACAGGACTTGACAGGGTAGTTGCAGGAAGGATGCTTCCGATGGTGGGGGAGTCCAGAACCAGGGGTCATAGTCTAAGGATACGGGTTAAACCTTTCAGGACTGAAATGAGGAGAAATTTCTTCACCCAGAGAGTGGTGAGCCAGTGAAATTACGTCATCACTCCCATGTACAAGAGGGATTGGAATATGCTGGCCAGTGCCTCTGCTACTTCCACCATTCCATCCCTCAGCAACCCTCATGCATCCCATCCAGACTGGGTAAATGATCCACTTTATTGTGGTACAAAAAGTGCTGTATTGAAAAGGGTTAACTGAATCTGTTTGTTCAGTGACTGCAAATAATATCAGTTTCCATGGACCCTAATTGTGTCACTGGAAGTTTTCCATCTTCTATTAATAAGGGGCTCCCATGTGTTGTCCCATAGTTTCAGCCGGAACATCAACCCCGGCACAACCACAACAGAGATCAGCGGCTCCAGAGAGAGAGAAAGGATAGATCAGAATCTGAGAACAAATGACTGGGATGTAACAACACTTGGTCAGAATCTGAGAATAATAGATTGGAATGTTGCAGCACTTGGTCAGAATCTGAGAACAACAGATTGGAATGTTACAACAATGGGTCAGAATCTGAGAACAATACATTGGAATGTTACAACAATGGACAGGAGTTTATCCTTGGATCTTTACTACCTTTCTACATATTATGATTGGTACTCATTAAACACTCAGATCCGTCTCGCACTGAAGATTATTCAATACATTTACTATCCCATCCTGGCTATTATTGGTGTCCCTGGTAAGTGTCTCTATCTAGCTACAAATTCAATAAACCAAGTTTAACAGCATTACTGCTCCTGTAATTTACTCTGCACTTTTTGCTGCCGTTGTAATCCTGGTGAAAATGTCCAGCTATCAGCTCTATAAACCATTGCCAACTTTATTGGATTTCTTGACATTTGCTCTCTCATCTTTACTGCTGTTGCTGTCTCTATTTCCCGGTAGGGCATCTGTAAACCCCGTTTCACTGAAATGCTGTTCTGTTATGTAAATTTTAGGAAGACTGAAGCCAGTGTCATTGGTCTCCATCACAAACTCCATCCCCTATCTGTGAAACAAATACACCACCCTGCCCAATATCTGAGGCTGAACCAGACTGTTTGCAATCGGTGTGTTCTATATAAACCTGAGCTGAGTCCATCTCCATATTCTCTCCATTACCAACCCTGTCTACGACCACCTCTGTCATATCCCCCATCTCTACCTCTGTCTCAGCCAATCTGCTGCATAAACCCTCAACTGTACCTTTGTTAAATCCACACTTGACTATTCCAATTCTATCCTGGTCACCCTCCCAGTTATAAACCTCCATAATCCACAGCCCATCCAGATCTCTGCTGCCTGTATCCTAACTCACACCAAATCCCGATCACCCATCACCCCTGTGCTCACTGATCTACATTGGCTCCCGGTCTGGCAGCACCTTAATTTTAATATCGTCATTCTTGTGTTTGAAATCCTCCATGGCCTCACCCCTCCAATTAGTCCCATTCTCCTGCCCATTCTCATATTCCTGAAAATGTTTTGACTTCAATCTTTTCTCATTTCTCCTTCTGAAGTGAATCCCTTTCCCACTGTATCGGTCCCGAGCCACTATTTTAGACTCTACAGCACTACTGGTGCTGACGGTACAGAAGCTGGGATCCATAGAGAGATGTGAACTGCACAGCCAGGCATTTCTACTGCGGCCTGCACAATGCCCCAAGCTGGGGCAGGGCAGGGCTCAATCGTACCATGTATGTGTTGTTGCTCTGAGCATGGTTTTGAATGTGATGTCAATGTACCATACCGGCAGCATTGATGTACGTCTTTGAAACTTGGTCTGTACATGTCCACTGACCGCCTGTGTTAGTCACTCTCAGCTGAACATACATTCAGCAACATGAGGAACCCCCTCTCGTATTATTTAAAAGGACCAGGCATCCAACTTACAGGTGAGGGACTTTTGACTTACTTCTATTATTGTAAAGTTAGTGGAGGTGCTGTGGATGGTTTGTTGGAGGTTGTGTTGTGAGCTGCTGCAGACATTCAGGGAGGATAGAGGATTTGGTGATACAACTCTGCACGAGGTATGGCCTATCAGGGGAAAACAGCAGCAGCCAGAGAAGTGGCACCACGGCTGGCACTGTTGTTCAGCAGGGAGGGACAAAGCGCAGAAGAGCAATAGTTATAGGGGACTCTATAGTCATGGGCACAGATAGGCGCTTCTGTGGACGTGAAAGAGACTACAGGATGGTATGTTTTCTCCCTGGTTTCAGGGTCAAGGATATCTCTGAACGGACAGGGGGCATTCTGAAGGGCGAGGGTGAACAGCCAGAGGTTGTGGTACACATCGGTAGCAATGACATAGGCAGGAAGAGTGATGAGGTCCTGCAGGGGGAGTTTAGCAAGTTAGGCAGTAAGTTACAAAACAAGATCTCGAGGGTTGTAATCGCTGCATTCCTCCCTGTGCTACGTGCCAGTGAGGCTAGAAGTAGGAAGATAGCGCAGCTAAATACGTGGCTGAGCAGCTGGTGCAGGAGGGAGGGTTTCAGATATCTGGACCATTGGGATCTCTTCCGGGACAGATGGGACATGTACAAGAAGGACGGGTTGCATATAAACTGGAAGGGCACTAATATCCTGGCTGCAAGGTTTGCTAGCATCACTCGGGAGGGTTTAAACTAGTGTGGCAGGGGGGTGGGAACCACAGCAGTAGGACAGCTAGTGAAATAAATGAGGAGGACATAGTAAATAAGGCCAGTAGGACGAAGAGGAGGAGCAGGCTGGGAGATGTTTCTGAGCACTGCGGGACTGGTGGTCTGAAGTGCATTTGCTTCAATGCGAGAAGTATAACAGGTAAGGCAGAAGAACTTAGAACTTGGATTAGTACTTGGAAATATGATGTTGATGATATTACAGGGACTTGGTTGAGGGAAGGGCAGGATTGGCAGCTAAATGATGCAGGTTTTAGAAGCTTCAGGCGGTATAGAGGGGGATGTAAAAGGGGTGGGGGAGTTGCATTACTGGTTAAGGAGAATATCACAGCTGTACTGTGGAAGGACACCTCAGAGGGGTCATGCAGCGAGGCAATATGGGTGGAGCTCAGGAATAGGAAGGGTGCAGTCACAATGTTGGGGGTTTACTACAGGCCTCCTAACAGCCAGTGGGAGGGAGAGGAGCAGATATGTAGACAGATTTTGGAAAGATGTAAAGGTAACAGGGTTGTAGTGGTGGGAGATTATAACTTCCCCTATTGACTAGGATTCGCTTTGTGCGGCTTGGATGGGGCAGAATTTCTGAGGAGCATCCAGGAGGGCTTCTGGAAACAATATGTAGATAGTCCAACTAGGAATGGGGCCATTCTGGACCTGGCATTGAGGAATGAGCCCGGCCAGGTGGTCGAAGTTGCAGTGGGGGAGCATTTCGGGAACAGTGACCATAATTCCATAAGTTTTAAGGTACTTGTGGATAAGGATAAGAGTAGTCCTCGGGTGAAGGGGCTAAATTGGGGGAAGGCTAATTATAACAATATTAGGCATGAACTGAAGAATTTAGATTGGGGGCGGCTGTTTGAGGGTAAATCAACATCTGACATGTGGGAGTCTTTCAAACGTCAGCTGATTAGAATCCAGGACCAGCATGTTCTGGAAGAAAGACAAATTTGGCAAGTTTCGGGAAGCTTGGATAACACGGGATATTGTGAGCCTAGTCAAAAAGAAAAAGGAAGCATTTGTAAGGGCTGGAAGGCTAGGAACAGACGAAGCACTTGAGGAATATAAAGACAGTAGGAAGGAACTGAAGCAAGGAGTTAGGAGGGCTAAAAGGGGTCATAAAAAGTCATAGGCAAACAGGATTAAGGAGAATCCCAAGGCTTTTCAGACGTATATAAAGAGCAAGAGGGTAACCAGGGAAAGGGTTGTCCCACTCAAGGACAGAGATGGGAATCTATGTGTGGAGCCAGAGGAAATGGGCGAGGTGCTAAATGAGTACTTTTCATCAGTATTCACCAAAGTGAAGGACTTGGTGGATGATGAGCCGAGGGAAGGGAGTGCAGATAGTCTCTGTCATTTCATTAACAATAAGGAGGAGGTGTTGGGTGTCTTGCAAAGCATTAATTTAGATAGGTCTCCAGGGCCTGATGGGATCTACCCCAGAATACTGAGGGAGGCAAGGGAAGAAATTGCTGGGGCCTTGACAGAAATCTTTGTATCCTCATTTGCTACAGTTGAGGTCCCAGAGGACTGGAGAATAGCCAATGTTGTTCCTTTGTTTAAGAAGGGTGGCAAGGATAATCCACGAAATTATGGGCTGGTGAGCCTTACGTCAGTGGAAGGGAAACTATTAGAGAGGATTATTCGGGACAGGATTTACTCCCATTTGGAAACAAACGAATTTATTAGCGAGAGGCAGCATGGTTTTGTAAAGGGGAGGTCGTGTCTTACTAATTTGATTGAGTTTTTTGAGGAAGTGACGAAGATGATTGTTGAAGGAAGGGCAGTGGATGTTATCTGTATGGAGTTTACGAAAGACTTTGACAAGGTCCCGCATGGCAGACTGGTACGAAAGGTGAAGTCACACAGCATCAGAGGAGAGCTGGCAAGATGGATACAGAACTGGCTTCGTCACAGAAGACAGAGGGCAACTGTGGATGGGCGTTTTTCTGAATGGAGGGATGTGACTAGTGGTGTTCCGCAGGGATCAATGCTGGGACCTTTGATGTTTGTAGTATATATGAATGATTTGGAGGAAAATGTAGCTGTATTCACCGAGGAGAGGGACATTACGGATGTTGAGGTTACGGACAGATGTTTGATTACTCCAGGTCAAGTCGGCATGAGGAGGGAGGAAGTGTTGGGTATTCCAAAAGGCATTAAGGTGGACAGGTCCCCAGGTCCGGATGGGAGCTATCCCAGGTTACTGTGGGAAGCGAGAGAGGAAATAGTTGGGGCCTTAAAAGATATCTTTGCAACATCCTTAAACACGGGTGAGGTCCCGGAGGACTGGAGAATTGCTAATGTTGTCCCCTTGTTTAAGAAGGGTAGCAGGGATAATCCAGGTGACCGGTGAGCCTGACGTCAGTGGTAGGGAAGCAGCTGGAGAAGATACTGAGGGATAGGATCTATTCCCATCTGTAAGAAAATGGGCTCATCAGTGATAGGCAACATGGTTTTGTGCAGGGAAGGTCATGTCTTACCAACTTAATAGAATTCTTTGAGGAAGTGACAAAGTTGATTGATGATGGAAGGGCTGTAGATGTCGTATACATGGACATCAGTAAGGCGTTTGATAAGGTTCCCCATGGTAGGCTGATGGAGAAAGTGAAGGCGCCTGGGGTCCAAGGTGTACTAGCTAGATGGGTAAAGAACTGGCTGGGCAACAGGAGACAGAGAGTAGCAGTGGAAGGGAGTTTCTCAAAATGGAGACGTGTGAACAGTGGTGTTCCACAGGGATCCGTGCTGGGACCACATTTGTTTGTGATATACATAAATAATTTGGAGGAAAGTATAGGTGGTCTGATTAGCAAGTTTGCAGACGACACTAAGATTGGTGGAGTAGCAGATAGTGAAGGGGACTGTCAGAGAATACAGCAGAATATAGATAGACTGGAGAGTAGGGCAGAGAAATGACAGATGGAGTTATTCAGGGAAAATGCGAGGTGATGCATTTTGGAAGATCCAATTCAAGAGTGAATTATACAGTCAATGGAAAAGTCCTGGGGAAAATTGATGTACAGAGAGATTTGGGTGTTCAGGTCCATTGTTCCCTGAAGGTGGCAACGCAGGTCAATAGAGTGGTCAAGAAGGCATACGGCATGCTTTCCTTCATCGGACGGGGTATTGAGTACAAGAGTTGGCAGGTCATGTTACAGTTGTATAGGACTTTGGTTCGGCCACATTTGGAATACTGCGTGCAGTTCTGGTCGCCACATTACAAAAAGGATGTGGATGCTTTGGAGAGGGGGCAGAGGAGGTTCACCAAGATGTTGCCTGGTATGGAGGGCGCTAGCTATGAAGAGAGGTTGAGTAGATTAGGATTATTTTCATTAGAAAGACGGAGGTTGATGGGGGACCTGATTGAGGTGTACAAAATCATGAGAGGTATAGACAGGGTGGATAGCAAGAAGCTTTTTCCCAGAGTGGGGTTTTCAATTACAAGGGGACACGAGTTCAAATTGAAAGGGGAAAAGTTTAGGTGGGATATCCGTGGAAAGTTCTTTACGCAGAGGGTGGTGGGTGCCTGGAACACGTTGCCAGCGGAGGTGGTAGACGCGGGCACGATAGCGTCTTTTAAGATGTATCTGGACAGATACATTAATGGGCAGGAAGTAAAGAGATACAGACCCTTAGAAAATAGGTGACAGGTTTAGAAAGAGGATTTGGATCGGCGCAGGCTTGGAGGGCCGAAGGGCCTGTTCCTGTGCTGTAATTTTCTTTGTTCTTTGTTCTTTGGTCTGATTAGTAAGTTTGCAAACGACACAAAGGTTGGTGGAGTTGCGGATAATGATGAGGATTGTCAGAGGATTCAGCAGGATATAGATCGGTTGGAGACTTGGGCAGAGAAATGGCAGATGGAGTTTAATCCGGAAAAATGTGAGGTAATGCATTTTGGAAGGTCTAATGCAGGTGGGAGGTATACAGTAAACGGCAGAACCCTGAGGAGTATTCACAGGCAGAGGGATCAGGGCATACAGGTCCACAGGTCACTGAAAGTAGCAACACAGGTGGATAAGGCATACGGCATGCTTCCCTTCATCCGTCGAGCCACAGAGTATAAAAATTGGCAAGTCATGTTGCAGCTGTACAGAACCTTAGTTAGGCCACACTTGGAATATTGTGTGCAATTCTGGTCGCCACACTACTAGAAGGATGTGGAGGCTTTGGAGAGGGTACAGAGGAGGTTTACCAGGATGTTTCCTGGTCTGGAGGGCATTAGCTATCAGGAGAGGTTGGATAAACTCGGATTGTTTTCACTGGAACGACGGAGGTGGAGGGGTGACATGATACAGGTTTACAAAGTTATGAGCGGCATGGACAGAGTGGATAGTCAGAAGCTTTTTCCCAGGGTGGAAGAGTCAGTTAATAGGGGACATAGGTTTCAGGTGCGAGGGGCAAAATTTAGAGGGGATGTGCGAGGCAGGTGTTTTACACAGAGGGTGGTGAGTGCCTGGAACTTGCTGCCGGGGGAGGTGGTGGAAGCAGATACCATAGCGACGTTTAAGAGACATCTTGACAAATACATGAATAGGAAGGGAATAGAGGGATATGGTCCCCGTAAGTGCAGACGTTGTTTGTTTAGGCAGGCATCAAGACCTGCGCAGACTTGGAGGGCCGAATGGCCTGTTCCTGTGCTGTACTGTTCTTTGTTCTTTGTTCTTGACTGTAGTTACAATGTCCCTGGGTCTGTAACGTGATCAACAAATTGAGCAGAGGCTGCAGAAAGGTAAAGCTCTGTAAAGAGGGAGGAGGAGCGGGTTCTGCCCGCTTATATTTAAACCTGAGCTGTGCTCATCTCCATTTTCTTTCCATCAGCAACCGATTCAGCATTTCGCGTCTGCACTGGCTCTCCGAATGAACAATTCACCTAATGCCGTTTTATGCATTCTCCCTGTAACCCTACACCTTCTTCCTTCTCATATAACAGTCTGTTCAGCATCAATTGTACCTGCTTCCACCACACTCTCAAGCAGTGCATTCCAGACTCTAACCACTCACTGTGTGAAAAAATATTTTCCTCAGGTCGTCTTTGCTTCTTTTATCCATGACTTTAAATCTCTGCCCTTTCGTTCTCGATCCTTTCACGAGTGGGAACTGTTTCTCTCTATCTACTCTGTCCAGACACCTCATGATTTTTGAAACCACTACAAAAGCACCTCTCAGAATTCTCCGAGGAAAACAGTCCTAACTTCTCCAGCCTATCTTCATAACTGAAAATCCTCATCCCGGGAATCATTCACGTGAATATTTTCTGCACTCTCTCCAGTGCCCTCACGTCTTTCCCCAAGTGTGGCACCCAGAACTGGACGCAATGCCACAGCTCAGGCTGAAATAGTGTCTTATATAAGTTCAACATCACTTCCTTGCTCTTGTACTCTATGCCCCTATTAATAAAGCCCAGGATACTGCATGCTTTATTAAACACTTTCGCAACCTGTCCTGCCGCCTTCAATGACTTCTGCACATATACACACAGGTTCCTCTGCTCCTGAACACTCTATGGAATTGTATATTGACACCCCATGTTCTTCCTACCAACATGAATCACTTCACATTTCTCTGTATTGGACTTCATCTGCCACCTGTCTGCCCATTCCAGCAACTTGTGTGTGTCCTTTTGACGTTCTACACTATCCTCCTCACAAATCACAATGCTTCCAACTTTCGTATCAGCTGCAGACGTTGAAATTGTGCCCTGTACACCCAGGTTTAGGTCCTTAATATATATCAGGAAAAGCAAGGATCCCAACACTGATGTCTGGGGGACTCCAATGCAAACCTTCCTCCAGCCTGTAAAACATCGATTAACCACTACTCTTTGTTTCCTGTCACTCAGCTAATTTTGTATCCATGTTGCTAATGTCCCTTTTATTCCATGAGCTACAAGTTTGCTCACAGGTCTGTTGTGTGGCATTGTATCAATAGGTTTTTGCACGCAGGGAATAGTTAAATGTCTGGAATGCACTGCTTGAGAATGGTGGAGGCAGGTTCATTTGAAACTGAATAGACCGTTATGTGAAAGTCAATGTACACCGCATCAACAGAATTGCCCTCATCAACTTTCTCTGTTACCACCTCAAACATCTCCAGCAAATTAGTTAAACATGATGTTCTCTCAAGAAATCCATGCTGGCTTGTTTAATTAACTCGCATTTGTCCATGTGACGATTAGCTTTGTCCAAGATTATTTCTTTCTTGTAATGTTCCCACCACCGAAGTTTAACTGACAGGCCTGTAGTTGCTGGCCTTATCTTTACACCCTTTTTTGAACAAGGGTGTAACGTTTGCAATTCTCCAGTCCTCTGGCATCACCCCAAGTCTAAGGGTGATTGAAAAATTATGTCCAGTGCCTCTGCGATTTCCACCCTCACTTCCCTCATTATCATAGAACATAGAACATTACAGCGCAGTACAAGCCCTTCAGCCCTCGATGTTGCGCCTGCCTGTGAAACCATCTGACCTACACTATTCCATTTTCATCCATATGTCTATCCAATGACCACTTAAATGCCCTTAAAGTTGGCGACTCTACTACTGTTGCAGGCAGGGCGTTCCACGCCCCTACTACTCTCTGTGTAAAGAAACTACCTCTGACATCTGTCCTATATCTATCACCCCTCAACTTAAAGCTATGTCCCCTCGTGTTTGCCATCACCATCCGTGGAAAAAGGCTCTCACTATCCACCCTGCCCAACCCTCTGATTATCTTATATGTCTCTATTAAGTCACCTCTTCTCCTCCTTCTCTCCAACCTCAAGTCCCTCAGCCTTTCCTCGTAAGACCTTCCCTCCATACCAGGCAACATCCCAGTAAATCTCCTCTGCACCTTTTCTAAAGCTTCCACATGCTTCCTGTAATGTGTTGACCAGAACTGCACACAATACTCCAGGTGCGGCCGCACCAGAGTTCTGTACAGCTGCAGCATGGCCTCGTGGCTCCTAAACTCGATCCCCCTACTAATAAAAGCTAACACACCATATGCCTTCTTAACAGCTCTATTAACCTGGGTGGCAACTTTCAGGGATTTATGTACCTGGACACCAAGATCTCTCTGCTCATCTACACTACCAAGAATCTTCCCATTAGCCCAGTATTCTGCAATCGTGTTACTCCTTCCGAAGTGAATCACCTCACATTGTTCCGCATTAAACTCCATTTGCCATCTCTCAGCCCAGCTCTTCAGCCTATCTATGTCCCTCTGTAACCCACAACATCCTTCGGCACTGTCCACAACTCCACCGACTTTCGTGTCATCCGCAAATTTACTAACCCACCCTTCTACACCCTCATCCAGGTCATTTATAAAAATGACAAACAGCAGTGGCCCCAAAACAGATCCTTGCGGTACACCACTAGAAACTATACTCCAGGATGAACATTTACGATCAACCACCACCCTCTGTCTTCTTTCAGCTAGCCAATTTCTGATCCAAAGCACTAATTCACCTTCAATCCCATACTTCTGTATTTTCTGCAATAGCCTACCGTGGGGAACTTTATCAAACGCCTTACTGAAATCCATATATACCACATCCACGGCTTTACCCTTATCCACCTGTTTGGTCACCTTGTCAAAAAACTCAATAAGGTTTGTGAGGCACGACCTACCCTTCACAAAACCGTGCTGACTATCTCTAATGAACGTATTCTTTTCAAGATGATTATAAATCCTATCTCTTATAACCTTTTCCAACATTTTACCCACAACCGAATTAAGGCTCACAGGTCTATAATTTCCTGGGCTGTCGCTACTCCCCTTCTTGAACAAGGGGACAACATTTGCTATCCTCCAGTCTTCCGGCACTATTCCTGTCGACAATGAGAACATAAAAAATCAAGGACAAAGGCTCTGCAATCTCCTCCCTGGCTTCCCAGAGAATCCTAGGATAAATCCCATCTGGCCCAGGGGACTTATCTATTTTCCTACTTTCCAAAATTGCTAACACCTCCTCCTTGTGAAGCTTAATCCCATCTAGCCTTGGATGCATCTTATCATTTCCTGCTGTTTTATTCAATTTAAGTGCAGACAGACTATCTAATACTTCCTCTTTATCAATTTTAAACACCAGTAGTGTCTGACTTACCTCCTCTTTCAACATTGCCTGGGTTGCATCTTTGAATCATAGAAATTTTATGGCACAGAGAGAGACCACTTGGCCCAACGTGCCAATGTTGTCCAAAAAACGACCCATCCATTCTAATCCTACCTTCCAGCATTTGATAGATTACAGCACTTGAGGTGCATATCCAGGCACCTTTTGAATGAGTTGTTGGTTTCTGCCTCAACTACCCTTTCGGACAGTGAGTTCCAGACTCCCACCACCCGCTGGCTGTAAAATAAAATCCGCAGCTCCCTTTTAATCTTTCTACCAATCACTTTAAGTCCATGCCCCCTCATCACTGACCTCTTTGCTAAGCTGAATAGACCCTTCACCTCCACTCTACCCAGGCCCCTCTCAGTTTTGTACATTTCAATCAGATTTCCCCTCAGCCTTCTCTATTTCAAGGAGAACAATCCCAGCCTGTCCAATCTTTTCTCATAGCTGCATTTTTCCAGTCCTCGCCACATCCTCATAAATCTCCTGTGTACCCTCTCTGGTGCAATTACATTCTTTCTGTAATGAGGTGACCAGAACTGCACACAGTACTCAAGTTGTGTGCTAACCAATGAGTTATAGAATTCTAGCATAACCTCCCTGGCCGTATATTCTATACCTCGGCTAATAAAGGAAAGGATTCCATATCTTCTTCCTTGGTAAAGACAGGTGGAAATTATTCATTTATTACCTCAGCTATATCTTCTGCCTCCATTTGCAAATCCCCTTTATGGTCCTGATTCGGCCCCATTGTTCCTTTTACTACCCTTTTACTATTTTGATGCCAATAGAAAACTTTGGGATTTCCTTTAATGCTCGCCTCAATTCATGCTCTCTCTTTGCTTCTCTTATTTGCTTTTTCACTTCCCCTCTGGACCTTCTGTATTCAGCCTGCTTCTCAATAGTATTTTCTACCTGATGTCCGTTATATCAGACATAAACTTGTCAACCTTTCGTGCGGCCTTCAAAGATCTGTCTGAATACACACCAAGTCTCTCTGTTCCTGTCTCCTCATTTAAACAATACTCATTTGTTTCTGTTGCCTTCCCTTACACTTCTTTCCCAAACGTCTCGCTTCATACTTCACTGTGTTAAATTACATCTGCCATGTTCCTACCCATTTCACCAGTCGGTCTCCATCATCCAGAAGTCTGCTACTATCCTTCTCACTGTTTATTAACATTTCTGACTTTCCTGCCATCCGAAAACTTTGACATTATCCCCACTGTACACAAGCCCATTGCATTAACATACAACAATAGTGATCCCAACAGTGACCCTGGGGAACCCCATTGACTACTTCCCTCCAGACTGAAGAATAACCATTCTCCACTACTCTCTACTTTCTGTCACTGCGCTAATTTCCCGCATGCTTACATTGAAAATAAAAGAACAGACTTCCATTTATGAAACGCCTTTCATGACCACTGCATGTTCCAAAGTGATTTCCAACCAATGAATACTTCTTAAAGCGAAGTCATTCTTGGAATGTAGGAAACAGGCAGACTATTTCTGCACAGCAAGCTCCCACAAGCAGCAATGTGATGATGATCAGAGCTGTTTTTGCAACGCTTATTGAAGGATAAATATTGACAAGGACACCGTGAATAATTCCCCTGCTGTGCTTCTACATAGTGCAATGGGATCTTTAACATCCACCTGAGAGGGCAGACTGCAACTTGGTTTAAAGTTTCATTCGATAGACTGCACCTCTGGCTGTGCAACACTCTCTCAGTGCTGCACTGCAATGTCAGCATTGATTCTTGTGATCAAGTCCTGCAGTGACACTTGATCCTGGAAGCTTGTGACTGAAAGGGGAGAGAGCTACAAACTGAGCCACGGCTGACATTAACCCTTTAATCCCATGTGTTTCTAATTCGGTAACACGGTTGTTATGTGGTACTTTCTCAAACGCCTGTGGAAAGGATAGGGATATTGTGAAAGTACAGGCAGGAGAAATAATAAAATGGCACAAACTGAATGAGGTCATTCGGCCCATCATGTCTTTGCTGCCCCTTTCAAAGAGAAATCCAGTCAGTCCCACTCCCAGGCTTTTTCACTGTATCCTTGCATTTTTTCTCCGTCAGATATTTATCCAATTCCCTTTTGGGATCTACTATTGAATCTGTATCCATCAGCCTATCAGACAGTGCATTCCAAATCCAAACCACTCAGAAACAAAAATCCTCATGTCTGCTTCTTTTACCAAATGCCTGAAATCTGTGTCTCTTGGACATTGGAAATAGCTTCTGTTTATTTAATTTATCTAAATCGTTCGGATGTTAAACACCTCAATCGAATCTCCTCTGAAAGTTCTTTGCTCTAAGCAGAACAACCCCAGCAACATAACTGTAATCCCTCATGCCTGGAGAAATACTGGTAAAACAGTTCTGTACCCTCTCCGAAGGCTTCATGTCCTCCCTAAAGTGTGGTTCCCAGTATTCGACACAAGACTCCAGGTGCAGCTGAACTAGTATTTTATATATGTTTCACATAATGTCCTTGCTTTTGTT